>NC_141940.1:61983049-62608049 GCF_057802395.1 Ceratotherium simum simum
AGGAAATGAGGCTATAAGCCTGTAAGCATTTGCATGTAATTTTCTAGGTAGGAGGAAACTTGTCGATTCTTAAACAGGATGGTAATTAGAGAAGAAATGTATTTAAGAAGATTAGCCTTGGCAGCATTATATAAATGGATTGCAAATGGAGGAAACTAGAAATAGGGAG
Organism: Ceratotherium simum simum; assembly: GCF_057802395.1. NCBI lineage: Eukaryota > Metazoa > Chordata > Mammalia > Perissodactyla > Rhinocerotidae > Ceratotherium > Ceratotherium simum. The sequence goes on from NC_141940.1 coordinate 61,983,219, forward strand.
ACCAACAAGGTCTCCTTACAAGACAGTTGTAAGATTGTAGAATAAAAAAGAGGAAATCTTAAAGACATTTCAAAGGAAGAAGTGGCTGACCTTAGTAGCAGATTAAATGTCACAGATGAAGGGAGAAGGGAAGGGTCAAAGATAAAGATACCTCTAAAACTTAAGAACTTTAGGGGATTGAAAGAATGGTAGGTCAATAGAAAAGAGATGGGGGAAGGACAGCTGGTTTTGGAAGTGAGGAAAGAATTTATTTTGAACATGGTTCAGAGGTTACTGTAAGTTAGTTGTTAACTCCTTGGTGGTAATAAGTTAGGAGAGGGCAGTGGAGAGAGTATCAGAATCATCTGGAGACCTTTTTTTGGAAAAAAACTACCCAGCCAGTCAACATATAGTTTATTTGAGAGGAAAGTGTGATTCCGATATACTGTCCTTCTCTTTTTGTCCTTGCCATTCCCACCTCTACTCCTCCAGTCCCTAGTGGAGAGCTATTTAGGTTTGCAGCTTGAGAGATATGATCCCCATACACCGTAATTTCCTTCTTCCTCTTTCATTTTCATTTTCTATGACTCCTACCCCTATCTCTTCAGTCTCCAGTTGAGAACCATAACTGTAGATTTGCTAGGGAAAAGTGTGTCATGAGAGAGCTTGAGGCTGCAACAGATTTTAGAGTCATCAGGGTATAGCAGAGAGTTGAATGGATAAGCTAAGGTTGTGAGTTCAGATAAATGAACAGAGGACTGAGGCCAAAGCCATTATTGAATCTAAGTTTAAGGTTTAAATATTAGGGATATAAAAACTGTTCTCTTTAATGAACTATAAAGATCTTCATTTTTAGACCTAGTCTTTTTTAATACCATTATTTAATGTTCCCGTTATCTGCATTGCGATTAAATCTCTTAGAGAAAATGTTTTCCTTATGCTGTGTACAACTGTCTCAATTTTTTTTTAAAAGATATTGGGGGGTGTGTGTGTAGCTTCTCCTTTTTGGTTCCTGTTTTTAGAGGAGTGAGGGAAATGAGAATGGTTAAATCTTTCTTGAGTATGTATGAATTTGAAATGGTTCAGTGATTATTTTTTAATTTCCTTTCATTGTTAAATGTTTGCTTTAAAAGCATATCTTTGTTTTAAAAGAAAATGCCTTGTGTCTATTTCCAAATTGGTTTGGTTTTAGGAACTTAGCCAAATTAGACAGGACTGAAAAAAATTGGTTGGTTTCATTTGCTACAGGTCACTTATCTGGGCTATATCTAGTGGGGTACCAGAAGTGTATTTCCTTAAGTGACCTAGTTTTCTGGTCCTATTTTGACCTACTGTCATGTATATCCTGCATGATTTGATGATCATGTATTACAAGTCTCAATTTTTTTTCCTAAGACTTTCATTGTATATTCTAAGTTGTACTCAACTGACTGTGTGTTGTTTTTTGTTTGTTTTAGTTTGAGATGCTTACTGGTACTCTGCCATTTCAAGGTAAAGACAGAAATGAGACCATGAATATGATATTAAAGTAAGTGTCAACACTGTGTTTTTGTTTTGGGAAAAATTCCTTGCTTTCAGTTTTGGGAAACTTGTTGTGGTTTTAAATTGACACAAAAGAACATTTTTCACACTGTGTTGTTCCCTTCTCCTACCATACAGTGGACGTTATTTGCTGTTGTGAAAGCATTCTTTAAAATTCCTTTTGAGATTTGTCAATTTAGAAGTATTGCTAGATTTGAATGAAATTTTCTAAAATCCTCTTTTCCAGAGCAAAACTTGGAATGCCTCAGTTTCTTAGTGCTGAAGCACAAAGTCTTCTAAGGATGTTATTCAAAAGGAATCCAGCAAATAGATTAGGTATTGTTTATTTTCTTAGCTTTCATAACAATATACTGCATGCTTTGAGAGGATAATTATAACTTTATGTTTTATGGCTTAAGTTCATATACTGCTGCTATGTATTTATACCTAGAACTTTGCATTTTGTATATGCAAAGATTCCAGTAAACTGTTAGGTCCATGATTAAAAACTGGAGTAGTCTAGTTATGCAAAACTTCTAATATATATCATTATGTATATCATATGGATCACCTCTTTTGAAATAATTTACGGAATTCTCCCTTGTATAGGTAATTCTTTTATCTCCAAATATCTATTATCTTTTATCTCCAAATATCTATCTGAAGATAATTATTTTGTCCCTTCCAGTATTCTTCAAGGTAAATATTATGTTTCCGTAACTGCTCATTATTTGACTGCTTTCTGATAGCCTTTCCCTAGATCCAGATGTAATCCTGTTATCCTATTTGTGTCCTTGTGTTAAAATTTCAATGTCACTTTATTCCATTGTACTTTTTAATTTGGCAAGTAGATATGAGGTCATAAGTTGAATTATGAAGAAAAGAGAATGTACTTAAATTTTAATATGTTCAACATGATTTTGATTTGATTCAGAAGATATTTCAGTATTTCATGATACTCCATGTGCTTCAATATGAATATCAGTTATTTTTTATCATATTAAATTGAAAGGACCAATTAATAAAATACCAGATAAGAAAGCATAAACTTTTCACTGCAAGGAATCTTTGAAATGTGTGTACTCCTGTTTATAGATAGCAGCTTGGAAACCAGGTAGAAAGATTAAAAACTCATATCAGTAAAAAAATTCTTTCCATTTTTATAGGTTCAGAAGGAGTTGAGGAAATCAAAAGACATCTTTTTTTTGCAAATATTGACTGGAATGTAAGTTCAGTAGAAAGTTTGTTACTGAGTAACTTTGATATGAGCAAAAACTGAAGAGTAAATGGTAATATATGGACTTTACTGATAAACTTAATCCATTTGTTTTATATTTAGTATGAGATGTTTATTTACAGGTGTAGACTATCATGGCAATTACCTTGAACCAGCAGATGTGTGGATAATATTTAGTAAATCTTTGCTTCTCCTTTGTTTTACTTTAAGTATGGTTAATAGTCTCCCCTATTGTAGGTTGGAGAATGTGAAGGCAGAAGGAAAAGGGAAAGAGGATGAGTGACAGGGCATATTCTTATAGAAAATGAATTCTAAAGAATCTAAGATGTTATTTAATTTCAAATGGTTCTTTGTCATATATTAGAAGAAATTAAATTTGTTAAGAAGTGAATATCTTTGTATTGGTATTTCACTAAATTTTGAGAGGACATGAAAACAGAAACATTGTGAAATTCTGCTGTTATGTATAGAATTTTAAGTTGCAACTCCCAGACTAATAAGCTTTTCTTAGAAAAGCTAACTTTTTGTTGTTTGTTTTATAATACAGTTTTATGTATTTTATGTACTATTAATCATCATAAGTAAGCATTTTTGATTGTCTAGTTCTGGCATTGGTACTGAAAATTTTTTCAAAAGAGAAAGTGTCTTTTTCGATTTCTAGGGCAGGAGTAGAGAGCCACTATTCACTGACCAAATCAACATTTCACCTGGCTTGTATAACAAGTTTCAAAGGCAGTATTTTGATTTATTTTTATAATTGTAAAACTGCAACATAATATAAGCCATTAGTATTAAATATCCTAAAAGACCACTCAGTGGACATGCTACATGGGAGTCTGCCCTTTGGCATATATGTGTGCATCCTTCTATTGGTGTCCTTTTATCTCCTTGTCATTTTTTTCTAAAACTTCTCTACTCTTCCTTTCTCCTTAACTAGACAAACTGGAAGGCTTTTTTTCTATCATTCTTATATTTAAACAGTTAATATTCATTGCTCTTAATTTAAATAACAAGAGTAAAATGTTCACATATTTAAATAAATGAAAATTACTTTAAAGTAATTCTCTATTAATTTTCCCCCACTATGGCACTGTGAGCTTTTAAAAAAGTAGATTTCCAAAAAAAGTAGATTTTCATATATTGTAAGATATTTTATGTCTTTAAAAAACATAATTTTTAGGAAGTTAGATTGTTAGACAAGATGAAATTTTTGAATTCCATAATAAGAGCCCTAAACAGTACATTTAATGCATATTTTTATGTGAAAAGTAAATATTTTAGGTGAAATATGTACTTCTTTAAGATAGTCTAATTATTAATTTTGAAGTTCCTGAATGTGATTAGTTATTTCTACATGGTAACATTGTGATATATTCTCTATGGTTATTTTACCAGTGAGAATTCAAGACTGTTTTTGATATCCAAAGCTGAATATTCTTATTCCTTGTGAATGCAACCTGTAGCATCACTGCTATGTTCCCACGTCTCATTTGATTCTGTACATTATCTCTGAAATTTTTAGAATTTGGTTAATAGGTCTGAAGCCTGTTGAAATTTCATTTTTGAAATTGTGAGTCTTCTGATAAGGACTAGTGAATACTATGTTCTGCTTTCCCTTACAAAGTATAATAATTTTAAAGTGTTAATATGTTTTTGTGTTATCCTATTGTGTCTTCTAGAAATTATATAAAAGAGAAGTTCAACCTCCTTTCAAACCTGCGTCTGGAAAACCAGATGATACTTTTTGTTTTGATCCTGAATATACTGCAAAAACTCCTAAAGGTGATGCATGTTTATGTGTAGCATCAGGGCTTTTATTTTATTAGATGGTTAAAATAAACTAATTTCTTAGGTAAAAACTAAAAGAATTGTAAGTGTGCATAGGATTGGTTTGCCCTTTATAGAAGTGTAGATCCTGTATACAGCATTGCTTGGATACCTTTCAAGTAGAGGCTTTAAATGGGAAATATTTATCAGGGAAGCTGGGACTAGAGCAAAGGGTACAAGTTTTTTTTCTCTTCTTTTAAAGTCCTTTGACATTGCTAATGCATTAGAGAGTAGGGGGTAGGAGGTAAGACAGAGATATATCACTCTGACTCTTATGGTTTAGTATTTAATGAGGTTTACTTTTAGTGGCATCTGTTTCATACATTCGTTCAACAAATATTGAATACTTAGTATGTAGTAAGCAGTGAGGATGCAGCAATGAATAGGATGAAAATTCCAACCCACATGGTGCTTGTGTACTAGTGTTGGGAGACAGATAATATACAATAAATCAAATACATAATATAGTATGTCTGAGGGTAACATTTAATGGTTTCCTTTGTTTTCAAAGAAATGCTGACATTTTATATCATAGAATTCTGTGTAGTTCTAATTAAATACGATTATTTGGACATTAGATTCTCCTGGTTTGCCAGCCAGTGCTAATGCTCATCAGCTCTTCAAAGGATTCAGCTTTGTTGCAACTTCTATTGCAGAAGAATATAAAATCACTCCTATTACGAGTGCAAATGTATTACCAATCATTCAGGTAAATTCCACTTAATCTGATTATTCAGTTTAGGCATAATTATTTCTTTCAGTTATTGCTAATGGATTTACAATAATTTTTAAGTGATTTTGAACTTCTTCATTTATCTCTGTATAATAATGAATTAAAGTTGTCCCCATATGTTTTGGAAAAAAGCAGACTGTAGTAACCTTTGATTATATTTATGTAATCTCTTTTGGCAAGAAAATGTCATGGTGATGTATAAGCTAGTTGATTTATTGTATTGGCTTTGGGGGATCAAGAAAGCCTGCAGTTTAGGATCATCTCAGTCTGCTTAAGCCATCTATAAATATTGATAAAACTTCTCTAGAATGAGTTATTCTTGATTTTTTTAAAGATTCAAGATGGATGTATATTTAAGAGAGAACATAAAACATGTGGAAATATTTCATTCTTCTTAGTATTTTACTTTTTTGAAAAAAACAGATAAATGGAAATGCTACACAATTTGGTGACGTTTATGAATTGAAAGAGGATATTGGTATTGGCTCCTATTCTGTTTGCAAGCGGTGCATACATATAGCTACCAACATGGAATTTGCAGTGAAGGTATCGTCTCTGAGCCTAACTTTTTTGTTTGTTTTATATATGTAAGTTAAATTATAGGTTAACTACACACATTTTTCAGTGGAGCAAGTGGAGATAGCAAGAATAAGATGGTGAAAAAGAACTCTTAAGACTTAATATTTTCATTTTGAATTTATTTTCAAGACTTTATTTTGGAGGAATAGTGTATTTCATGAATGTCTTGCTTTTGAATGTTTTATTTTAATGTAGTATGTTAAGATTGAGCAATTGTGACAATTACTATCACATTTGGATCACATTATCAGTATATTTTCAGTTAAATGAAATATAATGTTAAAGTGCTCTTCTTTCTATGTTGTTAAGTTTCAGTTATAGGAAATTTTTAAATGTTGAAATAATATGAGACAAGCATCACTCTTGAGTTTTAAGTATATTGATTCATTCATTTTTAGACAAAATAATTTGTTTTCCTTTGAGATTTTTATTGTCTTATTTCTTAGATCATTGACAAAAGTAAGAGAGACCCCTCAGAAGAAATTGAAATTTTGATGCGCTATGGACAACACCCCAATATTATCACTTTAAAGGATGTGGGTATTTAAAATCTATGTATCAGCTATGCTAGTGAGTCATGACTTGGCATTTTATTTTCTTATTGAAACTTTTCATGTCTATGGTGTATTTACTTTCATGCCACAAAATCTCAAGACTCTTAAATTTGCCACTTCAATTCTTTATTTTTTCCCCGGGATTCTATACTCCTACACTTCTTAGAGAACATCAAAAAGGAACTATGATGGTTGGTAAATGAAAGTGTGCTGATTACTTGAATATATTTTGGCTGGTTAACTAGTTAACATTATAACCAGCACCATTTATTTTTCTGTAGTACTATAAATATAGAAGATATAGGACATTGGGAATTTTCCAAATTCTAGGAGATTTTACTTTGATTGTATAGCAGTAGGCTGTAGCATTATGGATTGTTTCTTGAGTGAAATGGCATGTCTATAGTTTTGTAATATGAACATGTAACTCATATTAATAGATGTTACTGAATGCTGACTCTTCACATAAGAAAATAACGCTACATGGGCCGGCCCCGTGGCTTAGCGGTTAAGCGCGCACGCTCTGCTACTGGTGGCCTGGGTTTGGATCCCAGGCGCACACTGACGCACCACTTCTCTGGTCATGCTGAGGCCGCGTCCCACATACAGCAACTAGAAGGATGTGCAACTATGACATACAACTATCTACTGGGGCTTTGGGGAAAAAAAAGGAGGAGGATTGGCAATAGATGTTAGCTCAGAGCTGGTCTTCCTCAGCAAAAAAGAGGAGGATTAGCATGGATGTTAGCTCAGGGCTGATCTTCCTCACACACACAGAAAAAGAAAATAATGCTCTTTTCTCTGTAGAGAAGACAGATAAATAAGCCATCACCTTGATCAGTTTGTTTCAGATAATATGCATTTTGATTCATAATCTTTAAACAGTAGTTTATATATATGTGTGTATATATATCTTTCTCACATGCCATGAGTGAAAGAGTATATATTTTTATCTTATTTATTCTCTCATAATAGCATTTGAATTCAACAGATATTTAGGACACCATGTCAGATAATGGACTGTGGGGAGGATATTAAAAAACAAATAATATATTTACTGCCAGAAGGAAGCTTACTATTAGTAGGGAAGAGAAGTGGCTATAATACAGTAAAAAATGAGATAGATGCCGTTTGAGAGGTACAGAGTTCTGTTTTTCCATTTATATCTTTGACAAAGTGTAACGTACAACTTCAAACATTAAAATTATATGTTTAACATGATCTCACAGGACTGTGTAACAGGTTGTTTATCCAGTTTAATCTTCATTGCAGCCTATATTATATTAATAGTAAAGGAATAATGTCTTTTTTAACACTAGAGGTTTACTAAAAAAGCAAAGTAAATAAATTTAAGCATTTCAGAATTATAATTATAAATAATAACATTTTTAAAATATGTTCTCTTTTAGGTTTATGATGATGGTAGATATGTTTACCTTGTTACGGATTTGATGAAAGGAGGAGAGCTACTTGACCGTATTCTCAAGCAAAAATGTTTCTCAGAACGAGAAGCTAGTGATGTACTATTCATAATAACCAAGACAGTTGACTATCTTCATTGTCAAGGAGTAAGCTGTAGTTATATTCTTTCCTTCAATTCTGGGACTTTTATCTTCGTAAAATTATGTATAGGACATGCCACCTAAAATGAATTACTTTTTCTATCACATATATTTTTATAGAGAATATCCTAATAAAACTCATAATGTAGTGAAGTTTATAGATTTAGGAAATTGGGTGATGCTTTATTAATTCTCTTCACTCTGCCTGTTGGCCCTGATTTAATAGCATATTAGTTTTAAAAATGATTTGAATTATATAAATGTATCTAACCTTGACTTTGAAATAATTAAACCTAATCAAACTTAAAAGTGAAGCAAGGACATGTTGTGACTATTATTCAAATTATACTATATCTAACATATAAAGTTCAAGCAGTAAGAGAAGTGTACATCTTGACCCTTGCCAACCTCTCTCCCAAATATAGTAAGAAATTTGGATTCTAAGTATTTAAAGTATTAATATATTAAAATTGGTAATGTAGGGGCAGGCCTGTTATTTGGCTTCCTGTCTCTTTATAAAGAAATCAAACGAATTAAGTTATCAACAAAAGGTCAATATTTATTATATATAGCTATACAAGGAAATAAAGTCTCAATTTAAAAATTTAAATTTGAATCAGTTGTAGTAGTGGATATGTGCCCAGTTAAGTATAAACAGTAAAATAATGGATAATTCAGAATTGGCACAGTGAAAATTCTACATGGAATCCTTTTATAATTAAGAAAAATAAGCTAGTACTCTGTGTGTGGTTTAATAGAATACATTTTCAATATTTTGAACGATAAACTGTATAATGCTAAAGGAGTAGTTCTGTTATAATTTAATTCCTTGATTATCTTTGTCAACACTCTCTAAAGGCCAGCCAGAATTTTTGAGAAGAGGAAAATGATAAGCAGCTTTTCTTTAGTGTATTATTTTAGAAACCTTCAGGTTCTTACATCAATTAAATAAATTAATGACAGACATGTATTGATCATTTCTACATGCCAGGCATTGTAAAAGGTGTTGCAGATTGAAACATGAGTAAGACTTGGTCCTTGTCTTGAAAGAGCTTTCAGTGTGGCAACTGCTGATTAAAGATAGGACTAGATTAAACGAAGTAGATAGTATCAGTAGGAAATCATCATATAGAGAATTTTAGAATATTTTCCATTTCTAGCATTTCAGTTGGCTCTTATTCATTGTTTCTTTTTCTGCTGCGAGTTTCATTCATTGAAAGCACGTTTTGTTTTACTTCATTCAGGATAGTTATAAGAGCCACTTTATTTTTAAAACTTTTTATATTTATTTAGTCTTGTGAATTTTGAATAATACATTTTTGTTGAGGTATGATTGACATATTACATTGTGTAAGTTTAAGGTGTACAAAATGTTGATTTGATACATTTATATGTTGCGATACGATTACCACCATAGCATTAGCTATCACCTCCATCATGTTACATATAATAATAGCCACTTTAGAATCCTTGTCTGTTAGGTCCAACGTGGTTCATCTTAGAGTCGGAGTTGATTGATTTTTCTTTTTTCTTAAAACTGTGTTCCATTTTCTTGGTTCTTTGTATATCAGATAATTTTGGATTTTATACTGCGCATTTGAATATTAAGTTATGGAGATTTTTTTTGTATTCTGTTATTTTTCTCCACTGATTATTATTGTTTTGTTTTTTTTTTTTTGTTTTAGTGGATAATTTTCTTGGCAGGGTTTGCACTGAAAACTCTGCTTTTTGGGCAACAGCTCTGGTCTCTGTTTATATCTTTTGTCTTTATATAAACTACTTTGAGCCTCTTCTATACATTTTTGGCACAGGGGTCAGTTCTGGCTCTTTCCCACACAGCATTCCTCCACTCAGCATTCATGGTTTCCCAGAATCTCTTTTCTGATCCTCCAGGCCAGAAAGGCTGTGGGCTTTTCCATGTGTCTCTTCACCACCACTGTGTGCCTTAAGGACTGCAATTAACCCTAGGCTAAAAGCCACAGATATGGGAAACTACTCATAAAGCTTCCTGTATTCCCTCCTTCATCTAAGTGTGTACTCCCCACCAGAGTCTGTCTGCTTCTGTTCACTCTCTAGTACCTCAGGTAGTTGATATTATGTTCAGATTTTATAGTTTTTGCTGTGGAGAGGGGTGTGAGGAGTAGGGTCTTACTCCGTGATATCCAGAAGTGGAACTGAGAATTGAGTTTTGATACTTTGAGTTTGGAAGTGGTTAACAAAACTGGTGGCTTGAGTAGAAACTGGATCATCTATCTGATAGAGATAATTTCCCCTGTGTACTTCAGACTCTTAAGGCTATTAAGGTTGGAGAAAGTGTCATTTTCAAAATTTTATGATTGAGAAAGTTCATTTTCCTGGAAATATATTAACTTAAAATGTTTTATTTTCACAGATATTTAGTTAGCTAAAGAAATGTAATGCTTTTTTTTTCTTTTATAATCAAGGTTGTTCATCGTGATCTTAAACCTAGTAATATTTTGTACATGGATGAATCAGCCAATGCAGACTCCATTAGGATCTGTGATTTTGGGTTTGCAAAACAACTTCGAGGAGAAAATGGACTTCTCTTAACTCCATGCTACACTGCAAACTTTGTAGCACCTGAGGTATTCTTTAAAACTTCCAGTATTTGCCTTCATTCTTTTCCTTTAGTTGAATGTATATGATGTCATGTATGTGTTATGGTAGGTAGGTAAAAGCTGAATTATCTTGTCCTTTCCCAACTATAAAGCTCTTTATATCAGAGAATTCTGATAACCCCTAATGTAAATATTCAGACTTGTAACTAGCATCTGAAACCAACCTGAATGTAGTGATCAGATTATTCTATTCTGTTGGGTTATGTACTAGTTTCAGAATCATACCTTTTTAGAGCTGAGAGGGAGAGTAAGATAACCCCACCTTCAACATATTAAATATTCTAAATGGAGAAACTCAGGCTCAAAGTACTTAATTAACTTTCTCAGGATCCAGCATTCACTTAGTAACAAAGTCAGGATAGATTTTTAGATATTTTGGTTTGTGCCAAACATGAGGTAGTTTATATTTTTTAGCATTGCACATAACGTATAAGGGCAGTGCCATCCCTGATTGTGTTTAAGATCTAATTCCTGGAGAAAACAGCTTCACAGGGGTTTTTATAAGGAATGGGGTTTTTCTTGACAAATATCATTCATACATAGATCTTAGAGGGAAGAGTCAGGAAAGGTGAGACTGGGGAGGTTAAGGGGTCCAAGTTTCACATTTGGCAAGCTCCAACAGACAGTCCTGATGATAGGGATGGGAGCTTTGACAGTAGGAACTCCCACAGCAGTGAAAGTATGGTTGATAAAAAATGAATCAGGGGTGGTCTTGGCCATATAGATTCTTTGTAAGCTTTGTTTGTAAGTCAGGAACTGTTATTATATGTTATAAATAATGCTAACCTGTATGAATTATCATATGTTCAGTATAAATCAAAATACACACAAGTCCTCAGGTTTGAAAAATTGAATTTTCCAAGTCAGGAAAGAAGAGTAAAATAATTTGAGGATGAATTCCTATCTCATGTGCATGTTTTCTGATTTTATTTTTATATCAAATACTAGCTCTTTCAGGATAATATTGCACATCAGATATAACATAAGCCAATTGTATTTAAACATCAACAAATATGTATTTTAATGTATCTATTAGAAAAATATTTCTAATAATGAAAATAGAAATGTAGAAAATAGAAAAATAACTTTCTAATAATGAAAAATTCCCATGTTAAAATTTATTAAATCTTCCTTTAAGATGTTGATGTTGAGGAAGAAGCATAACACCTACTTTACAGTAGTCCTATGATAAGAGATTTGCCCTATAAGAAATTAAGTACATATCCAGAGAATGTACTTTAATCTATATTTTAATTAAATTCATAGAATAATCAGTATACAAATTTTTATCACACTACAATATATAGATACAATATTTCCCAAAATAAAAATTGGAACGCATGCATGATCCCAGAAGGAGTTATTGTACTGCCCCCAGGTGTAAAAGATATAACTTAGACATAAAAAAAATTAGCCTTTCTAGGACATTTCAATGGTTTTATGGGATGGGAGGACAGAATATTTGAGACTAGGGCTCTTCTGTTAAATATAGGATATATAGTCGTAAATATTCAAACGTTTCTGCAGTAGACACGACGGAAGAGCATAGAATAACCATTTTAATGGCCGAATTCTTAATATTGACTTAATCTTGTGGACCTGGACCCTTGGTATGATGGAAACTTCTCACTGGAAAAGGGTTAGGAGTGAATGTGTCCAAAATGAACATCTCACAAACAGGCATTAAAGTGAAAAATATACAGTATATCTGTGTTTAGATTAATGGTTAGGTAAACATTTTTAAATGATCCACAGAGTAGAATACAGCCCATTGATGCTTTTTATTCTAACTGACTTCCGTTGTAGTAAGATACTCTCACCATTGTAATAGTGAAGATTTTCAAGTGGGCATGCAGAGACCACTTTTCTGTAACTACTGCCTAACTACCTTTGGCTAGTATTTGTATTTTTAAAATGCTTTGAAAAGTTTTATCAAGTGCTGAAGCCTCTGCTAGCAATCAATGAATATTTGTAAGTTGTTGTGAATGAAACAGAGGTTTTGCCTAAGACTTTTATCTAAAATTTCAGACCCTTTCAGAAATTAGTAATGAAGTAAGTATATGAAATGCATTACCTTTTAAACTAGAATCAGAAAGATTCAAGTATCCATGCAGATATTTGAATAAATAATAGCATTTATGGGGGTATAAGTTCATTATTTTATCACAGTCCATAAATAGTCCTTGTTTTCCAAGAGATAAACTAATTAGTACAATTTCAGCTTAATAAGGAAGGAATATTCATTCACTTTTTTGGTGTGCATCAGTTCGATCAGCCTCTTAAGGTTTACTTAATTACATGTGCTTTTCTACTATACTTATGTCACAAAAATTAATATATCTCCAAATATATTTCATTCTTTTATATCCATTATATTATTAGATCCATTATATTGGATCCATTATATTATTCAACTGATATTTAATGCCTTCTGAGGTCTAAGAATGATCCTGAATTAAAGGAACTTATAATAAATTGGATGGATCCTGTGCCTGCAGCTCTTTATAAAGTAATTGTGAAATTACCCTACTTTGCTCTGGCTCCGGGCTGTCGTATGTTTTGCTTCAAATATGAATTGATTTGAACTTTAGAGCAAAGGTAATGAGAATCTCTATCTATGTTACTTTTTGCTGATTTGGGAAGCCAAATGGGAGAAGCTAATGGCATTAACTACTTTAATTCTGACTTCTATCTTCTTTATGTTTCACTTGATGCAAGTAAGAAGGCATGAAACACACCTTCTGCACTGTACTCTTTCATTCATTCCACCACCTTGCCTTGTTTCTTTTATTGCTAGTTATTCTTAACTGTTATAGGGCATTGAGACCTGCTCTAGAACAAAAGACTGCCTCTTCTTTACCCATACAAAATGGGTTTAAGTGTGTGGTAAATCTAAAACAAGTTTTTCATGGTGGGTCCTGATTAGGTTAAGCGATGTGACACCTTCTGTGCCCTTCTTCTTATTAACTAGGAAAGATATGGGAGTATGAAATACCTATAGTTGACTCACGGATTAACCTTCACCTGTCCAGCTAGTTCCTGAGCAGTCCCTCAACCTTCACTGTGCTTTGGATTATCTGGAAAGCTTTAAAAATACTGTCCTAAAGGAACCAGGAAAAACATGGTGATGCCCAGAACTATAAGAGATGATGAGAAAAGGAAAGAGATGGGGGATAAAAACAGGAGAGGTTTGTGTTTTACTAGAGGGTGCCAACTTAGGTTTACTGTGATGTGAGTGGTTTAGCTGCACCTCATTATTTATTAGGGCTTTTGTAGTCCCTACTTGTGTTATTACATAAGCCAGTTACATAGGTGTTTTTATAACCTCTTCAACTTCTCAAGTTTGCACATATGTGTGTGCTTATAAATACACTTTGACTAGGAAGAAAACATCTTGAATTTTAAGTTAGTTAGGTACTCATTATTCATGTCTGGCAGTGGTCAAAGCCAAACATTAATATTTTTAGCCTTTTATAAATGAAATGTCCATGCTGGTGGTTATGCAATCCCCAGTGTTAATGCATTAATAATGTTTCTATTTTGTTTCTATGCCTAAAGGCTTTAGCAGTGGGCTTGTTTTTCTAAATGAAAAAAAAGGGCTCATTTCATCTCTCTGTTTTTGTAACAAACTATTTATTAACTTCATAGAGAAAATTCACATGAATATATAATAAATACATTATTTGATTTTTATTAATACTGGCCCCAAAAGAAAAAAACTACCTAAATTAGTATATGAAAAATTAATGAAACCATTCAGAATTTATCAAATGTGTATTTGTGATCCAGAAATATACTGATCTTTTCAAGACATGAGCTTTGTATGTAAAATATAAATTCATCTTGATTTCATAAGATCATATATTATCATCTCTTGTGTAGTAAGGAGGCAGTTATCATAGATACTAAGAGCACAGGCTCTAGAGTAAGAAGACCTACTCCACTACTTAACTAGTTTTGTGATATTGGGCAAATTACTTAACATTTGCCTCAGTTTCCGCGTCTTTGAAGTGGAAATAATAATATCTACCTCATAGAGGCAGTGTCAGGATTAAAAAACAGTACTGTGTGTAGTATATATTAAATTCTGTGTACGTATTAATCTTAAATTTTGATGTCGATGTCTGGTTTTCCTAAAAGGAGGAGTGAAAGCTCATTGAGATCAGGAATCATATCTTACTTACAAGGTTGTTTTTGTATGGCCCATGTTACTTAATCACCTTATTAATAGCCATTATTCAGTGCTTGCTAATTGCAGAAGACTTTGCCTTTAGCATTAAGTGAATCTGTTTTTGAAAAGATTAAAATGATCTAAGTTTTTAAATTGTGAACATTTGTAAGATTATTAGAAGCACAACAACTTTCTTTTGGATGGGAAAACTGAGTTGATACTAAATAATACCAGATAATGAGTATTTCTTTCTCAGGTTCTTATGCAACAGGGCTATGATGCTGCTTGTGATATTTGGAGTCTGGGAGTCCTATTTTACACGATGTTGGCTGGGTAAGAAACTTATATACTCAAAATAATTCACATTATTATTTGAATTTCACCTCTATATTTTTATCTAGAAAGAGGACAGATGAAAGTAACCTTAAGGAAAATGCTATCAACATTTCAAAGTATTATATATTGTTTACGTATAAAATTAAAAAACATAAAGTAAGGCACTTAATAAGGCACTACTCAGATATATAGTTAAAAGAGTTTTCAACTGGAACTAAAACTTTTTAAAGCATATGTTTTTATTTAGATATTTTACATTGCATGCATTAGTTTTTGAAAATGTTTACTTGAGCATAAAATAATTTCATGTTTCAACAGGTACTTGCCCTCTGAACTTATTGATATTGAGTTAATTTTTTAAAAAAATACTTGAATTCTGGCTCTCCTGGCAATACAGATATAGTAAGATGGAACTTTATAACAAATCTAAATAGTAACAGAATACCAAACTACAGAAAAATACACTGCTGCCTTCCCTTAAAAGAATAAAGAAATACTAAAGAAAAGTAATAATTGGATTATGTTAATGTTGATAATTTACAGATAGTGCAAGTACTGTTGTACTCTTGATAATGAGTAGCAATTTCGTTTAGGAGTAAAAATTTATGGCTGTAGAAAAAGACTAGGTTTAACAAAGTCTAATGCATAGAATAGAATTTGAATAATTATAATGTAATTATAATGTACTTAGGTGTTACTTTTTAAAGTATTTAGTGTAATTGAAATATGCTTGACATAACAGGAGCTTTTTAAATATGTTATGAAAATGGTGACTCTAAGTTATTTATTGGCTTGGTGATAATTACATATGTCAGTGTGTTACACGTTCTTTTATTTCTTTTAGATATATTGTAAATGTATCCAAGATATTTACAGACCACAGCAAGTGCTAAAGTTAAGGGTAGCTAAAGTTTACATAGGACCAGCAATGCAGCACTATTGGTTTCAAACCATGTGATACCAGTTCTAGATTGGTGCTTTCAAATATTTACTTTTATGATTAAACAAAACATGATTGAGTGTGTGTGTTTTTAGTGTTATCTCAACTCAGTTGTTACATGAGGGATTTAAGACATTAACATATTAAGACATGTTCCTCATACTTTTAACCATAAGTCTTTCCATTCCCAAATTTGAATACCATTTTCTGTTCCATCTGTTAAAATGGTACAAAACTGATCACTTTTTGTCATCTATAATTAATTTTAAACTGTATTAATTTTATACAATGTATTTGTCTTCCTATCCATGAATATTGAGTCACATAATAATGTTAATGGTTAGAGGTTTTTTTTTTGTTATATTGATATATTTAACTAATTTTTCATAGACATTAATTAAAAATATTCTTAATCTGTTTCCACTGATAATAATGGTAAAATGCTAATGAATAAATTTGAACCAATGTAATACTTACGAATATATAAAAGTATAATTTGTTTTAGTAGGAATATTTGGCTTGCTAGCTTATGCTTGGGAGAATACAAAATTTGTGTGTTTTACTCTGGTCTGATTTTAAGACTGTAGCTCTACCTGAAAAGCCACCTTTGTTTTATTTTACATTGATTAACAGATCAAAGACAAAACTATTGATGTAGGCCAGACTCTGCATTTACTAAATAATTTGTTAGGATTAAGTTCATTGTTTGAAATATAAAATTTGATATGAACAGTGAAGGGAAATATTAGATGATATTCTTAATTTTCTATAGTAAATATTTGCATGTAGTCTTATACTCATCACTTTCATTCAGATTTAATATGTATGTTAGGCCCTTATGTCTATTAAAATCTATTTTATTAATAGCTACACTCCATTTGCTAATGGCCCCAATGACACTCCTGAGGAGATACTGCTGCGTATAGGCAATGGAAAGTTCTCTTTGAGTGGTGGAAACTGGGACAATATTTCAGATGGAGCAAAGGTATAAATTATAAATGTTTTGTTTTGTTACATTCATGTTAAATTGCTGAAATCTTTAAGTTATAGCCTAGTCTGTATTTTCAGAGTACATGATGGTGTTATATGTCAATATTTGTTTTTAAGTCAATGCACATGTATGTGTGGATTGAATAAGACAAAGGCTGGCATTTTTTTCTGCCATGCTTCTGAGCCACATTCCTCTCTAATCAGTGCATATGTGTTCAGTAATATAAACTAGTTTCAGTATTAACTAAAACTAAAAGTGTAAATCTACTGAGAAAAAAATACATATTTAAAGCCAACTAAAGTTGATTTCTGCATTTAGTGTGTTTTTACACATCATTTCTTCTTTAGCACAGACATTGACTAGTGATTATGTAAGCAATTTTTATAATGTTAACTTATTCTTAGAGAATATATGAATTTTTTATCAGTAGCACCTAGATATTTATTATTGATGGCTTAGAGCTGTCCAATAGAATATAATGGAAGCCACATATGTAATTTTAAAATTTCTAGTAGCCACATTAAAAAACAAAAAGAAACAAAAAGAAACAGGTGAAATTAATTTTAATAATATATTTTATTTAACCTGGTATATTATATCCAAAATATTTCAACATCTAATAATATAAAAAAATTAATGAGATATTTTACATTCTTTTTTCATATTAAAAATTTTGAAATCTGATGTATATTTTATGCTTTCAGCTCATGTGAATTTGGATTACCCACATGTTTAAAGTGCTTAATAGCCACGTGTGGCTAGTGGGTGCTCTATTAGATAGTGTAGTTTCAGAGTAACTGGCCTTACTTTAGGAAAAAAAATAATTGATCAATCCTTGACTACTAATTCTTACATTTATAATTTAAAAATTTTAAGTTTTAAAACAGAAGCCTAAAAGTTGTCAGCATGTGGCTTATAGGGCCCTGAAGCTTTTAAACTTCAATTTGAAGTAGAAAACATTTTAAGAAAAAAGGAATTGCTTATATTTAATATCTGCTAATGATAAAGCCTAATTGTCTCAAGAAGACTAGCTAATCTGTAGGGTATATTATGGAATAAATCTCGTATCCTGATGATTGTAGAATAAATAAATCAGGGATTTGATTGTCATTACTTTTTTTTTTTTATTGAGGTCATATTGGCTTTTAACATTGTGTAAATTTCAGGTGTACATTATATTTCAATTTCTGTATAGGTTTCATTGTGTTCACCACCAATAGTCTAGTTTTTATCCATCACCATACACATGTATGGTGTACATCACCCTTTTCCTCTGGCATCCACTAATCTGTTCTCCTTATCTATGTGTGTGTTTATCTTCCATGTATGAGTGAAATCATATGGTATTTGTCTTTCTTTGTCTTATTTTGTTTAGCATAATACCCCTCAAAGTCCACCTGTGTTGTCACTAATGGCATGATTTTGTCTTTTTTATGGCTGAGTAGTATTCCATTGTGTGTGTGTGTGTGTGTGTGTGTGTGTGTGTGTGTGTATGGTGCATATATCTTTTTGAATTATTGATTTCATGTTCTTTGGAGAAATACCCATACCCAGTAGTGGAATAGCTGAATCATAGGGTAGTTCTATTTTTAGTTTTTTGAGAAATTCCATACTGTTTTCCATAGTGACTGCACCAGTTTGCATTCCCACCAGCAGTGTATGAGGGTTCCCTTTTTTCCACATCCTCTCCAACACTTATTTCTTGTCTTGTTAATTATAGCCACTCTGACGGGCGTGAGGTAATATCTCATTGTAGTTTCGATTTGCATTTCACTAATAGTTAGTGATGTGGAACATCTTTGCATGTGCCTGTTGGCCATCTGTATATCTTCTTTGGAAAAATGTCCGTTTGTATCCTCTGCCCATTTCATTTTTTGGTCGGGTTGTTCATGTTTTTGTTGTTGAGTTATATGAGTTCTTTATATACTTTGGAAATTAACTCCTTGTCAGATATGTGATTGGAAAATATTTTATCCCAGTTGGTGGATTGTCTTTTCATTTTGTTAATGGTTTCCTTTGCTTTGCAGAAGATTTTTAATATGATGTAATCCCATTTGTTTATTTTTTCTTTTGTTTTTCTTGCCTGAGTAGACATAGTATGCAAAAAGATACTACTAAGACCGATGTCAAAGAGTGTACTGCCTATGTTTTCTTCTAGGAGATTTATGGTTTCAGGTCTTACATTCAAGGCTTTAATCCATTTTCAGTTAATTTTTGTGTATGGTGTAAGATAATGGTCTACTTTCATTGTCATTACCTTTTAAACTTGTGTTTGGATCTTAGCCATAACACAGGTGTGCTGTGTGGTATAGTAGAAGAAATAGCTGATTGGAAGCCAGGAAAACTGAGTGCTCATTTTTGATCTACTAAGTGGCTATGTCAGTTTTCTCTTCTGTAAAATTTGGAAACTAAATTCTCCCTTTGGTTCCTTCCAACTCCAAAATTCAGTTTCTATGCAATTGGGTTTATTTATAGTTTGTCTGATTTCTCCTTGTAAAATGGTTGAAACTACTAGTATTATTCATTAAATATATGTACTTTATTGTCAGCCTGTTTGTGCGTCAGAAAATACATTTTCCCAAGGAGCAATTCCAATGTTTAAAGCTATACATCTGATCCTCTTGCATTCCTTTAAAAAAATAACTGGCAACAGCGAATCTAACAGTGAAATAGATATTTATATGCCAGTTGTGCTTAGATTTTTGTTTTCTATGTTCCATGTGTTTTATGTTTTGAGTCCATCTAGTGCTTAAGCAATAATACACATTAAAGTTCAGTTTTATTCTCATCTTCTCTTTTAGTCTGATATTCTGGAGAAATTAACATAGGAAAAGATATTGGGGGATATTGTCGAAATATTTCACAAGGTCTTGCGTGTATTCCCTTTTTATGAATTAAGTTACTTTAGCTTGTCTTTGAACCTTTTCTGAGAATGTGGCAGATTACTGAGCAGAAGAGCGATACGAACCTTTTAAAAAACTATCTCCTGTACATTTTAACGGTATGATTTTTTTGTCTGTTTTAAATTAGTGATGAAGGTAAACTATTGTTCAGTTGTCCATAACCTCTTAAACTAGTTCCCTTTAGTTGTGAGAACTGTGGTATTTGCTGTCACCTCATGACAATTGTTTTACCTCATTATAGTTCCTTACAAGCTACTTTTCCCTTTTAAATGCTTTTCTTACTATTGGTGAGTACCATCACCAGAAGCATATAGAAGAAATTCTGTTTGCCTCCTGTCCGTGCAGAGTTGCTAGACTTTGTTCATTCAGTTAAATGATGGTGGGGGTGGGAGTGATAGTGGAAGTCATGTTAGCTTTGTGTGACTTATTGCTGCAATAGTTTCAGCCAACTCCTCACCTCCAAACCTTAAGCTTTGAGAGCACTGGCCTTGTCGCTCCCCTTTTGTAAAACAGGGGAGACAAGAAGAAGAATCTGGCAAACTAAGAAAAAGTAGAAGAGGCAAGAGAGTAATGAAAATTTCATGGTGTTACTCCATATTAAAAATAAACACAATAATAGCAGATTAATTAGAAAGCTGTTCTATCTAAATTTTAGAGTATTTTAAATAAATTAAGTGTTACTTATTTCAAATACATATATCCTTGGTCAATAAAGAATTGCCCAGTAGAAGTTCCTATGGGACAATTATTTATGACCTCTTCCCTTGCCTCCTTTAAAAAGAGCAACTACTTTTCCCCTACTGTGTTTTCATTACTACATTGTGTGTATTTTTATTAGAGCGCTTTTCACATTCTCCTTTATCATATATTCGTTTGTGTACATTTTTATTCTTTCCACTCAGGGAGCTTTAAATGTTATCTTCATTTTTGCATTTCCATTCACACCCGGCATAATAAATATTTTAATTGAATACTTTTTCATAAGCTGTTTAATCTTTAAGTATACCTTGCATTAATTTACACTGTAAACTTTTTTTGTCCATTGTATTAAGATAGATGTCCTATTGTAAATGAATATAAATTTGAAGTAAGTTGCCAGGTTTTACACAAATATTTCTTTTCCATTTTGGCTTCAAGTTGCTTTTAATAAAAGAGTCTTTTGTTCATGTATTTACAAGTCATAGATTTCTAGAGCTAGAAGGCATCTGGTCCATCATTTTGCAGATAGGTAAACCAAGATGTGTAGAATTTATCTTCTCCATGGTCACACCCTAATGAGTGGCAGAACTGGAACTGATTTTCAGTCCAGTACTCTTTTCAGTCTACCACATGTTAGAGAAGACTTTTCTGGAGGAAGAAAGGCTTTATTAGCTTGGCTTATGTGGATGGAACAGAGGAAAAAGAGGTCTTAATTCTTTAATAATAGAAGTCTCAAAGGAAAGGTGTTATTGTTCACCTACTTCTTTTCTATAATATGGAAATTAAGTATACTGATGCTTATTACCCTTTATATAATCTATATTGCAGAGCAATTTTACGGTTAAAACATTATATTGAAAACCTTCTAGAACTTCTAGTACCATAGCTTTCAAACACTTTATGCCAAATTATACTAGAGAAAGACTACAATGTCTAAACAAAGCTAGGAAGATACACTAGCAAATTCAATAATTAGAATTCTGCTCTTAGTTTTATTCTGAGGGATAATTGTTGTTACCTGTAATCAAGGCAGAAAGTGTTACTTAAGTATGTATGGAATTCAGTCTTTTATACTGAGGAAGTATGAATTGTAACACTTTAACCAAATTAAAATGCTTGCAGTATGATTAGTAACAACTGTGGTTAAAAAAATGGTTTATCTCACATGATTAAAGTTGAAATAGAAGTGATGAATTATTAATGAATAGTTTCCGAACTTTAATAAATTTGCCACCTGAGCCCTGTGAGAAGAATAGGAAGATTGCTGTTCTCCTGTATTCATGTACGCTCACAGAATTTGGAGTTTTGCTGGCTTTTACTTATAATGGATATAAAAAAATAGAAATCTTTGAGGTCTAGGTTAGATTGTTAATAATTTTTATTAGTAATGGTTTTCTTCCAATTAGGTTATCTAACTAAATACCCAACTGATTGTATATGAGTGATCATTCTTGTCATGGCTCAGTATCTTTTTTTTTTAAACTGGCCAGCACTACTATATCCACTTAGAAAAAATGGAAAATTACTCATATGGAAGTGACAGATTTTTATGAACTGTGGGTGAGCTCATTTTCCTCTTAATTATCAAGAAAATTCATTGCATATTACTTAAGATAATGACACTTTTGCTCTTTCATTTGTCATCTATCCTCTGCTTATCATTCTGTCAAGGAGATATTCCTGCTTATTTCTGAGGGAAGTTAAAAAGAAATAAGGTAAATTAAGTCCTATTGAAACTACTTCAAGGTCTTTAAAAGAAAGTAGCAAAATGTTAATACTTCTGCTATGAAGCCATTTGATAGCATAAACTAATGAGCATTCTGTTCATATCTTTCCTAGGATACAATTATAATGTTTTGTAAACATTTAGGAAATGGCCCCATTTACCGCATTTTCATTTTATGCGAATCCACTTTGCTTTTGGAAATCAGTCTTTGTTTCCAAATTAATTGACCATTTTGTATGCTTAAGCACCTGTGAAACATTTATAAAAGTACCTTAGTCTTATATAACTTAGCTGACTTTTACCCCAGAAGTAATTATATCCTTTTTGCTTTGACTAGGTTGAACATACCTAACAGTTTGCCTGGGACAGTCCTGGTTTATGCCTTTCACTCTCAAGTGTCCTGGTTTGGATAACAAATTATATGGCCATCCTAGCTTTAATTGTCCTTAATTTCAGTTAATTTTTTTCAATGAATATATAATAAAACTTAATATTGTTACACTTAATTATGGAAAACTGAATTTTTTTTCTGAAACAAAGGTTTTGATATTTTCCACAAATGCTTACTTAATGCTATAAATATTAATACTTACTGTGTGTACATGATAGTTATTATATTAAAAAGAAAGCAATAATTATATGAAGTTTAGGCATCAATATTGAGTTTAATGGAGAAGAATGAGAGGTAGTATAGTTTAGTACTTATGAACCAGAGTCTGACTGACTGCCTAGATGCATGTACTTACTTACTATCTCTATAACACATACTCACTAGCTGTGTGACCTTGGGAATGATGCTTAATCTCTTTGTGCCTCAGATAGTAATAGTACTTACCTCAGGGTTGTTACGAAGATTAAACAGGTTAATATATGTGGCAAAGAGTAAGTGTTCAATAAGTGTTAGTTGATGTCATTAAGAACGTATAAAGCACTCTGACAGTCTAATGTTAATCTTTGAACTTCCCATTGGCAACAAAGACCCTCATGAGTAAAATTTAAGGCATAGCAGTGTGTTTCAATATCTGTAGAGGCTCATCTCCTAAAATTCTTTTTCATTCTCTCACCATCACTACTTGTACCTTTCAGTAATCCCTCAGAATTCTCAGGAAAGTTCAAAAGGTCAGATAAGTGTAATGATGAGCAGAGTAGTGTTTTTTTTTTTTCTTATTAAATTTTAGTATGTATAGTTGGTTTATATGTTGAAACATACTTTGGTGAGTGGGAGTAGAGAGACATAGTCTTTTGGGCTAGACCATTGATTTTTTTTAAACAATTTTACTGAGGTATAACTGATACACAATAAAATGCATGTATTTAAAGTATATAATTTAATGTTATGACATATTTACACACCAGTGAAACCATCACCAAAATCAAAGTAATAAGCATATCATCCATAACCCCTAAAAGTGTCCTCATGCTTCTTTATAATCCTTTCCTGCTGCCCCACATCCCCAAATCACAATCCCCCACCTCCTTATTCTCTGGCAACCTGTTATCTGACACTACGGGTTAGTTTACATTTTCTAGAAATGTGTATAAATGGAATCATACAGTATGTACTCTTTTTTTGGTCTCTTTCACCCATCATAATTATTTTGAAATATATCCATGTTGTTGGAATGTAGCAATAGTTTGTTTCTTTACATAACTGAATAATATTCCATTGTATGGATACACGACAGTTTGTTTATCCATTTGCCTGTTGATGGACATTTGGGTTGTTGGCAGTTTTGTAGTATTACCAGTAAAGCTGCAATGAATATACATGTGCAAGTATTTGTATGGATGCATGCCTCTTATTTTTTGTATAAATACTCAGGAGTGGAATGATTGGGTCATATATTTAACTTGTTAAGAAACCACCAAACTGTTTTTCAAGGTGCCTGTATCATTTTACATTTCCACCAACAGTGTATGAGAGATTTAGTTCTTCCATATCCTTGTCAACACTTCATATGATCATTTATTTATAATTTTAGCTATTTTTAAAGGTATATAATAGTAACTCATAGTATTTTTAATTTGCATTTCCCTAGTAACTAATGATGTTGAGCATTTTTCACATGCTTATTTGCCATCCACTTATCTTTTTTGAATTGTCTATTGAAATCTTTTGCCCCTTCTTTTTTTGGGGGTCATTTTCTTGAGTTTTGAGAATTCCTAATACAGTCTAGATTCAAGTCCTTTATCAGAGCTATGCTTTGCAAATGTTTTCTTTCAGTCTGTGGATTGTCTTTTAATTCTCTTAAGTATCTTTTGAAGGGCAGAAGTTTCTAATGTTGATAAAGATCAATGTCCTTTTATTTTTCTTCTGTGTATCATGGTTTTGGTGTTATAGCTAAGAAATCTTTGCCTTACCCAAGGTTTCAAGTGTTTTCCCCTGTATTCTAGAAGTTTTATAGGTTAAGGTTTTACCTTTAGGTCTGTGGTTCATTTTGATTTGATATTTGTATATGGGTCAAAATTCATTTTTCCATATGGATACCCAATTGTTTCAGCACCATTTGTTGAAAATACTAGCCTTTCTGCACTGAATTGCATTTGTATCTTGATCGAAAATCAACTTCAGATATGCATGGTTCTATTTCTGTACTCTCTTTTCTGTTCCATTGAACCTACTTGTCTAACTTTACTCCATTACCACACTGTCTTGATGATTGTTTCTTTATAAATAAGTTTTGAAATTACAGTACTGCTAGTCTTCCAACTGTTTCCTTCTTATTCAGAGTTGTTTTGGCTATTCTGGGTCCTTTGCATTTCCATGTGAATTTTAGAGTCAGCTTTTCAGTTTCCACCAAAAAAGCTTGCTAGGATTTTGATAAGATGGTGTTGGATCTATAGATCAATTTGGGGAGAATTGACACTTGAACAACATTGAGTCTTCTGAACCAATTAGTTAGGGCTTCTTTAGTTTCTCTCAGCAATGTTTTATGCTTTTCAATGTGTAGGTCTTGCACATCTTTTATGGTATATTTTACCTAAGTGTTTCCTATTTTTCATACTCATGTAAAGGGCATTGTTTTTTAATTTCATGTTCCTATTTTTTGTTACTAGTATGTAGAAATATGATTGTTTTTTATAGTGATCTTATAAACTACAATTTTGCTAAAATAACTTAATTCTGGTAGCTTTTTTGTAGATTCCATCAGTTTTTCTACATTGACAATCATGTCATTTGTGAATAAAGACAGTTTTAATTCTTTCTCATATGAATGTATTTTCTTTATTTCAGTGGCTAAAGCTTGTAGTATAGTGTTTTAGAAGTGGAGAGGGTGGACATTCTTGTTTTGTTCCTGATCTGGAGGGAAATCATTCATTTTTCACCATTAACTATAATGTTAGCTGTAGCTTTAATGAAGATGCTTTTAATTAGGTTCGGGAAGTTCCATTCTGTTCCCAGTTTGAGGAACATTTTTATTAAGGATGGTTGTTGGACTTTTGTCAAATGCCGTCTTTATATCTATTGAGCTAAATCACATGGTTTTTATTTTTTGGTTTGTTGTTATGCTGAATTACATTGATTTTCAATTGTTAACCCACCCTTGTATTCCCAGGATAAACAATACTTAGTCATGGTATATTATCCTTTTTATATATACATATAACTGAATTTGATTTGCTAAAATTTTGTTTACAATTTTTACATTTGTTTTTGTGATGGATATTGGTTTGTAGTTTTTTTGTATATCTTTTTCTGATTTTGTTATCAAGGTAACACTGACCTCATTAAATGAGTTGGGAAACGTTACCTCTTCTTCAGTTTTCTGGAAGAGTTATTTAGAACCGAGTTACTTCCTAGTGTTTGTTATAATTCGCCAGTGACTCCATCTGGGCTTGGAGTTTTTTTTTGTTGGAAGTTTTTAAGTATAGATACAATATTTTAAATAGCTGTATGGCTATTTAGGTTATCTGTTTCTTGTTGAGTGAACATTGGCATTCTTTTTCTTTCAAGGAATTTGTCCATTGTCAAATATAGCGGCATAAAGTTTTTCATAAAATTTCCTTACTATCCTGTTAATATCTGTAGGCTCTTGTGATGTCTACTTTCTCATTTCAACCATACTTATGGATTGGTCTTTTTCTTTTTGCAGTTATATCAGTTTTTGCTTCATGTATTTTGAAGCACTCTTTTTAGGTGCATAAAATTGTTTATGTTTGTCTTCTTGATTATTTGTTATGAAATAATCTTCTTTACCCCTGGTAATTTTCCCCATTGATTTTGCAGGATATATTCACTCAATATAAAATGCTAAGTTTCCATATTTTTTTTTGTTTCCGTACTTTAAAGATATTTTTCCAGCGTTTTCTTTATTTTTCCAGCTTTATTGAGGTGGAATTGACATATGGCATTGTGTAAGCATAGGGTATACAATATGATGATTTGATACACATATATATTATGGAATAATTACCACAATAAGATTAGTTAACACCTCTGTCACCTCATATAATTACCATTTTCTTTGTCATGAAAACATTATCTACTCTCTTAGCAACTTTCAAGTATATGATAAAGTATTGTTAACTAGAGTCATCATGCTCCTGCACATTAGATCCCCAGAACTTATTCATGTTATTACTGGAAATTTGTACATTTTCACCAACATCTCCCCATTCCCCCACCACCTAAGCCACTGGTGACTACCATTCTACTCACTGTTTCTGTGAGGTCGGCTTTTTTAGATTCCACATATAAGTGACACAATACAGGATTTGTCTTTCTGTGTCTGACTTATTTCACTTAGTATAATGCCCTCAAGGATAATCCATGTTGTCGCAAATGACAGAATTTCCCTCTTTTTTTAAGGTTGTGTAATATTATATTCTGTGTGTGTGTGTGTGCGCGTGTGTGTGTGTGAGTGAGAATATCTCTCATACATCTCACATTTTCTTTATGCATCCGTCTGTCCACGAACACTTAAATTATTTCCATATCTTGGTTATCGTGAATAATACTGCAGTGAACATGAAGGTGTAGATATCTCTTTGAAATAGTGCTTTATTTCCTTCGAATATATACCCAGAACTGGGATTGTTGGATTATATGGTAGTTCTATTTTTAATTTTTTGAGGAACTTCCGTAATGTTTTCTATAATGGCTGTACCAATTCACATTCCCACCAACAGTGCACAGAGTCCCTTTTTCTCCACATCCTCGCTAACACTTATTATCTCTTATTTTTTTGATAATAGCCATTCTAACAGGTGTGAGGTGATATCTCATTGTGCTTTTGAATTGTATTTGCCTGATGATTAGTGTGTTTAGCATCTTTTCATGTACCTGTTGGCCATTTGTATGTCCCTTTGGAAAAATGTTTATTCAGGTCTTCCGCCCATTTTTAATTGGATTATTTGTTTTTTTTTTTTTGCTGTCGTATGAGTTTCTTATATATTTTAAATGTTAACACCATATCAAAGATATGGTTTGCAAATATTTCCCCCCATTCTATAAGTTACTTTTTGTTTTTTTTTAATTTAAGATGTACAGTGTGTTAATATGATATATATATATTTTTTTTTGGTGAGGAAGATCAGCCCTGTGCTAACATCTGCTAATTCTCCTCTTTTTTTGCTGAGGAAGACTGGCCATGGGCTAACATCCGTGCCCATCTTCCTCCACTTTATATGGGACGCCGCCACAGCATGGTGCGCGCCCGGGATCCAAACCAGCAAACCCTGGGCCGCTGCAGTGGAGCGCACACACTTAACCGCTTGTGCCACCGGCCCGGCCCACTATGATATGTTTATATATTATAATATTGCTGTTGTAGTGATATTTATCATATTATATAATTATAGCACAGTATTGTCTATATTCATTATACTGTGCATTAGAGATCAATGGATTATTTACTACTTGTTACAAGTTTGTACCCTTAAACACTATTCATCTTTTCCTCTACCCTCCATGCCCTAGTAACTACCATTTTACTCTCTGTTTTTTACAGGTTTGATTTTTTTAGATTCCACAAATAAGTGATATACAATACTTGTCTTTTTCTGTCAGACTTATCGTGCTTGACATAATATGCTAAAGGTCCATCCATGTTGTCACAAATTGCTGGATGTCCTCCTTTCTCATGGCTGAATAATATTCTGTTGTGTATATATACCACATTTTTTTTATCCATTCACCCGTTGATGAGCATTTGGGTTGTTTCCATTATTTTGGCTATTGTGAATAATGCTGCAATAAACATGGGAGTGCATATATCTCATTGAAATCCTGTTTTCATTTCCTTTGGGTATATACCTAGAAGTAGAATTGCTGAATCATATGGTAGATCTGTTTTTAACTTTTTGAGGAAGTACCATACTGTTTTCCATAGTGGCTGTAGCTATTTACATTCCCACCAACAGTGCACAATGGTTCCCTTTTCTCCACATCCTTGCCAACACTTGTTATCTCTTGTCTTTTTGATAATAGCCATTTGAACAGGTGTGAAACCAGCCCTGGTGGTCTAGTGGTTAAAATTTCACGCTTTCACCACCGTGGCCCAGGTTCATTTCCTGGTCAGGGAACCACACCACCCATCTGTTGGATGTCATACTGTGGCAGCTGCATGTCGCCGTGATGCTGAAAGCTATGCCACTGGGGCTATACCATCAGGGTTGCGCACGGTGGACAGACTTCAGTGGAGCTTTCAGACTGAGACAGACTAGGAAGGAGGATCTGGCCACTCATTTCTGAAAAAGTTGGTCATGAAAATCCTATGAATAGCAGCGGAGCATTGTCTGATATAGCGCCAGAAGATAAGAGGATGGTGCAAAGACCAGGCAGGGTTCCACACTGCTGTACACAGTGTTGCTGGGAATCGTAATTGACTTGACGGCACTAACAACAGGTGTGAGGTGATATCTCATTTTTATGCACCAGTTGACCATTTCTATGTCTTTTTTGGAAAAATGTCCATTTAGATCCTCTGCCTATTTTTCAGTCGAGTTATTTGAGGTTTTTTAGCAGTTGAATTGTATGAGATTCTTATGTGTTTTGGATATTAACCCCGTATCAGATACATGGTTTGTAAATATTTTCTGCTATTCCATAGGTTGCCTTTTCGTTTTGTTGATTGTTTCTTTTGCTGTGCAGAAGCTTTTTTTTTTTTTTTTTGTGAGATCAGCCCTGTGCTGACATCTGCCAATCCTCCTCTTTTTTTTTTTTTTTTTGCCGAGGAAGACTGGCCCTGGGCTAACATCGGTGCCCATCTTCCTCCACTTTATATGGGTTGCCGCCACAGCATGGCTTGCCAAGCAGTGCGTCGGTGCATGCCTGGGATCCAAACTGGTGAATCCTGGGCTGCCGCAGTGGAGCACGTGCACCTAACCGCTTGCACCACCGGGCTGGCCCCCAGAAGCTTTTAAGTTTGATGTAGTCCCACTAGGTTTTTGGTTTTTGTTTTTTTTGCCTTTATTGCTTGTGCTTTTGGTATCATATCCAAAAAAGTCCTTGCCAAGACCAGTGTCGAGGAGCTTTTTCTCTAAGAGTTTTATGGTTTCATGTCTTACATTTAAGTCTTTAATACATTTCCGGTTAATTCTTGTGTGTGGTATAAGAGAGTGGTCCAATTTCATTTTTTTGCATGTGAATATCCACTTTTCCCAGCACCGTTTATTAAAGAGACTATTCTTATCCCTTTGAGTATTGGCTCTCTCGTCAAATATTACTTGACCATAGATGAGTGAGTTTATTTTTGGGCTCTTGATTCTATTCCTTTGGGCTGTGTGTCTATTTTTATGCCAGTACCATACTGTTTTGATTATGACACTTTGTAATATAGTTTGAAATCAGGAAATGTGATGCCTCCACTTTGTTTTTTTCTCAGAATTGTTTCAGCTTCTTGGGGCCCTTTGTGGCTCCATACGAATTTTAAGATTATTATTATTGTTAGTATTATTTTTTTTTTTCTATTTTAATAGGGATTGCATTGAATTTAAAGATGGCTTTGGGTAGTATGGACATTTTAACAGTACAGTCATGCATCAGAGAATGACATTTTGGTCAACGACAGGCTGCATATATGACAGTGGTCCTATAAGATTATAATAGACCTGAAAAATTCCTATTGCCTAGTGATGTCATAGCAGTTGTGATGTCATAATGCAACACGTTATTCACATGTTTGTGGTGATGCCGGTATAAACAAACCTACTGCACTGCCAGTCATATAAAAGTATAGCACATAAAATTATGTACAGTACATAATACTTGATAATGATAGTAAGTGACTATGTTACTCGTTTATGTATTTACTATACTATACTTGTTTTTGTTATTTTAGAGTGTACTCTTTCTACTTATGAAAGATAGAGTTTACTCTAAAACAGTATGCTGTATTACACTGGGAGCAGCCTTACACATCTCGTGCATCATTTTCTCTTGTGCTTGATTTAATTTCATTTTGTTCTGTTCAACATGAACATGGGCCCTACACATACAAGATTCACTGATAATGTTGCCAATGAGAGTCCGTGTCAGGTGATTGACCTGGAAATGAAATTAAAAGTGATTAAGGACTACAAAGGTGGAAAATCAGTGATGGTTATTGTTTGCCAGTCAGGCATGTCCCATTCCACCATAGCTATGATCTTGAAGAACAAGATCAATGTGATGAAAGCTGTTAAAGGATCTGCTTCATTGAAGGCAATGAAACTAACAGAAATTCGAGAAGGGCATACATCAGACATGGAGAAACTTCTAATGACCTGGATGAAGACCAGACATGGAAGCATATCCCTCTCAGCACCATGACAATCACAGCCAGAGCAAAAAGTTTGTTTGAGATGTTGAACGAAAAGGCTGAACCTGACTACAATGTTGAGTTTACTGCTAGCTCTGGGTGGTTTAAATGATTGAAGAATTTTTATTCATTACGTAATGTGAAAGTGAATGGTGAGTCTGAGAGTACTGATGTGAAGGCAGCTGAAAAATTTTTTGAAACTCTAGATAAACTGATTGTGGAGGAAAATTACTTGCCAGAGCAAATATTCAATATGGATGAAACCTTCCTATTCTGGAACGAGCTGCCTGAAAGGACTTTCATTCATAAGGAGGCCAAGTCAATGCCAGGTTTCAAGGCTTTTAAGGACAGGATAACAGTCTTCCTTAAGGGCAATGTTGCAGGCTACAAATTGAAACCCTTTGTGATCTGGCACAGTGAGAACCCCAGGGCCTTCAAGCATATCAGCATACACTGCCACTGTACTGCAGGAGCAATAAGAAGTCATGGATGACCCAGCTCCTCTTCCAAGATGCCCTCCTGAATTCCCATGCCAGCGAAATGGAGAAGTACTGTTTGGAGAATAACGTACTTTTCAAGATTTTGCTTATTTTTGATAATACTCCCAGACATCCTCCTTTTATTGGTGATCTTCGTCCCAATATCAAAGTGGTATTTCTCCCTCCAAACACCACTTCTTTGATCCAACCAATGGATCAAGGAATTATAGCAGCTTTTAAGGCCTACTACCTGATGAGGACCTTTGCCAGCCAAGGTTATTGCTGCAACTGAGGAAGACACTGATGCAATTCTGGAATGATCGCATCCATGACTGCATCAAGAACCTTGCTTGGGCTTGGGGTGATATCACCAAGGAGTGTATGACTGACATCTGGAAGAAGACACTCAAGAGTTTCGTCCATGACTTCAAAGGATTTCTAAGGAGGAGGTTACAAAAATCAACAAGGTTGTGGTTGAGATGGCAAACACCTTTAACCTGGATGTGAGTGAGGATGACATTGAGGAGCTCCTAGACAGTTCCTGAGGAATTGACTAATGAGGAGTTGTTGGGACTGGAACAAGAATGCATAGCTGAAGAAGAGATAAGAGAAAAGGAAACTGCAGGAGAAGAAAAAGAAGAACCCCCCCCCCAAGAAAAATCACAGTGAAGCATTTAGAAGAAGCTTTTGCAGGCCTCAACATGCTCCTTAAAAAGTTTGAAAACATGGACCCCAACACCAAAATGTTTTCCTTAATAGAGAGGAATGTTCATGATGCATTATCTGCTTACAAGCAAATCTATAATGGGAAAAAAACAAAACCAAACTACCATGGACGTGTTTCTGAAAAGACACACCTCCTCAAGAAGAGCCACAGGCAGGTCCTTCAGGAGGTATGCCAGAAGAAGGCATTGTTACCATAGGATACGACAGCTCCATGCATGTTATCGCCCCTGAAGACCTTCCAGTGGGACAAGATGTGGACGTGGAGGACAGTGATATCGATGACCCTGACCCTGTGTGGGCCTAGGCTAATATGTGTGTTTGTGTCTTACTTTTTAAACTTTTTTGTTAAAAACTAAAAAAAAAAAAAATTAAAAATAGAAAAAAGCTTATAGAATAATGGTATAAAGAAGGAAAATATTTTTGTACAGCTGTACAATGTGTTGTTTGTGTTTTAAGCTAAGTGTTATTACAACAAAGTCAAAAATTTTTAAAAAATTAAAAAGTTTATAAAGTAAAAAAGTTACAGTAAGCTAAGGTTAACTTGTTATTAAAGAAAGAAAAATATTTTTTCTAGATTTGATGTAGCTTAAGTGTACAGTGCTTATAAAGTCTACAGTAGTGTACAGTAATGTCCTAGGCCTTCACATTTACTCACCACTCACTCACTGATTTGCCCAGAGTCACTTCCAGTCCTGCAAGCTCCATTCTTGGTAAGTGCCCTACACAGGTGTACCATTTTTTATCTTTTATACCATATTTATACTGTACCTTTTCTATGTTTAGATGCACAAATACTTACAATTGCAATTGTGTTACAGTTGCCTACAGTATTCTGTACAGTAACATGCTGTACAGGTTTCTAGCCTAGGAGCAGTGGAGGTACCATATAGCTTAGGTATGTAGTAGGCTATACCATGTAGGTTTGTGTAAGTACACTCTATAATGTTTACACAATGGCAAAATCTCCTAACAACACATTTCTCAGAACATAACTCCATTGTTAAGTGACATATGACTGTATTAATTCTTCCAGTCCATGAAAACACTGTATCTTTTCAGTTATTTGTATCATCTTCAGTTTCTTTCATCAATATTTTATAATTTTAGTGTACTGATCTTTCACTTCCTTGGTTAATTTATTCCTAAATATTTTATTTTTTTTTTTTTGCTGCTATTATAAATGGGATTGTTTTATTTCTTTTTCAGATAGTTAATTGTTAGTGCACAGAAATGGAAGTGATTTTTGTATGTTGATTTTATATTTTGCAACTGAATTCATTAGTTTATTAGTTTTAATAGTTTTTTAAATTAGTTTTTAAATTTTTAAAATTTTTTTTAATTTTTTGTTTATTGCAGTAACATTGGTTTATAACATTGTATAAATTTCAGGTGTACATCATTATACTTCTAATTCTGCATAGATTACATCATGTTCACCACCCAAATACTAATTACAACCCATCATCACACACATGTGCCGAATTATCCCTTTCACCCTCCTCCTTCCCCCCTTCCCCTCTGGTAACCACCAATCCAATCTCTGTCCCTATGTGTTTGTTTATTGTTGTTATTATCTACTACTTAATGAGGGAAATCATACGGTATTTGACCTTCTCCCTCTGACTTATTTCACTTTGCATTATGCCGTCGATGTCCATCCATGTTGTCACAAATGGCTGGATTTCATCGTTTCTTATGGCTGAGTAGTATTCCATTGTGTATATATACCACATCTTCTTTATCCATTCGTCCCTTGATGGGCATTTAGCTTGCTTCCAAGTCTTGGCTATTGTGAATAATGCTGCAATGAACACAGGGGTGCATGTATCAGTTTTTTGGTGGAGTCTTCAGGGTTGTCTATATATAAGAATATGTCATCTGCAAATGGAGATAATTTTACTTCTTCCTTTCCAATTTGGATGCCTTTTATTTCTTTTTCTTGCCTAATTGCTCTGGCTAGGACTTCCCATACTATGTTGAATAGGAGGTATGAGAGTGGGCATCCTTGTCTTGTTCTTGATCTCAGAGGAAAAGCTTCAGCCTTTCACCACTGAGTATAAGGTTTGCTGTGGGCTTGTCATATATGACCTGTATTATGTTAAGGTACATTCATTCTATAAACAATTTGTTGAGAGTTTTTATCATGAAAGGATGTTGAATTTTGTCAAATGCTTTTTCTACATTTATTGGGAGGATTATATGGTTTTTATCTTTCATTCTATTAATGTGGTATATCAAATTTATTGATTTGTGTATGTTGAACCATTCTTGCTTCCCAGGGATAAATTCCACTTGATCATAGTGTAGGTTCCTTTCAATGTGCTGTTGAATTCGGTTTGCTAGTGTTTTGTTGAGAATTTTTTTTGTCTATATTCATCAGGGATATTGGCCTGTATTTTCTTTTCTTGTAGTATCCTTTTCTGGCTTTGGTATCAGGGTAATGCTGGCTTCGTAAAAAGAGTTTGGGAGTGTTTCCTCCTCTTAAGTTTTTTGGAAGAGTTTTAGAAGGATTGGCATTAATTCTTCTTTACATGTTTGGTAAAATTCACCAGTGAAACTGTCTTGGCCTGGGCTTATCTTTGTTGGGAGGTCTTTGATTACTGCTTCAATCTCCTTACACGTTATTGTTCTGTTCAGTTTTTCTGTTTCTTCATGATTCAGCCTTGCTAGGTTGTGTGTTTCTAAGAATTTACCTGTTTCTTTTAGGCTATCTAGTTGGTTGGCATATGATTTTTCATAGTAGTCTTTTATGATCCTTTGTATTTATGTGGTATCAGTTGTAATGTCTCCTCTTTCATTTCTAATTTTATTTGAGTCGTCTCTCTTTTTCTCTTAGTCTAACTAAACTTTTGTCAATTTTATCTTTTGAAAAAGCCAACTCTTAGTTTTGTTAGGCTTTTCTATTTTTCTTGTCTCTCTTTCATTTATTTCTGCTTTGATATTTATTGTCTCCTATCTTCTGCTATTTTTGGCCTTTGTTTTTCTTTTTCTAGTTTCTTGAGGTGTAAGGTTAGGTTGTTTATTCGAGATCTTTTCTTTTTCTTAATGTAAGCATTCATTGCTATAAATTTCCCTCATAGACCTGCTTTTGCTGCATCCCATAAGTTTTGGTATGTTGTATTTCCATTTTCATTTATTAAGGTATTTTTTTATTTCCCTTTTGATTTCTTCTTTGACCCATTGATTGTTCGGGAGTTCTATTATCTTGTCGTTTGAAATTTTTTCTGACAAATCTGCTGTTATCCTTATCTTTGTTTCACTATATGTAGCATGCCTTTTTTTCCTCTAGTTGCTTTTAAATTTTTCTCTATCTTGAGTTTTGAGCAATTTGGTTTCACTTGCCTTGATATAATTTTCTTTATTTTTCTTGTATTTGGGGTTCATTGAGCTTCTTGGATCTATGGGTTTATGGTTTCCATTAAATTTGCCAATTTTGGAGGCATTATTTCTTCAAACATTTTTTTCCTCTCTTTCCTTCTGGGCCACCAATTGCACTTGTGTATTATGTCACTTAAAGTTATCCTGCAGCTTACTGATGCTCTGTTCTTTTGCTTGTTTGTTTTACACTCTGTGTTTCTTTTTACTAGTATCTATTGCTGTCTTCACCAATCTTTTTACCTGCCATATCAAATTTGTTGTAAATCCTATGCGGTTTGTTTTTTTTGTCTCTCATTTTTAGTTTTCATCTCTAGAACTTTGATTTGTGTCTTTTTATATCTTTGTCTCTATTTAACTTTTGAACATATAGAATGGAGTTATAATAACTGTTTAATGTCCTTGTGTGCTAATTCTAACATATGTGTCAATCGTGGGTTGATTTTGATTCATTGATTTTTTTATCCTCATTATGCATTGTATTTTCCTTCTGTTTGTATGCCTGGTAATTTTTAATAAGAAATTAGACATAGTGAATTTTACCTTGGTGGGTGCTGGATGCTTTTTTATTCCTATAAATATTCTTGACCTTTATTCTGGGCCACAATTAAGTTAGGTACAATTTGATACTTCTGTGTCTTACTTTTAATACTTTCTAGGTAGGACCAGAATAGTGTTTAGTCTAGGGCTGCTCACTACTCAGGCAGGTTTCTTTCAAGTACTCTACCAAATACTACATGAATTATGAGATTTTACAGTCTGGCTGTATCCTTCACCCTATATAAGCTCTGATTTCCCTCTAATCCTTTCAGATAGTTCTTCTCATGGCCTTTGGCATTTTTTTCACATATGTGGAGTTAATCAGTAATCAGCTGAATACTTGTGGGAGACCCTCTACAGATCTCTGTAGTTCTCTTTTTGCTCCTCTCACCTCTCTGGTAGTTTGTCCTGTTAATTCTATCTGCTTTGGTCTCCCCTGACTCTCAATTCTCCTCAACTCAAGGAATCTGCCCAGGCTCTGCCTAGGTTCCCCTTACCTGCACAATAGCCTAAAAACACTCTCAAGGTGGCAAGCTGGGGCAGTCATAGGGATTACTTGATTTGTTTCCCATCTCTTAGGAATCACTCTCATTGCCTAATATCTGATCTCTTGAAAACTCTTATTTCCTGTATTTTAGAGTCTTTTTTTGGGGGCGGGGGGGGGGCGTTGTTTCAAGCGAGTGGGTGAATCCAGTCCCTGGCATTCCATGTTGGCCAGAGGCAGAAGTCCTTGAACTTTTGAACTTTTATCGTTTTTTATGATTGTTATTTAAGTCTATTTTATTGAAGTAATTCACTGTTTTTTTGTTTTTTTAATATTATTTTCCCTGTATTTCTGAACATCTGTTCTTTTTCTAATAGATTTTTTTTTTGATGAGGAAGACTAGCCCTGAGGTAACATCCATTGCCAAGCCTCCTCTTTGCTGTGGAAGATTGGCCCTGGGCTAATATCCATGCCCATCTTCCTCTACTTTATATGTGGGACGCCTACCACAGCATGGCTTGATCAGCGGTGCGTAGGTCCGTGCCCAGCATCTGAACCTGTGAACCCCGGACCGCTGAAGCGGAGCACGTGAACTTAACTACTATGCCACCCGGCCAGCCTCTGATAGATTTTTTTTGGTTGGTTATTCTATTCCCCTGCGTAGTTTCAACCAATTACATTATTCTTCAAATTCTGATGTTACTACTTAGAGTCTTCAGTTTCAGTGCTTCTGCTATTGAGGAAAAGTTCGCAAATGATGATTTTGTTTCTATTTTAGAAGATGCTTATTAAGGGGCATTTACTTCTTTCTGTAAAAGATGCTTGGTAGAGATAGTTTATTTAAAATTGTTGCAACATTTAATATATTTAAAATTGTGTTTTACTATGAGGTTATATTACATTTACAACTTGTTGTTATAACACAGATAAAATAAGATATTCACAGTTACTCTGATTTAAAACTTATGATACTCTGACCACTACTATGCTAGCAGTTAGCTGCTAACCTTGGATTTATGTTTTGCTATCTTTAGTATTTTATATAGTAAACCCCAAGTTATTGAGTGAATTAACAACATAGAACCCTCCCTTCTCTGTTGTATCTGTATGCAGATACACTTATACTTTGGGGCCAAGCTTACCAGCAAAGATCGATAGCTCCTTTCTCCTCTTGATCAATTAGCACATCCCAGGATAACTCCTGCTACTCTAGTTTTTCTTCCTCCATCTTTGATCACATTCCATTTCCACAGATTTGGTATCCCCTAAGTTAAAAATGATAAATGAGTATTTATTGTATGTTGAAAAAATCTGTTTCAAGCTTCTCTTTTGGCAGTTAACTGTGCAGAATATAGGTTTTGTTTTCCCTAAAGGCAGGTCAAAATAAAACAGATCACGAAGCTACTGATGCTTGCATAATTTAAGAAAATGTGAAATGATGTATTTCACCAAAACCTTTACTGATATATAGTTTCATATATGTATATTTTTCATTTTAATTTAGGATTTACTTTCCCATATGCTACATATGGACCCACATCAGCGGTACACTACAGAACAAGTATTAAAACACTCATGGATAATCCACAGAGACCAGTTGCCGAATGATCAGCCAAATAGAAATGATACATCCCATGTCATTAAGGTAAAACAAACATACTTTTATACACCTTCTAAATGCTTGATGCTTGTCACAGCTGCACCTCCCAGCAGGGCCAGGAGCCAGCCTTGCCCACCAACATACCACAGTAGTTGTGGCTGCGCCTCCCAGCAGGGATGGACACCAGCCCTGCCAGTCAACACACTGCAGCAGTTGTGGCCACACCCTGAAGCAGGGCCAGGTGCCAACTCCACCCACCAGTGTACCCCAGCAGTCGCAGGTGCCCTGCCCCTCCTCACGCCAGAGCTGCGGCCCAACCACAACAGGAGGATGCCTGCAGCCCACATAGGGGACACCCCTTGGGCACCTAGCTCTGGTAGCCAGAGGGGATTGTGCCTTTGGGCCCCACAGGACATCTCCTACATAAGGCCACTCATTCAAGACTGGGAAAGGTAGCTGATTTACCTAATACATAGAAACAAACACAGAGAGTTAGGCAAAAATGAGGAGATAAAGGAATATGTTTCAAACAAAAGAATAAGACAAATCCTCAAGAAAAGAATTAAATGGAATGGAGGTAAACAGTCTACCTGATAAGGAGTTTAAAGTAATGATCATAAAGTAATGATCATAAAGATGCTTGCCAAACTCGGGAGAAGAATGGATGAACATGGTGAGAACTTCAAAGAGATACAAAATATAAGAAAGTGCCAAACAGAAGTCATAACTGAACTGAAAAATACACCAGAGGGGTTCAACAGCAGACTGGATAAAGTAGAATCAGCAAGCTGGAAAACAAAACAATGGAATTTACCCAGTCAGTGCAACAAAATGGAAAAAGAATTTGAAAAAGTGAAAAACCTTAAGGATCTCTGGGACAACATCAAGCAGAATAACATTCGCACTATCGGGTCTCAGAAGGAGAAGAGAGAAAGAAAGGGCCAGAAAAATTATTCGAAGAAATAATAGCTGAAAACTTCCCTAATCTGGGGAGGGAAACAGACAGCCAAGTCCAGGGAGCCCAGCGAGTTCTCAATAAGATGAACCCAAAGGGATGCACACCAAGACACATTATAATTAGAACATTAAAAGTTAAGGACAAAGAGAGAATCCTAAAAGCAGCAAGAGAAAAACAGCTAGTTGCATACAAGGGAAACCCCATATGGCTATCAGTAGATTTTTCAGCAAAAATCTTCACAGGCCGGAAGAGAGTGACATGACATATTGAAAGTACTGAAAGGGGAAAACCCTTCAACCTAGAATTCTCTTCAGAATTATCATTCAGAATTGAAGGTGAGATTGAGTTTTCCAGATAGGCGAAAGCTAGAGGAGTTCATCACTACTAAACTGGCCCTACAAGAAATGTTAAAGGAACTTCTTTAAGTGAAAAGCAATAGCACTAATCAATAGTAAGAAAACAGGAAAGTAAAAATCTCCCTGGAAAGAGTAAATATATAATAAAGGTGGATCAGTCTATATAAACAAAGCATGAAGGTTAAAAGACAAAAGTAGTAAAATTAACTAAAATTGCAATCAAGAGTGAAGAGCTGCATAAAATAAAAATATGTAAAATGTGATATCAAAAATACAAATTGTGGGAGCAGGGAGTAAAAAGGTAAAGCTTTGGAATGTGTTCAAATGTAAGTTGCTATCAACTTGAAACAGACTGCCATTTACACAGGAAGTCATATGTGAACCACACGGAAACCACAAGGGAAAAACTTGTAGTAAATACACAAAATAAAATGAGAAAGGAATCTAAACATAAAAATAAGAAGACATAAAGTCACAAGGAAAGAGAAGTAAAAAGAAACAGAGAGGAACTACAAAAAGGTAGGCAGCAATTAACAAAATGGCAATAAGTACATACCTATCACTAACTACTTTAAATGTGAATGGAGTAAATTCACCAATCACAAGACGTACAGTGACTGAATAGATTTAAAAAACTAGACTTAGCTATATGCTGCCTACAAGAGGCTCACTTCAGAAGTAAGGGCACACACAGACTGAGAGTGAAGAGATGGAAAAAGATATTCCATGCAAATGGAAATGAAAAGGCTGAATTAGCTATATTCATATCAGACAAAATAGACTTTAAAACAAAGACTGTAATAAAAGACAAAGCCATTACATGATGATAAAAGGGTCAATCCACCAAGAAGGAATGACATTTATAAATATATACGCACCCAACGTAAGAGCA
This sequence comes from Ceratotherium simum simum, assembly GCF_057802395.1. NCBI lineage: Eukaryota > Metazoa > Chordata > Mammalia > Perissodactyla > Rhinocerotidae > Ceratotherium > Ceratotherium simum. The sequence continues at coordinate 62,023,767 of NC_141940.1, forward strand.
CCAAAATATATAAAACAAAGATTAACGTAACTAAAGGGAGAAGTTGAAAGCGATACAATAATAGTAGGGGAATTTAAAACCCCACTTGCATCAATGGATAGATTATCCAGACAGAAAATCAGTAAGGAAACATTGGCCTTAAGCAACACATTGACCAAATGGACTTAATAGACGTATACAGAACATTCCATCCAAAAGCAGCACCATACAATTCTCAGATGTATGTGGAACATTCTCCAGGGTAGAGCACATGCTAGGCCACAAAACAAGTGTCAGTAAATTCAAGAAGATTGAAATCATATCAAGCATCTTTTCCGACCACAATAGTATGAAACTAGAAATCAATTACAAGAATAAAATGGGGAAAACTACAAAAACGTGGAGAATAAACAACATGCCATTAAACAACCAGTGAGTGATCAGAGAAATCAAAGGAGAAATCAGAAATTACCTAGTGGCAAATGAAAGCAAAACTACAACATACCATAATCTATGGGATGCAGCAAAAGCACTTGTAAGAGGGAAGTTCGTTCACAATACAGGCCTATCTCAAGAAACAAGAAAAATCTCAATCTAACTTTACACCTAAAGTAACTAGAAAAACAAGAAGCAAAGGAAGCCGAAAATTAGTAGAAGGATGGAAATAATAAGTCAGAACAGAGATAAATGAAACAGAGACTAAAAAAACCAATAGAAAAGATCAGTGAAACTAAAAGCTGGTTCTTTGAAAAGATAAACAAAATCGACAGACCTTTTAGCTAGACTCACCAAAAAAAGAGAGGGCTCAAATAAATAAAATCAGAAATGAAAGAGGAGAAGTTACAGCAGATACCACAGAAATACAAATGATTGTAAGAGACTACTACAAACAATTAAATGCCAACAAACTGGACAATCTAGAAGAAATTGATAAATTCCTAGAAACATAACTATTTTCCAAGATTGAATCATGAAGAAGTAGAAAATCTAAATAGACTGATCACTAATAAGGACATTGAAACAGTAATCAAAAACTACAAACAAACACAAGTCCAGGACCAGAAGGCTTCCACAGCGAGTTCTACAAAACATTCAGAGATTTAATACGTATTGTACTCAAACTATTCCAAAAAATTGAAGAGGAGGGAAAGCTCCCAAAACCAGTTTTACAAAGCTAGCATTACCCTGATACCAAAACTAGACAAGGACAGCACGAAAAAAGAAAATTACAGGCCAATATCCTTGATGAACACAGATGCAAAAATCCTCAACAAAATATTAGCACATAGAACTCAACAATACATTAAAAGGATCGTACACCATGATTAAGTAGGATTTATTCCTGGGATGCAAGGGTGGTTCCACATCTGCAAATCAACATGATACACAATATTAATGAAACAAAATAAAAATTGTATGATCATCTCAGTAGATGCAGAAAAAGCACTTGACATAATTCAGCATCCATTTGTGATAAAAATTCTCAACTAAATAGGCAAAGAGGGAATGTACTTCAACATAATAAAGGCCATATGTGACAAACCCATAGGTAACATCATACTCAATGTTGAAAAGAGGAAAGCTTTTCCTCTAAGATCAGGAAAAAGACAAGGATGACCACTCCAGTCATTTTTATTCAACATTACAGTATTGGAAGTCTTAGCCACAGCAGTTGGGCAAGAAAAAGAAATAAAAGTAATCCAAATTGGAAAGGAAGAATTAAAACTGTCACTTTTTGTAGATGACATGGTACTATATATAGAAAACCCTAAATACTCCCCAAAAAACTATTAGAACTAATGAATGAATTCAGTAAAGTTGCAGGATACAAAATTAATATTCATAAATCTGTTGCATTTCTATAGACTAATAATAAACTGTCAGAGGAATTAACAATCCCATTTAACATCCGAAATTAACATCCCATCAAAAAGAATAAAATACCTAGGAATAAATTTAACCAAAAAGGTGGAAGACCTGTACTCCCAAAACTATAAGACATTGATGAAAGAAATTGAAGATGTCATAAATAAATGGAAATATATACCATGCTCTTGGATAGGAAGAGTTGATATTGTATTAACATACATACATTTAACATACATTGAATGTCCATATTACCCAAAGCAATCTACAGATTCAGTGCACTCCCTATCAAAATACCACTGGCATTTTTTCAAAGAACTAGAACAAGTGACCGTAAAATTTGTGTGGAACCATGCAAGACCCAGAATAGCCAAGACAATCCTATGAAAGAAGAACAAAGCTAGAGGAATCATGCTCCCTGATTTCAAACTATACTACAAAGCTATAGTGATCAAAACAGTATGGTACTGGCACAAAAACAGACACATAGATCAATGGAACAGAATAGAAAGCCCAGAAATAAACCCACACCAATATGGCCAATTAGTCTACAACAGAGGAGGCAAGAATATATGATGGGGAAAGATAGTCTCTTCAATAAATGGTGTTGGGAAAACTAGACAGCTCCATGCAAACGAATGAAACTGGACCATTATTATTATTTTTTTTTGTGAGGAAGATCAGCCCTGAGCTAACATCTGTGCTAATCCTCCTCTTTTTTGCTGAGGAAGACCAGCTCTGAACTAATATCTATTGCCAATCCTCCTCCTTTTTTTGTTTTGTTCCCCAAAGCCCCAGTAGATAGTTGTATGTCATAGTTGCACATCCTTCTAGTTGTTGTATGTGGGATGCGGCCTCAGCATGGCCGGAGAAGCGGTGCGTCAGCTGCACCCGGGATCCGAACCCGGGCCGCCAGTAGCGGAGCGTGCGCACTTAACCGCTAAGCCATGGGGCCGGCCATGAACCATTATTTTATACCATATACAAAAATAAACTAAAAATAGATTAAAGACTTGAATGTAAGACCTGAAACCATAAAATTCCTAGAAGAAAACATAGTAAGCTCTTTGACATAGGTCTTAGCAATATTTTTTTGATCTGTCTCCTTAGGCAAAGGCAGCAAAAGCAAGAATAAACAAATGGGATTAAATCAAACTAAAAAGCTTTTGCACAGTGAAAGAAACCATCAAAAAGATGAAAAGGCGACCTACTGAGTGGGAGAAGATATTTGCAAATGATAGATCTGATAAGGGGTTATTTTCCAAAATATATAAAAAATTCATCTCAATAAGAAAATAATCCAATTAAAAAATTGAGGACTTAAATAGACATATTTCCAAAGAAGACATACATATGGCCAACAGGCACATGAAAAGATGTTTAACATCACTAATTATTAAGGAAATGGAAATCAAAACTGCAATGAAATATCACCTCACACCTGTCAGAATAGCTATTATCAAAAAGACAAGAAATAACAAGTTTTGGCAAGGATGTGGAGAAAAGGGAACCCTTGTGCACTGTTGGTGGGAATATAAAGTGGTGCAGCCACTATGGAAAACAGTATGGAGGTTCCTCAAAAAATTAAGAATACAACTACCATATCATCCATCCATCTAGCTAGTCCACTTCTGAGTATTTATTTGTAAAATACAAAAACACTAATTTGAAAAGATATGTGCACTCCAATGTTCACTGCAGCATTATTTACAGTAGCCAAGATATGGAAACAACCTAAGTGTCCATTGGCAGATGAATGGATAAAGAAGATGGTGGTGTGTATGTATCTCTCTCTCTCTCTCTCCCTCTCTCTCCCTCTCCCTCTCTTTCTCTCTCTCACACACACACACACACACACACACACACACACACGAATCTCTCTCTCTCTCTCTCACACACACACACACACACACACGAATACTATTAAGCCATAAAAAGAATGAAATCTTGCCATTTCCAGCAACATACCTTGAGGGTATTATGCTAAGTGAAATAAATCAGACGGAGAAAGTCAAATACCATATGATTTTACTCCTGTGGAATCTAAAAATACAAAGCAAATGAACAAACAAAACAAAATCAAACTCATAGATACAGAGAATAGATTAGTGGTTAGCAGGGGGTTGGGGATGGGTGAAATGGGTGAAGGGGGTCAACTGTATGGTGATGGATGGTAACTAGGCTCGTGGTAGTGATCACTATTTAATGTATACAGATATCAAATTATAACACTATACACCCGAAACTTATACAATTAAAAAAAGTAAAATAAATGCTTGATACCTAATAAAGCCATTGTATGCCATTCACTGATGATACTTACATAATTACCTTAAAGTATATTTTTTAAAGGTATATTTATAGATATTTTTTTGTTTTTCTCTTTTTTTTTTTAAATAACAACCATGGACTCTTCCTAACTTTCCTTACCTACTGCCTTTCTGATAATAAATAAAAATTTCTTGATTATATTTAACTTGCTCTTAAGAGACGCTGGGGCTAGAAGTGGACTAAATGCAAGTTTTATATGGAAACAAAAGATTGCAATTGGTTTCTAAATTAATAACCATTGGTGCAAGTTCCCATATTTATAGATGTTGAACCTAGATTTTAAATTTTGGTGTGTTTATGCATTCATCTGTTGATAAACACTTAGGTTGTTTCCATATCTTGGCTACTGGGACTAATGCTGCAAAGAACATAGGAGCGAGCACAGATATCTCTTTGAGGATAAAGAATGTGTGATGTGTATATATATATCCAATGAACTATTATTCAGCTTTAAAAAATGAGATCCTGCCATTTGCAACAACATGGGTGAACCTGGAAGACATTATGCTAAGTGAAATAAGCCAGACACAGAAAGAAAAAAACTACATGATCTCTAAAATGGATCTAAAAATGTTGATTATGTAGAAGCAGAGAAAACGGTAGTTACCAGAGGCAGGGAGGAGGGCGAAAAGGGGAGATGTTGGTCAAAGTGTACAAAGTTGCATTATGTAGGATGAATAAGTCTAGAGATCTAATGTATAGCATGATGACTATAGTTAATAATACTCTGTTGAATACTGGAAATTTTCTAAGAGTGGATTTCAGGTGCTCTCATCACAAAAAAAAATGATAACTGTGAGGAGAAGATATGTTAATGAGCTTGACTGTAGTAGTCATTTTACTATATATATCAAAATACCATGTTGTGTACCTTAAATGTATGTAATTCCTATTAAAAATAAAATTGAAAAAATATTTAAAAACATTGATGAAAGACTGATAGAAATAATACATTTTAGTATTTTAAACATTTGTAAGAAGCATAGTTATTGAAAAATATATATACAAGCAATCATATTAATTCATCAAGGGAGCATCAATGTACAGATCAAGTATACTCAATCGTTTTCCTGGGAAACAAAGTTGCATTCTAGTTAAATCTCTCATGATATAATGTGAAAATTTTTTCACCTTTAGAGATTGTTATTCAATTTGTGATGTTTCTCATTATTTTAGGGAGCAGTAGTTGCCACATATTCTGCCCTGACTCACAAGACCTTTCAACCAGTCCTAGAGCCTGTTGCTGCTTCAAGCTTAGCTCAGCGACGGAGCATGAAAAAGCGAACATCAACTGGCCTGTAAGATTTCCAGTGTTCCTCAGCCAAACTGGATGAAGAGAAAATTAAATGTGTGGCTTTTTGCCTAATCTTATATCAGAGGCATAGTTTTCTGCTACATTACTTGAATATTCTGTTTAAGCCTCCTTTTTTAGGGGGAGTGAGATAAAAAAAAACATACACAGGTCCACAATATTCATACTATGTTTTCCAGTAGTGTCCAAATGTTTAAGTATATATAATTGGTGTCCACAAGGTCCTGACAACTTCTCTGCATACTAACTTCTAAAGTTCCTTTCAAATCAAGTTACTTTAATAGTTTTTCTGGTTTCATACAATAATGCTTTGGAGAATCATTACCAACAATCAAGATGCAAATATAATGGTGTAATGCTAAGCAATGTCAGTATTTTTTAACATCAGATCCTGAAGGATAGGCTTTTTTTTAAGAAAGCAAAACAGACAAAAGATGTATTGTAGGAACCTGTTATTGTGTACAGCCAAAGGACTCCATTCATTTGACTCTGTAGTTACTAAAATATAGACATAGTAGTTTGGTGCCAGAGCAAAATTCATTTGTGCTAATATGTGAACTCCTGAAATGGTTGGTGCCAAATTTTTATAGAATTAAATCACAGATAATATATGCAGACAGACCTGTATAGTATCCATAAGTGGCCTCATGTAGAAATAAAGATTTCCATAAGGCTTCTGTAACTTTTACATCTAATGGAATTGTAGTACAAGTGAAGAATTTTTTAGTCAAAGGCTTTATGTTGATGTTGTAATCTGCTAAATAGGTCATAGCTAAGCCTTTGAAAATAAAGTACATGGTGTTGATACTACGTTGGTGTTATGTAAGCTGACTTTCAAGTTAACCAATTTGATTTTATCATCTATTCCTTTTATAATGAACTACGCTGTTATTTTTTGGACTTCCATGTGGTTTGAATCACAGTGTAGCATATTAATCTACCTTGAATCCTATGGTAATATAATTGAAATTTTACTGTACTGGGCTTTGCATACATGATATGACGTGTTTCAGTAAACTTTAGATAATGCTACATCAAGAAGATAAACTAACATTTTAAATAGGAAGTAATATTAATGATCTACATAAAATTTGAACACATTTTGAAATCATATTTATTAAAAAAAAGATCTGGCCGAATTGGTCTTATTATTAAATTTATGATTCAGAACCACTGTGTAGGATGTATTATTTTCTCTAAATGATGAGATTTTAAAGAATCTTTTTGTGTTGAAGAAAATATCATTACTACTACTACTACTATTGCTACTACTACCACTACTACTGACAGAAAGAACTCATGAATGTAAACTGGAGGATATTACAGTTTTGTTTAGTGAATATAAGTGACCTACTTGTGTGTGCTAGGTGTACTGTTTGCTGTGTATTTTATTTTGCTTAGTTCAGAGAGAGAGTTGATTACTGAGTGCTGAAGTATACAATTTAGACTAGGAGACTTGTAACTTCGGTATTTAATAAAAGAAACTATATATATTCTCTTTATAATGTAAGTGATATATATTCCATGCACAAAGATCTGATCTGTTTCTTGGATGTGATTTATAAAAGTACATGTACTTATTTTGAGGTGTCGTTTTGCAATAATTGAAAGACATTAAAGAACATCTAATGCTACATGGAAAACATATGGCACTAAGAAAATGACTGATATCGTCATCTTGTGGCTTTTATGTCCCAATTTGGCTTTTTATTTCTTCATTTTGCTTTATTACTAGAAGTACTTGCATGTAACAATTTGTGTCTGTATATTCCAGCTTATTTTCCTTGTCGTTATCTTATTTGTGCTGTTATGCCTTCTTATCAGAATTGATATGACAAACTCAGAGGTATGATTTTGGTGTTGAACTTTTCAGAACAGAGATACTATTTTCGTGTATGCTTTTCTAGCAATAGAATTAGGGTAAGTGAAATTGGAAAATGAAAAATGATCACAAAATAACTTTCAACCTTTTCATATTCAATAGTTTTTAAAAGTAGATGGTCTTAATTTTTTAATGAGTTTTCTCAGAAGGGTCATGTCATACAGTCCTTTCATGAAAGGAACACGACCAGAATTATGCAATGAACAGCATGATTCCTCATCACTCAGTGAGGATTGACAATGTGTAAAAGACGCAGATATGCTAGTAGATTTTCCCAATCATTGTGCGAGAGTTTTCTGCTGGAAAATTCAAACACGGTAGCTTAACAGCAGTAGTGGAGGGCAGCCTTATTATAAGGGAGAGCTTCAAACTATATCCTCATTTTGTAGAAGGAACCCAGGTAGGGATGCCTAATGATTTCCATTTTGGCTAGAACTCTAGAGCAACAAATGCAGTTGTGAATGGGACATTTTTTTGATGGGGTTTCTGTAAATACTTCACCAGTAAAAACTAATCCTTTCTATGAGACTTTAGGATACTGTGGTTTCTGAGATTCGTGAACAATTATTTTGCATTGCTTTTCTTTCTAGTTGATGGTTCTTGGTAGTATTTAATGATAGCACAGTTTGGGATTTATCTTGTTGTTTTGGAAGGGAGAAGATATTGTGCTTTTTTTTTCCTCAAAGGGAAAACACCAGGTTTGCCCAGATAGACTAACAATCTCTTGTCCTAAAGCACATATTATCATGAATAAACTCAGGAAACCATTTGAAAGAAAATTAAAATGTAGTACTGGTGGATGGTGATTTTGTGAAAAAAGTGGTTTCAATTCTTTCATAAAAATCAAACTATAGCCCATTTTGTTAGACCCAGGAATGCCTAAACATTGATTTTTGTAATTTATCACCATTGGTAATTAAACATAGTAAAACATTTTGATAACACTTCTGGTTATCCCAAAGGGATTTCATATGTGTAGGCAACCCACAAACTTAAGAACAGATGCTTGGTGTTTATGCTGCCTCATTGAAACATCATGTTAAAATAGTATTGCCCACAGAAACTTATTCATACTGATTGAATAATATTTTCCTGACAGTAAGAGGCCCTTTATATATGAAGAACGAAAAGAACTGCTTACCTTGGCCTTAAGGTTAACTAGAAAACATAGGCTTAAACTAGGCAAAGTATGTTTTTGGCATTCTCTACATTCTCTTTCTCCTGGCTTTCCAGCTCCCACATGCTGTCCTACTTGAGTACCTCACCAAGAGGACTCCATGATTAAAGCTTACTCCAGAAGCCTTCTGTGCCCCCAAAGGACCTCACAAATCCCCTTCTCCAAATCAAAACTTCTATTCTCACCAAACAGCTATTTTCAGCTAAAAAGGTGAAAGGAGCGGTATCTCTAAATTAATTCACATTTTTCTGTAAGTAGCTAGTAGATAATTGGCGTTTTTCAAGTTCCATTAATTGAATGAGTTTCTAGTTGCTGGATTTTCAGGCAATCTAACCAGATGAGAATAATTTTAAATTCATTTTTTATCAGGGAAGATATGTTTGGGCAAGGGATTTTCACAGTATGCACCAGGGTCAGATTATCCAATAAACTGTTTCTTTTTTGCACAGCTCCTTCTTTTCTACTTCTCAATCTACATTTTCTCTTAAAAACTTGCAAGCTTTTTAATCAGTGAACTTCTATGATAGCATGGTGTGAAGGGAGGCAGTTGTTGTTAAGCCCATATTTATCTGTATTCTTGTTCCTCATACTATATGATCTGTAACATAAGGAGTCTTCCTTCCCCAGCCCCTATTCCTGTTGTACTGATAAAGAAACAAGAGCACAGAAAGGTTGAATGCAAACTATCAGTGGAGTCCAATTCTCCAGGTCCTTTGTCTAGATTTCAGGACACAGAGATCCTATTTATCACAATGTTACTTCTCAGCAAGAATGCAAGCCATATTAAGTATAGATTGGTCAACTGCAATTAAATTCCCTTAGAACAGTTTCTTATGTTTCAAAGCTTATTCAGGTATTTTTGGCATGTATCTCAAAATGAATGATTGCTGAAATTAACAATACAATTCAGTAGTGTGCTATCTGCCTTCCTATGAAAGAGCAGAGTGGCATTGATAGTGATTATTCACAAATACATTATACTCATGGTTCCACTGTTCCTGGTTTTAGTCTTACAATATAGTGAAGTCTGTTGTATAATTTGAATAAAATAATAATGCTTGATCACCTGAAATTCAATTTGGTTGCTAACACTTGAAGGTATAGTAAGTCCTAAATTATAGGCATAAGTTTCTTTGAAATATGGAAAAAAAACACAAAAGGAAAAGTAATACAGAAATTCAAGCTTGCTCACTTACATTATACATGTATTCCACAAATTATGTACCTTTTAGTTTATTGACCAGCAAGAAATCTTAGCTAAATTCTTAGAAATAAATATGTATGTGATTGCCAAGTTAGGATTTTTTCTGTATTCACATTTCTAAACCTTAGACAATAGAACTTCTTTGGATGACTGTTTTGCTTTCATTCTGTTTGTCTAATTATGTGAACTAATTTATTTTTCAAAAGGTATTTATTAAGCATCTAATTTTATGTGGGTCAGTTCTAGAGAATGTACTAAGTGCATTAATTTCTTAATAAATTCTCATAATGTGACCAATTAGATTTATTTGCTTTTTTCTTTCCTATCAACTAATATTGCTTAGGTCACATTTGAGTTCTCTTTTCAAGTTCACTCTGTCTGAAATTGCTACCACTTATAGCAAAAAATGTAAGTTCGTTTTTGAGTATGATAAAATTATTTTTGACATCATGAAAGCAGTCTAGCAGGAAACAGCCATTTTAAAAGTTATACAAGAAACCTTAATTAAATATCCAAATGCCAACATGGTTTGGAAATGAGAATTTATCTTGCAGTAATTTCCACAGTGCAAAACAAGGAGAATGGTGGTTTTTCTGTGTTTGATTTTTTTTTAACAGTAAGTAGTGTTGGTAGTTGTTACATAGGATTTATGTAGAGTGAGCATAATTCGATATAGCCACAATAAAAAAAAATGTCTTGCCAGCACTTCCCAAGTACTTTGGGATTCCTCAACTTATTTCTTGATCTAGAAAATATTATATTTACTGGCATTTTATTGCACTTCTCAATAAAGAAATGGCGTTAAATAGAAGTTGTGTATAAATTTGATTCACATGTACTTAAACACTTAAAAGCTGCAATTGGAAAAAAAGGTCCCCACTATTCGGATAACTGTATTTTCTTTTTCTGACTACATTATGGAGTTTATACCATCGTTTATTTTATGAATGTTTTCTTTAAAGCGCTGTTCCTTTTGACATTAAAATTTTCATTGTACTACATTTTTCATGTAAGATCAAAGCTAGTAGTGCATTTTACAGTGTTTTTTCCCTCACAGTGCTGCTTAAAGAAATGGCTGTCATTTTGAATTTACAACATGCCAAAGATGACATAGAAATTATATTTATTTTTGTTTTTGTTAAATCTCTGTGAGCAACATTTATCAAGATATCATGTTAAATTGCTGGCATTCTCTGGGTACTAAATAAAAAGGCTGCAACTTTCTAACATTTTACCTTGCTTGATCATTTATGGATATAAAACTGTGTCTGCTTTTATAAACACATACATGCAGATTTCATTGAAAGTTGCTATACATTGTTCAGGAGCCAATTGTAAAAAAAAAAAAAAGTTTCAAGATATTATTTATTTATGCATATACCTTGATATTTCCTGAACTGTAATATTTTCCCACTTTAGCATTACTCTTCTAATGTTCTTACAAGGCAAGGAAATTCAAGAAAATGAAGATGAAAACTTAAAATATTATTAGGACTTATCAGGAGAATGCATTTGTCTGTAACTTAGTTAAGGTGACAACCTTTTCTGCAGTAAGGAAAAATTAAAATCTTAGTCTCCAAATGTTGGAAAAATTATCGTAACCTTGGAATCAAGTAGAATAAGAAATTCTGCACCCCCAAAAAGTCATACTTTGTAGGCCATATTAGACTATAGCAGCTATGCATACACTTATAAAAACTTGATTTCATATGAGGTTCAGAAATGGATTTGAAGCCTGCCAATTAAAATCTCCATGTACCTCTTCCATTCTTTTCGACTTCTTAAAGGTAAACAGGATAGATCCTAGGACAAGTTTGTGAAGTCTGCAAAAATTGCTTTCCCACTGACCACCTCTTTTTCATCTCTCTTCTGCTTTTGCTTCTTTCCTGCCTCGCATCCCCCCAATCCCTTAGTAAAATATCTGATCATCATTTATACATCATAATACTTTAAGCAACTTATTCCCACTAAAGTATTACTTCATTCTGCGTTTGTCTTTTAAGCATTAGCTGTCAAGATAAGAAATGCATCTTTTGGTCAGTGGAGCCCTGAAATAATTTAGGCCTACCGGGCTAAACCTGATTTAATCTTCTTAGGTTGACTTGGAGGGTAGGATGAGGGGTAGAATGAAGCAGACCACAATTTGTTTCTCCCATGATTCGCCGAGTGCCCTCCTTTTTACTTGGAGAGAGAGAGTGACTGAAAATGTTGGGGACCTATTTTTGAATGTAGAATTTACATCCTTTTACTACTGGCTTCTTCTAGAATTAGAACCTGCTCTACTCAAGCCTACGGTAGCCTCTCTATATCTCTCCTTCCCTCATCCCTGTGCCCCACCTCCCTGCCTAAGCACAGGTTAGGACCCAGGCCTTACCTTTCTCCTTCTGCTTCTGAACATAAATGTTATATATATATATATATATATATATATATATATTTTTTAGTATTTTAAAGTAAGCCACTGTATTTGACCACCTCTGATTATTCAGATTCTGACAAAAACACATTCTCTTTGTTAATAGATGCATTTTTTACTTAACAGATGTATATTCTGTGTCTGTGCCAGACACTATTACTGATTTTATTCTCCCTTCTTCTAAAAGAGATTCAAGGTTGTTGATAGTAACAGGCATGTATGCAATAAGGCTGTTAAAATTGAAACACACACATACAAAAACGTGAAAATGAGAAGAAAAGCATGCCCACGGCCAGGCCTAACAGGTAGTTTAATTGATCATTAAATTTTGGGCTGAGCTTCCTGACAGGAAAGGCAGGAAGAGAAACTCAGCAGGTTACATAATAATTACGTGACGAGAAACATGCCAATTCTGCAAGATATACTTTTTGCTGATACTGTATTAAAAGTGTTAAAAGTATTTGACATAGGATAACCTTATACAAGGGGCATTCAACTGAATAATGTCTTTAACCATGGTTCTGCAGCAAATCCATTAAGACCTTTTTAGTTGCAAGTGCTAATACCTAACTCAAACTGGCTTAAACAAGCAAAGGGTATTTATTGACTGGATTCGTATCTTAGGCAATAGCATGGGGACACTTTTTCTCCAGCTTTCTGATCTGTTTTCAATTCTGGCTCATTCTCAGGCTCTGCATGATGGCAATATGGCAGTAACAGGTCCAAACCTTACCTCCTCTCCCATGTTTAGCTCCTGGGAGGTAGAGTCAACTTCATAAGAAATACTTCAACAGAAAATGGGAAGAGGAGTGATCCGTCTGATGGAAATTGATGTAACCATAAGAATGGCAAATTGCTTCCACATAGCAAATCATGTCTGCTGTTCTCTTCCTTTTGGCTACCCAATATCCTTCCCATACTTACACTTTTAAAAATGCCTATGCCTACATAAGCTGTATATACCACTTCCCCCAGCAGAATACCTAAAATCTCATCCACTTAAATAATGTACGTTTAGGAATGTACCAGGAACTCGAGGCGATGTGCAGTTCCCTCCATCAGATAGGGATGCGAGGTGACTTATGGCTAAGTTTTCTTGTTGTTTCTCTTCAGTGTGGTTATGTTTTTCATTTGAAATTCGATTGGGTTTATTTGTTTCAAATTTAGCCCTCCTTTTCCCATTCTTATTTAATTTTTTTTTAAAAATTGAGATATAATTCACATGTAACATATTAGTTTTAGGTGTTACAACATAATGATTTGATATACGTATATATTGCAAAATGATTACCAGAATAAGTTTAGTTAACATCCATCACCACACATAGTTACAAATTTTTTTATTGTGATGAGAACTTTTAAGATCTACTCTCTTAGCAACTTTCAAATAAACAATACAGTATACTTAACTATAGTCACCATGCTGTACATTACATCACCATAACTTATTTATGTTATAGCTGGAAGTTTATACCTTTTGACCACTTTCACCCATTATATTAACTTTAGTTTTGAATATGTAGAACTTCAACATTTTTCCAAAAGTCAAAATCATACAAAAAGGTAACTCAGAAAACTGTCATTCCCTTCAGTATCCTCTCTACCTCATTTTTCCACAGCCCTTGTAGGTAACCAACTTCATTGTTTTCCGGTTCATCCTTTCTGTATTTCTTTATGTAAAGAAAAACAGATATATGTATGCTTTCTTATTTTCCCTTTTTCTTACACAAAAGGTAGCATACTCTGTGTTCTCTTGCACTTTGCTTTGTCACTTAATATATTTTGGAAATCCCCTATCAATTCATAGATATCCTCCATATTCCCTTTTACAGCTGCATAGTACTTTGTCATGTATGTGTTCTATAGTCTAGTCAACCAAACTCCTATGCTTTGACATTTACGTAGTTTCCAATATGATTAACAGATGTTTTGTCCTGTCCAAAACATCCATGGAGACATAGGGTCCACGCCAAAAGGTGCTTGACATTTGGTCCTGTCCAAAACCATTTGGCATGGAGACCAAATATGCTCATGGACATTATGGCATGGACCTTTTGTCAAAGACCTTTTGTCATGGACCATATGTCTTATAGACCAAATGTCTTACGGATGTTTTGGACAGGACCAAATATCAAGGACCTTTGTCATGGACCAAATGTCTTATGGACATTTTGGACAAGACCAAATGTCCTGCAAGCTCCAATAAATTACAATAACAAGCAGTGCTGCCATAAATAACCCTATACATTTTCATATTGTTAAAGCTGTATGGTCAGGGTAAGTTTCTGAAAGTGAGATCGCTTGATTGAAGGATAAGTACATATGTAGTTTTATTAGATATTGCCAAAATCCCCTCCATAGGTGTAACGCTATTTTGCATTCTCCCCAGCAATGTATGAGAGCACCTGTTTTTCCATAACCTCACCAACAGAATGTATTAATAGGCTTTGGTATTCTGCCAAGCTGAGTAGTGAGAAATGATACCTTAGTATAGTTTTAGTTTGCATTTATCTTATTATGGGTGAAGTTTAATATATTTTCATATGTTTGTGTCTGTAGGATTTTGGTCTTTCTATTCCTCTACTTTTAAAAGTTCTTTATATAAATTAGGGCTGTTAACCCTTTATCTGTGATATATATTGCAAATATTTTCTCCCAGTTAGTCATCTGTTTTTGACTTTGCTTATGGTATTTATTTCCATGCAGAATTTTTAAAAACATTTAGAATCAAAATGATCATATTTTTCTTTTATTGTATCAGGATTTTTAGTCATAGTTAGGAAGCCTTTCCCAAAACCCAAGTTATAGAGTAACACATGTTTTTTTCTAGTACCTGTGTAATTTTATATATCTAGTTTTCCCAACACCAGTTATAAAAACACTAACTTTGCCAAAGTAATTTGAAATTTGAAACAACCTTTATTATACACTACACTTTTTATGTACTTGGGTCTTTTCTGGTCTTGCTGTTCTATCCCATTGATTTGTCTGTTCAATGCTTCAGTGCTACAGTGTTTTACTTGTGGAAGCTTCATGGTAGAATGTTTGATATCTGATGGAGCTAGTTCTTCCCTGTCTTAATATTTTCCTTTTCAGTGTTTTCTTAGCCATTCTTGTGTGTTTATTTTTCTGTATGAACTTTAGAAAAGTTTATGATTCGTTAGAATGTAGCTAAATTTTAACTATACCAACATATGGTGTTGGAGATAGAACAGGATTGATTATTGCAATAAAAATCCTCATTTGGATGATTAGAGAATGGGAAATAATACTGTGGTCCTCAGTCCATAGAACATAACACGCTTCTGGACTGGAATAAGGATTTCCTGCCCTAACAGTGTAGTGAGGCCCTCAGTCAGTTGATATTTGAGCACCTGTTTTGCTCTTTTGGAGTATGTTCATTGTCGTCCATGGCCACATCTGAAATAGGCATTTAGATGACCTTAATGAAGATTCTGTCATTAGCAGCCTACTTTCTTTCAGTGCTCCTAGGCACTGGAGATTGACTTAGGCCACTGGTTCTCAAAGTGTGGCCTCTGGACCAGCAGCATCAGTATCATCTAGGAACTTGTTAGAATTGCAGATTCTCCGGCCCACCTCAGCTGTAGTGAAGCAGAAACTCTGGAGGTAGGATCCAGTGATTGGTGGTTTAACAAAATGATCCTTCAGGCGATTTGATACATGCTCAAGTTTGAGAACTACTGGTTTAGGAGTTGAATAAGCACAGGATATTATTTATCAGGCTTGGGAACTCTGGTAATCTGGCACCTTTAAAAGTTGAGCATACTTTCAATTATTTTCATTTGCTAAATGCCATGAATTAGTAACGAAACCCAGCGAGTTTGCTAAGTCATAATCTTTGAACATAGAATATATCCTGGGAATTTCTATTTCACAGCAAAAACCTGCTCATCCCTCTAGCTGTCAATTCACTATCTTCCATTTTGACCTCTGACCATTCAAAACAACCACCATGGTGGAGAGGCATAATAGGGGTAATTGTTGCCTTTTTCAGAAAGGGAACTCAAGAGCTCGGGAACAGGAGACATTTGAGAGAGGCCTAGGGATTTTGTTTTTCTGATATCCCAATTTTATCTCCGATTTTGTTTCCAACACCCTGCCTTTTTGATCATTAATTTAACCTTGAGCAGGGGATTTGGCTATCCCAGCCTTACCAGGATCTAATATTACCTGATACTTAGCCATTCCAATTTCTGGTTAAAGGCAGAAAGGCCTTCTTTTAGCAAGGTTGTGTTTTCTTTCCTCCCTGCTTTCAAATGAGCCAGTTTCAGCCTTCTCTTTGTTATAGGACCTTACCTAGAGCCAAAAGAAGTAACCAGCATGCTCCAAAATCCTAAACTTTTCATATCAAGTTCCTTAACTTTACAGGCTTGATAGATTTATGTTCTGAGTCTTAAGTTAAAACAGGTGACATTTTAGCCATCTCTTTCACTACTACATAACAAAGATTGCCAACTTCCTACATAATGATAGAGGGATCCTTAGCCCTACACCTTTGCTCAAGTCAGCCAATTCTATATTTTAGGGTTCTGTCACCTGTAAACTCGTTTGTTAACAATTTTGATTACAACTGACAGAAAACTCAAACTGGCTTAAGTAAACAAAAGATATTTATTGTGTCATATAACTAAAAATTCCAGAGGTAGACCAGTTTCAGGAATTGCTGGATATAAAGTTCAAACAATGTCATCAGAACTTGTTTTCTCCCCATCTGTTGACTCTGCTTTCTTTCATGTGGGCTAATTTTCAGTTTCCACATGAGGACAAATTGTTTAGAGAGACTCCAAGCTTCTCGTTAACATCCAATAGGAGAGAGCAGGAGTGGTCGAAGTTCTGGCAGAAGTAGGGTCACTAGATTAGATACAGGATACCTAGTTAAATTTGAATTTCAGATTAGCAATGAGTATTTTTTGTGTATGTCCCAAATATTACAGGAGACACCTCTCATACTAAAAATTAACTGGGCATCCTATATTTTATTTGCTAAATCTGGCAAGCCTAAACAGAAATTTAATTTCCTATCATTGGCTGTAAGTTACTTGCTGAACTCTAAATTAGTATTGTGGCCTAGTGAATGTAATAATCTGAATGACCAGGCCTGATTCATACAACTGCCTCTGGGGCCAGGAGAAACTCCACCAGAAATACGTAGACTGAAAGTGGAAAAAGCACGGTCTAGAAGCAGATCAAAGTCAAGGTATGGTTACCAAAAGAAAGGTGAATGGTATTAGGCAGCAAAAACAACAGATGTTATTCATAGGGGTGTTTCTTTTATCAACCTGTAAAAAAAAATGACAAAAATATAACACAACAGTGACCTTTAGTGAAGTAATTGTGTGGGGACAAACCTAATATACTCAGGTATAAAATGTTCGGGTACAAAAAAAGCATGTATATCATGTCCTTTATCCTCTCTTCCTTAAATATTATTTCTCTTAACCAGGCTTTTGATAGGAGCTAGACATCAGATAATTCAAGAATACACTCTCAGAAGAAATTAGGGAGTTCTGATATTCTTTGTTGCTAATTGTGGAGAGTTAATACTCAGCCAATTTTTGCCTTAATTGTGTTGCAAAATGGGAAAATATGCCAGCTATTTAAAACTTTTCCAAATATTGATTAAGCAACTTTAAGGCTAAAATGCACAGAAAAGTCACTTCTATCTTTTTTCCTAACTTTCATTGGGTTGTTTGTTTGCTCTTTTCAATGATTAGCTCTAGCAGAAAGTATCTTAATCTCTCACCCAAATTCTTGTTTTGTCCTTCTGCCAGTCACTAAACTTCCAATCTCTAAGCCCATACTGCTGTCATCAACTAAGTCCACCTTAGCTAAGGTGTGAGCTTCTCTGTGCACACTGTTTATCCCATACCTTATGTAACTGATGATAGGTGGTGGTGACTTGGAACTTAACTGCCTCAAATGATGGTATGTTTCATTTTCAGGCAGCTGTAGTTATTAGAAGGTTTTCATTATATGGAGTTAAATAATGCTTCCCTATAACTATTCTGCACATTATTCTTCTGGGTAAAATTAGGATCAACAGAAAATAACTATGCTTCCTCTTTCAAATCACAATCCTTTCAAGTATTTAAAAACAATGTTTTCATTGTTCTCCTCCTCTCTTAGGTCTTTACTTTCCTTGCTACATATTATAATTCTTTAGACTGTTCCTTATATGACAGTTTATTTTCAGATTCTTCACCATCCCAATCACTCTTTCTTGACTTTCTTAAAGCATCCATTTCAGGAGTAAGTACCTCAGATGTAGTTCACTAATAATTTTGTCTACATCCTGCACTTTATAATGTAGAGTAGAATCACGTTAGATATTTTACTGGCCAGGTCAGATTTTTAGCTTATAGTTGGCAATGGTGGGATGGTTTTTCCTCTCACAAACTATCTTCTAGCCAGGTTGCCTCCTCTTCCTCCTCAGTCTTTACTTATACAAATGATAAGTCCAAAACTTTACTTTGCAGTATACTTCTATACTTCCTCCAGGTTCACATTAACCCTTGGATTTTTTTTTTAACTAGTTGTAAAACTACATAATAAAACTATCATTCAACACATAGTTCTACATTTTTTCACTAAGTTGTGGCAACTTTGTCAAACACCGTGCTGAAAGGAAGATCCACTATTTCTACAACACTGATTTCCCAGTCTAATAACCCTATTAATAAAGTAAATTGGCATGAATTGTTCTTAGTCACTTTTTTATTAAGTATATTTTTGTTAAATTATTTTTTGAACATCGCTAGGTCTTTAAAGTGTACTACTAGCTTATAGTTTCTGGAATCCATTTCCTCACACCTTTTTTAATACTCAGACACCATATTGACAACTCTTGGCTTCTGTTAATTTTTCTTGTTTTCAATAATTTCTCACAGATGATGATTTTGTGGTCACATCTGCAAGTTATTTCAGGGCCAAGGAATGTAAATCACTAGAGGCTTAAGATTTACATTCATTTAGGTACTTTTACTTATCTTTCATTTTTTTTCATGTGTCTAGAACTATGTTTAACTTCAGCTTTCCAATGTGAAGCTTATTCTCTTTGGTAGACAAAATGGAAGGAAGATTTGAGTTAAGCATTTCTGTTTTCTCACCACCATTTCTTAAAATCACAATTTTCCATTAGCAATGTGTCTATCCATTTTCTACTTTTTCTTTTAGTTTTAAAACAAACCAAAGTAAAAGAAGACCCCCATTGTTGTCACTAACATTTTTATAAACTTTGGTTTGTTCTCATATATAGCCTGTCTAGACAATATTTCTACAGATTTGTACCACTCAAAAAGTTAATCCTTGATTATTTTCTTTAATTTTTGGATGTCATTTTGTTTGTATTTAAGCTCATCAGCAAGCTCCCTCTCAGCAATCAAATCCTTTTTTATTTTGGATTATTTTAGATGGCTCTCCCCTATGTTGTTATTGCATTGTGTATGTTACATTCTTTTTCTTTCATACTCTTTGGATTACACATATATAATTTGTGAATTTTTCCAATTTGACTCTTCTTAAGTCCAGGATATGTGCATGACTATCCCTATCACTCTCTTCTTTCATTAACACAAGCTTCAACATAATATGATTCCTTTTTCTCAAGATTCCTATCACTTTTATATCACCAAGCCGCTTATCCCTGTTCATCAAAATTTAATTTAGAGTGGCAGTTTTCATGTTTTTCTGTCTTCCAAAAGATGAAATTTTCAGCAGGGCAAGTAAAGAATTTTTAGCAGCACTATTCTTATCAAAATGAGATTTCATGTTTGAAGTCTCCATGAGAGGTGACATTCTGTCAGGATTCTATCTTTTCTTTGTATCTATTGTGTAATCTATTTTAAAGATGTTAGAAAAGCAGAACCAATGCTTTTGGTTAGCATTGCTATTCTCTAGTAGATTACTAAAACTTCGTTTAGGATTCTCTCTCCTTTGATTATCATCCATGTATTTTATATCATGACTGTCCTCATTTTTTTTCCCAAAGCTGTCCAAAATATAACAGATAAGCCTGCTGAGATTAGTTTTCGATTACTAAAGATAGTCGAGTGAAAGTTGGTGACCACTTGTCTTTCAAATTTTAAGGCGAGGGTCAAGCATTGGATAGGGATTCGGAATGATGCTTAAGGTCTTTTCCAAAACGAAGTATATGATGCTGAGCATAAATGTAGTACTAATATCACTATTTCTCCCAATATTTTTGTGTGTGTGAGGAAGAGCAGCCCTGAGCTAACATCTGCCAATCCTCCTCTTTTTGCTGAGGAAGACTGGCCCTGGGCTAACATCCACGCCCATCTTCCTCCACTTTATATGGGATGCCGCCACAGCATGGCTTGCCAAGCAGTGCATCGGTGCACGCCCAGGATCTGAACCGGCGAACCCCGGGCCGCCACGGCGGAGTGCGCGCACTTAACTTGCTTGCGCCACCTGGCTGGCCCCCCTTCCAATTTTTAATCTCATATTTTTATTTTAATCTGCTCTATTTTTAATATGATGTAATCTTATAGTTTTATACGGGGTCCTAATTCCTTTATTATATAAATTAAGTTTACGACTCATAACTCATATAGAATTATAAATATATTTGTCTAATTCCAAATTCTACAGCCTTATAATAAAAATTACTTGGAATTCACTTTCAATATCTTCTGTTATTCAATTTTAATTGCAGTATTTTCTCTCTTTCTCAAATTTCAATTTGAAGGAATTTTGATCAGATTTGTAAGTCTCCTACTAAATGGACTCTTCCTAGTATGTACTCAGTCCCTGGTCCATCTATTTGTCATTGTAGATTATGATCCAATAACTAAAATACTGTTTATTGATACCCTCAATGTATGCAGTTGGAGCTGTCCCAAATCTGCTTTCTGTTCCAATATTACAGTCTTTAACTGGAAGAATAAATAAAAGGTAAACCCCTACTCCCCTCTCTAAGCCACTTAATTTATTTACTCAGCCCTTCAAAGTAAAATAAGAGAAAAGAGTCAGAAAAAAATTGGAATACATTTCCTACCAGATATTGAAAATATAAATTTCAGAAGGAAAAAATCTGCACTGGTAGTTGATTTTTCATTAACATCAGAGTGTTGATAGAGGATTAAAATCTTCTATGGTACCATACAGAAGTTAAAGCACTTTCTGGAAATAAGTCATAAAATAGAAATCTAAAAAAGTAGATCAACATGTCCTCTCATCCAGCTTTCTCAGGAAAGCATAATGATACCTCCCCTCCCTTTAAAAAAAATGACACCTGAGTCTTCAGCTAAACTAAATGTGAAAGGTATATTCAAGAGAGATTTCCACTTCTGGTAAGATTGAGTAGATGTACTTTTCCCTATTCCTCTTACTAAGTACGACTGAAAACACTGACATTATATATAAGACAAAGATAAGATGACTCTAAAATGTAGAGAGAAGACAAATCAGCTAGGGAGGGACCTTGGAACTTGAAGAAAAACATGGTGGTGAGTTCTCTGGATTTTCTTTTTGCCTCATGTATCCCAGACTGGGTGCTGAAGAAGCTAGTAACCCACAAATGCCCAAGGTTTCAGAAGAATAAAAGCCCCAACAAAAAGCCTGCTCTTTATAGCTAAAGTACCACAAAAGAGGTAGCTTAGCAAGATAGAAAAATTTTAGACAATAACTGCTCTACTCCAGCCAAACACCACAGAAACAGCTGTATCCATCCTCATCCCTGCCAGCAAAAGCCAAGTAGAGAACCTAGATTTCCACTCTCTCCAAGATGTAATGAAGCACCCCAAAATCCCCTCCAGGGTGGTTTCAGAGAAGGTGGGGTAGAGAGACGACTTTCATCCCTGCTGAGTGGTAATGAACATCTCCCACCTGCACTGTTAGAGGAGACCACAAGGGGCAATGAGGAGGCTGGACTTCTACTCACATCTGGCTGTGAAGAGGCATCCCTCACCCTCCACGCTGGGGTAGTGTCAGCGGAGACAACATAATGGAGAGTCAGGACTTTCACCATCAGCCAGCAGTAATAAGGCAACCCCACCTCCCTTTCGGTGTCAGTGAAGGCCATGTGGGGAGTACTAATGAGGCACTCTACCGCAGTCAGCAAGGGAGGTATGAAAGGAGGCCTAGCAGAGAAGCTGTAATATCCCCAACCAGAAGTAATAAGGATTACCCTCCGTTGGGTGCCAACAGAGGCTTTTTGTATCTATATATTCAAGAAGCTGAGCAAACCCAACACAGAATAAACTTAAAAAAATTCAAGACACATCATAATTAAACTTCTGAAAACTAAAGACAAAAATAACTTGAAAGCAGCCAGAGGAAAATGACAACTGGCCTATAGGGGAAAAACAATTCAAATGACAAGGGTATCTCATCAGAAACCATGATGCCAGAGGAAAGCATCCAATTATTCAAGTGCCAAAAGAAAAGAACTGTCAATTCAGAATCCTATACCCAGTGAAATAGCCTTTATGAATAAAGGGGGAAATCAAGACATTCTAAGATAAGGAAAACTAAGAGAATTTGTTGCTGCCAGACTTACTCTAAGAGTCTTTAAATAAGGCTATTCTAAGTAGAAAGGAAAAGATATAAGAAGCAAACTTGTAACATCAGAAAGGAAGAAAGGATATAGCAAAATATAGATAAATACAATAGACATTTCTTTTCCTTTTGAGTTTTTAAAATTGTGTTTGATGGTTGAAGCAGAAATTATAACATTGTTAGATGTGATTCTAAATAGGTAGAGGAAATACTTAAGACAATTATATTACAAATGGGGGAGGATAAAGGAATATAGAAGGAGGTTAGTTTTCTATACTTCATGAAAACTGTTAAAATGAGACCAGTAGATTGTCATAGATTATGTACAAATAATGTAATACCTAGAGAAGCTACTAAAAAAGCCATACAAAGAGTACACTCAATCATGCTATAGATAAACTAAAATGGAATTATAAGAGAGATACAAGAAACCCCAGGAATACAAGTAAAAGAAAACAGAGAAACACAGAAAGAAAGAACAAAGAGAAAACAAAAAGTAAAATGGCAATCTTAAGCCCTAACGTATCACAAATTACATAAAACTAAATGGTCTAAATACACCAACTATAAAACAGAGATTGACAAAGTGGATTAAAAAATTACCCAACCACACACTTTCTACAAGAAACTCACTTCAAATATAATGATATAGGCAGTTGAAAGCAAAAGGATGGAAAAATATATATGATGTAAACATTAATCAAAGGAAAGCAGGAATGGCTACATTAATGTCAGATCAAGTAGACTTCAGAGCAAAGAAATAGAGAGGGAATTATATGATGATAAAAGGAGCAACCCACCAAGAAGACATAGAAATCTTAAATGTCTATGCCCCAAATATCAGAGCTGCAAAATATGTGAAGCAAAAACTGATAGAACTTAGAAATAGAAAAACGCACAACTATAGTTGGAGACTTCAACACATCTCTATCAACGATTAATAGACCAACTAAAGAGAAAATTAGCAAGGATATAGAAGAACTCAACAACGCCTTCAACCAATAGGATCGAATTTACGTTTATGCCACACTCCATCCAACAACTGCAGAATACACATTTAAGTGTCCGTAGAACATATACCAAAATAGACCATATCTTGAAACAAGCGTTAACACATTTAAAAGAACTGAAATTATGCAGAGTGTGTTTTCTGACCACAGTAGAATCAAACTAGAAATCAATAAGAGAAAGGTACAAAAAAATCTCCAAACACTTATAAATTAAACAACATATTTCTAAACAATTCATGAATCAAAGAAGATGTCTCAAGGGAAATAGAAAAAAATGTTGAACTGAATGAAAATGAAAATACAACATATCAAAATTTTGGGGACACAGCTAAAGAAGTGCTCAGAGGGAAATGAATAGGACTAAATGCATGCATTGGAATAGAGAAAAAGTCTCAAATAAACATCTAAGCTCCCACCCTAATAACCTGGAGAAAGAGGAGCATAAACCTAGGCCAAACAGAAGGAAGGAAATAATAAAAAGACAAGATCAGAAATAAATGAAATGAAATTGGAACAGAGAAAAAATAGAGAAAATCAGTGAAACCAATAGTAGGCTCTTTGAAAAGATCAATAAAATTGGCACACCTCTAGCAAGACTGCCAAAGAAAAAAGAGAGAAGACACAAATTAACAATATCAGAAATGAGAGAGAATACAAATACAGACCTTGTGGACATCAAAAAGATAATCAGGGAATATTGCAAACAACTCTACACACATAAATTTGACAACTTCGATAAAATGGACTGATTCCTTGAAAAACACACACTACCACCTAAGAAATAGATAGTTTAAATACTCCTAAAACTATTCACCCAATATGGAGTAGTTTCAGTAGTCCTATAACTATTTAGTGAATTAAATTGGTAATTAAAAAACACTTCTCAAGCCAGCCCTGATGACTTAGCTGTTAAAGTTTTGCACACTCTACTTCTGAGGCCCAGGTTCAGTTCCTGGGTGTGGAACCACACCACTCATCTGTCAGTAGCCATGCTGTGGTGGTGGCTTACATAGAAGAACCAGAAGAACTTACAACTATATACAACTATATACTTGGGGTCTGGCAGGTATAAAGGAAGAAAAAAAGGAGGAAGATTGGCAACAGATGTTAGCTTAGGACAAATCTTTCCCTGCAAAAAAAAAAAAAAAACACTTCTAAATTCATTTTATGAAGATAGAATTACTATGATAACTAAGAAGGCAGTAAAAAAAAAAACTATGTACCAAAATCCCTTATTAATA
Organism: Ceratotherium simum simum; assembly: GCF_057802395.1. Lineage (NCBI taxonomy): Eukaryota > Metazoa > Chordata > Mammalia > Perissodactyla > Rhinocerotidae > Ceratotherium > Ceratotherium simum. Next base: position 62,048,721 of record NC_141940.1, read on the forward strand.
TACTTGCAAAAATCTTTAACAAAATATTAGAAAATAAAATTCAGCAACATATCAAAAGAATTATGACATCTGACCAGTGATTATGACATCATGACCAGTGCAGTTCATTTCAGGGATGCAAGGCTGGTTCAATATTCAAAAATCAATGTAATTCACCATATTAAGAGGCTAAAGAAGAAAAATTACATGATTATATAAATTGGTGCAGAAAGTGATTTGACCAGATTCAACACCTATTCATGATAAAAATTCTCAGAAAAACAGAAATTGAGGGGGACTTTCTCAACTTGATAAAGAATAGCTACAAAAATGCTAGCATACTCAATAGTGATATATCTGTGCTTTTCCCTTAAGATTGAGAACAAGACAAGAATGTCCACTGTCATTGCCCTTATTCAGTATAGTGAGAGAAGTTCTAATTAGTGGAATAAAGCAAGAAAGGGAAATAAAACTGTTTGAAGATGACATAATTGTCTACATAGTAAATCCCAAGGAATATAACTCCCCAAACAAAATCTCCTAGAAGTGATAAGTGAGTCAACACTATGGCAAGATACAAAATCAACATACACAAATCCATTGTATTTCTATATACTGGAAATGAACATATGGACACCAAAATTAAAAATACAATACCATTTACAATATCTCAAAAAAATGAAATACTTAGGTGAAAATCTAACATGTATAGGACTTGTATGCTGAAAACTACAAAAAGCTAATGAAAGAAATCATAAAGATCTAAATAAATAGAAATATAGTGTTCATGAATTGGAAGAACCAATATAGTAAAGATGTTAATTCTCCCCAAGTTGGTATACAGATTTGATGACACTCCTGTCAAAATCCCAGGAAGATCTTTATAAGTACAGATAAAATTATTCTAAAATTTATATAAAAAAGCAAACAAAATAGAATAGCTAAAAACATTTTGAAAAGGAAGAATAAAGCAAGAAGGACCCATATACCTAATTTCAAGAATTATGATATAGCTACAGTAGTCAAAACTGTGTGGTATTGGTGGAGGAACAGATACACAGATCAATGGAATACAATAGAGAATCCAGAAATAGAACCACACGAATATCTCCAACTGATTTTTTTACAAAGGTGCAAAAGCCATTAAATGGGGGAATTACTGCCTTCTCAACAAATGATGCTGGGACTATTGGACTTCCATAGGCAAAAGAAAAAAAGGAAAAGAAAAGAAAGATCCTCAACCTAAACCTCACATATTATATTAAGTTAATTCATAATGGATCATGGACTTAAGTATAAAACATAAAACTATAAAACTTTTTGAAAAAAACATAGGAGAAAATATTCAGATTGTAGGGCTGGGCAGTCTTAGGCTTTTCACCAAAAGCGTGATCCTTAAAAGAAAATATATATAAATTGGACTTTCTCAAAATTAAAAAATTTTGCTCTGCAAAAGACTCGGTTAAGAAGAAGAAAAGATGAGCTACAGAGTAGGAACAAATATTTGCAAACCACATATACGACAAAGGTCCAGAGTATAGAATATATAAAGAACTCTCAAAACGCAACCAAAACAATCCAATTAGAGAATGAGCAAAAGACGTGAAGACACAGTTTAATGAAGAGGACATACAGATGGCAAATAAACATATGAAAAAGTATTCAACATCATTAGCCATCAGGGAAATGCAAGTTAAAATTGTAATGACATATTACAATTTTACACAATTGTAATTTTACACAATTACAATGACTACACACACCCATGAGAATGGCTGAAATAAAAAAAGCGTCACATGCAGAAACTATCTCTCATACATTGCTGGTGGGAATGTAAAAAGGTACAGACACTCTTAAAACAGTTTGGCAGTTTCTTAAAACACATGCAACTACCATGCAACCCAGCAATTTCACTCCTGGGGATTTATCCCAGGGAAATAAAAATTTATATTCACACAAAGTCTGTACACAAATGTTTATAGCAACTTTATTTATAATAGCCAAAAATTGGAAACAACCCAGATGTACTTCAATGAGTGAATGGTTAAACTGTGGTCCATCCATACCACTGAATACTACTCAGCAATAAAAAGGAATGAACAGATAGATACAACAGCCTGGTTGAATTTCCAAAAAATTATGCTGAGTAAAAAATGCCAATTCAAAAAGGTTACTTACTGTATTATTTTATTTGTATAACATTCTTGAAAGGACAAAATTATACATATGGAGAATGAATTAGTGCTTGCCAGGGTTTAGAGATGGGGGCAGGAAGAAGGTAAGTGTGGCTATAAAAGAGCAACATGAGGGATCCTCTGGTGATGAAAGCATTCTGTATCTTGATTTTATCAATCTCAAGATCCTAGTTGTGATATTGTCTTATAATTTTGCAAGATGTTACTATTTGGGGAAAGTGGTAAAGGGTACATGGAATCCCTCTGCATTATTTCTTGTAACTGCATGTGAATATACAATTTTAAAAATTGGCCTGGCAGAGCTAGGGAGCTGTACATCTTATAAAATCAAAATTAGAAATTATTTTTATAAGTGGTATGATCCTTGGAGAGTTTATATTGGATAAGTTTTCCATTGAGAACTTTCTTATAAAATTCCAGTTAAATAGTTTGTAGCAAGTAACAAAGCAAGGAAAAACTGCCGTAAGATTGTGTGCCAGAGTACCTCTTATGTTCCCAGGGTGCTGTGGCCATAGAGGGATTAGTTTAACGTAATTGCTAATGAAAAAAGACCTTGATATTTCTGCTTAATAAGCAATAACCCTACAGTTCACTAGAACACTCAATGGTCAGTGTGGAGGAATGATTCATGGCTATAATCACATTTTTTGACTGCACTTTTTTTTTCTCCTTCCCACAGGAAAAATCAAAACAACAAGAAAAGAAAAATTCAAGAAATTAGGAAAAAAAAGAAATGGACGTGACATTAAAAAAATCGAGCCTTTTCTTGAGCAAATAATATCTGCTTTACATGTAGGTGGAGTACATTCCACTCTGGTTCAGAAGCAAAATTATTCATTCTTATCCACCAGTGAAATGGGAAGGCCCTGCAAAGTGGAGATTGGCTCAGGACACGGAGTTTTGGAGGGCTAGAAGTTCCTCATTAGCCTAATGAGCAAGATAGTAGCTTGTGTGGGGTAAGGAAGGGAAAATTTTCTTTAATTCTTTCTCTGAAGAGCTAAACTACTAAGCAGAGCTTCCCCTTAGGTAGTAATTCCCTTTACTACATCTTCTGTGTGTGTTACTGATTTCTGAAAAAAGGCTGCATTTCAGAAACAATCCCCTCTAGCTTGTTTTTATACTTGTGAAATAAATGATAATGTTAATGGTAACTCAAGTAGAATTAAACCCTCCTTACCTCATTTGATTTAACTTTCGCACTGAAACATAGGCTGGGGTGAGGTTTGAGGGTGCAGTGGTGTGCATGAAAGCTCTGTACACACCGGGGAACTGTTTTGTCAGTTATTTCTGAGGTGTACTCTTTTTTTTTTTTAAAGATTTTATTTATTTATTTTTCCCCCAAAAGCCCCAGTAGATAGTTGTATGTCATAGCTGCACATCCTTCTAGTTGCTGTACATGGGACACGGCCTCAGCATGGCCGGAGAAGCGGTGCGTCAGTGCGCGCCCGGGATCCGAACCCGGGTCGCCAGCAGCGGAGCGCGGGCACTTAACCGCTAAGCCACGGGGCCGGCCCTGAGGTGTATTCTTTAGCTTTCCAATCCCAAACAGCAGAATGTTGGCATCCCTGGAGTTTCTCCCTTTTCTTTTTCACCATCCTATACTTTCCACATTTTCTTCCCCTTCCTTCAGGGCCTTGTCCCCAAAACCTCGCCTTGGGCTATTGTGTCATACAGAAGGAAAGTGGTTGAATTGTTACTTTTTTTCTAAAGGAGACTAGTTTATCTCCTTTGTAGGAGATTTTTGGAATGTTCCTGGTAAGAGGCTTAATATCAGATCAAAGTAAGTGCCCTTCGCTGTAAGTTACAGATATTGAAATAAGACAAAGTTCCTAAGAGAAATGTACTTGTACCGTTAGAAAAGGGTACTGCATGGCTTTCAAAGTTGGCTTCAGTCATCCCCAGCCTTGTTTCCCATACCTTTTAGAGACAATAAGGGATATATAGTTCCTATCTCTTACAGATCAATGTTGAGTCCTTGCCTTAAAATGTGAAAATCTTGTATTTTTTATTACAAAAGAATGCATGCTTATTGTAACAAATTCAAATAATACTGAACTGTTTTAGTAAGAAGTCAAATCCCACCTACCCCTGTTTTTTCTCCATTCCACCCCTCAGAGGTAATCTGCATTAATAGTTTAGAATGTATCTTCCCAAATATTTTCTTATGCATATAAAAATAACTTTGTGCACATTTTTCTCTGCAAATATAAGATTATACTATACATATTTTATACCTGAATTTTTTAAAAACTTAACAAGATTTTATTTACTTAACAATATTTCTTTCCATGACAGTACATACCTCATTCTGTTCAATGACTAGCTAACGTTCTATTGTGTGGATGTACAATAATGGATTTAATTAGTCTGTTATTGATAACGTTTTGAAATGCATCCAATTTTCCCATGTTAAAAACAATACTAGAAAGAATAACCATGTGAATTTATACAAGTATTCACATATGAAAGATTCCTAGAAGTGGGATTTCTGGGTCATAGGGTCATCAAGTATATACATTAAAATTTGGATAGTACTGCCAATTTATCCTCTAGAAAGTTATCAATTTTTACTCCCACAAATTATGTATCTGTAAGTGCCAAGTCTTCAATGTTGAAGAACTTGAACTGTATATTTTAAATACCAATAGCTATGGTATTCAATTTCTGAGAGCTTGGGACATGTGCATTTTCACCTTAGCTCAAGACTTCTAGGATTCTCTACAGCCTGGGGACCAGAGTGAAAAATGAGGTCATGTGGATTTACCTGAGGTCAAAAAATAATAAATCTTGCATGCTGTTGAGTACACTACTGAAGTGGTATACTTTGAGATCTAGGCTGGATAAGAGGGAAAGCAAGACAAGAAGGGAGTAATCTAGTAGGAAAATAAGGAGTGCACAAGGCACTGGATATAAATATCAGAGTGGAGTGGGAGTAGGGGTGGTTGAGGAAGAAGGGTAGGAGGTAGTGGACAGAGTGTGGAAATCACAAGTTGGGTATCTTGGAGGTGTAATGTGACTGCTTCAAAGTTACTTCACAGATGGAGGGAGGCTAGTTTAACATAAGACTCTGACTTGGGATTCTTGTGATTCCTAATTATGTTATCTTCACTAGGCAAGTGAACTGTGGGATTTTATTTTCAGAGTAATAAGTTCTGAACAAGATCATAAGGACCAACTCTTGGTAGAATTGTGAGTTGGTTTTCAATGGCCTTCCTAGACTGTGCCTTTCACCTTAAGAGGACTCCACCCCTTCAAACCCAGTGCCCTCAGCTACTAGAACTGTCTTCCTAGGGATTCCATCTGTCTACCAATCTCCTCAAGCCAGGCCTAGACTTTTATCTCCTTCTAGTCCTTCAACTAAACCACCAGTTCCCTGTTCTAGTCTCATTAAACAACTGATTAACCTGATAAATGCATCTACTGTAATTTGTTTCTCTCCAGCGCTCACTTCTACTTCAACCTTAATAATGTTTGCATTTCAAGCACCTGGTCTGGCCAGTGTTTTTTAATCAAGGAATGATCTTTCCTTCTCCCTGTCATTCCATGACACCATTTAAGCAGTCATTGCTTATGAATAAGGCTGTCTGAAAGTCATTATCTAAGACTTCCAGGTACCATAAAAAGTAGCAAAACTATTTATCTGACCCCAAGGACCCATATGCCTTCAGCAAACCTCAGTAGTCAATAATTATACTAAATCTTCTTCTCCAAATCTTTTTGTCCTGCTCCTCCTTTCCCCAGGATGTTTGCAAAGTTCGAGCTGTTGGAGCCTTAATGAAGTAAGGATGTCTGGCAGGTAAATGCAGTCTTTTAATTTCAAGACCAGGTATACACATAAAAACAGCACTTACCTTGCTATAGCTATTACCCTGTCAGTATTGTGTTATTTTCTTTGTTCAGACAGAGTCTGTAAAATTTCGTTCCCAGATATTCTTTGGTGAAGGCCTTAAAGCCATTGGATTGTTGCCAGGCCAGAAAACAGGCATTAATCACTAATTTCTAGGTTTTCCCAAGAAGATTTCACATCAGAGGAAAGAAATCACATAGAGGAAACTTGTCCAGAATTTTGTCGTTGGATATGGGCTTACAATACGAAATTGTACTTTCTTGGATGTGTCAGAACTAAAAGCCCTATCACAACTTCATCTAGAAAATATTTTTGTTTTGTTTTGTTTTACATTTAACATAGGAAACAGAAGATGATGCAAGACAGAAGATATAAAAAATGTTTGGAACTGCAAAAATTGTAAACAGGATGTCTGGATGAGCAGAAACCTTCAAACAAAAACAGTACACCTATAACTTGATATGAGTAACAATAATGATGACCATTTGTTAAGTGCTTTCTATATGCCAGATATTGATCTAAGTGATTTTTATGCTCATTACCTCACTTAAACCACGACATCCCTATAAATTAGGTACTGTTATTATCCCTATTTTTTTCTGATGTGGAAATTCAATCTCAGAGAGGTCAAGTAAATCACCTAGGGTCACACAGCTAAGGATGAACTGAGCTGGGATTTGAACTCAGCTTTCTTTGATACCAATGCCATTGTGCCCAACCACTATCCCATATGACCACCCACATGTGGGCCTTTGACAAGATATAAAAGACAGGTAAGGGTTTTACAAACAGAGAGAATATGAACAATTCCCTGAAGGCATAAAGGAATATAAGTATGTGTGTGTGTGTGTGTGTGTGTGCGTGTAGTGAGTGAGTTGTGAAGAGACCCAGCCTACGTGACATGGTTGTGGGTACTGGTCCCTTTGGGTGGGACAGTTCTCAAGAACTGCATAGGAAACTCTGCAAAAGCTGCCTTTTCTTTGTTTTCCTTCCACAAGAAGTGAGTAAGGCTGCTGTTTAAGTTTATACTAGCAAAGAGGTAACGCTAATAAAGTGGTAGAGCTTGATTTTTAGGCTGATGGTCTAGGGCTAAAGGAAACTCTAGGTTCTCACTACATCAGGACTCTGTTAAATTAAAAGCAAGATTAAAATGTACAGAGTCAAAACCTGAATTAGTCAATTTCCTTTTAACTGATTTGAAAAATGCTATTATAGAGCAAAAGAAAAAAAAATTGATGTTAGGTGGTACACTTATTTTTTCTAATTAAATTATAACCAATATTCTCTCTCTATTCATAGCCTGCTCACAGCTAGGTGCTTTTTATTTATTTATTTATTTATTTAGCGGAAGACTGGCCCTGAGCTAACATCTGTTGCCAATCTTCTTCTTTTTTCTTTTTTCTCCCCAAAGCCCCAGTACATAGTTGTATATCCCAGTTGTAGGTTGTTCTAGTTCTTCTATGTGGGACTCCACCTCAGCATGGCTTTATGAGGGATAAGTAGGTCTGCATCTAGGATCCAAACTGGTGAGCCCCGGGCTGCCAAAGCAGAGCACGTGATCTTAACCCCTACAGCACCAGGCTGGCCCCCATAGCTAGGCTTTTTTAAGAAGGCTGGTTTCATTTATAATTCCAGAAATTTGTAATAAATCAACTTAAGCCCTCTCTTCCATATACTCAATTAATTCATTGCTGAAACTGAAACAAAGTACATTTAGAATTCCAGTGTAATAAGGGCCTTTTTACTCACTAACTTACATGATAACCACAAGGAAAGACCCCTTAGCTTCCTAGTTTTCTAAAGAGCTAGCTCCCTTCACTGAAATGACCTGAAGAAATCTTTACAACGCTTAACCTGCCTCCTGTAAGTTTTGGTCTAGAGCAGACTCTAGGCTTAGCTCTTTTGCTCTCAGGTTTGTTTCTCAAGTTTAGTGTGATTGATTGATTTGGCCAAACTTGCCCTTTTAGGAATAAAGATATGTAACAATGCCATTGCCTCACTCAGTTTCAGTTAAGCTAATAAATTAGATGATCTATAATGTCCTTTCTGTCTTGAAAGTTCTGAGATGCTCTCACATGACTATAATTTGACTGCTAGATAGCCACACTAATTCCAACAACTTTATGCAATATAGAATATTGATTAAATATTTAGATCCTGGCTACTCAAGTTCAAATCCTGTCTTCACCATTTACTAGCAGTGTGGCGTTAGGTAAATAGCTTAAGATCTCTTTGCCTTTGCTTTCTTCATCTGTAAATGGGGCTTCCTCAAAAGGCTATTGTGAAGCTTGAGCGAAATGATGCAAGTAAAATACTTAAACAGTACCTGAACATAGTATAAATTTAATAAATGTTAGCTATTGTTTGGAAAATTAAACATATCTAATAGATTTCTTTCCAATGGTGCTCTCTAGCCATGTGTTATAAAGATTCTAGTTTACAATGACAAGGCTTTTGTCCTAGTGTGGGATCAAATCCTACTGTCAAATCTAAGGAAATTAAGCAGATCTTATATGTTGTCAGTTAAGGGCAGAACCATCTGCTCAATCAATAAACTAAGCTGAAGGTAGAGTCACTTATTAAGCTATAGAACACATATGCACATATAAAGGTTGACATATCCATATTGCTTGCTGCCAGTAATATCAGGAGGCAATGTGAATAACTGTGAAAGGGTTAGTAAAACATTTAATGAGAAATTCAGTTTAAAAGAAGCACATCTTGAAGAAGACTTGAACAATATTATAACCAACTAGACCTAAGAGACATCTATAGAACACTCTACGCAACAACAGCATAATGCACATTCTTTTCAAGTGCACATAGAACATTCCCCAGTATAGAATATATATTAGGTTGTAAAATAAATCTCAGTAAATTTTAAAACAGAAATTATACAAAGTATGTTTTTGGACTATAATAGAATAAAATTTGAAATCAATAACAGAAGGAAATTTGGGAAATTCACAAATATTGTGGAAATTAACTAACACCTAAATAATCAATGGGTTAAAAAATAAATCACAATAGAAATTTGTAAATACTTTAAGATGAATGAACATGAAAACACAACACATCAAAACTTATGATATGCAGTGAAAGCAGTGCTTAGCGGGAAATTTATAGCTTTAAATTAAAACACCCATATTAAAAAGAAGAAAGATCCCAAATCAGTAACTTAATCTTCTATCTTAAGACACTGGAAAAATAAGAGCAAACGACTAACCCCAAAGCAAACAGAAAGAAAGAAATAATAAAGATGAGAGCAGAAATAAGTGAAATAGAGAATTTTTTAAAAAACAATGGAGAGGGCCAGCCCCGTGGCTTAGCGGTTAAGTGCACGTGCTCCGCTACTAGCAGCCCGGGTTCGGATCCCAGGCGCGCACTGACGCACCGCTTCTCCAGCCATGCTGAGACCGTGTCCCACAAACAGCAACTAGAAGGATGTGCAACTATGACATACAACTATCTACTGGGGCTTTGGGGGAAAAAAAGGAGGAGGATTCACAATAGACGTTAGCTCAGAGCCGGTCTTCCTCTGCAAAAAGAGGAGGATTAGCATGGATGTTAGCTCAGGGCTGATATTCCTCACCAAAAAAAAAAAAAAAAAAAAAAAAAAGAAGAAAAAATAATGAAACCAAAAACTAGTTTTTGGAGAAATTCAACAAAATTGACAAACCTTTAGCTATACTGACCAAGAAAAAAGAGAAAACACCATAACTTCTTTATTTTAAAATAACTTGCTTTATTTTTTAATATAGAGATGTATAAAGAAAAAAATGAATATTGATTCTATCACTGAGAAAACTTCTGTTGACACTTTTAACAATGAGAAATAAATAACATTCACATGGAACATTAAAACAGAATGGACAGCTATAAAATAAAAAAAGAAAGAAAATTCAAATTAGTAATATCAAGAATGAAAGAGAAGATATTATTTTTGATTTTACCAGAATAAAAAGGATAATAAGGGAATACTATGAATATGTACATTCTTATAAAATAGATAACATAGATAAAATGAACAAATTCCTTGAAAAACACAAACTACTGAAACTTGCTAAAGAAAAAACTAAATAAACTATAACAAGTATAGAGACTGAATTAGTAATCAAAACAACTACCCACAAAGGAAAGCCCAGACCCAATGGATGCACTGGTGAATTCTAGCAGACATTTAAAGAAGAATTAATACTGGAGTGATGTCACCAAGATGGCAACAGGTTATTCCTGACTTTAGTGCCCCTCACAAGAAGAACAACTAACAATTATTGATGGACAAGACACCACTGAGAGAATCCTAGAACATGGGTGAGAGCCTGAAGCACCCTCATGCACCACAGAGACCAAGACAGACTGCATTGGAAGGGTGAGAGGACTGGCTACATGCTGAGTACATTGCTCCTCCCCCAGGCTGGCTCAGCAGTGCACTGAGAAGACTCCCCTGAGCTTAAGGTTCCTCCAGTGAGAAAAGAGAGCCTAGGGTGGACATCCAGATCCCCCAACATTGTGGTCACTTCTTGGGAGCCCACACTTTGTTGTTACCCCACAGGGACTGTGAGAGAATCTGCAGTGCTTGACCACTGGGAATCTGATTGTGACAGAGAAGGGGGAGGGACTTGCAACAACCAGCACTTGGATCTTGGCAGACCCAGTTCCTACCTGCAGCATCCAAGAAGTAGTAATAACCAGCAGCTTTGCTCACCTGCAGAGCCAAGACAGTGGCACAGTCTGACCAGGGAACTCAGAGGAGTACAGGTCTGCCTGTTACAGGTCTTCAAATGAAGAGCGTTATCAACTCTGGAACCTGGTCAGCCCCCACCCAGGCAGGGGAGCTGAATCATAGCCTGGCCCACTGCTGAGTGTAGCTTCCAGCCCTGCCTGACCAAAAAAGCTGGACAGAACACCTGGAAGCTGTGTAGCCCTGCAACACTTGAGCAAAGTATGGCGGGCAGAACTGATTGTCTGCAGAGCAAAACCAGTGGCCCAGTTTGGCCAGGGAACTTGAGGTGTAGGCCAGCTTGAGTCAAGACCATAAACAAAGAGCTTTGCCAGCCTTGGAGCTGGTTCTTCCCCTCCACCCTGGCAGGAAAAGTAATTCGTAGCCTCTCCCATTGGTGAACATAGCCTTCAGCCTGCCTGGCAAGGGAACCTAACTGAAGCACACAGGAAGCTGTGTAGCTCATCCAACAGTCCTGCTTTCAGCGGCACTTGAACAGAAAGTACAAAAAGTGGCTTTCCCCATCTGCAGGGAAAAGCTGGTGGCCCCATCTGGCCAGGGAATTCAGTGCACAATCCCGCCTAATTCTGGCCCCCAAACAATGAGCCATGCAGGCCCTGGCGTCCATCATAGCCCTGCCCACCTCTAGGTATAGTTAGTACCCGGTCCCAACAGTCCAGGAAGCCTGACCAGAGAACCCAGACAACCACGGAACCCATCCTACAGCCTCACTTGGGCAAGGAACCAAGCCAACAGCCCTATCCAACTGTTCTCAGCCAGTGGCACACACTCCAGACCTCAGAGCTTGGGCAGTTGCCTCACCAAAAAATAGGCCATGATAGCAAGCCCCACCTGCCCAAGGACATTACCAGCAAATCCAAAATGAGGTGAATGGGAAGAACTATCTCTGCCAAAGGGAACTTGTAAAGTCTGTTAGAGGAGACCCCTTACTCAAATGCGCAGATACCAACATAAAGAATCAAGGATCATAAAATATCAGATAAAAATGACACTACCAAAGAAAACTAATAAAGTTCCAATAACTGATCATTAAAGAAATGGAGGTCTATGAACTGTCAGACAAAGAATTTAGCATAATCCTCTTAAAGAAGTTTAGTGAACTACAAGAACACACAGACAGACAATCAAATGAAATTAGGAAAACCATGCATGAACAAAATGAGAAGTTCAACAAAGAGATAGAAACCATCAAAAAAACCAAACAAATTCTAGAGCTGAAAAATACAATGATTGAACTGAAGAATTCAATAGAGAGCTTCAAAAGCAGACTCAGACATGCAAAAATAAAAATCAATGACCTAGAAGACAGGATATTTGAAATTATCCAGTGAGAGTAGCAAAAAAAAAAAAAAATGGTAAAGACTAAAGAAAGCCTTTGGGACTTATGGAAGACAATCAAAAGAAACAATATCCACATTATGGGAATTCCAGAAGAAGAAAAAGAGAATGGGACAGAAAATATATTTAAAACAATAATGGCTGAAAACTTCCCAAATCTGGGAAGAAAAATGATTATCAAGATTCATGAGGCTCAAAAGACCCCAAATAGGTTGAACCCAAATAGGGCTACACTGAGACACATTATAATTAAATCATCAAAACTCAGTGACAAAGAATTCTTGAAAGCAGAGAGAGAAAAGAGACAAGTACATTCAAGGGAACACCCATAAGACTATTGGCAGATTTCTCAACACAAACTTTTCAGGCCAGGAGAGAATGGGATGATATATTCAAAATATTGGGGGAAAAAAGTCAACCAACAATTCTATACCTGGCAAACCTGTTCTTCAGAAATGGGGCCGGCCCCGTGGCTTAGCGGTTAAGTGCGTGCGCTCCGATGCAGGCTGCCCGGGTTCGGATCCCAGGCGCACACAGACGCACTGCTTCTCCGGCCATGCTGAGGCCGCGTCCCACATACAGCAACTAGAAGAATGTGCAACTATGACATACAACTATCGCCTGGGGCTTTAGGGGAAAAATAAATAAAATTAAAAAAAAAAAAAAAAAAAAAAAGAAATGAAGGAGATAAAGATTTTCCCAAACAAAAGCCGAGAGAGTTTACCACCACTACACCTGCCTTACAAGAAATACGAAAGGTAATTCTTTGAGTGAAAGTAAAAGGATGCTTATTAACATCATAAAACTCACCGGTAATGGTAAATATAAAGTCAAAGTTAGATTCTGTAATATGGTAATGGTGGTGCATAATTTACTTACAACTGTAGTTTAAAAGTTAAAAAACAAATGTGGTAAAAACAACCATGAATACAATAATCTGTTATTGGTCACACAATATAAAAATATGTAAACTGTAACATCAATAACCTAAAATGTGAGGGGGAGGAGAAGTAAAAGTGTAAAGTTTAGTAATACTATTGAAGTCAAGTTGTTATCAATTTAAAATAGAGTGTTATAATTTTAAGATATTTTATGTAAGCCTCATGGTAACCACAAAGGAAAAACCTGTAGTAATTATACAAAAGAATATGGTAAAAAATTCAAAGCATATTGATACCACAAGACATCAAAACACAAAAAAAGACAGCAGCAAGGAACAAGAGATCTACAAAACAGCCAGAAAACAATTAACAAATGGCAATAGTAAGTCTTTACCTATAAATAATTACTTTGAATGGAAACAGATTAAATTCTCCAATCAAAAGACATAGAGTAGCTGAAAGAATGAAAAAACCAAGATCCGACAATATGCTGCCTACAAGAGACTCACTTCAGCCTAAAGATACACGTAAACTAAGAGTGAAGGGATGGAAGAAGATATTTCAAGCAAATGGTAACCAAAAAAAGCAGGGGTAGCTACTCTTATATCAGACAAAATAGACTTTAAACTAAAAGTATTAAAATGAGGGAAAAAAGTCATTATATAACGATAAATGGGTCAATACATCAAGAAGATATAGTAATTGTAAATATTTATGCACTCAACATTGGGAGACTTGAATGTATAAGGCAAAAGCTAACAGAGGTAAAAGGAAAAGTAAACAGCAATATAATAATAGTTGGAGACTCTAATACTCCAATCTCAACAATGGATAGATCATTCAGAGAATCAATAAGAAAACAGCAGATTCGAACAACACTATAGATCAAATGGACCTAACAAACATAAACAGAACATTTTAACTGACAACAGCAGAATACACATCTTCCCAAGTGCACATGGAATGTTTTCTAGAATAGACCATATGTTAGGCCACAAAATAAGTCTTAGAAAATCCACAAAGATTGAAATCATACCAAGTAACTTCTCTGACCACAATTGTATGAAACTAGAAATCACTAACAGGGGAATTAATGCCAACTTTTCATACATTCTTCCAAAAAGAAGAATTATGCACCATGACCAAATGGGATTTATCCTTGGATTGCATGTTCGGTTCAACCTATGAAAATAAATTAATGAAATATATTATATAATTATAACAAAGGATAAAAGCCATATTATCATCCTAGTAGACACAGAAAAAGCAGTTGTCAAAATTCAATACCCTTTAATGGTAAAAACCCTCAACATACTAGGAATAGAAGGGAACTTGCTCGACCTAATAGGGCACATGTACAAAAAACCCACAGCTAACACAATATTTAATGGTAAAATACTGAATGTTTTCCCCATAAGATCAGAAACAAGACAAGGATGAGCACTCTCAACACTTTTATTTAACATTGTACTGGGGATTCTAACTAAGACTATTAGAAAAAAAATAAAATAAAAGTAATCCATGATTGGAATGGAAGAAGTAAAAGTATCTCTATTTGCAGATGGCATGAAGTTATATACAGAAAAGATTATAAGAATCAACTAAAAAACTATTAGAGCTAATAAATGAGTTCATCAAGGTTGCAGGATATAAGATCAGTACAGGCATACCTCAGAGATATTGCATGTTTGGTTCCAGCATACTGTAATAAAGGTAATATTGCAATAAAGTGAGTCATACAAATTTTTTGGTTTCCCAATGCATATAAAAGTATGTTTACACTATACTGTAGTCTATAAAGTGTGCCATAGCATTATCTCTAAAAAAAAAAAGTACATACCTTAGTTAAAAAATACTTTATTGCTAAACAATGCCAGCTATCATCTGAGGCTTCAGTGAATTGTAATCTTTTTGCTGGTAAAGGGTCTTGCCTCAACGTTGATGGCTGTTGACTGATCAGGGTGGTGGTTGCTGAATGCTGGGGTGGCTGTGGCAACGTCTTAAAATAAGACAACATTGAAGTTTGCCACATCAATTTACTCTTCCTTTCATGAACGATTTTTCTGTAGCATGTGATGCTACTTGATAGCGTTTTACCCGCAATAGAACTTTCAAAATAGGAGTCAATCGTCTCAACCCTGCTGCTGCTTTATCAATTAAGTTTATGTAATATTCTAAATCCTTTGTTGTCATTTCAACAAACTTCACACCATCTTCACTGGGAATAGGTTCCAGCTCAAGAAACCACTTTCTTTGCTCATCCATAAGAAGCAACTGCTCATCTGTTAAAATTTGTTCATGAGGTTGTAGCAATTCAGCTGCACTTCTAATTCTAGTTCTCTTGCTATTTCTACCACATCTGCCAGTTACTGCTTCCACTGAAGTCTTGAACCCCTCAAAGTCATCCATGAGGGTTGGAATCAACTTCTTCCAAACTCCTGCTAATGTTGATATTTTGACCTCTTCCTATGAATCAAAAATGTTCTCAATGGCATCTGCAATGGTGAATCCTTCCCAGAAAGTTTTCAATTTATTTTGCATAGATCTATCAGAGGAATCACAATCTATGGGAACTATAGCCTTATGAAATGTATTTCTTAAATAATTAGACTTGAAAGTTGAAATTACCCCTTGATCCATGGGCTGCAGAATGGATGTCGTGTTAGTAGGCATGAAAACATCATTAATCTCATTGTACATCTCTATCAGGGCTCGTGGGTGACCAGGTGCATTTTCAATGAGCAGTAATATTTTGAAAGGAATCTTTCTTTCTGAGAAGTAAGTCTCAATAGTGGGCTTAAAATATTCAGTAAACCATGTTGTAAACAGATGTGCTGTCATCCGGGCTTTGTTGTTCCATTTATAAAGCACAGGCAGAGTAGATTTAGCATAATTCTTAAGGGCCATAGGATTTTTGGAATGGTAAATGAGCATTGGCTTCAACTTAAATTCTTGGCTTAAATTCTTGGCCCCTATCAAGAGAGTCAGCCTGTCCTTTGAAGCTTTGAAGCCGGGCATTGACTTCTCCTCTCTAGCTATGAAAGTCCTAGATGACATCTTCTTCCAATATAAGGCTGTTTTGTCTACATTGAAAATCTGTTGTTTAGTGTAGCCACCTTCATTAAATATCTTAGCTAGATCTTTTGGATAACTTGCTGCAGCTTCTACATCAGCACTTGCTGCTTCACCTTGCACTTTTATGTTATAAAGACAGCTTCTTTTCTTAACAACTCATGAACAAACCTCTGCTAGCTTTAAACTCTTCTTCTGCAGCTTCCTCATCTCTCTCAGCCTTCATAGAATTGAAGAGAGTTAGGGCCTTTCTCTGGATTAGGCTTTGGCTTAAGGGAATGTTGTGGCTGGTTTGATATTCTGTCCAGACCACTAAAACTTTCACCATATCAGAAATAAGGCTTTTGTGCTTTCTTATCATTTGTGTGTTCACTAGAGTAGCACTTGTATCAATTTCCTTCAAGAACTTTTCCTTTGCATTCACAACTTGGCTAACTGGCATAAGAGGCCCAGCTTTTGGCTTTTGATGTGTTTTCCTCACTAAGCTTAATCATTTCTAGATTTTGATTTAAAGTGAGAGACATGGGACTCTTCCTTTCACTTGAACACTTGCAGGCCATTATAGGGTTATTAATTGGCCCAATTTCAATACTGTTGTGTCTCAGGGAATAGGGAGACTTGAGAAAAGAGAGAGAGATAGAGGAATGGCCAGGCGGTGGAGCAGTAAGAACACACACGTTTATCTATTAAGTTCATCTTATATAAGGCCACATTTCCAAGATTGGGAGATGTAGCTTATCTACCTAATACATAGAAATAAGTGCAGAAAAGTAGGCAAAATTAGGAGACAAAGGAATATATTCCAAATAAGGGAACAGGACAAATCCTCAGAAAAAGAACTAAATGAAACAGAGATAATCAATCTACTTGATAAAGAGTACAAACTCATAGTCATAAGGATGCTCACTGATCTTGAGAGAAGAATAGATGTACACAGTGAGAACTTCAACAAAGAATTGGAAAATATAAAAAAGAACCAATCAGAACTGAAGACTACAATAATGGAAATGAAAAATTCACTAGAGGGAATTAACAGCAGAGAACATGACACAGAAGAACGGATCAGCAATCTGGACAACCGAAGTAGAGGAAATCAGCCAAGCTGAATAGAAAAAAAAGAGTTAAAAAGAATGAGGACAGTCTGAGGGACTGCTGGGACAACATCAAATGTACCATCTGCATTATAGGTGTCCCAGAAGGAGAAGAGAGAGGGACAGTGGGGCAGAGGACTTATTTGAAGAAATAATAGCTGAAAACTTCCCTAACCTGGGGAAGGAGGCAGACATCCAGATACAGGAAGCATAGAGAGCACCAAACAAGATGAACCCAAAGAGGCCCACACCAAGACACATTATAATTAAAATGTGAAGAATTAAAGATAAAGAGAGAATCCTAAGAGCTGCAAGAGAAAAGCAACAAGTTACGCAGGAAACCCCATAAGGCTATCAGCTGACTTCTCAGCAGAAAACTTCAGGCTAGAAGGGAGTGGTGTGTTATATTCAAAGTGCTTAAAGGAAAAAACCTACAGCCAAGAATACTCTACCTGGCAAGGTTATCATTCAGAATGGAAGGGGAGATAAATAATTTTCCAGACAAGCAAAAACTAAAGGAGTTCATCACCACTAAACCAGCCTTACAAGAAATGTTAAAGGGACTTATTTAAGTGGAAAAGAAAAGATCACAAATAGGAATTAAACTTGGGTAGCAAACATAATGTAGTCTACACAGCAATTGAAATATAATGATGTACACCTGAAATTTATATAATGTTACAAACCAATGTTACCTAAAAAAATAGATATATAGATCAATGGAATAGAATTAAGAGTACAGAAATAAACCTGTGTATTTGTGGTCAGTTGACTTTTAATCAGGATACCAAAATAATTCAATGGAAGAATGAATAGTCTTTCAACAAATGGTGCTCGGGCAAGTGGGTAGAAAGTACAAGTTCATGTTACAATGAGGATGAACCTTGAAAGCATGCTAAGTGAACACAGCCAGACATAAAAGGCCACATAATGTATGATTTCATTTATGTGCAATGTCCACAATAGAAAATTCCATAGAGAAAGAAAGTAGATTGGTAGTTGCTAGGGGCTGGGTGAAAGGAAGAATAGGGAATGACTGCTAGTGGGTATGGGGTTTCTTTTGGGGGTGATGAAAATGATCTCAAATTAGATAGTGGTGGTGGTTGCACAACATTGTGAATATACTAAAACCCACTAAAATTTACACTTTAAATGGATAAATTATATAATACTAGAATTATATTTCAATGAAAAAAAAATGTTTTATGCAGCCAATCCATGCCAGGCACTGCACTAGATTGTGCCTATAAGGATTGTCTAAGTGGAGTGTGTATCACAATTGCCTAGGGAGTTTATTGACATGCAGATTATCAAGCCCTAGCCTGAGAATTTCTAATTCAATAGGACTGAGTGAGAACCAGGTTGTGGAATTTGTATTTTTTTATAAATGTCTCAGGTCATTCTCATGCAGTTTCTTCCTTTGAGAAAATCCTTTTTCTACGTTCTGGAGCTATTTTAATAGTATGCAATGAAAACAAGGGAAGATATCACACCTTAAGACATATCTTCCTATATATAGTATACATTCATACATGCTTATAACATGCCCAAAAATACCCCTAGGAGGATACTCAAGAAATGGGTAACAGTGGTTGTGTCTGGATAGAAGAGCAGGGTAGAGCCAGGGCTATATGAAAGATGTATTTTTCATTGTATACCCTTTTGAACTATATAAAAATATTTTACCATGTTTGTGTATTTTTAGAAAGTTTTTCTATTAAATTCACTTGAGGCATTCATTATTGTTACCATGTATAGACTTAGCTAGGGAGGCTGTTAAAATGCAGTTTTGACAGCACTACTGCTAGAGATTTCAATTCAGTAGGTCTGGGGTGGGACCTGTGGCATTTCATTTTTGACATGCTCCTAGATAATTTTGATGCATGTGATCCTAAGACCACACTTTGAGAAGGACTTTTATAATGAATACCCAGAGTATAAAAGATTCTTTGCCCTGTGAACAGGGGGCAGAATGACAAGGCACACAAAGATTTCTGAATGGCTGTTAATTTTAGAGAAATCTGCTTTTTATTGAGCTGTATATTATGCTTTCCTTTGGGTTTTATCTCTACCTTCACAAAGAAGAAAAACACTTGGAAAAAGCATCTGAAATGCCAAAAAGTTAACAGTGGGTGTGCTAAGGCAGTGGGTTGTTTTATTCTTTTCTTCAGTTTCCATAATGTGGTACTATTACTTGTGAAATAAAAATACATTTATAAGGAAAAGAAACACACACCCACCCACAACCACACATATTGGAGAAAACAAATCTGTTTATTCTGAGCCTTATAGGGAAAAAAATGGCCTGAAATTCAGTTTCAAAAAATGAAGTGTTTAAAACAGTAGATTGACCTACCAGCTGCACACCCCCCCCAATCACCCATACATGCATGAACGCACGCACGCACACACACACACACACACACACACGGCAGCTGATATGTTCATTCAGCTAAAAGAGCATTTTAATTTGCAATAGCAGCAGGTTTGACTCACTCTATTAGAAACTAAATTTAAGAGGAGGGAAGGCTGAATGAGGGCAGTTTCGGAGTGGCAACAACCAGATAGCTTCCTCGTGATTCTAAAAGTGCTGCTGAGCATACTAATAAGAATACCTTACATTTCCATTGTGCATTATAGTTTTGCAAAGTACATTTACATTCTTGTCCATTTTGCTCTGCAGCACTTCCAACAACTTTGTAAGTAAGGTGAGAAAACTGAGGCCTGGAGATGTTGGATGACTTGACCAGAGTCACATAACTAGTTGATATCTTCTGACTCCTAGATGCTGTGTTCTTTGCATCTCCTGAAAAGGGCAGAAAGAAGAGAACTTGTAGTTGTTGCATACACACTGTCTTCCATGCACTTTGTATTTATAATGTCATCGAATTTTCAAAATAATTCTATGAAGCAAGGTTGATTACTCTCTCCATTTTGCAGGTTGGGAGTAGGAAAATGAGTAAGTTACCCACTGCCACAGAGCTAGTAAGTGACAGAGCCAGGTTTAAAATCTTCATTAATGTGATTCCAAAGCCAAAGCTGTCTCTTTCATGCTGTCTTCCAGAAGCAAAGGGCTTAAGGAATGGAGACCATTTGTCCCAATGATTTTAGAAGGAGCAGATTAATGTAACTTGAATAATTCGTAGCATTTATGATGAGACACTGGTGCACATCAAACAGTGGTCTGTGGTCAGCCTAGTAGTCCCATTAGCTTGACCAGGCTTGCTTTTTCCCTTTATCTTAAATCTTTCACTATATATAGCTGGTTATAGCTGTGAGTGTTTTGCTATTTGTGCACAGGGGCTGCATATGCTATTTCAAAAGTTCCTCAAAGTGCTTGACACATTGTTAGTCACCTTGTAGCTGTGCCATAAATACTCTTGACTGGTTCATAAGATATAAAATTCCTAGAAATGAAACACCTTCTTTGGAGAGGAATTATTTGTATAAAAATTTATTTAGTAACTTATTATAATGAATCAAACTATCAGATGTATAGGAAAACTGGTCAGTTGGGCTTTTATAAAAAGATGTCTGTGACTAAAAGCTGTGCAATATATGGTAGTGTATTTTTCCTATTGATTCTCATTTTAAAATTTTCCTCAAAGGAAGAGGAAAAATATAGACAACAAATATAATGAATTCAGATTTAAAAATGAAAACAACAACAAAAAGAAGTAAAATGCCCAAATGCTACCCCCAACCATTTTTGCACCAATTCAGAAAAAAATTGACAAGAAAATATGTAGTCAAAAGGATTACAAATGCCAGAAAGTCCACAAATGCCAATTGGAGATGCTCTTCTGGAGCTGCCACAGTGAGCTATGGGGTAGCAGGAAAGAACTTTATGACTTGCTTCACTCTGTGAGTAAGCTCCAGTCCAGTGGCCCCTGCTTCTCTTGGCCTCTCAGAACACACACTCTTTATGCTGTCTGGCTAGTATCATTGTTATTTATGTAGCTACCGCCACTCCCAGACTGTGAGCTCCCTTGTCTCCCCTACAGGCCAAGCACAGTTCTCCACATAATAGTCACTCAGTAAAGGTTTGTTGAATAGAACAAATGAATGAATAAAAGATGAATGAGTGATTCAGGCTAAGCTACTAGGGTGGGAGGAAGGAGGAAATTCGGTGGTTTTCTCTGTATCTGGGCATCTCAATTAAGTTTTTGTTTTGTGTTTGTTTTACTCCCTTTAACTCTATTGCACCTTTATAAAACTTTTGGCAAGTTTTTTTTTAACCCATCCTTGCCTGCTCACTTGCTCTCCCTCCCTTTTTCTTATCCTGACAAATGAGTTGAAACACATGGGTCTGAGAAACTTTAAGCTCTTAGAACCAAAGACTATACTTACACCGGAAACACCTTACATATACATAGTGGCTCCATAATAAACATTTTTGATGAAATAAATACAATTTCTAAATTCTCAGTAAGCTTTCTATCTTCTTCTTCCTAGAATGTGCTCAATAGCCACCTACTTTCCACCAAAAAAATGTAATATTGGAATTCTGAGAAACAAGCCCAGAAATTAGTCTTCTTTCTAGCATTTTAGTTGTAAATACCAGGACTTCAATTTAACAAGTTGATATTGAGCACCTACTGGGTGCTTAGCACTGGAGGCTAAAGGAGACAAGGTCCCTGCCTTAAGCAGCTTATTGTCCCATGGAGGATAGCACAAGTATACAAAGTGCTGCAATTTGGCTTCAGGAGAGGCACTAAGCACATCCATTCATTCAAGGGACAAGAAACCTTGCTTGGATCAGATAACATTTGGGTCAGGCTTGCATGAATTTTGCTAGATAGAGATGGAATGAAAGGCATTTCATGCAAAAAGAATAGCATGAGTGTCTTAGTCATCTTGGGTTGCCATAACAAAATACTATAGACTGGGTGGCTTAAACAACAGACATTTATTTCTCACAGTTCTGAAGGTTAGCAATTCTAAGATCAAGGTGCCAGTCAGTTTTGGTTCCTGGTTAGAGCCCTTTTCCTGGCTTGCAGGTGGCTGTAATCTCACATACTGGAGAGAGAGAAAGCTCTGGTGTCTCGTCCTCTTCTTATAAGGGTACTAATACAATCATAGGGGCTCTACCCTGTTACTTCATTTACCCTGAATTACCTCCCAAAGGCCCACTTCCTAATACCATCACACTGGGGGTTACTTCTTCAACATATCAATTTTGGGGGGACACAATTGTTCACTCCATAACAATAAGTGTGTGGAGGAGTGAAAGTGATGAGCACATTCACCGAACAGCAAGGGGTCTAGGTTAGGGAAGAATCACTGATGTAGAGAAGGCTGGAAAAATAATTTGGAATCCCAGAGTGGAAAGCTATAAAATGCTAGGCTGGGTTTGGACTTAATTTAGTAGGTGATGGGGAAACAGTGAAGGTTTTTGAGCAGAGATGGATAAATATCATGAACAAAGCTGTCCTTTGGTAGTCTAGAAGTAGTATAGAAGATGGAATAGGGATGGAAAGTGATTTGGAAACGCGAGGTCACAGTTTTGGTGAGAAGTAGGAATACCTAACATTGATTGAGCCATTACTGTATATCTGGAGCTTTAAAAAGTGCTTTGTAAGTATAAGTCATTTAATCATTACCAAAACCTTTTGAGGTAGACATTCTTATTGTCTTCATGATATAGATGACATAATGGAGGCTCAGAGAAGTTAATTAACTCACTCAAGTTCACAAAGTTAGTGGTAGAGTCAGAATTCAAAACAGATCTATTTGACTTGAGAGTCCAAAGTTTGTTTAATCTTTTTTAAATACAGAATTCATACAAATCAATAAGAGAAACTCTAAGACTCAAAATGTATATATATTCACATACATACATTTATATATAATATACTTTGGAAAAATTATAATCACAATCAAATGAATTCAACTTACAACAATGAGATACTACAGTGGTAAATTTAATCTTTTAATATAGAGTTTTTAAAACTATAATAATAGCTAGAGCTGACATTTATTGAGTGCTTACTCTACATCAGGCAATGTTTAAGGATCAATGTATTAATCCTTACAACAACCCCATGAGGTCTATTATTATTAGCTCCATTTTACAAATGAGAAAACTATGATGTAGAGAGATCAAGTAACTTACCTAAGGTCACACAGCAATAAATTGGCAGAGGAGGGAGTGCACACCCAGGTAGACTGGCTCCAAAGTACACTTTTAGCTATTAAACTACATCATAACAAAGAGGGGTGAGATAGCTACTATCTGACAGACTGTTGATGAGATTTTGTTCATTCATTTAAAAAAATGTATTAACCACCAAATATGTGACAGGCACTGTCTTAGGTGATGGAAATATAGTGATACAGTGAGCAAGATAGACATGATTCCTGCCTGCCTAACTTTTACAAGCTTGTAAAATGATACATCCTTTCTAATAAGATATTTGGCAACTTATATTAACAGCCTTGTAATGTTGATATCCTGTAACTTAGTAATTCCACTCTTAAGAATCTATGCAAGAGAGATATTGAGAAATGGCAGATATAAGTTTATTCCCCAAATTTTTTTGCAGCATTATTTATTGTAAATTATAATAAATTTTATTTATTTAATCATCATGAAGGCTACACACACATACATGTGCACATACACATACAAACACATATATATCTGCTATAGTCCCAGTGACATTTACAGTGCCTGGAATATGGTAAATGCTCATTAAATATTTGTTGAATGAATGAATCAAGAGCAAATACTAAGAAGAAAGAAAATATTCAACAAGAAGTCTTGAATTACAGTATATTCACATAATGAAGACAACCATTAAAATAACTATCAAAAGTTTAAAGTTTGAGGGGAGACATTTCTAATATAAAACTT
Organism: Ceratotherium simum simum; assembly: GCF_057802395.1. Classification (NCBI taxonomy): domain Eukaryota; kingdom Metazoa; phylum Chordata; class Mammalia; order Perissodactyla; family Rhinocerotidae; genus Ceratotherium; species Ceratotherium simum. The sequence goes on from NC_141940.1 coordinate 62,072,724, forward strand.
GAGAAGGAGGATATGGAATTGTATTTATGCTATAATCTCGACTACAATACATCAAAAAGAAGAAAGACAAATTATAGAAGAGTACACAGTATGGTATATTCATTATAAAATACAATAAACATGCTTGTATATGCATAGACCATTTATTGAAGGATACACAATAAAATGCTCAAAGTGATTACTTCTGGAATAAGAGAATAGTGAGGGAGACTTTACACATTTAATTTTCTGTACTTTTTGAAGTTTTACTATGTGCATGCATTCATTTTGTACTTAAAAAATAAAGCATCTATAAAAATTTTGCAGAACACACAGAAATGTTCATCGTTATTGCATTTTCAGTGTTTGGGCCCTAATTTTTTGTAATCTTTTAAGAAGATGACTGATTTTTAAAATAGTAAAATAAAATAAAATTGAAAAAATGTATAATGGATCCTTTCTGGCTTGTAAAGAGCTTGGAAGTTGTCACTCCTGTCCTCACAACAAGCAAAAAGCTGAACATACTGAAAATCAAAAACTCTTTTGAGATTCATCATAGAATTGAGGTCCTAGGGCAAATCACCACCTTGATAACTGGAGAGACAGGTGAATACAGAGAATCATCTCTTCTTGGGAACAAAAACTCTCTGAAGCTTAGAGGTAACACTTAAAGGGTAATTAACTACTTGCTGGAGATTGAGCATGGACTAACTTGAGAGATTAAAAATTCTTCAGGGCCAAGCATTAGGGGGCCCTCACACTTTCATGACTTTACATACAGGAATTCCACCTACTGCTCAGGGTGAAGCTTTGGAAAAAATCCCTTTGGTCAGGGGGAGAGGAAAAGTAACCATTTTGATGTATACCCAGAGCATTCTATTCTGCTTATAAAAGGTCTACTCTCAAGGAAATTATTCCACCAAAGCCTAACCAATGTGGGTTTTGCCAGAGCCTAACTGATACGGGGAAAGGACAATATCCAAATCCAGCTCCGTTTAGCCTTCTTGTCTTGCCTAATGGGGGAAAAAGCTAAGAAGCACTTGTGAAGTTAACAGCCTGGGTACACAAGGCTAACTAAAAGATGGAGATTTAGTCATAGATATATAAAACAGTTCCACTACCCTACACCTTACCACCATATCAATAGGGCTCCTGTATGATAATAGGGGATTATAGATGAAAGAACTGTAAGGCTCAAATGCTAATTATTAATGATTCCCTAGGAAGACCCAAAGACAAAAGGAGAGGCAAAAACAAGGACACCAGAGGAAATTTTAGCCTCTGACACCTCTAGCTACAGCAAACATTAAACACAGCCTTACTTTGGCAAGATAAACATAAAATCTCTCACTATAACCCTATTTGCCTCAGTGCCTTTTACTCAATGTATCATGTCTAGATTTCAACAAAAAATTACAAGGCATGCTAAAAGATAGGAAAAAACACAGTTTGAACAGATAAAGAAAGCATCAGAACCAGTTTGAGATGTGGCCGAGATTTTGTAATTAACAGTCTGGGAAATTAAAGTAACTATGATTAATATGCTAAGGCTTCTAATTGAAAAAGTGGACACCATGCAAGAACATATGGGTAATGTGAGCAGAGAGATGGAAACACTAAGAAAGAATCAAAAGGAAATGTTACAGACTGGGAGACAATGTTTGTAAAAGATATATCTGATAAAGGACTGTTATCCAAAATACACAAAGAACTCTTAAAATTCAACATAAGAAAATGAACAACCCTATTAAAAATAGGCAACATATTTGAACAGACACCTCACCAAAGAAGATATACAGGTGGCAAATATGCATATGAAAAGATATGCAATATCATATATCATTAGGGAATTACAAATTAAAACAACAATGAGATACCACTACACACCTATTAGAATGGCCCAAATCCAGAACAATGACAAGACCAAATGCTGATGAGGATGTGAAGCAATGGGGACTCTCATTCATTGCTGGTAGGAATACAAAATGGTACAGCCAATTTGGAAGACAGTTTGGCAGTTTCTTACAAGACTATGCATACTCTTACCATATAATCTAGCAATTGTGTTCCTTTGTATATACTCAAAGGAGTTGAAAACTTATGTCCACACAAAAATGTGCATGTGAATGTTTATAGCAGATTTATTCATAATTGTCCAAACTTGGAAACAACCAATACGTCTTTTAGTAAGTGAAAGGATATATAGATTGTAGTACATCCATATAAAGGATTATTATTCAGCACTAAAAAGAAGTCAGTTATCGAGGGCAAAAAGACATAGTGGAACCTTAAATGTATATTATTAAGTAAAACAAGCCAATCTGAAAATGCTACATACTGTATTATTGAAAATATATGACATTCTGGAAAAGGCAAATTTGTAGGGAAAGTAAAAAGATCAATGGTTGCTAGGGGTTTGGAAGTATGGAGGGACAAATAGATGGAGCACATAGGATTTTTAGGGCAGTGAAAATACTCTGTATGATAATATATAATGATGGATACATTTTATTATACATTTGTCTAAATCCATAGAATGTAAAACACCAATAGTGAGCCCTACTGTAAACTAGAGACTTTGGGTGATAACGTGTCAATGTTGGTTCATCTCTTATAACAAATGTACCACTCTGGTACAGGATGTTGATGATGATGTCTCTTTGTGCATGTTCAGGAAAGGGGGCAACTGGGGATTTTCTGTATTTCTAATCAAATTTACTGTGAACCTAAAATTGCTCTAAAAAATAAATTCTATATCAAAAACTAAACTAAACACACACAGAATAAATGCTAGAAATCACAAACACTATAGCAGAAATGGAGAATGCCTTTTATGGGCTTATCCATAGACTGGACACACTAAGGAAATAATCAGTGAGGTTGAAGATCTGTGAATAGAAACTTCCCAATCTGAACAGTGAAGAGAAAAAAGAAAGGAAAAAAAAAAAAAAAACAATAGGATATCTAAGAGCTGTAAGACAATTATAAAAGAGGTAACATACATGTAATGGGGATACCAGGGGAGAAGAAAGAGAGAAAGACAAGAAATTTTTGAAGTACTTATGGCTAAAAATTTTCTAAAATTAATGACAGACAAAAAAACCCACAGATCCATGAAGCAGAATAAATACCAAGAAATAAAACATAGGCACATCATATGTAAACTGTAAAAAATCAAAGACAAAGAAGAAATCCTGAAAGAAGCCAGAGGGAAAAAACACCTTACCTATAGACGAACAAGGATTAAAATTACATTGGATTTCTCTTCAGAAACCATTCAGGCAAGAAGAGAGTGTAGTGAAATATTTAAAGTGTGGAAAGAAAAAATCCCACCAACCTAGAATTCTTTATCCAGTGAAATTATCCTTCAAAAGAGAAGGAGAAACAAAGACTTTCTCAGACAAACAAAAATTGCGGGAATTTGTTGCCAGTAGATCTATCTTGTAAGAAATGTTAAAAGAAATTCTTCAGAGAGAAGGAAAATTATACAGGTCAGAAACTCAGATCTACACAAAGAAAGAACATTAGAGAAGAATTAAATGAAGGTAAAAGAAAGTATTTTATTTTCCTTATTATTAACTGATCTAACAGGTGGCAGTTTATCAAAATAATAATAGCAACAAAATATTGGCTAATTATAACTTATGGTAAGTGAAAGAAATGACAGCAATATTATAAGGGATGGGAGGGAGTAATTGGAAATAATCCATTATAAGGAACCCGCACTACCTGTGAAGCAATATGGTGTCACTTGTGTTGGTTGTAAGTGTATATTGCAAACTCTAGGGCAACCACTTAAAAATGCTAAAAAGAAGTATAATTGATATACTATGAGGAGAAAATGGAATCACATAAAATACACAATTAAAATCAGTAAAAAAGGTGGAAGACAAAAAAACACAACAAGGGCGACAAACAGAGAACAGTTTAAAATGTGACAGATATTAATCCACATATATCAGTAATCACCTTATATGCAAATGGTCTAAATATGTCAATTAAAATACAGAGACTATCAGAATGTGTAAAAAAATAAGACCCAACAATATGTGTTTACAAGAAACCTACTTTAAATATAAAGACACAGAGAGATTAAAAGTAAATGGTTGGAGAAACAAATGCCATGCTAATACTAATAAAAGAAAGCTGGAGTAGCTATATTAATTTCAGAGAAAACAGATTTTAGAGCAAGGAAAATTATCAGGGGTAAAGACAGGCATTACGTAATGATAAAGGGGTCAATTCTCCATGAAGACATAACAATTTTTATATATGAATGTACCTATCAACAGAGCCTCAAAACATGTTAACAGAAACTGATAGAATTACAAGGAGAAATATACAAAATCAACTATTACAAATGAAGACTTTAATACTCCTCTATCAGTAATTGACAAATCCAGCAGGCAGAAGATCAGTAAGGATATAGTTGAACTGAATAGCAGCATCAATCAGTTGGATATAACTAGCATTTACAGAGTATGTCATCCAACAGCAGCAGAATACACATTCTTCTCAAGCTTTCATGGAACATTCACCAAGGTAGACCACATCCTGGGCCATAAACACACCTTGAAAATTTGAAAGGATAGAAATCATTGGGGCCAGCCCAGTGGCATAGCAGTTAAGTTCACACACTCTGCTTTGGTGGCCCAGGGTTGGCGGGTTCGGATCCTGGGCATGGACCTACACACCGCTTGTCAAGCCATGCTGTGGTGTCATCCCATAGAAAGTAGAGGAAGATGGGTACGGATGTTAGCCCAGGGCCAATCTTCCTCCACAAAAAAAAAAAGAGGAGGATTGGCATCGGATGTTAGCTCAGGGCTAATCTTCCTCACAAAAAAAAAAAAGAGAGAGAGAGAGAAATCATACAAAATATGTTCTCCAACCAAATAAATTACAGAAATATAGCTGGAAAATCCCCAAATATTTGGAGATTAAGCACATTTCCTTTTTTGTGTGTGTGAGGAAGATCAGCCCTGAGATAACATCCATGCCAATCCTCCTCTTTTTGCTGAGGAAGACCAGCCCTGAGCTAACTTCTATTGCTAATCCTCCTCCTTTTTTTCCTTTTTATCCCCAAAAGCCCCAGTAGATAATTGTATGTTTTAGTTGCACATCCTGCTAGTTGCTGTATGTGGGACGCCACCTCAGCATGGCCAGACAAGCGGTGCGTCGGTGTGTGCCCAGGATCCAAACCTGGGGCTGCCCGTAGCAGAGCACATGTACTTAAATGCTAAGCCATGGGGCTGGCCACAAATACATTTCTAATTAACACATGGGTTGGAGAGAAATTCTCAAAAGATATTAAAAAATATTTTGAGCTAAATGAAAATATAACATCAAAATTGGTAGGATGCAGTGAAAGCAGTGCTTAGAGGGAAATTTATAGCGTTAAATATATATGTTAGAAAACAAGAAATATTTACAATTAATAATCTACATTTCCACCTTAGGAAAATAGGAAAAGAAGAACAAAATAAATCCAAGGTGAGCAGAAGAAAGAAATGGTAAAAATTAGAACAGAAATTGATGGAATTGAAAAACAGGAAAACAATAGAGAAAATCAATGCAAACAAAAGCTGGTTTTAGAAAAGGTCAATAAAACTTATAAAGCTCTAGCCAAGCTAACCAAGAAAAAAAGAGAGAAGACACAAATTGCTAATATCAGAAATGAAGGAGTAGCTTTCACTACTGATCCTATGGACATTAAAAGGATAATAAAGGAATATTATGGACATCTCTATGCCCATTAGCATTTATTATTAATATTAAACCTCCAAACCCAGCCCTGTTCCCATGACTTACAGCAGATGACCTCCTCTTTGCCAACTCAAGTCTTCCCTGTATGTTCTCAAATCCTAACCGTCCATCAAGCACCTCCTCTTTCTCTTGCATCTCTCTCTTTCATTAGATTCTTGTCCTTGGTGTACAAACATGCAAATGTTTCATTTAGTCTATATTTTTTCTTATTTTTCAAAAATATTACCCCTTTTATCTTCCATTTACTCCCCCTTTTTTGAGAATAGTCTAAGCTTTCTGCCATTACCTCTTTATCCTTTAATCTCCATACTTTGGATTCTGCCTTTACCACTCCAATGTGATCAGTGACCTCCTTCCAGAAATTCATCTTTTTGGTTTCCATGACACAGTATTGCCTGGGTTTGGGACTCTCTCAGACTTCTCGTTCTTAATTTTCATCACTGTATTATCTATCTCCTTCTTACTTCCAAATGTCGGGGGAGATGGAGAATCTCCCTCTGCCCTTTTCCTTAAGGTTCTTATGGCTGGCCAAATAATCAACAAGACAGGTTAGCAGGAGAAAATAATACCAAGTTTAATAACATGTATACATGGGAGAAACTCAGAAATGAGCAACTTGTCCCTCTGTCTAAGCTGCTTGCTTAAGTATTGCAGCTAAAGGCGAGGAACGTGTTGGGGGTGGGTAGTGGTCTGGGACTTCGGAGGCCAGGAAGACAGTTCTTTTCAGGGTCATCTATAGATAATGTGGTCAGGGAGAGACAGAGTTTTTGATAAAAGAGGCTCGGTGCCTTTCCTATTGTAACCTCTATCTTACATTATCTTTACAGCCATCATGATAATAACTCCTTCCTGAAACAGATCTTTTGTTTTAAATTCTTTAGGCAGTTTGGGAGGGGAAACTCGAATATTCTTCCTGAGTTCTCTGAGTCCTTATTGTCTTCAGCTCGAAATAATCCGCATACCAGAGTGGTGCCTCCTGGGGTAGCTTGCCCTGAGCACCATCACAAACAAACCACATTCCCCAGGCTTCTGTTCTTGGCCACTTCTTATAAGTGTCTGCTAAGTGATAAGTACACATTCTGCTATTGCTATTAATATCAACATATTTGCTGCAAATAAATTTTTTTCAACTTGTTTGCCATAGACTTTTCTATTTAAAAAAATTGTGGATTCTTTAGGATTTTCTATATATAGAATCATGTCATCCACAAATAGTGAGAGTGACATGGAAGTAACCCAAGTGCCCATCAATGGATGAATGGATAAAGAAAATGTGGTATATATATATATATATATATATGGAATGGAATACTACTCGGCCATAAAAAAAGACAAAATCATGCCATTTGCAGCAACATGGATGGACCTTGACAGTATTATGTTAAGCAAAATAAGTTAGAGAAAGACAAATGCTGTATGATTTCACTCATATGTGGAAGATAAACAAGCACATAGATAAGGAGAACAGATTAGTAGTTACCAGAGGAGGAGGGTGTGGGTGGAGGACAAAAGGGATAAAGGGGTACACATGTATGATGATGGATAGAAAAAAGTCTCTTGGTGGTGAACACAATGCAGTCTATACAGAAACTGAAATATAATAATGTACACCTGAAATTTACACAATGTTATAAGCCAATATGACCTCAATAAAAAATTGTTGTAAAATGTACATGACAAAAAATTTACCATTTTAACCATTCTTAAATGTTAAATTCAGCTATATTAAGGAAATTCTCAATGTTGTACAACCATCACTACTATCCATTTCCAGAATTTTTTCATCGTTCTAAGTAGAAACTCTATACTCATTAAACAATAACTCCCCATTTCCCCTCAGCCCCCCATCATAGCCCCTGCCATGGATCCTTTCTAAAAACTACAAGGGGTGAAGCCAAGAATCTTGGGCTTGGAGCTTCAAAATCCATTCCCTATTAGAAGCAGATTATTTCTTTGCCTCCCTGAGTAGGATTCTGATGATTGTATGTGGTGCTGTATGGCTGCCTTTCTGCTTCATCCGCTTACCTCTTAGGGTTTGCCATCCACTTGACTCTTTAGTCACTGCCTGCAAGACCTATTTCCCTGTTCTCTGGAGACTGTTTCTCTGAAGTTGCTCTTGGCCACAGTTCCAGGAGCAAATACCAGTTTCCTAAAGATTATGATCCCCTCTTTGTTCCACATAGCCCTGTCATTAAGCGCCAGAGACCATTTCACCAATTATGCCTTGACAGTGTTACCATTGGGTGGTCATGCCCAAATGGGCATCCAGCTAAAGACTAAATTCCCCACTAGACCACATACCAGTGGGCTGTTACATGAGAAAAAAAGCCTTTTATCTTGTTTAAGCCACTTGTTTTGAGTCCCTTTGTTACAGCAATGTAGTCTGTACCCTAACAAGAGACGTAGAAACATTTTTAAGAATTTATACACACACATTAACAGAAAGCTTTGTACTTATTTATACTCCCATTTATTTCTATCCCACAGTAGAGAAGATGTCCTACTCACTCTTAACTTGAGTATTGGTATTAAAAAAAATTGCAAATGTGATAGAAAAGAATAGGTTTTTATTTTATTTGTTTCTTTTGAATTACTAATAAGATGGAAGAGTTTTTTAATGCATTTATAAGTCATTTGTATTTTCTCTCCTAGGAACTATCTGGGAGAAAGTAAGGTCAAGTTTGAGAACCTCTGCAAGCTCATAAAAGAAATCTTGGATATATTGAGAAGGTAACAATTTCCAAGGGGCTTGTGTCTTCACCCTACTGTATTGTGACTAACACATATGGGTGAATAGCTAACATGGAGCGAATCATGAGAATGTAGACACTTCAGGACAAGTCGACAATGGGATACATGATGGCCAAAAGGCACCTGGAGATCAACCCTGACCACTCCATCGTGGAGATGCTGTGGCAGTAGGTAGAGGCAGAGAAGAACAACAAGGCTGTTAAGGACCTGATGGTGCTTCTGTTTGCAACTCCACTATATTTTCATTGGGGGTATTAATGTTATTACTATTGGTTTAAATTTCTTTTTAAAAATTTTATAATTGACCTTTGAACTTTATTTATGCTTTTCTGATAGAAAAATTGATCATTTAAATTTTAGTTGTTAATGTTGCATAGGTTCAAGTATTTACACACTTAAATTTCAGAAAGAACAAAAGTGTATATTTTGAAAAGTCGCCCTTCCATCCAGTTCCAAACCATCCATTTTCCCTTTCCACAGGCATCCAATGTTATCAATTTGTCAAGATTCCTTTTACATACAGTGCGCATACATTTGCATACATATTATATATACATATATGTACATAATACATATATACATATCCTTCCTCCCCGTTTTCTTTTGTAAAAATTCTCTGCACCTTAAATTGTTCACTGGACAATATATTTTGGAGACCACTCCATGTCATTCATTTTTATGTGTGCTCAGGATTCCAGTGTATGGATGTGCCATAATTTATTTATTTTACTGAAAATTTTTATTGATATAATTCACATATCATCAAAATTCACCCTTTAGAAATATAAATCAAAACCACAGTGAGATACCACTTCACATCTGTTAGAATGGTTATCATGAAAAAGACAAGAGGTAACAAGTGTTGGTGAGGATGTGGAGAAAAGGAAACCCTTGTGCACTGTTGATGGGAATGTAAACTGGTGAGGCCACTATGGAAAATTGTGTGGAGGTTCCTCAAAAAATTAAAAATAGAACTACCATATGATCCAGCAATTCCACTTCTGGGTATATATCTGAAAGAAATGGAATCACTCTCAAAGGGATATATGCACCCCTTCATGTTCATTGGAGCGTTATTCACAATAGCCAAGATATGGAAACAACTTAAGTGTCCATTAACAGATGAGTCAATAAAAATATATATATATGCAATGGATGAGAAAGAAGGAAATCTTGTCATTTGCAACAACGTAGATAGACCTTGAGGGCATTATGCTGAGTGAAATAAGTCAGAGAAAGACAAATACTATATGATCTCACTTATACATGGAGTCTAAAGCAAATCTCAGAAACAGAACAGATTGGTGGTTGCCAGAGGTGGAGGGTGGGGAGTGGGAGAAATGGGTGAAGGTAGTCAAAAGGACAAACTTCCAGTTTAAGATAAGTTCTGGGGATGTAATGTACAGCATTATGACTATAGTTAACAATACTGTATTGTACATTTGAAAGTTGCTAAAAGAGTAGATCTTAAAAGTTCTCATCATAGGAAAAAAATTTTGTAACTATGTGAAGTGATGGATGTTAACTAAACTTGTTCTGGTAATCATTTTGCAATATATACATATATCAAATCATTATGTTGTATACCTTAAGCCAATACAATGTTATATGTCAGTTATAGCTCAATAAAACTGGAAAAAATAAAATTCATCCTTTAAAACGGTATGAATCAGTGGTTTTTAGTATATTTACAAAGTTGTGCTACCATCACCACTAATTCCAGAACATTTTCATCACCCTTCAAGAGAAACTCCCTATCATTAGCATTTGCTCCCCATTCCCCTCTCTCCCCAACCCCTGGCAACCATTAATCTACTTTCTGTCTCTATAAATTTATCTATTCTGAACATTTCATATAAATGAAACCATGCGACATATGGCCATTTCTGTTTTTTTTCACTTAGCATAAACCTCGGCCATAACTAAATCTGGTGAAGGAATCTATGACCCTCTATTACGAGGTTGGTCTGTGTCCCTTCAGGCTGACATAAAGCCTAATGAATTTCAAAGACTAGGAATCTTTGAATATATTTCATGGTTCTTGTGTTGATGAAAGGAATGTGGAACCTTACCACAATTACCCAGATTTCTTGGTAAAAATCTGTATCCACAGAAAATCTGACCAAACGCCCTCTTCACTGGGTTTGCATGGAGATGGTGGCTACGCTGGTTGCTTAGGACAGTTTTACTAGAGGTTTATGCAAGACCAGGTATATACGTGGAATATATTAGTGTATCATCCAGATGTAAAACTTCTTCCTCAATTGGCAAGACAAATGAGATGTCATTAATTGCAAAGGCTAAAAGGCATGAGGCAATACTGAACAGGCATTGCCAAAGTTTGAAGGAAATCATCCATCCACCTAACATGAAATTCCACAGCTCTTTTTTTCAATTATTTTACTGAGATCATAATGGTTTATAACATTGTGTAATTTCAGGTGTACATTATTATTTATGAATTTCTATATTGCCTGCGTTGTGCTACCAGTAGTCTAATTTTTATCCATTACCATACCTATGTACCCCTTTACCCCTTTTGCCCACCTCCCAGCCCCCTTCCCCTCTGGTAACCACAAATCTGTTGTCTTTATCCATGAGTTTACCTTTCACATGTGAGTGAAATCTCACAATATTTGTCTTTCTCTGTCTGGCTTATTTTGCTTAACATCATACCCTCAAGGTCCATCCATGTTGTCATAAATGGCATGATTTTGTCTTTTTTTATGGCTGAGTAGTATTCCATTGTGTGTGTATATATATATTTTATATATATATATAAAATTTTTCTTCTTTTTCCTATCTTTGCCTGGTTTTGGTATCAGGGTAATGTTCGCCTCGTAGAATGAGTTAGAAGTGTTCCATATTCTTCATTTTCCTGGAATAGTTTGAGAAGGATAGGTATTAAATCTTCTTTGAATGTTTGGTAGAATTCTCCGGAGAAGCCATCTGGTCCTGGACTTTTGTTTTTTTGGAGGTTTTTCATTACTGTTTCTATCTCTTTACTTGTGATTGGTATATTCAGATTCTCTATTCCTTCTTAATTCAATTTTGGCAGGTTATATGAGTCTAAGAATTTATCCATTTTCTAGGTTACCCAATTTGCGGGCATATAGTTTTTCATAGTATTCTCTTATAATCCTTTGTATTTCTGTGGTATCCATTGTAATTTCTCCTCTGTCATTTCTAATTTTATTTATTTCAGCCTTCTTTTTTCTCTTAGTGAGTCTGGCTAAGGATTTGTCAATTTTGTTTATCTTATCAAAGAACCAGCTTTTAGTTTCATTGATCCTTTCTCCTGTTTTTTTTTTTGTGTGTGTGTGTGTGTGTATCTATTTTATTTATTTCTGCTCTAATTTTTATTATTTATCTACTTCTGCTGACTTTGGTCTTCATTTGTTCTTCTTTTCCTAGTTCTGTTAGGTGTAGTTTAAGATTACTTATTTGAGATTTTTCTTATTTGTTGAGGTGGGCCTGTACTGCTATGAATTTCCCTCTTGTAACCCATTTTGCTGCATCCCATGAGAGTTCGTATGTTGTATATTCATTTTCATTTATCTCCAGGCATTTTTGAATTTCTCCTTTGATTTCATCATTGATCCAATGGTTGTTCAGTAGCATGTTGTTTAGTCTTCACATATTTGTGACTTTCCCAGATTTTTTCTTGTAGTTGATTTCTAGTTTCATAGCATTGTGGTTGTAAAAGATGCTTGATATGATTTCAATCTTCTTAAATTTATTGAGGCTTGCCTTGTTTCCCAACATATAGTCTATCTTTGAGAATGTTCCATGTGCACTAGAGGAGAATGTGTATTCTACTGTTTTTGAATTATTGTGTTACTGTTAATTTCTCCCTTTAGGTCAGTTAATAGTTGCTTTATATATTCTGATGCTCCTGTGTTAGGTGCATACATATATTCATAAGTGTTATGTCCTTTTTGTCGAAAGTCCCTTTTCTCATTATACACTGCTCCATTTCTCTCATTCTCTTCTTTATCTGGAAGTCTGCTTTGTCTGATATAAGTATAGCAACACCTGCTTTCTTTTGTTTGCCATTTTCTTGAGTATCATCTTTGATCCCTTAACTCTGAGCCCATGTTTTTCTTTAGAGCTGAGGTGTGTTTCCTGGTGGCAGCATATTGTTGGGTCTTGTTTTTCAATCCATCCAGCCACTCTGAGTCTTTTGATTGGAGAATTCAATCCATTTACATTTAGAGTGATAATTGATATATAAGGGCTTTGCTATTGCCATTTTATCTCTTGTTTTCTGGTTGTTCTATATTTTCATTGTTTCTCTTCCTTTGTATTTCTGACTGCCATTTCCGTTTGGTGGTTTTCTCTTTTTTATGATTTTTGGCTTTGCTCTAATTTTTTGTTTAGTGGCTACCTTGCAGTTTGTATAAAAGGTCTCATAGATGTGATGGTCCATTTTCTGATAGCCTCTTATGTCCTTTAGCCTGAGCAGGTTCCATCTCTTCCCTCTTCCCCTTCTGACTTATTATTGTCACAAATTATTCTGTTTTGTGTTGTTAGTTTGTGACTTAGTTGAAGTGTTTCTAGTTACTTTTGATGCTTTGCTTCCATTTATCTTTTAAGTTATAATTAAATATTTGCTATCCTGTTCTCAAAGAGAGCTGCAGTTTTCTGATTTTGTCTGTTCATCTCCTTGTTCAAGGCTTTGTAGACCTTTGTCATTTTGTTTCAGGTATGAAGGCATCCTTGATCATTTCTTTTAGGGTAGGTCTGGTGGCAATGAACTCCTTCAACTTTTGTTTATCTAGGAAGGCTTTTATTTCTCCATTGCATCTGAAGGATAGTTTTACTGGATAGAGTATTCTTGGCTGAAAGTTTTTGGTTTTTAGTTTTGAATATATCATGCCATTCTCTCCTAGCCTGTAAGATTTCTGCCAAAAAATCCAGTGAAAGCCTCATAGGGGTTCCTTTGTAGGTCATTTTCTTCTGCCTTGCTGCCCTTAATTTTTTTTGTTGTTGTCATTGACTTTTGCCAGTTTTACTATTATATGCCTAGGAAAATGTCTTTTAGCATTGATGTAATTATGAGTTCTATTGGCTTCTTATATTTATAAGTCTGGCACCTCCACCAAATTTTGTAAGTTCTCAGCTATTTTTTCCTTGAACAAGCTCTCTGCTCCTTTCTCCCCCTCTTCTCCTTCTGTAATACCTATAATCTTCATGTTGCATTTCCTAACTGAGTCAGATATTTCTTGAAGAACTCCTTCATTTGCTAAAAATCTTATTTCTCTCTCTCCTCCTCCACCTGAAGCATTTCTATATTTCTATCCTTGAAATCAATAATTCTTTCCTCCATAACATTAGCTCTGTTTTTTAAGGATTCTAGATTATTTTTTATTTCATTAATTGTGTTCTTAATATCCAGAATTTCTGCTTGTTTTTTTTTTGTTGTTGTTTCTATCTCTTTGGTGAAGTATTCCTTCTTCTCATTAGTTTTATTCCTGAGCTCATTGAACTGTCTCACTGAGTTTTCTTGTAACTGTTTGAGTTTCTTTATAACAGCTATTTTGAATTCTCTGTCATTTAGATAATAAATTTCTGTGACTTCAGGGTTGGATTCTAGAGATTTGTCATTTTCCTTCTGCTCTGAATTGTTGCTGTAGTTTCTCATGGTGTTTGATGAACTAATCCTTTGCTGGCACATTTGTGGTGGTATCTGTTTGCAGATTCTACCTGCTACCACTGGGGGGAAACAGGAGCTGTGTTTCCGATCTCACCCCATTTGGAGGCAGTGTAGGGGTACCATGGATGCTCCCGCTAGCTAAGAAAGTGCTTGTGTGTGTGTGTAGATCTGCCACCACATCTTCTTGCAGTCATGCCAACTGCTGTGCTTGGTGGTCAGGTCTTCTTACAGGGTCCAAGCATGTGCAACTCTTTGGGACCATAGTGGCACAGTTGGCTGTCCTGCCAGCTGGGAATGTGTTTGTGTGTGGGCTCAGGGCTGCTGCTGCTTCTTCTTACAGTCATGCTGAGGCCCATTCCCACTTGTGGGGCCTCAGCAGTACAATGGGAACTCCCACTGGCCAAGAAAGCATTCATGCCTGTGCATAGATTTGCTGCGGCCTGTGCTTATGGTTGCAACAGCTGCTGTGCTTGGTTGGGGGGGCTTCTTCATGGGGTCCGAGCCTGGACCACTCATTGGGACTTCAGTGGCCTGGAGGCTCTCCTGCTGGCCAGGAGAGCATTTGCACGTGTGCTCAGGGCTGCCTCCACCTCTTCTTACAATTGTGCCGAGGCGATTCCCACTTGCGGGACTGCAGCTGCACTGTGGCTGCCTCTGGCGAGGAAAGTGTTTGTGCACATGCACAGGGCTACTGGGGAAGGGTCAGGGAGTGCTCACATGTCTCCACTACTTCCTGGAGGCCCAGTCCATCCACCTTCAGATGTATAGCTGTGTGGGTCTCTCAGATGTCCTGTTGTGCTGTGTGGATAGCCTCCATTGGTCAATGAACATCCATTTACTTGTAGTTCAAGTGGGTAGAGATAAAGGGAACAGCTCACTCTGTCATGTTGCTGAAGTCATCTCAACACCAGATTTTGAAACCCAGAGGCCCATGAGGTAGATACAATAGGTCAGGATAATGGTAAATGGGAGTTGGTATCACATTATCATCATACTCTACCAGGGTAATTGTGACAGAGCTCCCTTCAGCTGCATTTGCTTTTATAACAGTATACAGGTCATCTTAGGGAGCATTGGGAGATAGATACAGTTGGCAATGGGTTTTGAAAAGGCCCATGTTGCAGTTCCAGGAGGGATTGTGCTTATTTGGCTAGAATCTGTGCCCTGGTGATAGAGGTAATTGTCTAGTCACATTGTTGTGGGAAACAGCAACTCAGCATACTCAAAGTTTTGCTCCTTGTTGGCTGCATATGTTTTTATATTATGGAAGGTCAAATAAGTCCATGGACAGTGATGTTGACAGCTAACCCAGGTAAAGATCATTGTTTGCTAATTCCCTGTCATCACAGAGACTTGGATCTTAAGCTAGATTGGACCTAGGACAAGTAGCTAACAAAGGAAATGGATCCTGTAAACATGGTAGCTCCAAGTTGGCCCCCAAACAAACTTCTAGGGGCAGAGGTAATTATGTTCACATCCGCCCCTCATCAACCCATACACCATGTGCTTTAATACCAGTCAAATTGTCTTAGACTACCTTGATTTTGTCCAACTATTTCAGTTTCAATCCAGCCTCATTCCTGACTCTAGGCTTGATATTCCATTTTAACCTAGTGACTATCATTTGGATTTGTGAACAGATCATTATGTATGTGACTTGACTCCCAGTACATGAGCAATGAGTGGACTGATGTCCACATAAAACAGCACTTAGCCAAGATCCAGAGGCAGCCAAAAGTTCCTAAAGAGGCTAAATATAGAGAGGTTCATACATTTATGAATCATTGCCCTAGAAATCTATTCACATGTCTTGTACTTCTTCCCTTATACTACCTTTACAGGCCAATATGATGTATTAAATACATTTTATATGCCCCCATGGGACTTCTGGAAGATTACAATGTAACATGTGGCCCAACTGTAGTCCCAACATGTTAGTACACCCACTTTTGACTCCTTATGCTCATTGGAGGGCATTACAATTAATTTCAAAAAGGACATTGCTTCTAACAAGGGCACCATAGTGATGGTAAGATGGCATATTTTATTCTTTGCACTGGACTTCCTACCCTAGCTCCCAACATTGACCAACTTGGTTGACAACCCAATAGCATTGAGTACTGTGACACCTAAGAGCCTCCTGTTTAGCACTTAGAAGAGCTATAAGAAATGCAGTAATCTCAACAGGACATCCTTCAAATCACCAAAGATCACGTCAAAACATGTATCATGGAGGTACAAAATATTTAGTAAAAGAAGTGAGATTGATGTACTGAAAACTCCAAGAACGCTTCCTAGATTCATTTACCTGAATTTACCATATTTCCTGTCACTCCCTATTTCGTAAATATCTATACCTCATCGTATATCCTCATGTCCAGCCCCTAAAGGTATAAATCTGTTACTATCAACCTTTAATTAGCGTCACAGCCTATTCTAATACCTGTTGTGGTAACATGTACACAAGAAGAGCAGCCACAGAAATGTCTCCCACCTTGAGAATGTTTCAGAATGATAATGTTTATAATTTGAATGGTTGTCTTTTATTGAATTTATGTTATGCATTACACATATCATTTCATTTAATTCTCATAGTATACTTTTGTGGAATGAAGGATAGATATTATCTGCAAATGAGGAATTGTTACCTAGCTAGTTAGTATAAGTGTATTGAATGTCTGAGTAATCCTCAGTGCTGTCATTAACCGAGGAAGGGGTCATAGGAGGAGGATGTTTCGTTTGGTTTTAGGTGATTAGAGATTAAGAGCTCCATTTGAACATATTAAATTTGACATGCCTATTAAGCATCCAAGAAGAGTTGCTTAGTAACCATTTGGATATAATTTATGGACTGATGCTCCATGGAATACATGTTAGGAAATTTAAAAGTCATGCTCTGTTCTAGTACAGTAGATAGACTTTTCCTGTAGTTTGTAGGTTATATAGCAATGAAAGTATTACTCCTCTATAATCCCATTTTAAAAAAAATCTGTTCAATCGCCTGTTAGTTTGGGGTGCTATAGAGATAAACCTGAATGCAAAGGGCATTGAATAGGCTTTTCCAGAACTGAAATATAACCTAAGCACAGTGTCTGATATCAAGAAACTTTTGTAGTCCATATTGTTGAAAGATGTCCTTGGTGAACATAGTGATAGGTTGGTGTGAAAAATGAACCAATAAATTGGAATCATGTGTATTGCACCCACCACCACCAGGAAGAAACCATGACTATGGGAAGGGACCATGTTCATAATTAGATCTGGAGTGAAGGTGTCCAAAAGAGTTTGGGGATCAGGATTCAGTGATGTATTCCTTTAGGCATTCTTTTTTTTTTTTTGTTTTTAAACTTTATTTTTTTTTTTTTATTTTTTGTTTATTGCAGTGACATTGGTTTATAACATTGTAAAAATTTCAGGTGTACATCATTGTACTTCTATTTCTGCATGGACTACATCATGTTCACCACCAAAATACTAATTACAACCCATCACCACACACATGTACCGAATTATCCCTTTTACCCTCCTCCCTCCCCCCTTCCCCTCTGGTAACCACCAATCCAATCTCTGTCCCTATGTGTTTGTTTATTGTTGTTATTATCTACTACTTAATGAAGGAAATCATACGGTATTTGACCTTCTCCCTCTGACTTATTTCACTTTGCATTATACCCTCAATGTCCATCCATGTTGTCACAAATGGCTGGATTTCGTCGTTTCTTATGGCTGAGTAGTATTCCATTGGAATACTACTCAGCCTTTAGGCATTCTGAGGTTGCTCTTGGGCAAGGCACACTTGGTTACAAGGACCTATGATGGGGACGGCATTGAGTTATACTTTTCAGTGGTGCTGTTTGACATGCCATGTTATGGTAGAACTGAGATATCCAGCCATTGCCTCTGCTGAGATATATGTTAGACTTTGTTATAGAAAGAACACTGCACTTCCTTAACATACTGAAATATATCTCTCTTGTATTAGTGGATAAAATGTAATCCCCCTCCTACAAACTGTCTTGTTATCAGCAAAGGGAGAGGGATACGGTGACACTCTAGTAGAGGAGAGGAGACATTGTGATACTCAGCAGGAGAGGAGAGAACATGCAAGATGGCCCAATAAAACACCCCTCACTCTTATCCCCCCCTCAACAACAATAATTTGGCATCCATGCATGGACAAAAGTGCCTTTGTGGGAACTTTCAGATCCAGATAGGAGATTGTGAAACCTTGATGCAGTCCATGACTGAGCAGAGCCATTTTGAGTAAGCAATCCTGCTGGCACAGGAACCAGGCAGAAGACACCCACATATGCACCTCAGGAGATGCTGAATGGGCCCTATACTAGACTTCAACCCCTCTAGGCATGGTCAAAGACCAGTCCAGCCCTCCCCTCTCAGGACCCTGGTGGGAGATATACCCCTCCATGCCTCCAGAGCCAGGCCTACAGATCTCAATCTTGGCTGTGGAACCTGAAACATCCCTGAGGCTTGGTTGCAGCCCCTCTCAACCATGGCCCAGGGCCAGTCCAACCCAACCAGGGACCCACCCAGTGACCAGGCAGCAGCTGTCCCAGGGGCCTGGCAGGAGCCACACCTGTCCATGCACCTGGTAATAGGCTCACTGTCTGAGGGCCCAACAGTGGACCCTGAGGTGGACCATTGTTACAGTGCCACCATACTGAACAAGGTACTGGAGGAGGTCCCATTCACTCAGAGACCAGATAGGATTCATGTCTATCCAAGCCCCTGGTAACAAACCTGCCAACCACAGACCCCACTGCAAACTCAGTGACAGCCTTGTAACCAGCTCCAGCCCAGCACAACTGTGATTCTGTAAGTAATCCCAATAGCCTAGGGAACAGACAGAAGAAAGTCTTTACCTGCCGAAACTACTCAGTAAAGACTGGAAGAGGTGTTTGCTCCTTCAAATGCACAGACATCAACATGATGCTACATTGATCACAAAAAATCAAGCAAATGTAACCTCACCAAAGGAAACTAATAAAGCTCCAGTAACAATCCCCAAAGAAATGGAGATCAGTGATTTTCCTGACATAAAATGAAAAATAATTATCTTAAAGAAACAGTGAAATACAAGAGAACACAAAAAACAAAGCAAAATCAGGAAAGCAATGTATGAATGAAATGAAAATTTAATAAAGAGGTAGAAACCATAAAAAATAACCAAACAGAGTCCCTGGAGCTGAAGAATACAGTGACAGAACCAAAAAATTCAATAGAGAGCTTCAATAACAGACTTGATCTTGCAGAAGAAAGAATTAGGAAACTCAAAGACAGATCATTTAAAATTGGTTAGAGGAACAGAAAGAAAAAAGAATGAAAAAGAGTGAAAAAGCCTACATAAATGATGGGATACCATCAAATGAATGAGCACTCACATCATGGAAGTCTTAGAAGGAGAAAAGGGAGAGAAAGGGATGGAAAACTTACTTATTTAAATAAATAGTAGCTGAAAACATCCCAAATCTTGGGATAGAGATAGACATCTAGGTACAGGAAGCTCAAAGGGCCCCAAGCAAGACCAACCCAAAGAAGAGTATCCCAGACACGCTATAATAAAAATATCAAAAGTCAAAGACAAAGACAGAATTTAGAAAGCAGCAAGAGAAAAATGACTCATCACTTACAAGGGAACTCGTACAAGGCTATCAGGGGATTACTCTGCAGAAAGCTTTCAGGTCAGGAGAGAGCAGTGTTATATAATAAAGGTACTGAAAGAAAAAAAATGCCCATCAAAAATACTGTACTCAGCAAAACTGTCCACCAGAAATGAAGGAGAGATAAAGACATTCCCAAACAAAAACTAAAGGAGTTCATCATGACTAAGTTTGCTTTACAAGAATTGCTAAAGTCAATTCTTCAAGGTGAAATGAAAGGACACTAAGTAACAATATGAAAACATAAAAGTATAAAACTGACTGGTAAAAGTAAATATATAGTCAAATTCAGTATATCCTCATACTGTAAGTGTGGAGCATAAATCAATTTTACCTCTAGTATAAAAGTTAAAAACAAAAATATTAAAAGAATAACTATAGCTAAAATAATTTGTTAATAGATGCACAATATAAAAAGATGTAAAGTGCGACATCAATTGCATAAAATGTGAGGGAAGAAAAAATAAAAATGTAGAGTTTTTATATGAAATTGAAGGTAAGTTGTTATCAGATTAAAATAGATTGTTATATCTATAAGTTGTTTTATGTAAGCCTCATGGCAACCAAAAAGAAAAAAACCCTATAATAGACTCACAAGAGAAAGAAAGGAATTAAAGCATACCATTACAAAAAATAAATCAAAGAGAAATACAGCAGAGAGGAAGAAAGGAACAAACAAACAAAAGTGAGAAAACAAATACTAAAACGACAATAGTAAGTCCTTACCTATCAATAATTACGTAAATGAAAATGGACTAAATTCTCCAATCAAAAGACATAAAATGATTGAATCATAAAGAAACAAGATCCAATAATATGCTGCCTATAAGAGACTCACTTTAGCTTTAAGAACACATATTGAAAGTGAAAGGATGGTAAAAGATATTTCATGCAAATGGTAACAACAACAACAAAAAAGTGCAGGAGTAGCTATATTTAAATTAGATAAAATCGACCTTTAGTCAAAATTGGTCAGAAGAGACCAAGAAGTTCACTATATAACGATAAAGGGATCAATTTATCAAGACAATGTAACAGTTATTAATATACGTGGACTCAACATTGGAGCACCTAAGTATTTAAAGTAGATATTAACAGAGTGAAGTGAGAAATAAACAGAAATACAATAAAAGCGGAGAACTTCAGTACTCCACCTTCAACATTGGATAGACCACACAGACAGAAAATTAACAAGAAAACAGCAGAAATGAATAACACTATAGACAAAATGAACCTAATAGACATAAGAACACTCCATCCAACAGCACCAAAATACACATTATTCTCAAGCACACATGGAACATTCTCTGGGATAGACCATATGTTGGGACACAAAGTAAGCCTTAACAAATTTAAGAATATGGAAATCATATTTACTATCTTTTAAGACCACAATAGTACAAAACCAAAAATCAACAACAGGAGGAAAACTAAAAAAGCCACAAAATAAGTGGAAATTAAACAATACACTCCTGAACAATGAGTCAAAGAAGAAATCAAAAGAGACATCAGAAAGTACGTAGAGACAAATGAAAATAAAAACACAACATATTAAAACTTATGGGATTCAGCAAAAGCAGTTCTAAGAAGGAAGTTTAAAGTGAGAAATGCCTACATGAAGAAAAAGAAAGACCTCAGATAAACAAGCTAACTTTACACTTCAAGGAATTTAAAAAGAACAAATCCCAAAGTTAGCGGAAGAAAGGAAATAATAAAGATTAGCACAGAAATAAATGAAATAAGGTCAAGAAAGACAATAGAAAAAATCACTGAAACTAAAACTTGTTTTTTTTTGTGAAGAAAAACCAAACTGACAAATCGTGAGCCAGACTAACCAAGAAAAAAACAGAGTGGACTCCAACAAAAGTATAAATGAAAGTGGGGACATTATAACTGACACCACAGAAATACAAAGGATCATAAGAGGCTACCATCAATAATTATGCACCAAAAAATTGGATGACCTAGAAGAAATGGATAAATTCTTAGACTGAAACACAAACAAATATGAAGTCTGAAGAGACCAATAAAAACTAAGGATATTGAAGCAGCAATCAAAACTCTCCCAAAAAGAAAAGCCCAGGACCAGATTGTTTCACTGGTGAATTCTACCAAATACTTAAAGAAGAATTAATGGCTATCCTCAAATTCTTCCACAAAATTGAACAAGAAGGAACACTCCCAAACTCATTTTACAAGGCCAGTATTACCCTGATACCAAAGCCAGATAAGGATACTATGAAAAAAGAAAAATACAGGGCAATAAACCTGATGAATATAGATACAAATTTTTTCAACAAAATTCTGACAAACTGAATTTAACAGAACATTAAATGGATCATACACCATGAAGATATGAGATTTATTCCAGAGATGCCAGAATAGTTCAACATATGCAAATCAATAAACATGATACACCACATTAATAGAATGAAAGATAAAAATTGTATGATCCCCTCAATAGACGCAGAAAAAGCATTTGATAAAATTCAACAGCCTTTCATGATACAAGCTCTCAACAACATGGGTATAGAAGGAACATACTTCAGCATAATAAAGGCCATATACGACAAACCCACAGCTAACATCATACTCAATGGTGAAAAGCTTAAAGCTTTCCTTCTAAAATTAGGAATAAGAAAATGGGCCCACTCTCACCACTCCTATTCAGCATAGTACTGGAAGTCCTAGCCAGAGCAATTAGGTAACAAAAAGAAATTAAATTCACCCAAATCAGAAAGGAAGAAGTAAAATTGTCTCTGTTTGCACACGGCATGATCTTACATATAGAAATCCTCAAAGATGCCACCAAAAACTGTTAGAACTAATCAATGAATTCAGTAATGTTGCTGGATACAAAATTAGCATGGAAAAATCAGTTGCATTTCTGTACACTCACAAGGAAATATCTGAAATAGAAATAAAGAAAATAACTCCATTTACAAGAGCATCAAAAACAATAAAATACTTAGGAATAAATTTAACCAAGGGGGTGAAGGATCTGTTCACTGAAAACTATAAGACATTGATGAAATAAATTGAAGAAGATACAAATAAATGGAATTATATCCATGTTCATGGATTGGAAGAATTAATATAGTTAAAATGTCCATACTACCCAAAGCCATCTATAGATTTGATGCAATCCCTGTCAAAATTCCAATGGCATTTTGCACGTAAATAGAAAAAAAAAATCCTAAAATTTGTATGGAATCACAAAATATCCCAAATAGCCAAAGCAGTCTTGAGAAAGAAGAACTAAGCTGGAGACATTACACTTCCTGGTTTCAAACTATATTACAAAGCTATAGTAATAAAAACAGTATGGTACTGGCATAAAAACAGAAACAGAGACCCATGGAATAGAATAGAGTCCAGAAATAAACCAATGCATCTACAGTCAACTAATATTTGACAAGGAAGCCAAGAATACTCAATAGGGAAAAGATAACATCAATAAATGATGGGAAAATTGCATATTCACATGCAAAAGAATGAAACTGGACCACTATTGTACAACACTCACAAAAATTAACTTGGAATGGATTAAAGACTTATATGTAAGCCTTGAAACCATAAAATTCCTAGAAGAAAACATAGAGAAAGAGCTTTTGACATTGGTCTTGGCAAAGATTTTTTGGATTTGACACCAAAAGCAAAGGCAACAAAAGCAAAAATCAACAAATGTGACTACATCACACTAAAAAGTTTCTGTACAGCAAAAGTAACAATCAATAAAATGAAAAACAATCTATGGAATGGGAGAAAAATATTTGCAAATAAAATATTTGTTATGGGGTTAATATTCAAAATATATAAGAAACTCCTACAAATCCATAGCAAAAAACCCACATAATCCAATTAAAAAGTAGGCAGAAGTCTTGAACGTTTTTCCAAAGAAAACATACAAATGGCTAACAGGTACATGAAAAGATGCTCATCATCACAATCATCAGGGAAATGCAAATCAAAACCTAATGAGATATGACCTCAAACCTGTTAGAATGGCTATCACTGTTCTCAAAAAGACAAGAGATAACAAGTGTTGGTGAATATATGGAGAAAAGACATCTCATTTTGATGAGAATGTAAATTGGTACAACCACTATGGAAAACAGTGTGAAGATTCCTCAAAAAATTAAAAATAGAGCTATCATATTATCCAGCAATCCCACTTCTGAGCAAATATCCAAAGGAAATGAAATCATTTCAAAGTGTTACTTACACCCCATGTTCATTGCAGCATTATTCACAGCAACCAAGATGTGGAAACAACTTAAATATCCATTGAGGGATGAATTAATAAAGAAAATGTGACATATATATATATATATATGTATATATGTATATAGATAGATAGATAGATACATATATGTATATGCTATGGAATATTATTCAGCCATAAAAAGTAAGAAATCCTGCCATTTATGATAACATGGATGGACCTTGAGGGCATTTTGTTGTTATTAGTGCTGTGAAGTAAATTCCGACTTCTAACGACCCTGTGTACAGCAGAGCAGAACCCTGCCTGGTCTTTTTGTGCCATCCTCTCAGCTTCTGGCGCTATATCAGACAATGCTCCACTGCTATTCATGGGGTTTTCATGGTCATTTTTTTCTGAAGTGGATGGCAGGTCCTTCTTCCTAGACTGTCTTAGTCTGGAAGCTCTGCTGAAATCTGTCCACCATGAGTGACACTGCTGGTATTTAAAATACTTGTGGCATAGCTTTCAGCATCACAGCAACATTCAGCCACCACAGTATGATAACTGACAGTTAAGTGGTGTGGTTTTCTTACCGGGAAACAAACCCAGGCCACAGCAGTGAGAGCACCGAATCTTAACCACTAGACCACCAGGATTGGCCTTGAGGGCATTATGTTAAGTGAAATAAGTTAGACAGTGAAAGACAAATACAGTATGATCTCACTGTTATGTGGAATCTAAAAAAACCCACCCAAACTCATAGAAACCGAGTAGAATGATGGTTTTCAGGGGTTGGGGGTTATGGGAAATGTAGAGGTGTTGGCCAAATACTACAAACTTCTAGTTAAAAGATGAATATTTTCTGGGAATCTAATGTTCAGCATGGTGACTGTCATTAACAATACTGCATTATATACTTGAAAGTTGCTAAGAGACTAGATCTTAAATGTAAAAAAAAAATGTAATTATGTGAGGTGATGGAAGTACTAACGTTATTGTAGTAATCATTTCACAATATATATGTGTATCTTAAATTATCATGTTGTACACCTTAAACTTACACACTGTTATATGTCAATTATATCTCAACAAACCTGGGTGGGGAGGGGAGAGGCCAGACCCTGTAGCAAGCTTTAATGTGACTTTTTAAAAGGGGTGCTAATAAAATACACTTGTAGAGGGGCACAACAATAGAATAATAACACATCGAGTTTCTACCGTTTTATTGCTACTAACTTTCTTTAACTACTCATATGTAGTGCTGTTATATTAGGGACATGTTGATTTCATCGTTAGCATTCCAGCTTGAAGTTTCATAAAAACCAAGTTAAAGAGACAATAATTAGGGAATGGGAAAATATTCATACAAAAAACAACGAAGAGAAGAAGAGATGTTAAAATGTTTATAAAATTAATGACACAATGAAACAGAGGGTATTTGGTTTGTGGACTACATGGAAATGTTTTCATTATATAAAATATGCTTAATATTTCAATATATAATATGAGAGTGTGAAGCAGCTACTGAAATGAACTGAAAAGAGGTTGTCATTTTAATAATCATTTAGGCCTTTTTTGAAATGGAGTATGGTACAAATAAGATGTATACTCTAGACAGATTGGGGGTTTCAGGGCCAAGAACAGTGTATGCAGTTTTAGAAATAAAGTGAGCTTCCTCTCTGTACATATGTGAATGGTGACTGCTTAATCGAACATGTCAAATTTTGATCATCTTGTCAGAGATTTCCAAAAATCATTGCACAGCTTAAAACTGTACACAGGCTAGTCAATATATTTGTATACAAAAATGGAATTACTACTTTGAAATCACAGCAGCATAAAAAATTTAGGGCTGTTATGACCCCTAGTGGACATAGAGAAGAATGCCACCAAATCTCCCAAATAAAGGAATTGAACTCTGAGCCATATTTTAAAAAGTACAGAATGCAGGAAAGAGACCTCACAGATGTGTTATTGTGTTTTGCAAGAGCTAGTGCAAGCTTTATTTCAGAGATGGTCCACTGCTGAGAGCAAAATCTTTTAGGCATCCCAACAGAAGTGTTTGTTAAGAGGAGACATTCCAAAGATTGGGGCCCCCAATAGACCCACTCATAATATTTAAGGGTGTCTCAATGAAGGAGCAACTGGGATCTTATTCCTTGGTGAATGTCTGAGAACTCTAGTACAAGTAGACCAAGTTTTGAGAAATGACATTAGGGCAAAGTGACATCGTTAATTGAAAGAAGGCAAAAATTTCACCCCCATAGTTTCCTGTGGGTATGAGATAAGCATAAGAGACATTACTCAGTTTTCCATGAGTCTAAGCCAGGTTGCAGGAAGAGGGCCAGGTAGAATCAACTTGGCTTAACAGGTGGAGCTATGCACTGGCAACTGGGAGACATGTGGAAAGAGACCACCGGAAATAAGCCCTGAAAGTGGCACTTTCCTTTGAAGGATCCTAAATGTAAAAACGCTGTGGAGATTAGACAAGTAGACTAACAAGGCAGAATAGATCAAAAGAAGACTTATTCACATATGAACACTTGTGGCAGAGGTGACACCTACATTGCAAGGGAAAAACGTTCTTTGTTAATTAATGATGCTTGATCAGTTGGATATCCATGTAGTAAAAAAAAATTGAATCTTGACTTCTACTTTGCACATACATCAAAGTCCTTCCCAAGCGGGTTAACCTGAGAGAGTATATTTATGACCTTGTGGGTAGGCAATGAACTTTTATTACCAATAGCTGTTTTAATATCCTTGTCGGCTATTTTTATTATCTGTATAAATTTGGGGACTGTTTCTATTGATTGAATTTTCTCCTCATTGAGTTATATTTTCCTCCTTCTTCGCATGCCTGGTACTTTTTGATTGGATGCCAGACATCGTGAATTTTACATTGTGGGTGCTTGATTTTTTTTTTATTCCTTTTTTATTAAGCTCTGTTCTCAAACACAGTTAAGATACTTGGAAACAGTTTGATCATTTTGAGGTTTGCTTTTAACAGTTTTTAGGTGACACCAGAAGCTACCAAGATATTTTGGTCTAGGGATAATTTGTCCTCTCCACTGAGGTAATAGCCCTCTGAGTACTTTATCTGATGTCTCACTCAGATTTCTTGATTTTGGTTTTTGGGTTGTGAACTATTTACAACCTTGTTTAAGCACCAAGAATTGTTCTGCCTGCTCTTTTCTGATGGTCTGAGAGCAGTTTCCTCATTTACATGATCAGAACTTAGTAGAAGACTGGAGGGGGAAGCCTCTTCATGTCTCCAGAGCTCTAACTCTGTGCAAACTTCTCCTCTCTAGTACTTTGCCATGTACATTCTTACACTGCCTCCTCAAATCCTCCACTCTGTCTCCTCAACTTAGTGAGAATACCAGACTCTTTTTGGATTGTCTCTTGCATTATGTCCTGCAAACTCTTTCCTGGCAGTAAGCTAGGGCAATTGTAGGGCTCACCTTATTTATTTCCCTTCTCTCAGGGATCCTGTGAGGCCTTGTTGTCCAATGTTTAAAAATCATTGTTTCATATATTTTGTCTGTTTTTTTTTAAAGTTGTTTAAGATGGGAGGGACAATCCAGTCCTTGTTACTTTATCAAGGCTGGAACTGAAAGTCCACATTTAATTTTTGACCCAGCAATCCCAGTTCTAAAAATATATTTAAAAAGATACACAGCAAAAATATGAAAATACTTTCATACAAAAGGCTGTTTGTTGTAAGATTATTTGTTATAAAAAGACTGGAAATACAAGGGGACTGTAGAAGAAATTATGGAACATTCACATAATGGAGTACCAAATGGGTGTAAAAGAAATCAGGAAGACCTCTATATATAGTGATGGAAAGATCTTCTGGATATATTAAGTGAAAAAAGTAAGATGTAGAATTCTGTATTTTTATGCTGCCTTTTGTAATAACACAGGGGATATAAATATAACTATATATTTTTAGATATTTTTAAAATGAAACAATTAAAGGATAACCAAAAACTAATACAAATGTTTATCTATAGGAGAGGGATGCAATAGGGATAGAAGTAAGATTTTGTGAATATACTTTGTTACATGGATTTGACTTTGGAACCATGTAAATATTTTTACATAATTAAAAATAAAATTTAGAAAGTAATCCCTAAAAATTAAGTCAAATGTGACAAATAATCTAAGCTGTATATTAGATTTGTGACTACTACACATAGCAATCTATGCTCGCTTCCCCATCATCCTAGTCGCACCCTACACAGCAGCCATGTCCCTTATCCATAATAGCATCTCCAAATATAAAAATAAACAAAAAACCTGTATATTAACTATGGCGTAACCACATAGAGAAAACGATTATTTCAATTGACTTTCTTTTTTTAGTTTAAAAATTTTAGTGAAGAGCGAAATAAATATGTATCTAGCAACAAGATCAAGAAACAAAACTTTATTGGAATGCTTTTAATTATATTTCCCTGATGGTTATTGAGTTTGAGCATCTTTCATTTTGTTTATTGGAGATTTGAATATCTTCTATTGTGAGGTGCATATTCAAGCATTTTGCCAATTTTAGTTGTTGGGTTCCAATCATTTTCTTATAGATTTGTAGGAGTTCTTTATATATTCTAGACTCAATCCTTTTTAGCTACTTGAAAAGGAAATGTCTTCTCGCAGTCTGTGGCTTACTTTTCCATTCTCTTTATGGAGTCTATTGCTGGAAGAAATTGTTAGTCTTAATTTAGTCCAATTTGCCAAACTTTTAAACTTATGGCCAGCAGTAATTTTTACTGTTTAAGAAATCTTTGCCTACTCAATGTCATGAAATACATTCTTCCATATTTTCTCCTAAACGTGATTGTTTTACCTTTCATATATAGGTCTGCAGTCCATATGAAATTTATTTTGTCTATTGTGTAAGTATGGAGTCAGGATATACTTTTTTATATGGATATCCAATTAAAGCAGCAACATTTATTGATCACACCAGCTGTGGTAGATCAAATTATTTACCTCAATTCTTCATTTCTCCTTGCATCCGTTTCCTCTGTCATGTAACTTTTCAGTTCTGTTTACAATGGAGATATTTATTTCCCCACCCTTGATTTTGGCTTGCTTTGGCCAATGGGATGTTAGCAGATGTGATGCAAGATAAGACTTAAAATATGCTTGTCTAGTGCACCTTGATTTTCTTGTACTCTGCTATTGCCATGAGAAGAATATGATTTGTCTAACACACAGGAAGAGGAAGAGAATCATGTAGTTGAGCCACTCCCAGATGACCTACAGAGTTTTTCCAATTGCTAAAGCCTGAAACAGAGCTCCACCAGCTGGCCATGAAACTTACAGGTGAGAAACAAATGCCTATTTTTGCATGCTGCTGCGATTTTAAGACCGTTTGCTTTCCTCAAGAACATGGCATATACATTGAATCTGCAGCTGTTATGTGGTGTTGGCTCTCAATAGTTAGAATATATGGGTTCAGTAATCAAGGAGTATAGGTAAAAATACTCCCTCTCGCCATTATTACCAATGACCCAGTGAAGAATTTCTGCTTTCTATTTCTGAAACTTTAGGTCTTACTTCATTAGAAGTCCTGATTCCTGAAGGGGAAGGGAGGATGCTTCCACCAGGGAACCCGGTAAGGTTTCTATTGAATCTGAGGCAACAATTGCTGCCTGGTCTCTTTGAGTTGTTTCATGTTAGTGTACCAGCAGGCAAATAAAAGAGTTACCATTGATACTGAAGCTCTTAATCTGAAGTTCATGTGCCTGATGCACAGTAAGCCAATCACTGAGACATTGGTACTTGGAGATGGAGAAAGGTTTATTTGAATTGGCCAAAATGGGAAGGTGGGAGGATAGGTTCTCTCAAATCTGCCTTAACAAGAGTAGAAAGCAGGGGGGTTTATAGAGCTAAAGGGCTTAGCAGGAGGAGTTTCAGAGAAACAAATGGGTAATCCGTGAAGCTATTTTAAGTTTTCTTTCACTCCAGATAAGCCCTTGGGCAATCTGACATCTGGGCTCAACAGCAGCTGGGGGCTGGTTATCTGGTGATCATAACTTCCTTGAAGGTATTCTTTTTCTTCTGTAAAATAAAGCTCATAAATCTTTCTGACCCTTGAGTCACCCCTCAGGTTAAAGAAGAAAACAGCAAATTGACAAGATTAACTCCTTTTCATAACAAGGTTGAAAGGTAATCTTATTGTATATTTACAGTAACCTTCAAGTACCCGGCTTTACTATGCTGGTGGGGTCAATTGGCCCTAAATACCATGATGAGCCAGGGTTGTTGGTACATAATGAAGGTAAAGAAGGAACTTTTAAGTGATTCATTTTGATATCTTTTCATGCTTTCATGCCTGTTTGTAGTTAGTGAATGGATAATTGCAGCAACGATGGCCTGACAAGGACGAGATAACCAAGAAGCAGATCCCTCAAGGGAACTAACTGAAGTGCCGGAATATGGTGAGGGAAATCTAGAATATGTAGTGGACTTCTATTTTCCATTCTGATATGTAAAGGGCTTAGAAGTCATCATTCCCATCTTTGCAGCAATAAAAAAGCTGAAAAACTGAAAATTAATAACTCTTCTTAGATCATCCAGAGAATTGAGGTCACAGGAAGAATGACTGCCCTGAAAACTGGAGAAACAGGTGAATGCAGAGAATCGTAGCTTACATGGAACAAAGCCACAGCTGGAGCTAGCAACTGATAAGAACACTTAAATGATAACTGATGAATCATTGGAGGCTGAACGTGAGAGTTAAAAACTCCTGGGGGTCCAGTCTTAGGGCCGAGTTTCCAGAGTTTTACCATCAGGAGTCCAATCAGGTTCTCACAATGAATATTGTAGAAAAATTGCCTGTGTTTGAGAGGAGAAGGGGGAAAGCAACCATTTTGAAATATGCTCAGAGGAAAAGTATTCACTTTGAAATATTCCCAGAGTGTCGTGTTCTCCCCTGCAGAGGCCTGCCCTTAGGGGAAACTACTTTACCAGAGCCTTGTCTGATCTAGGAAAAAGGCAATTGGATGGTGTGATGGTTAATTTGTTTTGTCAACTTAGCTAGGCCTTAGTACCCAGATATTTGTTCAAACACTATTCTAGATATTTTTGTGAAGGTATTTTTTAGATAAGGTTAACATTTAAATCAGTAGACATTGAGTAAAGCAGATTACCTTCCTTAGTGTGGGTGGGCTTCATCCAATCAGTTGAAACCCTTAAGAGAAAAAAGACTGACCTTCCCCGAGGAAGAGGGAGTTCTGCCAGCAGACTGCCTTAGGACTTAAATTGCAACATCAACTCTTCCCTGGATCTCCAGCCTGCCAACCTACCTTTCAGATTTTGAACTTGTCACCCTCCACAATTGCATAAGACAATTCCTTAAAATCTCTCTGCCTCTATCTTTGTTTCTCTCTCTTTCTCTGTATATGTATATATATGTATGTATATATGAAAAGTATATATATTGGGAGGTTAGGTATATATATTGGTTCCTATTGATTCTCCTACTGATTCTCTAAAGAGAATCCTACTGGTTCTCTTTATCTAGAGAACCCTGACAAACACAAATTTTGCTGCCAAGAGTGGTACAGACTTTTAAGAAATAGAATTTTAAGGATAAGTTTTATGAATTGGTTCTGGAGTTTCTAGAATTAGTTTGTTAATCTGATTAGATATAAAGGCACTAATGACTATTTCTGGTAGTAAAGAGAGCACTGATAGTCCATGGTGTGATGTAGCAATAAAGATATGCAAAATATCACCATTGGATACTCCTAATTAAATACTTATAAGATGCAAGGTTCAGGGTGACCATGTGTATGATACTTTCAAATATTTTTGTCAAACTAATGAGTATAATGAGATTGGTTGGTTGCTCTTAATTTCACTGGACAAATTGGAGAAAGAAAAGGATAAGGTTAGAGATTCAAATTCCCAGCTCAAGCACCACATAAATGACTTGAAAGCTTCTATGTCTGCCCTGAAAGATATTCTCATCTCCTGTAGCCACAGATCTGAGATTGCTGATGACCAAACACAGAATCTTATTTTGCTAATGGCTGAGTTACATTGCAAATTGCATTTCCAACTTCATAAGGTGTCTACTGTTAAAGTGAGGGCATTTATTGGGAAGAAATGGGACCCTGAAAATTAGAATGGGGACATATGGAAAGACCCTGTGAAGCTGGGGACATTGAACATCTAAATTCTAATGTCTTCTTTGCTAATAGAAATAGCTGCTCTACCTCCATCTGAGGAGATCAACCCTCTTTGCCTGAGGAAACTATAATGGCCTCACCTGAGGTAGTTGCCTTGCAAGACACTGCTGGTTCTCCTCAGGACTCACTTTAAACACCCCTTTTTTTATAGGTTTCTAGACCTATAACTAGACTCAAGAACCAGCAAGCTTCTAAATCTGAGGTACACAGTGTGACCCATGAGGAAGTATGCTACATTCCAAAAGAACTACATGATTTTTTCAATTTATATGAACAGAAATCTGAGGAGTAGGTGTGGGAATAGGTATTAAATGTGTGGGAAGGGGCCGACCCCGTGGCTTAGTGGTTAAGTGCGTGCGCTCCGCTGCTGGCGGCCCGGGTTCGGATCCCGGGCGCGCACCGACGCACCGCTTCTCCGGCCATGCTGAGGCCGTGTCCCACATACAGCAACTAGAAAGATGTGCAGCTATGACATACAACTATCTACTGGGGCTTTGGGGGAAAAAAATAAATAAATAAAATTATAAAAAAAAAAAAATGTGTGGGAAAATGGCAGAAGGAATGTAAAGTTGGATCAGGCTGAGTTTATTGATATGGGCCCACTAAATAGTTATTCTGGATTTAATGTTGCAGCTTGGGAGGTTAGAAAAAACTCTAGCAGTTTAATTGGTTGGCTGAAGCGTGGACTAAAAGGTGGCCCACAGTAAATAAGGTTGAAATACCCGACTTGCCTTGGTATACTCTAGATGAAGGGATTCAAAAGCTTAGGTGATTGGAATGCTGGAGTGGATTTGTCACTTAAGACATGCTCACTCACCATGGGAAGGTCAAGAAGAAAAACCTTTCACCATGGTTGTGAGAAATCAATTTATAAGGGGAGCCCCAGCATCCTTGAACAGCTCTGTGATTACTCTTCTCTGTAAGTCAGACATTACAGTGGGAACTGTTGCCACTGAATTGGGAAACTGAAAAACAATGGGGGTAATTGGATCCCAGGTGGCACTCAATCGCTAAAGTCAAGATGGGTGTGGTTACCGTAATGGACAGCAGAGTCAAAGCAGCAGTGGAATAGTCTGACTCACAGAGATCTATGGCATTGGCTAGTCAGTCATGGGGTTCCTAGAAGTGAAATAGATGGGAAGCCTACTAAATTCTTACTTGATCTGTACAAGCAGAAGAATTCTAGGTTAAATGAACAAATTCTAACTTGAATCATAAAAACAGAGACATGGCCCCTCAATCAATTCCCAGACTTAAGCCAATTTACAGACCCAGAAACTCTTAAATCAAGAGGAGGCCAGGTCCCCTTGAGGAAGGCCCCACTACACTGGCAATATTTATACTGTTAATCTTTCTCCCAACCTTCCCCAAATAGACTCATGACTTTTAATCAGGGTGACTGTTCATTGGGAAAAAAGAAATAATTAGACCTTTTGGAGATTACTGGACACTGGCTCTCAGCTGACACTAATCCCAGTAAACCCAAAACATCACTGTGGTCCACCAATCAGAGTAGGGGCTTATAGTGGTCAGGTGACTAATGGAGTTTTAGCTCAGGTCCATCTCACAGGGGATCCAGTGGGTCTCCAAACCCATCTGTGGTTACTTCTCCAGTGCCAGAATGCATCTTGGAATTGACATACTCAGCAACTGGCAGAATCCCCACAATGGCTCATTGACCTGGGGAGTGAGGGCTATATGGTGGGATCGGCCAAGTGGAAGCCACTAGAACTTCCTCTACCTAGGAAAATAGTAAACCAAAAGAAATATTGCATTTGTGGATGGATTTCAAAGATAAGAGCCACCATCAAGGACTTGAAGGATGCAGAGGTGGTCATTCCTACCACATTTCCATTCAACTAACCTATTTGGCCTGTGCAGAAGATTTAGGTATATGGATCTTGGAGAACGACAGTGGATTATTCTAAGTTTATTGTAACTAGGTGGTGATTTCAACTGCAGCTACTATACCAGATGTGATTTCATTGCTTGTTATCTGGTATGCAGCTATTGAGCTGGCAAATGTTTTTCGCTCCATATCTGTTAGTAAAGACTCCCTGAAGCAGTTCACCTTCAGCAATACACCTTCATTGTCCTACCTCAGTTATATATCAACTCTCTAGCCCTATTTCATAATTCAGTTCTCAGAGTTCTTCATGTTTTCCTTTCACAAGACATCACACTGGTCCATTGAATTGATGACATTATGCTGATTAGACTTATTGAGCAAGAAGCATCAACTACTCTAGAGTTATTGGTAATACATTGGCATGTCAGAGGGTGGAAAATTAATCTGACAAAAATTAAGGGGCCTTCTATCTTGGTGAAATTTCTAGGAGTCAAATGTTGTGGGGTTTGCGGATATATCCCTTCTAAGGTGAAGGATAATTTATTGCATCTGGCCCTTCCTACAACCAAAAGGAGGCTTAATGGCTAGTGGCCTCTTTTGGATTTTGGAGGCAGCATATTTCTCATTTGGGTCTGTTACTCTGGCCCATTTACTGAGTAACCCAAAAGGCTTCTAGTTTTGAGTGGGGCCCAGAACAAGAGATGGCTATGCAAGAGGTATAGGTTGTGGTAGAGATTACTTTGCCACTTGGGCCATATGATCCAGCAGATACAGTAGTGCTTGAAGTGTCCGTGGCAGATAGGAATGCTGTTTGGAACCTTTGGAAGGCTCTTATAGTTAAATAATAACTCAAGTCCTTAGGATTTTTTGAGCAAACCCCAGCCATCCTCTGTAGATAACTACTTCCCTTTAAGAAACAGCTCTGGGCCTACTACTGGGCCCTAGTAGGGACTAAATGCTTAATAATGGGCCATCAAATTACCATGAGACCTGAGCTGTTCATGATGAACTTAGTGTTGTCTGACTCATCAAGCCATAAAGTTGGGCCTGCACAGCAGCACTCCACCATCAAATGGAAGTAGTATATATGAGAATGGACTTGAGCAGACCCTGAAGATTCGAGTAAGTTACATGAAAAATTGACCCAAATGCCTGTGGTCTCCACTCCTGTTACACTATCTTCTCTCTCCCAGCCTGCACCTAAGGCCTCATGGGGAGTTCCCTATGATTAGTTGACAGATAAAGAGAAAACTCAGGCCAAGTTTACAGATGGGTTCTGTGCAATATATAGGCACCACTCAGAAGTGGAGAGCTGTAGCACTATAGCTCCTTTCAGAGCTATCACTGAAAGACAGTGGTGATGGGAAATGTTCTCAGTGGGCAGACCTTTGAGCAGTTCACCTGACTGTTCAATTTTCTAGGAAGGAGAAATGCCCAGATATGCAATTATATACTGATTCAGGGGCTGTGGCCAATGGTTTGGCTGGATGCTCAGAGACTTAGAAGGAACATGATTGGAAAATTGGTGATATGGAGGTCTGGGGAATAGAGATGTGGGTAGACCTCTCTGAATGGGTGAAAAATGTGAAGATACTTGTGTCCCATGTGAATGGTGAATTAAGAGTGACTTCAACTGAGGATCATGTTAATAATCAACTGAATAGAATGACCTGTTTTGTGGGTACCAGCCTCTTTCCCCATGACCCTGTTATTGTCTAGTGGGCTCATGAACAACATGATCATGGTGGCAGAGATAGAGGTTATGCATGGGCTCGGCAATATGAACTTCCAGTCACTAAGGTCAAGCTGGCTACAGCCACTGCTGAGTGCCCAACATGCAGGCAGCAGAGAACAACACTGAGTCTCTGATATGGTACTATTCACCAGGGTGATCAGCCAGCTAGCTGCCCAGGGGCAGATTGATTACATTGAACCCCTTCCTTCACAGAAGGATCAACTTTTTGTTCCTACTGGAATAGACACTTTGCATACAGATTTGCCTTCCCTGCATGCAAAGCTTCTGCACAAATTACTATCCATAAACTTGCAGAATGCCTTATCCACCACCATGGTACTCCACACAGCATTGCTTTTGATCAAGGAACTCAGTGAAGGGTGGCAATGGGCCCATGCTCATGGACTTCATTGCATTTACTATGTTCCCTACCATCCTGAAGTAGCTGGCTTGAGATAATGGTGGAATGTCCTTTGGAAGACTCGGTTACAGTGCCAGGTGGGTGGCAATACTTTGCAGGGCTGGG
This sequence comes from Ceratotherium simum simum, assembly GCF_057802395.1. Classification (NCBI taxonomy): domain Eukaryota; kingdom Metazoa; phylum Chordata; class Mammalia; order Perissodactyla; family Rhinocerotidae; genus Ceratotherium; species Ceratotherium simum. Next base: position 62,109,072 of record NC_141940.1, read on the forward strand.
GCAAGGTTTCCAGGGTATGCTCTGAATCAGCATCCAATATATGGTGCTAATTCTTCCATAGCTAGGATTCATGGGTCCAGTAATCAAGGACTGGAAATGAGAGTGGCACTATTCACTATTACCTGTAGTGACCCACTAGAAAGTTTTTGCTTCCTGTCTCCATGACCTTGGACTCTGCTAGCCTAGAGATCTTAGTTCCAAAGTGAAGAATTTTTCTACCGGGAGACACAACAATGATTCTATTGAACTGGAAGTTAAGGCTGACACCTCTCCACCTTTGGGTCAACATGATTCTAAAGGAAGGAAGGCAAGGAAAGTAGTTATTTTGCTGGCTGGGTAATTATTCCTGATTACCAAGGGGAAATTGGACTGCTACTCTATAATAGAGATAAGGAAGGATATGTCTAGAATACAGGAGATATCTTAGGGTATCTCTTAGTATTCCCATGCCCTGTGATTAAAGTCAATGGAAAACTACAACCCAATTCAAGCAGGACTACTAATGGCTCAGATCTTTTATGAATGAAGGTTTGGGTTATCCCACCAGGTAAAGAGATATGACCAGCTGAGGTACTTGCTGAGAACAAAGGGAATATGGAATGTGTAGTAGAAGAAGGTAGTTATAAATACCAGCCACGACCACATAATGACTTACAGAACTGACAACTATAATTGTCATAAGTATTTCTTCCTTAGTTTGTTACGAATATTTATGTGTGAGTGTGTGTGTGTATATTACATACAAACATGTCAAACATTCTTTTGGTCTTGTTCCTCTGGAGAACCATGACTACTACAACTTGCTACAAAGCTATAGTAAACAAAGTAGTGTGGTACTGGCATAAAGATAGACACATAGAACAATGGAATAGAATAGAAAACCCAGAAATAAACTCTTACATATATGATCAAATCATTTTTGAAAAGGATTCCAAGACCTTTCAATGAGGGAAGGCAGTCTATTCAGCAAATGGTGCTGGAAAAACTGGATATCCACATGCAAAAAATAAAGCTGCACCCTTACCTAACACCATGTACAAAAATTAAATCAAAATTGATCAAATGCATAGAGGTAAAAGCTAAAACTAGAGAACTGTTGGAAGAAAACATAGGGGAAAGCTTAATGACATTGGATTTGGCAATACTTTCTTGTCTGTGACATGAAAAGCACATGCAACAAAGAAAAAAATAAATTTGACTACATCAAAATTAAAAACTTTTGTACATCAAAGGACACTATCAACAGAGTGAAAATGCCTCTCTTTATAAACTTTAGAATCAGTTTGTCGATGTCCACAAAATAACTTGCTGGGATTTTGATTAGGATTGCATTGAATCTACAGATCAATTTGACATCTTGACAATATTGAGTCTCCCTATCTGTGAAAATGGAATATCTCTATTTATTTAGTTCTTTAATTTTGTTTATCAAAGTTTTGTAGTTTTTCTCATATAGACCTTGCACATATTTTGCTAGATTTAAACTTAAGTATTTCTTTTTCTGCAAATGGCATATTTTTAATTTCAATCTCCACTTGTTCATTGGTGGTACATAGGAAAGGGATTGACTTTTGTATATTAACTTTGTATCCTGCAACCTTGCTATAATCACTCATTAGTTTCAGGAGGTCTTTTTTTTGTTGTTGATTCTTTTGGATTTTCTGCATAGATGATCATGTCATCTGTGAGCAAACACAGTTTTATTCCTTCCATCTCAATCTATATACCTTTTATTTCTTTTTCTTGACTTGTATTAGCAAGGACCTCAGTAAAATGTTGAGAAGAAGTGGTGAGAGACAATATCCTTGCCTTGTACCTGAACTTAGTGGGGAAGATTTAAGTTTCTCAGTATTAAGTATAACATTAGCTGTAGGTTTTTTGTAGATATTTTTATCAAGTTGAGAAAGTTTCCCTCTATTTCTAGTTTACTGAGAGTTTTTATCATGAAAGGCTGTTGGATTTTGCCAAATGCTTTTTCTGCATCTATTGATATGATCATGTGATTTTTCTTATTTAGTCTGTTGATGTGATGGATTACGTTAATTTATTTTCAAATGTGGAACCAGCCTTGCATACCTGGGATAAACCCACTTGCTCATGGTGCATAATTTGTTTTATACGTTGTTGGATTCAACTCGCTAATATTTTGTTGAGGATTTTTTCATCTATATTCATGAGAGATATGGTCTGTAGTCTTTTTTTCCTGTAATGTGTTTTTCTGGTTTTGGTATTAGGATAATGCTGGCTTCATAAGATGAGTTAGTAAACATACGTAATCAAATACATTGTTGGTATTATTAGTTTTAACAAACTGTTATCTGTTAGATCAAATGAGAATAAGAAAAATAAAAGACTATTCTACCTGTGTTTAATCCTCCTTTGATGGTCTTCCTTTTCTGTGTAGACCTGAGTTTCTGACCTGTATTATTTTCCTTCTCTCTAAGGACTTTTTAGCATTTCTTGCTAGGCAGGTCTACTGGTAACACATTCCCTTAATTTTTTCCTGAGAGAGTCTTAATTTCTCCTTCACTTCTGAAAGACAATTTTGCATGGTACATAATTCCAGGTAGATTTTTTTTCTCTCAACACTTTATTTCACTCCCCTCTCTTCTTGTTTGTATGGTTTCTGAAGAGAAGTTGGATGTAACTCTTATTTTTGGTCTTCTATAGGTAAGGTTTTTTTCCTCTGGCTTCTTTTGAGATTTTTTCTTTATCTTTGGTTTTCTATAATTTGAAAATGATACTCACAGGTGTAGTTTTTTTGACATTTATTCTGCTCAGTATTCTTTGATCTTCCTGGATTTGTGGTTTGGTGTCTGACATTAATTGGGGGAAATTCTTAGTCATTTTTTTTTTTAAAATAGTTCTTCTGTTCATTTCTCTCTTTTTTCCCCTTTCATGTATGTTACACCTTTTTCAGTTGTCACACAGTCCTTGAAGACTCCGTTCTGTTTTTTTCCATCTTTATTTTCTTTGCTTTTCATATTCTATTGATATATCCTGTAGCTCAGAGATTTTTTCCTTAGCCATGTCCAGTCTACTAATAAGACCATCAAAGCCATTTTTAATTTCTGTTACAGTGTTTTTTATCTCTAACGTTTCCTTTTGGTTCTTTATTAAGATTTTCATCTCTATGCTTGTATTGTCAATCTGTTCATGCATGAAGTCTATTGTATCATTAGAATCCTGTAATGTAAGTCTTGACAGTTTTTCTTTTTTTGTAATGCAAGTGCCTAACTTAAGCTTTGATTGCTGAGGCATCCACTTCAAAGAGGCATTCACTTCAAAGATGGCTATCTGAATAAAAACATTGCCTGCCACATGACTATATAAAGAACCAGGCTGCTCCCGCCATCTCCCTGAAGCTACTCTGTTTTAGAGATCTTGGTTGATTTTGATAACTGACTATTTGAGCCACTTGTTTTTTTCTCTTCCTACACTTTGAATTCTTGATCTTATGTTTTAACTTCACCAATAAAGAGTGAGCTCATGAAACCCTACATCCACCCTTGACCCCAATAAAAGCAGAACCCAGGCCCATGTTATCTCTTTCCCCATCATCATAGTGTGGCCCCAGATGTGCTGTGTAATTTCCAAGACTTGTAAGTAATAAACCTTGTCTCTTTCAAAGTTTCCTGATGCTTATTGCAGAGGGCATCTTTCAATCATAATAATAACTACAGTGGCCAGCCCAGCCACAACATTGGTTATTGATAGACTGAGCCTGGCACAAAACAATTGGCATAGCTGGCAGGATTGTATGGCTGTCCTTGCAGTTAAACAAGGGGAATGCCCTTTAGCTGAAATTTGCTTGCTAACCACCTAACTCAGTTGGATAACACCATCCAGGAAAGAAGCACCACTTGCTGGGGGTCTGTCACACTGTCATGTGCTTTTACATATTGCCCCTGCCATGTGTTGGCTGTGATATCCAACCCAAAAGGTCACAACTTCCATAATAACCCAACAATCTCCCCAGAGCTTGTGATCAAGGCCATATGGTCTAATGAGATAATTAGACCACTAATTGTAAAGGCCTTAGTTGACTATTAATGTTTGTGACTGTCCTCCATGCCTCAAGGCCAAGGAGAGCTAAATAGGATGCACTGGATCACAAGGCTATAGTCACCACCCAAGGGGAGGCTCTGGGCTAAAAGTGTGAAGAAAGGATATTCCCATAGTTAAGGAGGATGACAGACTTCTGCCTACAGCTACTGAGTTGGTGGGTCATGCCTGGACTACATGTCCTAACTCAGAAGAGTGAAATAGCCTTGAAACTAGAAACCAATGGCACCACCAGAAGGAAAATACAACAGAGGCCTGCAGTCTCTATGTCACTACTTAACTCACTACTGTTGCTCTTCATCCCCTGACTTGATGGGATATCGTGGGTCCAATCCCTGGCATGATATTGCTAAAAAAATTAATGGACAAATATAAATTTCCTTAACATCTGGTGCCATCACCTCCTAAGAAGCCTGTGGAGGTGCACCAGCTCCTTGATAAATGCAAAGCCCCAGGGAAGCTTCCTGGGTGTTGCTCAGTGCCATGCATATCAAACTGCCAAGGCTTTGTTATTATGCTCCAGAGGCCTGAGGGTTTTCCTTAAGACCTTATGTATATCACACTGGTGGAGGGAAACCCCAATGCCAAAGAGGTCAATTGGGATACTCGGAAAGGAAAGTGGCCACCTACACAGAGCTTACAGTGACATCATCCAAAATTTTCTGATAACAACATGTAAGATTAAGGAAACAGGAGGAAATCAAAAAATAAAAACTGAGTTTAGAAACTATACCTTAGATAAAATTCAAACCTTTCTAAAGATTTTATGCAGCAGGAAGGAGAGAGGGGAGCTAATTAGCTATTGCAGGTTTTATTTTTTTTGGAATGGCCTCTAAATTGTTACTCATGGCTAATGAAATGTGTCAACTGGCTGGTATCTCTAAATACTCTAAAATCCATAATTTTCTTAAAGATTCATCCAGGCTATGTGCTCACTTCCTCTGAGATACTACAGATCCTGAGCCCCCTCAGCTTTCCTCTGAATGGGGCAGAACTAAGAAACATGCTTCAAAAGGCATCCCTGCCACTTAGGGAAAAGCTGACAAGGTTTTTGAGGCCTCTAGTGAGGAGGAAGAGGGAAAAGGGAAGGCAAAGGCCCTAGAGCCACCAATATGCATACCAGGGCCCTCCCTCTCCTCAATTGGATATTTATTGCCCGGAGCCATGCCTATCCTTCCATCACAGTGATCACTGCTAAGGCTCACAGTGAATGGAAAATATTAAATAAGGCCCATTTCCTGCTATGCAAAATTGGCATGGTCCAATGGATTTACAATTTCCTTGACCATAGTGACCCAAATGACCCCTTCTTTATTGCCAACCCTAAAGAGGCCCCATTTAACCCTGAGTCCACAGAATTCTTTTTACAGGGCACTCCCCCTAGTTACAGGGTGGTGTTACTGCATTTTATTGGGACTGCTGAAACCATTCAAAAAACAATAAAACTCCTAGGAAGAAAGATTACATTTTCTTTTTCTGTCCCTTGAAGACGTAAATCTTACCATGTCTTTGAAATGTAAACACCTCAGGAGGTAACTAAAACACTACCCACAATTGCCTGAGACTAAAGGAAAAAAAATGGTGAAAGAGGCCTTTTAAAATACAAACTGCTATGATAGCTCTCTTGTCCAAAATCTAGCCCACAGCCTCCTTAAGATTACTTGTCAAGAACAAATACAAATCTTAAAAGTCTTCTCCACAAATATTAGTATAAAGCTTTAGCCACTGGAGCAGGTAACCTTAACTTGTTTCATCTGCCAGAGATGCAATTTGGATTTAACCGTTTATAAATATAAACTAGTGAGTTTTGCGTTGTTGTATCTGATTCAAAGCTACAATTTTGAAACAAAAGATATAGGGTGTCTGTGTCTGTGTGTTTACGTATGTCTACGAATGTATGTCATGTATATGCAATATTTTTCTCTACCTTTGGATAGTATTGCCAAAATTAACTTGTAAAAAAGCTCTATTAATTGACTTAAAAAATAAGTCCTTATCAAATTAAATATTTCTAAACTCTCAGAAATATAGTAGAAACTAACTCAATGCTTTTCAACTTCATATGGTCTGGGATAATCTTTGGTAAATAAAAGATAGTTAAAGTTCTTTGGTTTATTGAAATGTCTTCAGAGTTATCAGCATTAAATATAATGCAGACACACAATTTATATTCTACCCGGGTTTTCATCAAATAAGCTTGATTTATCTCTGTTATAAAATTTGTCATGGTGGTTAGCTATTTTAATGTCTCATACCATTTTCATGTGTAGTCTAAATATGATTAAGAACCAGTAAATTAAATAAATGTAAATGGGATAAAAGTTTTGAGGTGAACATGTCAACAACAATTATGTTTTATGATATGTCCACTTAAGTAGTTTTCAAAATCTCTTCGGTACCTTACACCCTTAGAGTTTTGCTAAGTTAAGTTAAATGATGGAAATTCATTGAATATCTAGATCATTTCTAAATAAGATAAAATACTAAAACATTAATTACTGAACACAGGTTTATCTAATTTCCGCTTATTACAGAGAAACTAAAGATATTTGGATGTGTTAGTAAACATATCCAGTGCTACATTACAAATTGTACTAAAAAAAGACATGCTTCTAGAAATTATGAAATGTATTCAAAAATTTGCCAATCTTCAAGATGTTGTAACAGACAGATCACAGTTGCTTCTTAGTTTTTGCTAGATATTAAGGTTGCTAAGAGTTAGGAATTCTAATATATGCAATTAAAACTACTAGAAATAATATGGGAAACAACTTTGCATGCAAAGAAAGCAGGATATATTTTTGGATAGCAAAGGTATGAGGTATGGAGATATTTTTGTCAAGGGAGGGAAATGAAAAAACTTTTGTCCTAAGTAAAGCTGGTTATTTCAGAATGAGAAAGAGGAGAATAAATGGCAAACTAAATGGACATAGAAAGTTGAGGAGAGGGCAATATAGAGAAAAAATTTTACCTTGTGCAGTCAAACTACCTAAAATTGAATGAGTTTATTATAAGTTTTAAAAATAAGCTTTAATATCAATAGCATACTTACATAAAACTAAAATTTAATTTTCTTTCATCTGCTAAAAAGACAAAATTTTCTTAGACTATTGGTCTGCTCTTCATAAGATTGTGAAAGATTTTTCTATAACTTTTAAGTAATCTGCCTAGAAAACAAAAATTTTGTGTTTTTTTTCAAAATAATTTCCTGTGCCTCATGTTGTCTTTATCATGTCTTTGATTACTTAATAAAACTGAGTCTTCTCTATTAAAAGAGCTAGACTTATTTTTACAGCTACGTAACTTTCTGTATTTGGGTGAAAAGTCTTTAATTGTCACGTTGGTTAATGGATAACTAAGTACTGTTTTACAGTGATCTATTTTCCTATTTAATCAAGTATTTTAAAACCTTTGGATATTTTTGATAAACATCCCAAAAATCAAATTCTAAGTGAAGTCTTTTTAACCTCAAACTAACTTTGGGATTTTCCATACGGCCCCTGGAGCATCTCAAATGGTATGTTCTCTCTCCTTATAAAAAGAGATGATAAACTATTTAGACTTAGTTGATATGTTTAATTACTTGGGAAGCATTATTAAATAAGAAGTGATGATAAACCTTATTTAGGTTGTATTTGTGTGAGTATATGTTATAAATATATGTGTTCCAGAAATTGTGTAAAAATTCTAAAATTCTGATATGTAATATAATCAGTCATACTTCCAGGTATCATCTTAAAATGTTGTGTGTTACAGAAATAACTAAATTTCCTTTTCAATTGCATTATAATGAACTCTAATCAGATCTTTAACCATGGCCATTTTTAAGTCTTTTGTTATTTACAGACAGTTACTATTTTACTCTGATGCTTTTGGAAAAGTGCTTATCTGCAAGGAGATTCATGGAAAGGACTCTAACAAGTATAGGTTTATGATGACTTTCAGATCATACCACTGAACTAGGTAAGAATTTATAGGACACTAATGGAGAAAAGTATGGCTTCATAAAACTGCTAACAAGATCAAGATCAACAAGAATTAATTACATGGGATTGAATGAACTGATGTGGATGATTATAATTTTTATGACTTTTTGTTTGAAACATTATTGGTTCTTTAATGTTTTGTTTTTTCCAGATTTAAGGAAACCTCTTTTCTTAAGCTATCTAAGACTTACAGCAATTTGGTAAAGTATATCTTTGCAAACAAAGATGAAACAATTACTTTTTCTCCCTACCTGATCTCTCCAGAATTTGGAGACTCTCAGTGAGTATTCTTATTTTCATGGCAATATAGTTATTTGCAAAAGTTCAATGAGAATCTGTTCTCCTCATAACAGGATACAATTGGAAACATTGGTTACATTACCAAGGCTTTGACTGGAATGTCATATTTGAGAGAGATATGCAAAGACTCAGATATGACCAGACAACTTGAAGGAACTAAGGTTGACTTAATGGAGCCAATAAAGCCCCTTGGAAAAATCAGCCTGGAACCTTGCTTATAGGGTTCCTAGCAGCCTTACCAGGTGAGTAAGAAAGATCTCTTCCTGGCAGGCCCAAGAACCTCAGGATTTTTAGGGACCTTGAGAAAAAGAGGAATTTACCCATATCCATAGGTATTGCAGGCAAAGTCTGATGGTGAGTCTTTGGCTTGGCTTCCTAGCCTCAAGAGGCTTTTAAGAGGCCCATCTGAGCTTTCTTATGAAAAGGTCCAGCAATGTAGACTTAAAAAAGCCTATGTGATCAATAACCATTCTTGCTGCACTTATGTATATAATCAGGCCAAGTTTAATGAGACTAAACTTGTTTTGTGAACAAATTAGTCTTACTTTGATTATCTCTGATATAAATGGGGGTGATTGTAGAGAGAAAAATTATGTTTCAAGGGAAAACTTACAGTACACTCTTGTGGATATCAGATTCTAGTTCTCTTAATTGTCTTTAAGGTTTTGTTTCCTGCTTGTAAACTGGACTGGATCCTGAATTCTAGTTTCTTCCAATATCCAGTTACAAATCTCCAAACTAACAATTCCGATTTTTCTCCCACCCTTCTGACTTGGAAGCATTGAGAAATAAAACCATCCTTTTCCTTAAGCTATGCAGGCTAAATTTGAGCAACTTGATATACACTTCAGAGATATCACTATAACAGCTCATGTATGGACAATCTTCATGCATGTTACTATGTACCACTTAGAAAGAATACCAGAGATATTCAAATTCAAATATTCTTGTAAACCAGAAAAATCTGTCAGATTGCCACTGCCTGCCCTCATTCCATCTGAAGATGCTTTGAATCTGACATCTAGAAATCTCAACTGGCCATCCTCAAGACTCAGACTGGATTTATAGTCTGCTCCAACCATTAGTCATTATTTTACTTTTGTTTCCATAGAAATGTTTCCTATTAAATACCTGATGTGAGTACTTGTATCATATAGGCCTAACTTTGGGAGCCCACCTGCATCACTGCCTCCTGATATGAGACACAACTGTTTAACTGACCTGACCTATTCTCAGGACTAAGAGACTGGTTCAATGAAATATGGAGCAATCCACCAACTCAGGACAGGTTCAAACCTGCTTACACCAGATGGCCCAAGATGGTAAATATTCCACAATCTTACCCAAATCTTTGAACAGATTCCTAAAGTCTCTGAGATCATTGACCTCTTTTCATGGCTGGAAACTTCAAGTTTAGGACAATGACTATGGACTGGATTTCAAACTATTGCCTGTATAATTATCATAGTATTTCCTACTATAATCCTATTTAGAAGTGTACTTTCTTGGTTACAGTATGTTCTACCCCTGACTTTTAGCATATCTGCTACCCAGGCGATTAAAAGTCTTACCATTAAGTCTGATATCTTGGCATCACAGGGTGGATTGTAGTGTAAATCCTGACAGTTGGTTTTTCTTTTTTGCAACACAAGTGCCTCACTTAAGCTTTGATTGCTGAGGCATCCACTTCAAAGATGGTTATCTGAATAAACACATCACCAGCTACAAAACTAGATAAAGAGCCAGGCCACCCCCCAGGCACCTTTGTTTTAGAGATCTTGGTTGATTTCAATAATTGACCACTTGGGCCACTTGCTTTTTTTCTTTTCCTGTGCTTTAAATTCTCACTCTTATATTTTGTTTTATTTTATTTTAGTTTTTGGATAATGAATGCATGTTTTATTTTTATATAAGGTTTTTTTTTTGAAATATAATTGACATACAATATCCTATTAGTTTCAGGTCTACATCATAGTGATTTGATATTTATATACATTACAAAATGATCACCATGATAAGTCTAGTTTTTATCTGTCACTAACCAAAGTTATTACAATATTATTGACTATATTCCCCATGCTGTACACTACATCCCCATGACTTATTTTATTAAAGGAAATTTGTATCTCTTAATCTCCTTCACCTACTTTGCCTGCCTCCCAACATTTCCCGCCTCTGGTAACCACCAGTTTGTTTCCTGTATCCATGAGTCTGTTTTTGTTTTTTTTAGTTTGTTCTTGTTTTTTGGTTTTTAGATTTCACATAAAAGTGAAACAATACGGTATTTGTCTTTCTCTGACTGACGTATTTCACTTAGCATAATACCCTCTAGGTCCATCCATGTTGTTGGAAATGGCAAGATTTTATTCTTTCTTTATGGCTGGGTAATAATTCATTGTATATATATGCCACATCTTCTCTATACATTCATGTATCAGTGCACACTTAGTTTGTTTCCATAGCTTGGCTATTGTAAGTAATGCAGCAATGAACATAGGAGTGCATATATCTCTTCAAATTAGTGTTTTTATTTTCTTTGGATAAATACCAAGAAGTTGAATTGCTGGATTGTATGGTAGTTTTATTTTAAATTCTTTGAGGAACCTCAATACTATTTTCCATAGTGGCTGCACCAATTTACATTCCACCAACAGCATTCCCTTTTTTCTACATCCTCGCCAATGCTTGTTATTTTTTGTCTTTCTAATAGCCATTCTGACAAGTGTGAGGTGGTATCTTATCGTGATTTTTATTTGCATTTCTCTGATGATTAGTGATGTTGAGCATCTTTTCATGTGGCTGTTGTCCATCTATATGTCTTCTTTGGAAAAATATCTATTTAACTCCTCTGCTTATTTTTTAATTGGGTTGTTTGTTTTTTTGATATTAAGTTGTATGTTACTTATATATTTGAGATATTAACCCTTTATAAGATGTGTGATTTGCAAATATCTTCTCCCATTCGGTAGGTTGCCTTTTCATTTTGTTGATGATTTCCTTCACTGTGCAAAATCTTTTTAGTCTGATGTAATCCCATTTGTTTACTTTTGCTTCCATTGTCTTTGCCTGAGGAGACTAGACCAAAAAAAATATTTCTAAGCTCCTTGGTCAAAGATTACCTGTCAATAAATGTGTGGTTTTATTTCTTGGCTTTCAATTCTGTTGCATTGATCTGTGTGTCTGTTTTTCTGCAAGTACCATGCTGTTTTGATTATTATAGCTGTTTAGTATATTTTGAAGTCAGGGAGTGTGATATCTCCAACTTGGTTCTTTTCACTCAGGATTGCTTTGGCTATTCAGGATCTTTTGTTGTTCCATATAAATTTCAGGATTCTTTATTCTATTTCCATGAAGAATGTTAATTGGGATTCTCATTGGGATTGCATTGAATCCATAGATTGCTTTATGAAATATGGACATGTTAACTATGTTTGTTCTTCCAATCCACAGCCATGAAATATCTTGCCATTTCTTTATACCTTCTTCAATTTCTTTCAATAATGTCATATAGTTTTCAATGTCTAGGTCTTTGACCTTCTTGGTTAAATTTACTCTTAGGCATTTTATTCTTTTTGTTGCAATTGTAAATGGGATTGCATTCTTGATTTCTAAAAAGATTCTGCACAGCAAAGGAAAGCATCAGCAAAATGAAAAGACAATGCACCAACTGGGAGAAAATAATTGCAAATCTTATATCTGATAAGGGGTTAATTTCTAAAATACATAAAGAACACATACACCTCAACAACAAAAAAACAAACAACCTGATCATAAAATGGGCAGAGGATATGAATAGACATTTTTCCAAAGAAGATATACAGATGGCCAACAGGTACATGAAAAGATGTTCAACATCACGAATTATTAGGGAAATGCAAATAAAAACTGCAATAAGATGTCACCTCACACCAGTCAGAATATCTATAATTAAGAAATAATAAGCGTTAGAGAGGATGTGGAGAGAAGGGAACCCTCATACACTCTGGTGGGAATGCAGACTGGTGCAGCCACTATGGAAAACAGTATGCAGATTTCTTAAAAACTTAAAAATAGTAATACCATATGATCCATCTATTCCACTACTGAGTATTTATCCAAAGAACATGAAATCAATAATTCAAAAAGATATATGCAAGCCTATGTTCATCACAGCATTATTCATGATAGTCAAGACGTGGAAGCAACCCAAGTGCCCATCAACAGATGAATGGATAAAGAAGAGGTGGTATATATATACAATGGAATACTAATCAGCTATTAAAAAAATACAAAATGGTGCCATTTGTGACATTTGTGGTAGACCTTGAGGGTATTATACTGAGCAAAGTAAGTCAGACAGAGAAAGACAAATACTGCATGATTTCACTCATATGTGGAAGATAAACATAGAAACACCTAGATTAGGAGAATAGATTAGTGGTTACCAGAGGAGAAGGCAGTGGGGGGAAGGCAAAAGGGGTAAAGGGACACATATGTATGGTGATGGATAAAAACTGGACTGTTGGTGGTGAACACAATGCAGTCTATACAGAAACTGAAACATAGTGATGTACACCTGAAATGTACACAATGTTGTAAGCCAATATGACATCAATAAAATCATTAAAAAATTTATAAGACCAATGTAAATGAGCTGACTCCCTATGTTTTCTTCCATGAGTTTTATGGTTTCAGGTCATACATTCAAGTCTTTAATCCATTTTGAATTTGCTTTTGTATATGGTATAAGACAGTGGTCCAGTTTCATTCTTTTGCATGGAGCTGTCAAGTTTTCCCAGCATCTTTTATTAAGGAGACTGTCTTTTCCCCATTGTATATTCCTGTCTCTTTGGTTATATATTAATTGACCATATAAGCATGGGTTTATTTCAGGGCTCTCTACTCTATTATATTGATCTATGTGTTTATTTTTGTGCCAGTACCATATTGTTTTGATTACTGTAGTTCTGTAGTACAGTTTGAAATCAGAGTACGTGATTCCTCCAACTTAGTTTTTTCTCAAGATTGCTTTGGCTATTTGGGGTCTTTCATGGTTCCATATAAATTTTAGGATTATTTGTTATAGTTCTATGAAAAATGCCATTGATATTATAAAGGGGATTGCATGAATCTACAGATTGCTTTGGGTAGTATGAACTTTTAACAATAATAATTTTTCTAATCCATGAGCATGCTGTATCTTTCCATTTATTTCTGTTGCCTTCAGTTTCTTTCATCAATGTCTAATAGTTTTTGGAGTACAGGTCTTTCACCTCCTTGGCTAAATTTATTCCTAGATATTTTATTCTTTTCGATGCAGTTGTAAATGATACTGTCTTCTTTCTTTTTTTTTTTGTGAGGAAGATCGGCCCAGAGCTAACATCTGCCAATCCTCCTCTTTTTGCTGAGGAAGACTGGCTGTGGGCTAACATCCATGCCCATCTTCCTCCACTTTATATGGGACGCCGCCACAGCATGGCTTGCCAAGCGGTGCATCGGTGCGTGCCCTGGGATCCGAACCGGTGAACCCCGGGCCACGGCAGCGGAGCGCGCACACTTAACTGCTTGTGCCACCGGGCCGCCCCGAGACTGTTTTCTTAATTTCTTTTTCAGATAGCTCATTATTATTGTGTAGAAATGCAACTGATTTCTGTATATTAATTTTGTATTCTTCCACTTTACTGAATTCATTTATAAGTTCTAATAGTTTTTTGATGGAGTCTTTATAGTTTTCTTTGTATCTATATACAAATGTATCTATCCAAATATTCCAATTTGGATTTCTTTTATTTCTTTTTCTTACCTACTTGCTGTGGCTTGGACTTCCAATGCTATGTTGAATAAAAGTGGCAAGAGTGGGAATCCCTGTCTTGTCCCTGATCTTAGAGAAAATGCTTTTAGATTTTCACTGTTGAGTATGATGTTAGTTGTGGGTTTGTCATATATGGCCTTTGATATTGAGGTATGTTCCTTCTATACCCAATTTGTTGAGAGTTATCATGAATGAAAGGCAAATATTGTCAAATGCTTTTTCTGCATTTATTGAGATGATCATATATTTTTACCCTTCATTTTGTTAATGTAGTGTATCCTGTTGATTGATTTGCAGATGTGGAACCATTGTTGCATCCCTGGGATAAATCCCACTTGATCGTGGTGTATGATCTCTTTAATTCATTGTTGAATTTGGTTTGCTAATATTCTGTTGATTTTTGCATCTATGTTCATCAAAGATATTGGCTTGTAATTTTCTTTTTTTATAGATAGTGTCTAGGTAGTGTCTTTGTCTGATTTAGTATCAAGGTAATTCTTGCCTTGTAAAATGAGTTTTGAATCATTCCTTCCTCTAATTTTTTGGAATAACTTGAGAAGGATAGGTATTAACTTTTCTTTAAATGTTTGGTAGAATTAACATGTGAAGCCATCCGATCCTGGACTTTTATCTTTTGGCAGTTTTTAAATTACTGACGCAATTTCTTTACGTTCAGTCACTCTACTCAGATTTTCTATTTCTTCATGACTCAGTCTTGAAAGGTTATGTGTTTCTAGAAATTTATTCATTTTTTCTAGATTTTCCAATTTGTTGGCATATAATTATTTTTAGTAGTCTCCTATGATCCTTTGTATTTCTGTGGTGTCAGTTGTAAATCTTTTATTTCTGATTTTATTTGGGCCCTCTTTCTTTTCTTCTTGATGAGTCTGGCTAAAGGTTTGTTGATTTTGTTTATCTTTTCAAAGAACCAGCTTTTAGTTTCATTTATCATTGCTATTGTTTTTTCAAATCTGTATTTCAGGGAAGATCCTCATCCAGGGCGGCGGTGGTGGCAGTTGCCGTGATGCCTGCGGGTCTGGGTGGCTGACCGCGAGGTAGGAGCGGGCTCCGTGCCCAGAATCTCGGCGGCCGCTGCTAGAGTGCGGCCTGCGCCATGGACACCTCGCCGCCTCCTCTGAGCATTTCGAGAAACTGTACGAGATCTTCCGCGGCCTCCATGAAGACCTATGAGGGGTGCCGGAGTGGCACCTGGGGACTGCCAGGACAGAAGAGAAGAAGTTGATCAGAGATTTTGATGAAAAGCAACAGGAAGCAAATGAAATGCTGGCAGGGATGGAAGAGGAACTACGTTATGCGCCCCTATCTTTCCATAACCCTATGATGTCTAAGCTTGGAACCTACCTAAATAACCTTGCCAGACTCCCCTGGGAAGTGAGAAGCACACCTTTAACAGCCACACCTGGGGGCCGAGGAGTCATGAAATATGGCACATATGCTGTAGAGAATGAGCACATGAATCGACTACAGTCTCAAAGGGCATTGCTTCTGTAAGGCACTGACAGCCTGAACCAGGCCACCCAGAGTATTGAGCACTCTCATCAGATTGCCACAGAGACTGACCAGATTGGCTCAGAAATCATAGAAGAGCTGGGGGAGCAATGTGACCAGCTGGAATGTACCAAGAGTAGACTTGTACACACAAGTGAGAACTTGAGCAAAAGTTGAAAGATTCTCTGTTCAATGTCCAGAAAAGTGACAACCAACAAGTTGCTGCTTTCCATTGTCATCTTACTGGAGCTAGCCATCCTGGGAGGACTGGTTTATTACAAATTCTTTCGCAAGCATTGAACTTCCTACAGGGAAGGGTTTGTGGACCAGAACTTCGACCCTGTGAATGAATGGCGTTAAACATGTGGAATAAGTGTGTTGCTGCTGTGAGCTAGTGGTTCAAGGATGCACTGTGTAGCCAGACTGTGGGAGGAGAGAGGGAAGACCGAAAACCACTTAAATGTGAAGGAACAGCAGCAAGACCAGTATGCTATACCAAGGTAATAAATACTGTTTATGACTTTAAAAATAAAATAAATCTGTATTTCATTTATTTCTACTTTGATCTTTATTTTCTTTATTCTACTAACTTTGGGCTTTATTTGTTCTTCTTATTCTAGTCCCTTTAGGTTACAGTTAGATTGTTTGTTGAGATTTTTCTTTTTTTTTTGAGGTAGGCATATATCAGTATGAACTTCCCTCTTAGAACTGCATTTGCAGCATCCTATAGATTTTGGAAAGTTGTGTTTCCATTTCCATTTGTCTCAAGGTAATTTTTTTTCCTCCCCAAAGCCCTAGTACATAGTTATATATCATAGTTGTAGAATTGTAGCTCTTCTATGTGGGACACTGCCTCAGCATGGCTTGATGAACGGTGAGGAGGTCCACACCAAGGATCTGAACCAGCAAACCCCAGGCTGCAAAAGCAGAAAGCACGAACTTAACAGTTACACCTCTTGGCCGGCCCCTTAAGGTATTTTTTTATTTCCTCTTTGATTACTTTATTGACCCATTAGTTGTTTAATAGCATGTTGTTTAGTCTCCATGTGTTTGTTTTTTTCCAGATTTCTTCTTGTAATTGATTTCTAGTTTTATAGTGTTGTGGTTAGAAAAGATGCTCAATATAATTTCAATCTTCTTAAATTTATTAAGACTCTTTGTGGTCTAACATGTGATCTATCCTGGGGAATTTTCCATTTACACTTCAAAGCAACACGTATTCTACAGTTTTTGGATGGAATGTTCTGTATATATCTATTAAGTTCATGTCATTTAAGCCCAATGTTTCCTTGTTGATTTTCTGTCTGGATGATCTGTCCACTGATGTAAGTGGGTTATTAAAGTCCACTACTATTATTGTACTACTGTTGGTTTCTCCCTGTATGTCTGTTATTATTTGCTTTATGTATTTAGCTGCGACTATGAAGGGTGCATAAATATTTAGGAATGTTACATCCTCTTCCTGGATTGACTCCTTTGTCACTGTGTAATGCCCTTCTTTGTCTTTTGTTACAGTCTTTGTTTTAAAGTTTATTTTGTCCGATATGAGTATTGGTAACCCAGTTTTCTTTTCATTTCCATTCACATAGAGTATCTTTTTCTCTCCCTTCATTTTCATTCTGTGTGTTTCTTTAGATCTGAAATGAGATTCTTGTAGACAGCATATGTATTGGTCTTGTTTTTTCATCCATTCAGCCATCCTACATCTTTTGATTGGAGCATTTAGTCCATTTACATTTAAAGTAATTATTGATAGGTATGTATTTACTGCCATTTTTTTAGTTGTTTTCTGTTGTTTTTATAGTTTTTCTCTGTTCTTTCTTCTTTTCTTGGTCTCTTCCCTTGTGGTTTGATGGTTTTCTTTAGTGTTATGTTTACCTTCCTTGCTCTTTAATTTTTGAGAATCTATTGTAGATTTTTGGTTTGTGGTTACCATGAGGTTCATATACATTGATCCACATATACAGCAGTCTATTTTAAGGCGATAATCACTTAAGTTCAAATGTATTCTAAAAGCCTTACATTTTTACCCCCCCCACATTTTATGTTTTTTGACATCATATTTTACATCTTTTTATTTTATTTACCCCTTAACTACCTATTGTAGTTTTAGTGGTTTTACTACTGTTTTTGTTTTTTGAGATCATAATTGTTTATAACATTGTGTAGTTTCAGTTGTACATTATTATTTATCAATTTCTGTATAGACTTCATCATACTCACCACCAGTAGTCTAATTTTTATCTGTCACCATAAATATGTGCCCCTTTACCCCTTGTGCCCACCCCGTAGCCCCCTTCACCTCTGGAAACCACTAATCTGTTCTCTTTAGCCATGTGTTTGTTTACTTCCACATATGATTGAAATAATGTAGCATTTGTCTTTCTCTGTCTAGATTATTTTGCTTAACTTCATACCCTCAGGTCCTTCCATGTTGTTGCAAATGGGACGATTTTGTCTTCTTTATAGCTGAATAGTATTCCATTGTATATATATATACCACACCTTCTTTATCCATTCATCCAGGGGTGCATAAATCTCTTTGGGTTGTTGATTTCGAGTTCTTTGGGTAAACACCCAGTAGCAGGATAGCTGGATCATATGGTATTTCTATTTTTAATTGTTTGAGGAATCTTCATACTGTTTTCCATAGTGGCTGCACCAGTTTGCATTCCCACCAGCAGTATGTGAGGGTTCCCTTTTCTCCATATCCTCTTCAACATTTGCTACTTTTTGTCTTGGTGATTATAGCCATTCTAACGGTGTAAGGTGATATCTATTTGTAGTTTTGATTTGCATTTACCTAATAACCTGTGATGTTGAACATCTTTTCATGTGCCTGTTAGCCATCTGTATATCTTCTTTGGAAAAATATCTGTGCATATCCTCTGCCCACTTTCTGATCGGGTTATTTGTTTTTCTGTTGTTGAGTTGTATGAGTTCTTTATATATTTAGGAAATTAACCCCTTATTCAGATATATGATTTGCAAATATTTTCTCCAAGTTGGTGGGCTGTCTTTTCATTTTGTCCCTTGTTTGCTTTGCTGTGCAGAAGGTCCTTAGTCTCATGTAGTCCCATTTGTTTATTTTTTTCTTTGTTTCCTTTGTCCGAGGAGACATGGTATTCAAAAATGTGCTGCTAAGACCAATGTCACAGAGTGTGCTGCTTATGTTTTCGTCTAGGAGTTTTGTGGTTTCAGGTCTTATATTCAAGTCTTTAATCCATTTGGAGTTAATTTTTGTGTATGGTGTAAGATAATGGTCTACTTTCATTCTTTTGCATGCATGTGGCTGTCCAGATTTCCCAACACAATTCATTGAAGAGACTTTCCCTTTCCATTGTGTCTTCTTTGCTTCTTTGTCAACGATTAGTTGTCCATAGATGTGTGGTTTTATTTTGGGGCTTTCAGTTCTGTTCCATTGATCTGTGTGTCTCTTTTTGTGCTAGTATCATGCTGTTTCGATTACCATAGAGGTGTAGTATATTTTGAAATCAGGGATTGTGATGCCTCCAGCTTTGTTCTTTTTTCTCAGAAATGCTTTGGCTATTCAAGGTCTTTTTTTTTTTTAATTTTTTGTTTATTGCAGTAACATTGGTTTATAACATTGTAAAAGTTTCAGGTGTACATCATTGTACTTCTATTTCTGCATAGATTACATCATGTTCACCACCAAAATGCTAATTGTTGGGTATTTATCCAAAGAACTTGAAAACACCAATTTGTAAAGATACATGCACCCCTGTGTTCATTGCAGCGTTATTCACAATAGCCAAGACTTGGAAGCAACCTAAGTGCCCATCAAGGGACAAATGGATAAAGAAGCTGTGGTATATATACACAATGGAATACTACTCAGCCATAAGAAACGATGAAATCCAGCCATTTGTGACAACATGGATGGACATTGAGGGTATAATGCAAAGTGAAATAAGTCAGAGGGAGAAGGTCAAATACGGTATTCAAGGTCTTTTGATGTTTCATATAAATTTTAGGATTCTTTGTTCTATTTCTGTGAAGAATGTCATTGGGATTCTGATTGGAATTGCATTGAATCTGTAGATTGCTTTAGGTAATATGGACATTTTAACTAGGTTTATTCTTCCAATCCATGAGCATGGAATATCTTGCCATTTCTTTATGTTTTCTTCAATTTCTTTCAATAATGTCTTATAGTTTTCAGTGTAAAGTGTTTCATCTCTTTGGTTAAATTTATTCCTAGATATCTTATTCTTTTTTTCGCAATTGTAAATGGGATTGTTTTCTTTTTTTTTTTTTTTAAATTTTTTTATTGATGTTTTAATGGTTTTTAACATTGTGAAACTTTGGGTTGTGCATTTTTGTTTGTCCATCACCGTATATATGACTCCCTTCACCCTTGTGCCCACCCCCCACCCCCACCCCCCACCCCCACTTCCCCTTGTAACCACAGTACAGTTTTCTCTGTCCATGTGTTGGTATGTATTCCACATATGAGTGAGATCATACAGTGTTTGTCTTTCTCTTCCTGGCTTATTTCACTTAACATAATACTCTCCAGGCCCATCCATGTTGTTGCAAATGGGACTATTTTGTCTTTTTTTATGGCTGAGTAGTGTTCCATTGTATATATATACCACTTTCTTAATCCAATCGTCAGTCGAGGGACACTTAGGTTGCTTCCACTTCTTGGTTATGGTGAATAATGCTGCAATGAACATAGGGGCGCATAAGCCTCTTTGGATTGTTGATTTCAGGTTCGTTGGATAGATTCCCAATAGTGGGATGGCTGGGTCATAGGGCATCTCTATTTTTAATTCTTTGAGGAATCTCCATACCGTTTTCCATAGAGGCTGCACCAGTTTGCATTCCCACCAGCTGTGTATGAGGGTTCCTGTTTCTCCACATCCTCTCCAACACTTGTTGTTTTTTGTCTTGGTGATTATAGCCATTCTAACGGGCGTGAGGTGGTATCTTAGTGTTGTTTTGATTTGCATTTCCCTGATGATTAGTGATGTTGAACATCTTTTCATGTGCCTATTGGCCATCTGTATATCTTCTTTGGAGAAGTGTCTGTTCATTTCCTCCGCCCATTTTTTGATCGGGCTGTTTGTTTATTTGTTGTTCAGTTGTGTCAGTTCTTTATATATTATGGAGATCAACCCCTTGTCAGATGTATGTTTTGCAAATATTCTCTCCCAGCTGGTTGGTTGTCTGTTAATCTTGATTCTGGTTTCATTTGTCTTATAAAAGCTCTTTAATCTGATAAAGTCCCACTTGTTTATTTTTTCTTTAGTTTCCCTAGTCTGGGTAGGCATGTAAATATTTAAAGTGTATAATGTGATGATATTATATATATACATATTTATGTATATTGTGAAATGATTGCCACAACTAAGTTAATTAACACATCCATCACCTGACATAGGTACGTTTTTTTTTGTATGTGGTAAGAATGCTTAAGATCTACTATCTTAGCAAATTTCAAGCATAAGATACAGTACTAACTGTAGTCACTGCAATGTATATTAGCTTCTCAGAACTTATTCATCTTATAAATGAAAATTTGTACACTTTGTCCAACGATCCATTTCCCCCATCCCCCAGCCCCAAGAAATGACCATTCTATTAACTGTTTCTATGAGTTCAACTTTTTTTTTAGATTCCACACATAAGTGAGGTCATACAGAATTTGTCTTTCTCTGTTGAGCTTATTTCACTTAGCATGAGGTCTTCCAGGTTATTCATGTTGTTGCAAATGGAAGAATTTCCTTCTTTTTATGTCTGAATGATATTCCATTTTATATATATATATATACATACCACATTTTCTTTATTCATTCATCTGTCAGTCGACGCTCAGGTCTTTCTGATAGCTTGTGTATTGTGGATAATGCTGTAATGAACATGTGAGTGCAGATGTCACTTCAAGATAGTGTTGCATTTCCTTTGAATATATACTGATAAGAGGGATTGCTGAATCCTATGGTAGTTCTATTTTTAATTTTTTTGAGGTACCTCCATACTGTTTTCCACAATGACTGCACCCATTTACATTCACAGTAATGATGTACAAATGTTCTCTTTTCTCCACATCCCCACCAATATTTGTTATCAATTGACTTTTTATAATAGCCCTCTTAAGTGTGAGGTGATATCTCAGTGTGGTTTTGATTTGCATTTCCCTTATGATTAGTAACGTTAGGCATCTTTTCATGTACCTGTTGACCATTTGTATGTCTTCCTTGGAAAAATGTCTATTCAGGTCCTCTAGTCATTTTTTTTTTTTTGAAAGAAAAGGTAATACTTTCATTTCATTCTTTTTTTTTTAATTTTTGTTTATTGCAGTAACATTGGTTCATAACATTGTAAAAATTTCACGTGTACATCATTATACTTCTATTTCTGCGTAGATTACATCATGTTCACCACCAAAACACTAATTACAACCCATCACCACACACATGTACCGAATTATCCCTTTCACCCTCCTCCCTCCCCCCTTCCCCTCTGGTAACCACCAATCCAATCTCTGTCCCTTTTTTCTGGTGAGGAAGATTAGCCCTGAGCTAACATTTGTTGCTGATCCTCCTCTTTTTTGCTGAGGAAGATTGGCCCTGGGCTAACATCTTCCTCTACCTTATATATGGGATGCCTGCCACAGCATGGCTTGATAAGCGGTGTGTAGGTCCATGCCTGGGATCTGAACCTGTGAACCCAGGGGCCCTGAATCAGCGCATGCTAACTTAACTACTAGACCACTAAGCCAACCCCTCTGCTTATGTTTTAATCAGATTATTTGGAGTATTTTTGCTGTTGAGTTGTATGAGTTTCTTATATATTTTCGAAGCTAACCTCATATCAGATATATGGTTTGCAAATATTTTCTCCCACTCCATAGGTTGCCTTTTCATTTTGTTGATTGTTTTCTTTGCTGTGCAGAAGCATTTTAGTTTGATGTAGTCCCACTTGTTTATTTTTGATTTTGTTGCCTGTGCTTTTAGTGTCATATCCAAGGATTCATTACCAAGACCAATGTCAAGGATTTTTTTCCCTTTGTTTTCTTCTAGGAATTTTATGTTTTCAGTCTTACACTTAACTCTTTAATCCTTTTCAAATTAATTTTGTGGGTAGCATAAGGTAGGGGTCCAGTCTCATTTTTTTGCATGTGAATGTCCAGTTTTTCCAATGCCATTTATTCACGAGACAACATTTTCCCCATTGTATATTCTTGGTGCCCTTGTCAAAGATCAGTTGATTGTATATGTGTGAGCTTATTTCTGGACTCTCCATTCTGTTCCATTGGTCTATATGTTGTCTCTGCTTTTATGCTGATACCATACTGTTTTGATTACTATAGCTAGATACTAATAAAGTTGGAAATCAGGAAATGTGATACTACCAGTTTTATTCTTCTTTATCAAGATTGTTTTGGCTATTTGGAGTCTTTGGTTGTTCCATATAAATTTTAGGATTGCTTTTTCTATTTCTGTGAAAAATGACATTGGAATCTTGATGGGGACTGCATTGAATCTATAGATTGCTTTGGGTAGTATGGAAATTTTAACAATATTAATTATTACGGAGTGATGTCATCAAGATGGTGACATAGGTCATTCCTGACTTAAGTCCCCCTCACAAGAAGACCCACTAGCAACTAGTCATAGACAAGACATCATTGTGAAAATCCTAGAACATAGAGATGAGGCTGAAACACCTCCCTGGAACACAGAGACCAAGAAAGACTGCATTAGAAGAGTAAATGGAGTGGCTACACTCTGACCACATCACCCCTCCTCTAGGCTGGTACAGCACCACAGTTTCCCTACTGGGAAAAAGAGTGCCCAAGGTGGACATCCAGCTACCCTAGCATTGTGGGTTGCTTCCTGGGAGGCCTAATTGTGTCTCACCTCATGAAGATTGCAGGGGAAGTCTGGGGGCTTGACTACCGGAGATCAGATTGTGACGGAGAAGGTGGGCAAGGTTTATAGCAACCAGTGCTTGGATCTTGGAAGATTGAGTTCCTACTCACAGCAGCAACCAAGTATAAATCCAAACTAGTGGCTTTGCCCATCTTCAGAGCCAACATGTTGGCCCTGTCTGACCAGGAAACTTGGTATGTAGTTCTGCTTGATCTGGGACCACAAACAGCAAGCCTTGCTGGCCTTGGAGCCTGTTACGACACCACTTCCTTGGCCAGTGACACCAATTCATAGCCCTGCTTACTGTTGAGTATTTCCCCCCAAACCTGCCCCAAAATGAAGCCTGGCCAGAGCGTGTGGGAAGCTGTGTATCCCAGCAACACTTGAGCAGACAGCCTGGCTGGCAACTCTGTCCTTCTGCAGAGCCAAGCCAGTGGCCCCATCTGGTCAAGGAGTTTGGTGCAAAGTTCTACTGATTCAAGACCCCAAACAATGAGCCTTTCTGGCCTTGGAGTCTGTTCTGCTACCTTGCCATACAGGAAAGCCAATTCATAGCCCTGCCTACTGCTGAGTGCCACCCCTAGCCCCATGCAACCAGGAAATCTGTATAGCCCAGCAGAACTTGAACAGAGAGCCTGGCAGGTAGCTCTATCTGTCTGCAGAACCAAGCTGATGGTCCCATTTGACCAGAGAACTTGGTTTGCAGTTGTGGCTGATTTTGAAATACCAAACAACAATCCTTGCCAGCCTTGCAGCCTCTTCTGCCACCCTTCCTGGTTAGGGAATTTAATTCATAGCCCTGACTACTGGCTGCTGAGAGTATTCCCCAGCACTGCCTGACTAGGAAGCCTGGCTGGAGTACTTGGGAAGCTGTGTAGCTCAGCAGCACTTGAACAGATAGCCCGGCCAGAGGCTCTGCCCTTCTACAGAGCCAAGCCAGCATCCTCATCTGGTCAGAGGGCTTGATGCAAAGTTCTGCCTAATTCAAGATCTCAAACAACAAACCTTGCTGGCCTTGAAGCCTGTTATGCCACCCTGCTTAGGCAGGGTAGCTAATTAGGCACTCAGCTAATATTGCTGAGTGTCAACCCCAGCTCTGCCTGACCAGGAAACCTAGCTGGAGCACCTGGAAAGCTAAATAGCCCAAAAGCACTTGAGCAGAGCGCCCTACTAGTGGCTCTGCTCATCTGCAGAGCCAAGCCAGCAACCCTGACGGCCCAGGGAGCATGGTGTGCAGTACTGCCTTATTTGGTCCCCAAACAAGGAGACTTGCCAGCCTTGAAGACTATCTCCTTCCCCACCCATGCAAGGAAGCTAATTCATAGATCTGCCCATTGCTGAATATAGCCTATAGCTTCTCTAACGAGGAAACCTAACTACAGCACCTGGGAATCTGTGTAGCCCATCCTAAAGTGCCACAAACAGTAGCATGTGAGCAGAAAGCCCAGCCAGCAGCTCTGCCTTTCTGAAGAGCAAGGCTGATGGCCTAACCGTCCAGGGAACTCAGTGTGCAGTTTTGCCAGACTCAGATCCCAAAACAATGAGCCATGCTAGGCTTGGGACATCTTCTGCTGCCTTGTCTGGGCAGTAAAGCTAATTCATGGCCTTGCCTGCTGCTGAGTACAGTATCCAGTCCTGCCTGACAAGGAAGCCGGACCAGAGAATCCAGGCAACTCCAGATCCCACCCTATAGCCCCGAATGTGAAGAGAATCAAGCCAGAAGTTCAATCCAACTGTTCCCAGCCAACAGTACCCACAATCCCTCAGCATTCAGGCAGTAGCTTCACCAAAAAATAGACCCTTATAGCAAACCCCACCTGCCCAAGGACTCTACCAGCTGACCCCACCAAACCCCAAGATGAGCTGACTTGTGAAGTACTGTCTCTGCCAAAACACACTTATAAAGTCTGAAAGAGGAGATCACTTACTCAAATGCACAGACACCAATGTAAGGAATCAAGGATCATGAAAAATCAGACAAAATAGACTTTAAGCTAAAATTGTTCAAAAGAGACAAGGAAGGTCATTATATAATGATAAAAGGATTAATCCATCTAGAAGACATAACAATTGTAAATATTTATCCACACAACATGGAGCACCTAAATATATAAAGCAAACACTAGCAGAACTAAAATGAGAAATAAACAGCAAAGCAATAGTAGTTGGGGACTTTAAACCCTGATTGTTATAGTGGATAGATCATCCAGACAGAGAATCAATAATGAAACAGCAGATTTGAAGAACACTACAGAACAGATGGACATAACAGACATAAACAGAACATTCTATCCAACAACAGCAGAATGCACATATTTCTCAACAGCACATGGGACATTTGCTAGGATAGATCATATGTTACGCTACAAAGAAAGCTTATAGCTATAAAAGCATACATCAAAAAAATAGAAAGATCTCAAATAAATAACCTCGCTTTACACTTCAAGGAACTAGAAAAAGAAGAACAGACTCAGCCCAAAGGTTAGCAGAAGGAAGGAAATAAAGATGAGTGTAGAAATAAATGAAATAAAGAACAGAAAAACAATAAAAAATATTAACAAAACAAAGAGTTGGTCCTTTGAAGAGAAAAACAAAGTTGATGAATCCTTAGCTAGACCAACCAAGAAAAAACAGAGGGCTCAAATCAATAAATAAAAGACAAGACGTTACAACTGATACTACAGAAATACAAAGGATGATGAGAGACTACTTTAAATGATTATACTCCAACAAACTGGACAAACTAGAAGAAATGTATAAATTCCTAGAAACATACAACCTATGAAGACTGAATCAGGAAGAAATGGAAAATATGAACACTGAGTAATGAGTAAGGATATTGAATCAGTAATCAAAATCTTCCACAGTAAAGCTCAGAACCAGTTGGCTTTACTGGAGAATTCTACCAAACATGTAAAGCAGAATTAATGCCAATCTTTTTCAAACTATTCCAAAAAATTGAAAAGGAAGAAGAACTTCCAAACTCATTTACCATGCCATCATTACTCTTATCCCAAAGCCAAATAAGGACACTAGAAGAAAAGAAAACTATAAGGCAATATCCGTGATGAATATAGATTCAAAAATTCTCAACAAATTGAATTCAACAGCACATTAAAAGGATCATTCACTATCATCAAGTGGGATTTATTCCTGGACTGCATGAATAGTTCAACATATGGAAATCAAAAAATGTGATACGCCGTGTTAATAGAATGAAAGATAAACATCATATGATCATCTCAGTAGATGCAGAAAAAGCATTTGGCAAGTACTATATCCTTGCACTGTAAAAACTCTCAATAAATTGTGTATAGAAAGAACATACCTAAACACAATAAAGACCACAGTGACAAACCCACAACCAACATCATACTCAACTGTGAGAGGCTGAAAGTTTTTCCTGTAAGATCAGGAACAGGACAAGGGTGCCTACTCTCACCACTCCTAATCAACATAGTACTAGAAGTCCTCGCCAAACCAATCAGGCAAGAAAAAGAAATAAAGGGAATCAGAACTAGAGTGGAAGAAGTAAAATAGTCTGTATTTGCAGATGACGTGATTTTACATATAGAAGATCCTAAAGACTCCACCAAAAAATTGTTAGATCTCATCAACAAATTTAGTAAACTTGCAGGATACCAAATCAACATAGAAAAATCAGTAGTGTTTCTATCCACTAACAATAAAGGTTTTGAAAAAGAAATAAAGCAAACAACCACATTCACAATAGCATTGAAAACAATAAGATACTTAGAGATAAATTTAACCAAGGGGGTAAAAGATCTATATATTGAAACTTAAAAGACTCTGATGAAAGAAATTGAAGAAGACATGAACAAATGGAAATATATACCATGTTCACAGGTTGGAGGAATTAATATTGTTAAAATGTCCATACTACCCAAAGCCATCTATATATTCAATGCAATTTCTATCAAAATTTCAATGGTATTTTTTTACAGAAATAGAAAAACAATTCTAAAATTCATATGAAACCACGAAAGACCCCAAATAACCAAAGCAATCCTGAGAAAGAAGAACAAAGCTAGAGGCATCAAACATCCTGGTTTCAAACTTTATTACAAAGCGATAGTAATCAGAACAGTATGGCAATGACATAAAAACAGACACATAGACCAATGGAACAGAAGTGAGAGCTCAGAAATAAACCAATGTATATATGATCAACTAATATTTGACAAGGCAGCCAAAAATACTCAATGGAGAAAAGACAGTCTGTTCAATAAATGGAGCTG
Source organism: Ceratotherium simum simum (assembly GCF_057802395.1). Lineage (NCBI taxonomy): Eukaryota > Metazoa > Chordata > Mammalia > Perissodactyla > Rhinocerotidae > Ceratotherium > Ceratotherium simum. Next base: position 62,136,883 of record NC_141940.1, read on the forward strand.
GGAAAATTGGATATTCATAAGAAAAAGAATGAAACTAGAAACCTACCTTACATCACTCAAAAAAATAACTCAAAATGGATTAAAGAATTAAATATAAGACCTGAAACCATAAAAATTCAAGAAGAAAACATTGGAAAAAGGCTTCTTGACTTGGGTCTTGGCAATAATTATTTTTGGATATAACACCTAAAACATAAGCAACAAAATAAAAAATAAACAAGTGAGGCTATATCAAACTAAAAAGCTTCTGCACAGCAAAAGAACTAATCAACAAAATGAAAAGGCAACCTATGGAATGGGAGAAAATATTTGCAAACCACATATCTGATAGAGGTTAATATACAAAATATATAAGAAACTGATACATCTGAATAGAAAAACAACCACCAGATAATCCAATTAAAAAATGGGCAGAGGACCTGAATAGACTTTTTTCCAAATAAGATATTCAAATGGCCAACAGGTACATAAAAAGGTGCTCAATATCACTAATTATTATGGAAATGCAAATCAAAAGCACAATGATATATCACCTCACATCTTTTAGAATGGCTATCATCAAATAGACAAGAAATAACAAGTGTTGGAGAGGATGTGGAGAAAAGGGAACCCTTGTGTACTGGTGGTGAGAAGGTAAATTGGTAGAGCCACTATGGAAAACAGAATGGAAGTCTCTCAAATAATTAAAAATAGAACATGGAAGACATGGAAACGACCTAAGTGTCCATTGATGGATGAATGAATAAAGAAATTTTGGCATATAGATATTTTATATATAAATATAAATATATATATATGAATACTATTCAGCCATAAAAGAAGGAAGTCCTGCTATTTATGACAACATGAATGGATCTTGAGGTCATTATGCCAAGTGAAATGAGTCAGACATAGAAAGATACTGTATGATTACACATATATGGGAAATCTGAAAAAATGAGACTCATAGAAACAGAGATCAGATTTGTGGTTGCCAGAGGTGAGGGTTGCGGGTTGGGAAATTAGGTGAAGGTGGTCAAAAGGTACAAACTTCCTGTTATAAAATAAATAAGTTCTGGGGATATACTATGCAACATGATGACTATAGTTAATGTTATATTGTACATTTGAAAGTTGCTAAGACATCTTAAAAGTTCTCATCACAAGGAAAAAATTGTAGCTATATGAGGTGATAAATGTTAACTAATTTTATTTATTGTGGTAATCATTTCACAATATATACATATATCAAATCATTATATTGTACTAATACAGTGTTACATGTCAATTATATCTCAATAAAAATGGAAGAAAAAACAATATTAATTATTCCAATCCATGAACATGAGATAACTTTCCATTTCTTTGAGTCTTCCTCATTTTCTTTCATCAATATCTTATAGTTTTCAGTGTATAAGAGTTTCACCTCTTGGTTAAATTTATTCTTAAGTATTGTTTTTGATGCTATTGTAAAATTGTTACTGTATAGAAACCCAACTAATTTTTTATCTTGAATTTATACCTTGCAAATTTGCTGAATTCTTTTATTAGTTTTAACAGGTTTTGGTGAATTTTTTAGGGTTTTACATATTTACGAATAGATCATCTGCAAATGGAGATAATTTTACCACTTTGTTTCTGATTTTGATGTGTTAATTTCTATTTCTTGCCTAATTGTTCTGTTAGGACTTCCACTCTATGTTGAACAAGAGTGTTGAGAGTTGGTAACCTTGTCTTATTCATGATCTTATGGGAAAAGCTATCAGCTTTTCACCACTGAGTATGATGTTAGCTGTGTTTTTTAAATTAATTAATTAATTAACTATTTTTATTGAGATAACATTGGTTTATAACATTATATAAATTTCAGATGTACATCATTATATTTCTATTTCTGTATAGACCACATCATGTTCACCACTAAAAGTTTAGTTGCCGTCCATAACCATACAACTGTACCCCTTTTGTCCTACACTACCCCCCTTCCCCTCTGGTAACCAACAATCTATTTTCTGTTTCTATGTGTTTGTTTGTTGCTGTTGCTGTTTTTTATCTTCCACATATTTCATTTTGCTTAGCATAATACCCTCAAGGTCCATCTATGTTGTCACAAATGGCAAAATTTCATCTTTTTATGGCTGAGTAGTATTCCATTGCATGTAATTTTTATTTATTTATTTATTTTCCCCCCAAAGCCCCAATAGATAATTGTATGTCATAGCTGCACATCCTTCTAGTTGCTGCATGTGGGACGCAGCCTCAGCATAGCCGGAGAAGCGGTGCGTCGGTGCGCACCCGGGATCCGAACCCAGGCCGCCAGCAGCAGAGCACACGCACTTAACCACCAAGCCACGGGGCCGGCCCCCATTGCATGTATATACCACATCTTCTTTATCCATTCATCTGTCACTGGGTACTTAGGTTGTTTCCAAGTCTTTGTTATTGTGAATCATGCTGCAATGAACATAGGGGTGCATATATCTTTTCAAATTAGTGGTTTTGTGTTCTTTGGATAAATACACAGAATTGAAATATCTGGATCACATGGCATTTTGATTTTTAATTTTTTGAGAAATTTCCACACTGTTTTCCATAGTGGTTGCACCACTTTGCATTCCCACCAGGAATGCATGAGGGTTCTCTGTTCTCCACATCTTCTCCAACACTCATTACTCCTTGTCTTTTTATTAATAGCCATTCTGATGAGCATGAGGTGATAGCTCATTTTGGTTGTGATTCGGATTTCCCTAATAATTAGTGATGTTGAACATCTTTTCATGTGCCTGTTGGCCATCTACATATCCTCTTTGGAAAAATATTTGTTCAGATCCTCTGACCATTTTTTAATTGGGTTGTTTGTTTTTTGTTGTTGTTGAGTTGTATGAGTTCTTTATTTAGTTTGGATATTAACCCCTTATCTGACACATAATTTGCAAATATCTTCACCCAATTGATAGATTGTCTTTTTGTTTTGTTGATGGTTTCTTTTGCTATGTAGAAGCTTTTTAGTTTGATGTAGTCCCATTAGTTTATTTGTTCTTTGGTTTCCCTTGTCTGAGGAGACATTCAAAAAGATACAGATAAGACCATTGTCAAAAAGCATATTGCCTATGTTTTCTCATAGGAATTTTATGTTTCAGGTCTTACATTCAAGTCTTAATCCATTTTGAGTTAATTTTTGTGTGTGGTGCAAGATAGCGGTCTAATTTCATTCTTTTCCATGTGGCTGTCCAATTTTCCTAACACCATTATTGAAGAGACTGTTCTTTCTTCATTGGTGTGTTCTTGGGTCCTTTGTCGAAAATTAAATGCCCATAAATGGGTGGATTTCTTTCTGGGCTCTCACTTCTGTTACATTGATCTGTGTGTCTGTTTTTCTGCCAGTACTATGCTGTTTGTAGTATACTTTGAAATCAGGGAGTGTGATGATTCCAGCTTTGTTCTTTATTCTCACAGTTGTTTTGGCTACTTGGAGTCTTTTGTTGTCCCATATAAATTTTAGAATTCTTTGTTCTATTTCCATGAAAAATATCTTTAGGACTTTGAATGGGATTGCACTGAATCTCTAGATTACTTTAGGTAGTATGAACATTTTTACTCTGTTAATTCTTCCAATCCATGAGCACTGAATATCTTTCCATTTCTTTTTGTCTTCTTTGATTTCTTTCAACAATAGTTTTATAGTTTCAGTGTACAGGTCTTTTAACTCCTTGGTTTAATTTATTCCTAGGTATTTTATTATTTTTGTTGTGATTGTAAGTGGGATTGTATTCTTGATTTCTCTTTCTCCTATTTCACTGTTAGTGTATAGATATGCAACTGATTTTTGTATGTTGATTTTATACCCTGCCAATTTACTGAATTCATTATTATTTCTAATAGTTTCTGGGTGGATTCTTTAGGGTTTTATATATATAAAATCATGTCATCTGCAAATAGGGAGTTTTACTTCTTCCTTTCCAATTTGGATACTTTTTTTCCTTTTTCTTGACTAATTGATCTGGCTAGGACTTCCAATACTATTTTAAATAAGAGTAGCAAAAGTGTGATTCTTTGTCTTGTTTTTGTTCTTAGAGGGATACCTTTTAGTTTTTCACTGTTGAGTATGACGTTAGCTGTGAGTTTGTCATATGTAGCCTTTTTTATTTTGAGGTACTTTCCTTCTATATCCATTTAATTCAAAGTTTTTTTTTTATCATAAATGGATGCTGAATCTTGTCAAATGCTTTCTCTGCATCTATTGAGATGGTTATGTGATTTTTATTCTTCGTTTTGTTAATGTGGTGTATCACGATTGATTTTCCGATGTTAACTATCCTTACATCCCTGGACCATATCTCACTTGATTGTGACATATGATCCTTGCAGTGTATTGTACTTGATTTTAGCCACTATCTTATTGAAGATGCTTGAATCGATGTTCATCAGTGATATTGGCCTGTAATATTCTTTTTTTGTGTAGTCTTTGTCTGGTTTTGGTATCAGGATAACGTTAGCCTCATAAAATGAGTCAGAAAGCATTCCCTCCGCTTTAATTTTTTGGAAGAGTTTGAGAGATTAGCTATTAAATTTTCTTGGAATATTTGGTAGAATTCACTGGGGAAGCCATCTGGTCCTGGACTTTTGTTTTTTGGGAGAATTTTGATTACTGTTTCCATCTCCTTACTAGTTATCAGTCTATTCAGATTCTCTATTTCTTCATGATTCAGTTTTGGAAGGTTGTATGATTCTAAGAATTTATCCATTTCTTCTAGATTATCTAATTTGTTTGTGTATAGCTTTTCATAGAATTCTCTTATAATCCTTTATATTTATGTAGTGTCTCTTGTAACTTCTCCTCTTTCGTTTGTGATTTTACTTATTGAGTCTTCTCTCTTTTTTTTCTTGGTGACTCTAGCTAAAGTTTTGTCAATTTTGTTTATCTTTTCAAAGAACTAGCACTTAGTTTCACTGATCTTTTCTATTGTCTTTTTAGTCTCTATTTCGTTTATTTCTCCTCTGATTTTTAATATTTCTTTCCTTCTACTGATTTGAAGCTTTGTTGGTCTTTTTTTAGTTACTTCAGGTGTAACGTTAGATTGTTTATATGAGATTTTTCTTGTTTTTGGAGGGAGGTCTGTATTACTATGAACTTTCCTCTTAGTACCAATTTTATTGTAGCCCATAGATTCTGGTAAGTTGTATTTTCATTTTCATTTGTTTCCAGGTATTTTTTGATTTCTCCTTTGATTTCTTCATTGACCTAACAATTGTTGAGTATCATTTTGTTTAATCTCCACATATTTGCGACTTTTCCAGTTTTTCTCTTGTAGTTGATTTCTATTTTCATATCATTGTGGTTGGAAAATATGCTTGATGTGATTTCAATCTTCTTAAATTTATTGAGACTTGTATTATGGCATAAGATGTGATCTATCCTGGAGAATGTTCCATGTGCACTCAAAAACTATGTGTATTCTGCTCTTTTTGGATAGAATGTTCTCTACATATCTATTAAATCCATCTGGTCTAATATGTCATATAAGACCAATGTTTCTTTATCTTCTATCTGGATGGTATATCCATTGATGTAAGTGGGGTGTTACAGTCCCCTACTATCATTGTGTTACTGTCAATTTCTTTTTTATGACTGTTAATATTTGCTTTATGTATTTAGGTGCTCCTATGTTGGGTGCATGGACATTTACAAATGTTATATCCTTTTGCTTGATTGTTCCCTTTATTATTATATAATGCCCTTCTTTGTCTCTTGTTGCAGTTTTTGTTTAAAGTCTATTTTGTCTGATGTAAGTATTGACACTTCTACAGATTTCTTTTTTGTTTCCATTTGCATAAAATATCTTTTTCCATCCCTTTACTTCCAGTCTTTCAGTGTCTTTAGATCTGAAGTGTGTCTCTTGTATGCAGCATATATATGGGTCTTGTTTTTTATCCATTAAGTCACCCTATGTATTTTTATTGGAGCATTTAGTCCACTTACATTTAAAATAATTATTGATAGGTATTTACTTATTGCCATTTTGTTAGTTGTTTTCTGGTTGTTTTAGTAGTTCTTCTCTCTTCCCTTCTTCCTCTCTTGCTCTCTTTCCTTGTGATTTGATGACATTCTTTAGTGTTATGTTTGGCTTCCTTTCTCTTTATTTTTTGGTGTATTTATTATAGGTTTTTGGTTTGTGGTTACCATGAAGCTCATATAATAACCTATGTATATAGCAATCTATATTAAGCTAATGGTCTTTTAAGTTTGACCTCATACTAAAAGTCCTACACTTTTACTCCACCCCCACATTTTATGTTCTTGACATCATAGTTTACCTCATTTGATTTTGTGTATCTCTTACACTTTTATTGTAGGTATATATGATTTTAGTACTTTTGTCTTTTGACTTTCATAATAGCTTTATAGGTGATCGATTCACTACCCTCACTGTATATGTGCATTTACCAGTGATACTTTTTCTTTGATAATTTTCTTATTTCTATTTGTAATCTTTTCTTTTACACTTAAATAAGTCCCTTTAACATTTCTTGTAAGGCCAGTTTAGTGGTTATGAACTCCTTTAGTTCTTGCTTGTCTGGAGATTCTTTTTCTTAAAAAAATTATTTCATTGAAGTCATATTGGCTTATATCATTGTGTAAATTTTAGGTATACATCATTATACATCAGTTTCCATATAGACTGCATTGTGTTCACCACCAATAGTGTAGCTTTTATCCATCACCATATATATGTGCCCCTTTATCCCTTGCACTCTATCCCATCCCCTTTCCATCTGGTAACCACTAATCTGTTCTCCTTATTCCTGTGTTTACCTTCCACATATGAGTGAAATCATAAAGTGTTTGTTTTTCTCTGTCTGCCTTATTTCACTTAGTGTAATATCCTCGAGGTCCATCCATGTTGTCCCAAATGACACGATGTCTTTTTTATGACTGAGTAGTATCCATTGTATATATGTACCATATCTTCTTTATCTTTCATCCATTGATGGGCACTTGGGTTGCTTCCACATCTTGGCTATTGTGAATAAAGCTGCAGTGAACATAGGGATGCATAAATCTCTTTGAATGGGTGATTTCATGGTCTTTGGATAAATAACAGTAGTGGAATAGCTAGACCATACGGTATTTCAATTTTTAATGTTTTGAGAAATCTCAATACTATTTCTCATGGTGGCTGCACCAGCTTCCATTCCTGTCAGCAGTTTATGAGTGTTCCCTCTGATAAACTCTCCCACATCCTCTCCAACATTTGTTATTCCTTTTCTGGTTAATTATAGCCATTCTGATGGGTGCGAGGTGATATCTCATTGTAGTTTTGATTTGCATTTTCCTAATAATTAGTGACTTTCAACATCTTTTCATGTTCCTGTTGACCATCTGTATATATTTTTTAGAAAAATATATGTTCACATCCTCTGCCCATTTGTTTAATCAGGTTGTTTCTTTTTTGTTGTTGAGTTGTATGAGTTCCTTACATATTTTGGAATTTAACCCATTGTTCAATATATAATTTGCAAATATTTTCTCCCAGTTGGTGGGCTGTCTTTTCATTTTCTTCATTGTTTCTCTTGCTTTGAAGAGCTTTTAGTCTGATATAGTCCCATTTGTTTACTTTTTTCTTTTGTTTCCCTTGCCTGATTACACATGGTATTCAAAAAGATGCTAGTAAGACTGATGTCAAAGAGTGTACTGCCTGTATTTTCCTCCAGTAGTTTTATGGTTTCAGGTCTTACATTCAAGTCTAATCCATCTTGAGTTAATTTTTGCATATGGTGTAAGATATTGGTCTATTTTCATTCTTTTGCATGTGGCTGTCCAGTTTTTCAAACACCACCTATTGAAGAGACTTTCCTTTCTGCATTGTATGTTCTTGGATCCTTTGTCAAAGATTAGCTGTCCATAGATGTATGGTTTTATTTCTGGGCTTTCAATTCTGTTGCATCGGTCTGTGTGTCTGTTTTTGTGCCAGTACCATACTGTCTTGATTACTTTAGGTTTTTAGTATATTTTGAAGTCAGGGATTGTGAGGCCTCCTGTGTTGTTCTTTTTTCTCAGGGTTGCTTTGGCTATTCGGGGTCTTTTGTTGTTCCACATAAATTTTAGGATTCTTTGTTCTATTTCCATGAAGAATATCTTTGGGATTCTGATTGGGATTGCATTGAATCTGTAGACTGCTTTAGGTAATATGATATTTTAACTATATTTATTCTTTTAATCTATGAGCATGGAATATCTTGCCATTTCTTTATAACTTCTTCAATTTCTTTCAATAATGTCATAGGTTTCAGTATATAGATCTTTCTTCTCTTTGGGTAAATTTATTCCTAGATATTTTATTCTTTTTGTTGTGATTGTAAATCAAATTGTATTCTTGACTTCTCTTTCCACTAGTTTCTTATTAGTGTATAGAAATGCAACTGATTTTTGCAAGTTGATTTTTCACCCTGGAACTTTGCTGTAGTTGTTGATTACTACTAATAGTTTTCTGATGGATTCTTTAGAGTTTTCTACATATAGAATCATGTCGTCCGCCAACAGTGAGAGTTTCACTTCTTCTTTTCCATTTTGGCTTCCTTTTAAACCTCCAGTAATATGTTGAATAGGAGTGCTGAGAGTGGGCACTCTTGTCTTATTCCTGTTCTCAGAGGGATGACTTTCAGTTTTTCACTGTTGAGTATGATGTTGACTGTGGGTTTGTCTTATATGGCCTTTCTTATATTGATGTACTTTCCTTCTAAACCCAATTTATTGAGAGTTTTTATCATAAGTGGATTTTGGATCATGTCAAATGCTTTCTCTGCATCTATTGAGATGATCATGTGATTTTATTCCTCATTTTGTTAATGTGGTGTATCACATTGATTGATTTGCAGATGTTGAACCATCTCTATGTCTCTGGTATAAATCCCACTCTATCATGGTGTATGATCTTTTTAACGTATTGCTGTATTCACTTTGCCATTATTTTGTTGAGGATTTTTGCGTCTGTGTTCATCAGTGATATTGGCTTGTAATTTTCCTTCTTTGTGATGTCCTTGCCTGGTTTTGGTATCAGGGTAATGTTGGCTTCGTAGAATGAGTTAGGGACCTTCCTCCTCACCTCAATTTTTTGGAAGAGTTTGAGAAGGATAAGTATTAAGTCTTCTTTGAGTTATCATGGTAATGTTGGCCTCATGGAATGAGTTTAGAAGCATTCCACCTACTTCAATCTTTTGGAATAGTTTTAGAAGGATAGGTATTACATCTTCTTTGAATGTTTGCTAGAATTCTCCAGTCTGGTCCTGGACTTTAGTTTTTTGATTACTGTTTCAATCTCTCTATTTGTGATTGGTCTATTCTGATTTCTATTTCTTCTTGATTCAGATTCAGGACATGGTATGAGTCTAAGAATTTATCCATTTTATCTAGGTTATCCAATTTGTTGGCATATAGATTTTCATAGTATTCTCCTATAATCTTTTGTGTTTCTGTGGTGTCTGGTGTAATTTCTCCTTTTTCACTTATAATTTTATTTATTGGAGCCTTATCTCTTTTTTTCTTAGTGAGTCTGGCTAAAGGTTTGTCAATTTTGTTTATCTTCTCAAAGAACCAGCTGTAAGGTTCATTGATTCTTTCTACTGTTTTTATTTTTTTCTCTTTTTTTTTCCTGAGGAATATTAGCCCTGAGCTAACATCTGTTGCCAATCCTCCTCTTTTTTGCTTCAGGGAGATTAGCCCTGAGCTAACATCTGTGCCAATCTTCCTTCACTTTATATGTGGGTCACTGGCAGAGCATAGCTGAAGAGTGGTATAGGTTTGCACCTGGGATGCGAACCCATGATCCTGGGCTGCTGAAGTGAAGTGCACCAAACTTAAGAATTATGGAATGGACTGGCCCCTCTACTGTTCTTTTAGTCTCTATTTTATTTCTGCTCTAATTTTTATTATTTCCATCGTTATGCTGACTTTGGGCTTTGTACTTTATTTTCTATCTCTGTTAGGTGTAATTCAAGATTATTTATTTGAGATTTTTCTTGTTTGTGGAGGTGGGCCTGTATTGTTGTGAATTTCCCTCTTATAACCACACTTGCTGCATCCCATAAGAATTGGTATGATGTATTTTCATTTTCATTTATCTCCAGGTATTTTTGAATTTCTCCTTTGATTTCTTCATTGAACCAATGGTTGTTCAGTAGCATGTTGTTTAGTCTCCACATATTTGTGACTTTCCCAGCCTTTTTCTTGTAGTTGATATCTAGTTTCATAGCACTGTGGTCATAAAAGATACTTGATATGATTTCAGTCTTCTTAAATTTATTGAGGATTGCCTTGTTTCCCAACATATGGTCTATCTTTGAGAATGTTCCACGTGCACTTGAGAAGAATGTGTATTCTGCTGTTTTTGGATAGAATGATCTCTATTTATCTATTAGTGCATCTGATCAGAAGTTTCATGTAAATCCATTATTTCCTGGTTGGCTTTTTATGTGGATTATCTATCCATTGATGTAAGTGGGGTGTTGAGGTCCCCTGTTATTATTGTGTTGCTGTTAATTTCTCACTTTAGGTCAGTTAATAGTTGCTTTATATACTTTGGTGCTCCTGTGTTAGATTCATATATATTCAAAAGTGTTGTGTCCTCTTAGTGGAATGTCCCTTTTATCATTATATAAAATATCTTTGTCTCTCGTTGTCTTTTTTACCTTGAAGTCTGCTTTGTGTAAGTATGGCAACACCTGCTTTCTTTTGTTTGCCAATTGCTTGGAGTATTGCCTTCCATCCTTCATTCTGAACCTATGTTTGTCTTTAAAGCTAAGATATGTTTCCGGAGGCAACATATTCTTGGGTCTTCTTTTTAATCCATCCAGCTACTCAGTGTCCTTTGATTGGAGAATTAAATCTATTTACATTTATAGTGATTATTGATGTATGAGGGCTTAATGCTGCCATTTTATCTCTTGTTTTCCAGCTGTTCTGTATTTCCATCGTTTCTCTTCCCTTGTTTTTCTGACTGCCATTTCATTTTGGTGGTTTTCTGTGATGATTTTCTCAGTTTTCTCTTTATTTATTAATTGTGGCTCTGCTCTGATTTTTTTGTTTGGTGGTTACCCTGAGGTTTGTATAAAAGATCTTCTAGGGTGCCCCCCCAGTGGTGTAACTGTTAAGTTTACATGCTCTGCTTTGGTGGCCTGGGGTTTGCAGGTTCAGATCCCAGGCACTGACTGACACACCACTTGTCAGGCCATGCTTTGGTGGCATCCCATATAAAAAAAAAGTAGAGGAAGATGGGCACAGATGTTAGCCCAGGGCCAATCTTCCTCAGCAAAAAGAGGAGGATTGGCAACAGATGTTAGCTCACGGGGCTAATCTTCCTCACAACAACAAAAAAAAGATCTTGTAGATGAGATAGTGCATTTTCTGATAGCCTCTTATCTCCATTAGTCTAATCTGGTTCCATTCCTTTCCTCTTCCCTTTCTGAGCTATTGTTGTCACAAATTATTCTGTTTTGTGTTGTGAGTTTGTGACTAAATCAAACTGTTTATACTTGTTTTTGGTGCCATCCTACCCTTTATTTTTTATGTTATATTTAAGTTTTTGCTAACCTGTTCTGATGATAGAAAGCTGCAGTTTTCTGATTTTGTCTGTCTATTTATATCGTTGCTTAAAGCTTTGTAGACCTTTGCCTTTTTGTTTCAGTTATGAGGGCTTCATTCATCATTTCTTGTAAGGGAGGTCTAGTGGCGATGAACTCCCTCAGCTTTTATCTAGCAATGCTTTTATTTCTCCATCATATCTGAAGGATAGTTTCACTGAATAGAGTATTCTTGGCTGAAAGTTTTTGTCTTTCAGCATTTTGAATATATCATTCCATTCTCTCCTAGCCCATAAGTTTTCTCCTGAGAAATCCACTGAAAGCCTACAGTTGCTCCTTTGTAGGTTATTTTCCTCTGCCTTGCTGTCTTTAGTATTTTTTCTTTGTCATTGGCTTTTGCCATTTTTACTACTATATGCCTCAGAGAAGATCTTTTTGCATTGATGTAATTAAAAGTTCTATTGGCTTCATGTACTTGTAAGTCCAGTTCCTTCCCCAGGTTTGGGAAGTTCTCAGCTATTATTTCTTTGAACTAGCTCTCTGCTCCCTTCTCCACCTCTTCTCGTCAGACTACCTATATTCCTCATGTTGCTTTTCCTAAGTGAGTCAGATATTTCTCGAAGACTTCCTTCATTTGTTAAAAATCTTATTTCTCTATCTTCCTCCACCTGAAGCATTTCTATATATCTATCCTTGAAATCATAATTCTTTCCTCCATAACATCAGATCTATTTTTTAAGGATTCTAGATTATTTTTTATCTCATTAATTATGTTGATCATATCCAGATTTTCTCTCTCTCTCTTTTTTTTTTATAGTTTCAATCTCTTTGGTGAAGTATTCCTCTTGCTGATTAATTTTATTCCTGAGTTCATTGAACTGTCTTTCTGAGTGTTCTTGTAACTCATTGAGTTTATTTATGACAGCTATTTTGAATTCTCTGTCATTTAGATTGTGAATTTCTGTGACTTCAGAGTGGGTTTCTGGAGACTCATCATTTTCTTTCTGCTCTGAATTGTTACTGTGGTTTTTCATGGTGTTTGATGAACTGATCCTTTGATAGCACATTTGTGGTAGTATATGGTTGCAGATTCTACCTACCACTGCTGGGTGGAAGCAGGGGCTGTGTTGCTGATCCCACTCTGTCTGCTGGAATTTTTGTGGGTACAGTGGGCACTACTGAAGGCTGGGATAGTGTTTGTGTGCATGCCAGGCTGCCATTGACTCTGTTTACAGTCATGCTGTCTGCTGTGCTTGGTGGGCCATTCTCCTTTGTGAGTTCTAATCCAGGGCCACTCGTTGGGACCGTGGTGGCACAATAGGTGCTTCCCAGACCAGGATAGCATTTGTGCATGCACACAGGGCTGCTGCCACCTCCTCTTACAGTCGTGCTGGGGCACATTCCCACTTTCAGGGCTGCCACATCATGGTGGGTGCTCCTCATGTTGGCTGGGATAGCATTGGTGCATATGCCTGACTGCCACCACCTCCACTTACAGTCATGCCTGCCACTGTGCTTGGTGGGTGGGGCTCTTCTTGGGGGTTGAGCTGTGGCCACTCAGTGGGACCTCGGCAGCACCGTGGGTGCTCCCACAGGCCAAGATAGTGTTCAAGTATGCACACAGGGCTGCTGTTGCCTCCTATTATAGTCGTCTTGGGGTGCATTCCCAATGGTGGGATCAGCGAAGCACAGTGGGTGCTCCCACAGGCTGGAATAGCATTTGCATGGGGGCCTGGCTGTCTCCGCCTCCTCTTACAAATAGCACCAGCTGCTGTGTGAGGATCCTCAAATTGGCCTTCTGCTGCCAGGGAAGGTTAGGGGAGCACTTACCTATCTCTACTGCTTCCTGGGGATCCAGTCCATCCACTTTCAGCTGTATAGCTGCATGGGTTTCTCAGGTGTCTTATTGTGCTGTGTGGGTATCCTCCATTGGTCAATGAATGTCTGTTTAGTTGTAATTCAGACTGGGAGAGACAAGGGGAACAGCTTAAGCTGCCATGTTGCGGATGTCACTCAGATCTTTTTTGTTTTTTTTTAATTCATTCAGCCAATCTATGTCTTTTGATTAGAGAATTTAGTCCATTTATATTTAAAATAATTATTGATAGGTATGTACTTATTGCCATTTTGTTCATTTTTTTATGGCTGTTTTGTAGTTCTGATCCTTTCTTCTTCTCTTCCTCTGGATTTGATGATTTTCTGTAGTGGTATGTTTAGATTACTTTCTTTTGTGTGTATGTGTTTATCTACAATAAGTTTTTGCTTTGTGGTTTCCATGAGGCTTATATTTAACAACTTACATTTATGACAGTGTGTTTTAAGTTGATAACTTAAATTTGAATGCATTCTAAAGTTCTATATTTTTACTCTCCCCACACACATTTCATGCTTTATATCACAATTTACATGTTTTTATCTTGTGTATCTCTTTAAAAATTATTGTACTATAGTTATTTCTACTATTTTTATCTTTTGTCCTTCATACTAGATTTATGTGATTAACCCACCACCCGTATAATATCTGATTCTTCTGAATTTTATTATATATTTACCTTTGTCAGTTATATTTGTACTTCCATGTTTTATGTTACTAATTAGCACCCTTTTGTTTCAGCTTAAACAAGTTTTTTTTTTTTAGACATATTTTGTACATCCAGTCTAGTGGTGATGAACTCAGCTTTTGCTTGTCTGGAAAACTCTTTATCTCTCTTTCAATTCTGAAAAACATCTTTGCTGGGTACAGTATTATTGGTTGCCAGTTTTACTTTTAGCACTTTGAATATATCATGACACTGCCATCTGGCCTGCAAAGTTTCTCTTGCAAAGTTTCTCCTGCAAAATCTTCTTATAGTCTTATGGGGGTTACCTTGTACATAACAAGTTGTTTTCCTCTGGCTGCTTTTAAGATTCTCTCCTTGTTTTTAACTTTTGATACTTTAATTATAATGTGTCTTGGTGTGGATCTCTTTGGGTTGATCTTATTTTAAACTTTCTGGGCTTCCTGGATCTGGATGTCTATTTCTTTCCCTAGGTTAGAAAAAATTTCAGCTATTATTTCTTCAAATAAGTTTTCTGCCCCTTTCTTTCTCTCTCTTCTCTTTATGGGACCCCTATAATGCAAATGTTGGTCTTCTTGATGTTGCCCCATAAGTCACTTAAGCTATCTTCACTTTTTTTCATTCTTTATTCTTTTTGCTGCTTGATTGAGTGAGCTCCAATGCCCTGTCTTTGAGTTCACTTATCCTTTCGTTTGCTTCATCTAGTCTATTGTTGAACTCCTGTAATATGTTTTTCAGTTCATTTACTGTATTCTTTAGCTCTGTGGCTTCCAATAGGTACTCTCATATTTTTTATCTCTTTTGAAGTTCTCATGGTGTTCAGTAACTTTTCTCCTGAGCTGGGTGAGCACCTTTATGACCATTATTTTGAACTTTTATCAGGTAAATCACTTGGCTCCATTTCATTAAGGACTTTTTCTGAGGTTTTTTCATGTTCTTTTCTTTTGGAACATATTCCTCTTTTCCTTCATTTTCCTTGACTCTCTGTGTTTGTTTGTATGCATAAGATAAAACAGCCACCTCTTCTCAGTCTTGAGGAAATGGCCTTGTGTAAGAGACAAACCTTATTGTTCAACCATGCTCTAGCTCTTTATTGTCTCTAAAATCTTTGTGATTGTCCAAACAATCTATTTTATTTTTAGTGGCTCCCAGTAGATGAGGGTGTGCCAAGATCTATCAGTATCCTAAAGAGGAGAATCTTAGCACCTAGAATCAGGCTTATTGGAAGCCAGAACCTCAGGCAGCAGCAATAAAATATGCAAATATATACAGTTCTGTGGGACTGCAAGCGTAAATTCCACTAGCCAACAGAGATGGGCAACCTAGAAGTGTCTTATGGGCAGAAGTCACAAAAATTAGGGCATCAGATGAGTGTACAAGTTCCTTTCTGGGAGATGCCAGTAACCTGAAGAGAGGTAGATGGAGAGTGTGAAGATGGTGTCTATTGGTCTTGTCCCCAGAAAGCACCTAATGAGGCTTTTGGAAGCATGCTAAACCTGAAGCTCCAGGATAAGCAAATAGTCCTTTTTCACAGAAAAACTGAATATGTGATTCAGTCTGTTGTCTGCACTGTTCCTTGGTAATGGTAGCTCACCAAGAACTATCTCTGCAATTGTTACAGTCCTGTGGGACACAGGAATTCAAGCCCTCCTGATCACCAGAGCCACATGATCAAGGGGTGCCCCTGGGTAGCAGCCACAAAAACTTGGTACCAGACTCATGTAAAAGCTCCCCTCTGGGATATACTGGTGCTCTGGAGTCCAGCAGAGGGAGGGCACAAAGATGTCACCTCCCAGAACAAAAAAACCTAGAATTAAAAAAAGATTTCACCTCCTGGCTAGAGTGAAGTAGACAGAGAGTGAAATAATGGTGCCCACTGGCCTCCATCCCTGGAGAGGCCTTTTCCTCTAGCAGGCCCATAAATGTGTGTTAAATTGGATGCCTGCCCTTTAGGCTGGTACTTTAAGGTAAGAAAATTATTCTTTTTTGCATAAAGTCTGGCACTTTTTAAATGGCTTCCTATGCACTGGGCCCTGGGGTGAGTGATTCTGAGTGTGCAAGCCCTTTAATAGCCATTTCTCAGTTTTCTGTAGTTTTGTGGGTCTTGTGGACAGGAGCCCCATTGACTTTCAAAACGATGTTTTGAGGACTCATCTCTCATGTGCAGATCTCAAACGTTGGAGTGCCCAATGTGGGATTCACATGCTTTGCTTCTCCAGGAAACAGAAGGAGAAGCCCCAGGTTTCGCATTCCCTCATGATTGTGGATTGCCATGCCAGGGGTGGGGTTTATGGTGAGTTTGTGTCTCAGTCTTTCCTACCTGCTTTCATATGTGATTTTTCTTGTTTGCCTGATGTATAGGACTGGCTCAGCTAGTTTTTAGTTTTTTTCATAGGAAATTGTTTTGTGTGTAGTTGTAGATTTGGTGTGTCATGGGAGAAGGTGAATTCAGGATCTTCCTATGTCACCATCTTCATCAGTTAATAGTTTTATAGATTAAGAATAACTATCTAAAATAGGTCAGAAGAGCCAGGACTTTGAGCTGTTGCCATGGTTAAATAAGATGTCTGTGGTGTTTTGTGGAGGGAGTGAATATACGTGGCATGTGAAGAGAAAATGAATAATTATGCCCAAGAGTGAAAACTGTGGTAGCTGGATTGTTGTTATTACTTCATAAAATATTTCCCTGTAATGAAATTATACACTCACACCTTTTGTTATGTAATTTTGCAGAGCCTCCAAATAGAGATGATGGAATATATCTCCCTGTGTCACTGATTCCAAGCTTAGCTATATGACTTGCTTTGACCAATGGAGTGCTAGTAGGTGTGATTGAGCAGAGATTTTAAATATGCTGTGTGGTTTGACTTGTGCTCTTGCACTTCTGCCATCTACCGTGGTTAAGAACATGCCTGTTACAGCTGGTTTTAAAATGAATAACATGGGGAGTAGACCCAAACCTACCAGAAACATGAAACAGAGCCATCGCAAGCTTAGTGACAGGGCTTTGAGAAAGAAAAATAACTTAGTTGTTGCAAGACATTGAGATTTGTTTTTATTTTTATGTAGCATTATCACAGCACAACTGACTAAAATGCCTGGAATTGTACATTTAGGCAGAGAGGGCTTGAAACAACCTGAGAAATTTACCAGCAGTCTCTGGATAGAGTGGGTGAGTAATAAAACATTTCCTCAAGAGGATTACAGAGTAGCTACAACAGAGTTGGATTTGGAGAACTCTTGATAAGGTGAGAGATGATATAGCTGTGACTTGTGCAAGTAGACAGAGAACCAAATGAGTAAATGTACACTGTAACAGAGGTCAATGTGTTTCAGTGACAGAAGAACAGATACTGCCAGACTTCTTTGATTCTGTGACTTCATAATAACCCCTTTCCCAGAATTTAGATATAACCCTGGGCAAAGGGAGCAGTAGAGTGGGTGGTGTCATGAATTAAGAGAAACATATCAAATTAACTGAGATTAAGGTTCTGCCAACAAGAAGAAGAGGAATTTGAGTTTGAAATTAAGTTCAATTATAAAAAAGATAAAGTTAAATTCCTTGCTCAACTGTGTTATTGTCCTGGGGCTCATAAAACATAGCTGTATTAAATTAAATTAAATTGAAGAAGGGAGTTGAAACAATAAAGACAGTATAATAAAATGAAAATACCCCCATACTGAAGGACAACAATATGAGGTGGAGGTGTTGAGATTTCAGTGAAGATGGAAACAGTAACATAAACTTAAAACTTATTGGAACCATGCAAGAAAACACTGTTTGATGAGGGAAAGAAAGTATTTTGATACAATATGGAGTAGGTAGTTTAGTGCTTTGTACTGCAAGAAACACAGGTAATTACCTCAACTTCTTATCAGTAAAAGTGAGACTGTTATGGACCTTGGGTTACAGCAATAGCACTGGTTGACTCTTGGACTGCACACTATTTCCATTACTGTTTTCATTGTTACTCCCAGTCTTTTGATTGTGTTATGTCCATGTTGATGAGACCTGGGCATGTGGGTTATGCTTCTTTTTCATTCTCACTCCCATTGCCCTAGTCCAGACATTCATGAATTTAACTATTTTGCCTCCTATGTCTTACTTCTACAACCTATTTCTCACATAGTCACCGGAGCTAACTTCCTGTCAGTTTCACCAGAAACTGAATTTAATATATGATTTTCCATCGTCAGCCCCAAACTGTTTTGGCAATCTCATTACCAGTTTTGTTTTCATGAAAAAGTCTATTTTTTTAAGCCAAAGAACAGCCTGTGTACACCTGGAAATGGTATCTGCTAGTGGAAAATATAAGGAAAATTTAGAACCATTAGATTTATGGTTGGAATTTTCCTCATAGATGTCAAAAACATGATTAATTCTGTTTCTAATTAATGAATGCAAATAAATATATTTGCTGCTAGAGGCCAAATGAAAATTTTCTAATACTTTAACATTTAGTACTAAGCTTATTTTTTTTTAATAAAAACACACTGTATGCCTTAGGGAGAAAAAATAGTGACATTTTTAAAGGTACTGTAGAAAATTAGAAAATGTGTTTTAAGCAAAAAGGAGTAACTAATAAGTGCCATAAGTGATTTATTTTATAAAACATATACTGTTCTTTACTCCATTTCGTTTATAACAGGGTCCTAACTCATTTTGGATGTAATAACAAAATGACTCAACCAAAGATTTGATTAAATCTTATTAAATAATTAATGGATTTATGACTTCATTGAAATCTCTGCACTAGTGGCAAGTGGACAGTAAGCTCCTCCTTGTTTTGAAGAAAAGTTGTCTAGGCTAAGAAATAGATTTCTATGTATTCCAAGGCATATAGTGCTTAATTCTCTTTCTTTCTTTTTCTTTCTTTCTTTTCTTTCTCTTTCTTTCTTTCTTTTTCTTTCTTTCTCTTTCTTTCTTTCTTTTTCTTTTTCTTTCTTTCCTTCTTCCTTCCTTCCTTCCTTCCTTCCTTCCTTCCTTCCTTCCTTCCTTCCTTCCTTCCTTCCTTCCTTCCTTCCTTCCTTCCTTCCTTCCTTTCTTTCTTTCTTTCTTTCTTTCTTTCTTTCTTTCTTCCTTCCTTCCTTCCTTCCTTCCTTCCTTCCTTCCTTCCTTCTTTCCTTCCTTCCTTCCTTTCTTTCTTTCTTTCTTTCTTTCTTCTTCTTCCTTCCTTCCTCTCGCTCTCTCTCTCCCCTTCCTTTCCTTTCCTTTCCTTTCCTTCCTTTCTCTCTTTCTCTCCCTCCCTCCCTTTCTTCTTTCTTTCCTTCCTTGCATCCATTTCCCTCCACTTCCTCCCTCCATTTCCTTTCCTTTCTTTTCCTTTCTTCTCTCTCTCTTTTTCCCTTCTAATCACTTCCCTCACAACATCAATGTGATCTCTCCCTCCCTACCTCTTTCTTCCCTCCCTCCCACCTTCCTTTCCTTTCTTCCCTCTCAAGGTGATACCTTGGGTGAAAATGGTTTTTATCCTATGATGCAGAACAAAACAATATCTGACAAAATTCTCGGGTACACTAGAGAGAGAGGAGTGAATGTCTCATTCTCTGTTTTTCGTGTATGCAAAGAAGATGAGAAACAATGCTCCACAAACGGCACTTCAGAGGCTGAGATCCCTAACACTTTTCATTTTCCTACAAAGATAACTTTTGACATCTGACACTATGTTATGTTAATTCAGTTTAATTAAAATGCTTTCTATGATTTACTTTTACAACCCCCCAGAGTTGACCAACTACCTCTGCTGCTCTTCTACCTTGCACTTACTTTGTATATCATACTTACTATATTGTAAATATTTTTTACATTTTTTCTTCTACAAGCCTATCAACTTCTTGAAGGCAAAGATTTTTTTTTATTGACATCAGTATCAATAGTACTTAGCATAGTGCTTACCACATTGTTGGAGCACAGTGAATATTTTTTGAAAGAATGAATTAAATAATATGTATAAGACATGGCTTTTCATTGATTGATTCATTAGTTCATTCACTCTCATTCAAGTAACCAAGCAACCCATAAATATTGATTAAATACCAAGTATATACCAGGCACAAATTATGTGGTGGAGAAACATAAATTAATAAGGCATCATCCTTTCCCTCTAAAATTCTCAATGTATTTCAGAGATAACACATACAGATATCAAATATTAGACAATGATTTAGTAAAGCTATACAAGAGATGTTACAAAAACTGGATATTTGGTATAGGTTCTGAGTGCTGCAAAATCTCTCTGGAGAGAAAGGACAATATGGACTCTCCTAGCCATGGAGAATTTAATGAATGAGGTGAGGCTTTATTGGCGCCCTGAAATATGGTCTGGGTATCTTTTCCAGGTGCTAGAACAATGTTATGAGCAAAGTAAAAGAGGAGAGGATGAGCATGAAGTGGATATGGAAGGGAAGAAAAGGACTGTGGTAGACTGAATAATAGCCCCAAGCTATGTCCATGTCCTAATTCCCAGAACCTGTCAATATTACCTTACATGGCAAAAGGGACATTGAAGATGTGATTGAAGACATTAAGATGAAGAAATGATCCTGAATTATGTGGATAGACCCTATATAATCACAAAGGTCCTTAAAGAGGGATGCAGGGGGAGTCAGATGCAGACAAAAGGCAATTTGACAATGGAGGCAGAGGAGCAGAGATAGAAGAGAAGACGCAGCACTACTAAGTTTGAGGATGGGTTTAGGAAGCCACAAGCTAAGGACTATAGGTAGCCACTAGAAGTTGAAAAAGACAAGTAAACGGATTCTCCCCTAAAACCTTCAAAGTGAATGCATTCCTGCTGAAACTTTAATTTTAACCCAGTGAAACCCATTTTGGTCTTCTGACTTCAAAAACTTTAAGATTGTAAATTTGTCACTAAGTTTGTGATTAATTTGTTAGAGCGGTAATAGGAAACTCATGCAAATATTTACCAACTAAGAAAACTCCAAGTCCAAGTACTTCACTGGTGAATTACACCAAACATGTAAAAAAGAAACAATTCCAATTCTAGGCAAAATGTTCCAGGAAATAGTAGAGGAACACTTCCTCATAATTCTATGAGGCCAGCATTACCCTGAAACCAAAAATCAGACAGAGACATTACAAGAAAATTACACATAGATATCCCTTATGTATATAGACCCAAAAATTATTCACAAAATTTTGGCAAGCAATCTATCAGTATGTAAACGTATGGTACATCATATCAAGTGAGGAAGTTTGTAGCAGTAGAGTGGGAATTCTGGAAAATTAGCTGAGAAAGGTAGATTTGATTCAGAATGTGGAGCCTTTGAAAAAAAATTAAGGAGTTTGGATCTTTTGCTTTGATAATGTTGATCCTCTTCTTTTAAGGCATCGTAATACACACACCTGCTCATCCAAATAACAACATATTACTTCATTTGTTTACTCTAACTGTAAATACAAATGTTTGTTGGACTCTATGTTAAAAAAAAAAAACAAGAACTTCTGCTTCTGCCAAAAAAGGAGTAACAGAGACTAGAATTACTGAAAACATTGGGTATTATGCAACAAAGAACAGTGAACCCTAAGAGATGGGAAACAAATGAGGTGAGCCCTATGGTTGCACAGCTTATTGACTTGATTTTCCTGACCATTGTTCTGGGAGGATACACTCAGGTGGAGCCTGGAAGTCTCCCTAATGTGAGGAGATGTCTCTGAGTGTCTAGGAATACTAAAGCAGCCAGAATTCATAGGACACATAATTCTCACAGAGAAGAGAGAACTACCCTGAGCAAGAACAAGAGATCATCTTAAAGTTTTCCTTAAGCATTCAGTTGAATACTAATTAGAACAACGTGTAAGAAAACTAACCAAGGCTGGGGAAAGAATAATTCACCAGTATTAGAGGGAAGAATCATTGGAGCTCATATAGGATTAGGAATAGTGCCTGTTCTCACTAGCCAGAGCATAAAACCTCATAACTCATGGGACAGGAGAGAAAATACTCAGAAGAGTTTTACTTCAGTGGTGGGAAAAAATGATTCCTAGATTAAATGATGCTCTAATCACACTGAAAAAATCTCAAAAGCACAATCCAAAGTGATTAAAACTCTTCAAGTAACTTCATTGCATTCCAGAACAAAGCTCAATAATGTTTATAAAAATATGAATGCTCAGCACCCAACAAGGTGAAATTCACAAATTTGAAATTCAATAAAAAATAATCGTAAATGCAAAGAAGAAATCAGAAATGCAAAAAATACTACCCATAATGAGGAAAAATTCAATCAATAGATCCTGATCCAAAATTGATACAGATGATAGAATTAGTAGACAAGGCCATTGAAACCATTATTGTAACTGTATTCCATATGTTCATGAAGCTAGAAGAAAGATATAGCATGATAAGTAGTGACCTGGAAAGGGAAGCATAAAAAATATTTGAAGACATTATAGTTAATTTTTTCCCAAATCTGATAAGCATAAACCAACAAGTCCAATAATGTCAATAATCCCAAGGGAAGAAAAAACAACAGAAACTACTCTAAGGTACAGAATAATAAAGCTGTTTAAAACCAGAGATAGAGAAAAGCTGAGAAGTGGTCAGAATAAAGAGTATATTAGACACAGAGTACAAAAGCAAAGTGTAAGGTAGATTTCTTATCATAAACAACACAACCTACAATACATTGCAGCAACATATTTAAATTTTTGAAATTAAAAAAAAACCTGTTAACCTAGAATTCTTTGCTCCATAAAAATATATTTTAAAAATGAATGGAAGGGGCTGGCCCTGTGGCCTAGTGGTTAAGTTTGGTGCACTCCACTTCAGCAGCCCGGGTTCAGTTCCTGGGCATGGATCTACACCACTCATCAGCAGCTGTGCTGTGGCAGTGACCCATATACAAATTAGAAGAAGATTGGCACAGATATTATCTCAGGGTGAATCTTCCTCAAGCAAAAAGAGGAAGATCTGCACAGATGTTAGCTCAGGGTGAATCTTCCTCAAGCAAAAAGATGAAGATTGTCACAGATGTTAGCTCAGGGTGAATCTTCCTCAGCAAAAAAAAAAAAAAAAAGAATGGAAATTTTTTTTTCAAACACACAAAAGCTGAAAGAATTTATCACCAACAGACCAGGATCGTAAGAAATGTTAAGGAAGCCTTTCAAGCAGAAGGAAGATGGCTTCAGGTAATATTTTATGGAAATCTGTGTCTACATGTAAGGATAAGAGCCTTGGATGTGATAAATATATGGGTAAATATAATTGCTTCCTTATTATTTAAATCTCTTTAAAATATAATTGACTACAAGAAAGATGATGTAGTCTCTCTCTCTCTCTCTCTCTCTCTCTCTCTCTCTCTCTCTCCCCCTGCAGCCTTGATGTGTGGCCTCAAGCATGCTGTGTAATCTACAGGTCCTGTTGGGAAGATGATGGCATAAGAGGACTCTGATCTCACCTCATCCCACAGACACAAACTATTTACAACTACTCTTGGAAAAATTGCCCTTGAGAGAGAACTGAAAACTGGATAAAAATAACCCCCACAACAAGGGACAGTGCTGACTGAAGTGGAAGAGGGAGAAATTCCTTTCTGGAGAGGCAAAAGCCAAATTTTAGCCACAGAGCTTTGGCCGGGAGCAATCTTAAGCTGTATAGAGAATCAGCCTCACCTTCCAAATCCTGAAACAATTATTTGCTGCCATGCCTGGGGCCCACCTCACCCAGTGGTACTCCTGGAAGAGCTGACAATAGCTTTGCTGGCCAGAGGCCTACAGCAATTGTAAGCATCTGAGCCTAGCAACCACCCACACTGGGGGCCTACTCACTTAACAGAAAAACTGCAGCAGGAATGTGCTATTAGACCTTGCAGCCAACTGTGCTGGGGCTCCCCACGCCCAATAAAGTGACTGAACGGTATATAGCAGCCACATGGAGCTGAGCATTACAACCAGCTGACTAGGGGACAGCCTAGTCTCCCCATGCACCTGCAGCAAGGGTAACACTGCCACAACAGAAGGACACACACAACCCACACAAGGACACTGCTGGAACATTTGGAACTGGTGAAGAGAGGGAAGCACATTGCTGGGCCACATATGGCATCTCTTACATAAGGACACATTTCTATGATCAGGAGACATAGCTGATCTACCTAATTTACAGACGTAAGCACAGAGAAAGAGGTAAAATGAGGAGACAAAGGAATATGTTACAAATAAGCGAACAGGATAAATACTCAGAAAAAAAACTAAATGAAACACAGATAAATAATCTACCTGATAAAGAGTACAAAGGATGCTTAGTGACCTTGGGAAAAGAATGGATGAATTCAGTAAGAACTTCAACAAAGAATTGGAAAATATATAAAAGAATCAATCAGAAATGAAGAATATGATAATAGAAATAAAAAATTCACTAGAGGGACTCAATAGCAGACTAGATGATACAGAAGAATGGATCAGTGTGCTGGATGAAAGACTGGAGGAAATCACCCAAGCTGAACAGATAAAATAAAAAAGAATTAATAAGAACAAGGACAATCTAAGGGACCTCAGGGACAACAACAAGTGCACTAACATCCATATTATAGATGCCTCAGAAGGAGAAGACAGAGACAAAGGGGCAGATAATCTATTTGAAGCAAGAAGAGCTGAAAACTTTCCTAACCTAAGGAAGGAAACAGACATCCAGGTACAGGAATCACAGAGAGCACCAAACAAGATAAACCCAAAGAGGGCCACACCAACACACATTATAATTAAAATGTCAAGAATTAAAGATAAAGAGAGAATCCTAAAAGCTGCAGGAGGAAGGCAACAAGTTACATACAAAGGAAATACCATAAGGCTATTAGCTGACTTCTCAGCAGAAACCTTACAGGCTAGAAGGGAATGGCACAATATATTTAAAGTGCTGAAAGGAAAAAACCTACAGCCAAGAATAATCTAGCCAGCAAAGTTATTATTCAGAGTGGAAGGAGAGATAAAGAGTTTTCCAGACAAGCAAAAACTAAAGGGGTTTATCACCAATAAACCAGCCATACAAGAAATGCTAAAAGGACTTATTTAAGTGGAAGAGACCACAAATAGGAATAATAGAATTATAAAAAAAGAAAACCAGTAAAACACTGGTAAAGGAAAATATACAGTAAAGGTTGCAGATCAACCAAATATGAAGCTAATATGAAGGTCAAAAGAAAAAAGTACTAAAATTATCTATTTACATAACAAGAGTGTAACAGAGACACATGCAGATAAAAGAAGTTAAGTATGATATCAAAGACATAAAATGTGGGAGGAGGGGAGTAAAAGAAGAGAGCTTTAGCAAGAGGTCAAAGTTAAGAGACCATAAACATAACACGGATTGCTATATATGTAGGTTGTTATATACGAACCTTATGGTAATCACAAACCAAAAACCCATAATAAATACACAAAAAAATTAAGAGAAAGGAACTCAAACACAATACCAAAAAAACCACCAAACCACAAGGGGAGAGAGCAAGAGAAGAAGAAAGGAACAGAGAAGAACTACTAAAACACCCAGAAAAAAAGGAACAAAATGGCAATAAGTACACACTTATCAGTAGCTACTTTAAATGTCAATGGACTAAATGCTCCAATCAAAAGACATCGGGTGGCTGATTGGATGAAAAAACAAGACTCATATATATGCTCCATATAAGAAACACACTTCAGATGTAAAGAGACTCACTGACTGAAGGTGAAGGTATGGAAAAAGATATTCCTTGCAAATGGCAATGAAAAGAAAGCTGGAGTAGCAATACTTATAGTAAACAGAATGTATTTTAAAACAAAAACTGTAAAAAGAGACAAAGATGGGTACTACATAATGGTCAAGGTAACAATCCAATAATAGGATATAACACTTGTAAATATCTATGCACCCAACATAGGAGCACCTAAATATGTAAAGCAACTATTAACACACATAAAGGGTGAATAGAAAGTAATGCAATAATAGTAGGGAACTTGAACACTCCACTTACAACAATGGATAGATCATCCAAACAGAAGATCAACAAGGAAACATTGGCCTTAAAAAACACATTAGAACAAATGTACTTAGTAGGTACATACAGAATGTTCCATCCAAAAACTGAAGAATACACATTCTTCTTGAATGCACATGGAACATTGTCCAGGAGAGATCAAATATTAGGCCACAAAACAAGTCTCAATAATTTTAAGAAGATTGAAATAATACCAAAGAACTTTTCTGACCGCAATGGTATGAAACTGGAAATCAACTACAGGAAAACAATCAGAAAAGCCACAAATATGTGGAGATTAAACAAAATGCTACTAAACAACAATTGGGTCAATGAAAAAATCAAAGGAGAAATCAAAACATACCTGGAGACAAATGAATATATGACATACCAAAATTTATGGCATACAGCAAAAGTGGTTCTAAGGGGGACATTTATAGCA
Source organism: Ceratotherium simum simum (assembly GCF_057802395.1). Classification (NCBI taxonomy): domain Eukaryota; kingdom Metazoa; phylum Chordata; class Mammalia; order Perissodactyla; family Rhinocerotidae; genus Ceratotherium; species Ceratotherium simum. The sequence goes on from NC_141940.1 coordinate 62,163,415, forward strand.
ATACAGGCCTACATCAACAATCAAGAAAAATCTCAAATAAACAATCTAAAAGTGCACCTAAAGGAGCTAGAAGAAGAAGAGCAAAGAAAGCCCAAAATCAGTAGAAGGAAGGAGATAATAAAAATCAGAGCAGAAATAAATGAAATAGAGATTAAAAACTAATAGAAAAAAATCTACCAAGTGATGAGCTGGTTATTTGAAAAGATAAACAAAATTGACACACTTTTAGCTAGACTCACCAAGAAAAAAAGAGAGAAGACTCAAATAAAGAAAATCATAAATGAAAGAGGAGAAATTATGACACCTCAGAAATACATAAGATCTTAAGAGACTACTACAAAAAGCCATATACCAAAAAATTGGATAATCTAGAAGAAATGGATAAATTCTTAGAATCATAAAACCTTCCAAAACTGAATCAAGAAGAAATAGAGAATTTAAATAGACCAATCACCAGTAAGGTTATTGAAACAATAATCAAAAAACTCCCCCAAAACAGAAGTCCATGACCAGACGGCTCCCTGGTGTATTCTGCCAAACATTCAAAGAAGAATTAATACCTATCCTTCTAAAAACTCTTCCAAAAAATTGAAGAGGAGGGAAAGCTTCGTCATCCTATAAGGCCAATATTACCATGATACCAGCATCAGACCAGGACAACACAAAAAAGAAAATTACAGGTCAAAATCACTGATGAACATTGATGCAAAAATTCTCAACACAATACTAGCAAATCGAATACAATACATTAAAATCATCACATGCAATGATCAAATTGGATTTATTCCAGGGATGCAGGGATGGTTCAACATCCACAAATCAATCAATGTGATACACCACATTAACAAAAAGAGGTATATAAACCACATGATCATGTCAATAGATGCAGAGAAAGAATTTGACAAGATACAGCATCGACTTATGATAAATATTCTGAATAAAATGGGTATAGAAGGAAAGTACCTCAACATAATAAAGGCCATATATGATAAACCCTAGCTAATATCATACTCAACAGAGAAAAACTGAAAAGTATCCCTCTAAGAACAAGAATCAGACATGGATGCCTACTTTCACCACTCATTTAACATAGTATTGGAAGTCCTAGCCAGAGCAATCAGGTAAGAAAAAGAAATAAAAGGGATTCAAATTGGAAAGGAGGAAGTGAAACTGACACTATTTGCAGATGACATGATTTTATATATAGAAAACCTTAAGGATTCACCAAAAAACTTTTAGAAATAATAAATGAATACAGTAAAGTTGCAGGATACAAAACCAACGTACAAAAATCAATTGCATTTCTATACACTAACAATGAAGTAGCAGAAAAAGAAATTAAGACTACAATACCATTTACAATTGCAAGAAAAAGAATAAAACATATAGGAATAAATTTAACCAAAGAGGTGAGAGACTGTGCACTGAAAACTATAAAACATTGTCAAAAGAAATTGAATAAGACACAAAGTAATGGAAAGGTATTCCATACCCTTGGATTAGAAGAATTAACATAGTTAAAATGTGCATACGTCCTAAAGAAATCTACAGATTCAATGCAACCCCTAACAAAGTTCCAAGGACATTTTTCACAGAAATAGAGTGAAGAATCCTAAAATTTATATGAAAAAAACAAAAGAACCTGAATAACCAAAGGAATCCTGAGGGAAAAAAAAAAAAAAACAAAGCTGGAGGTATCACACTCTCTTGTTTCAAAATATACTACAAAGCTATAGTAATCAAAAAAGCATGGTAGTGGCAGAAAAACATACACATAGATCAATGGAACAGCATCAAGATCCCAGAAATAAGCCGATACATCTATGGACAGCTAATTTTTGACAAGGGAGCCAAGAATATACAATGGAGAAAGGAAAGTCTCTTCAATAAACGGTCTTGGGAAAACTGGACAGCCACATGCAAAAGAATGAAAATAGAACATTATCTTGCACTGTGTACAAAAATTAACTCAAAATGGATTAAAGACTTGAATGTAAGACCTGAAACCATAAAACTTCTAGAAGAAATCATAGGCAGTTCCCTCTATGACATTCATCTTAGCAGCATATTTTCAAGTGCCCTGTCTGTCTGGGCAAGGGAAACAAAAGAAAAAATAAACAAATGGAACTACATCAAACTGAAAAGCTTCTGCATGGCAAAGGAAACCATCAGTAAAATGAAAAGAGAATCTAACAATTGGGAGAATGTATTTGCAAACCATATATCTTGTAAGGGTTTAATATCCATAATATGTAAAGAACTCATTCAACTCAACAACAAAAAGCTAGCAACCCAATTAAAAAATAAGCAAAAGATCAAAACAGACATTTTTCAAAAGAAGATATACAGATGGCCAACAGGCACATGAAAAGATGTTCAACATCACTAATTACTAGTGAAATGCAAATCAGAACTACAAAGAGATACCACCTTACACCCATCAGAATGGCTATAATTAACAAGACAAGAAATAGCAAGTGTTGGTGAGGATGTGGAGAAAAGGGAACTCTCATACACTGCTGGTGGGAGTGCAAACTGGTGCAGCCACTATGGAAAATAGTATGGAGATTCCTCAAAAATTAATAGAACTTCCATACCATCCAGCTATTCCATTGCTGGGTATTTATCAAAAGCACATGAAAACATGAATGCGTAAAGATATGTGTACCTCTATATTCACTCAGGCATTATTTACAATAGCCAAGACTTGGAAGCAACCTAAGTGCCCATCAAGGGATGAATGGATAAAGAAGATTTGGTATATATACACAATGGAATAATAGCCATAACAAAACCTGAAATCTTGAGGTTTGTGACAACATGGATGGACCTTGTGGGTATTATGCTAAGCGAAATGAGTCAGAGGAAGAAAGTCAAATACTGTGTGATCTCACTCATAAATAGAAGATAACAACAACAACAACAACAAACAAACACACAGAGACAGAGATTGGATTGGTGATTACCAGAGGGGAAGCAGGGAGGGAGGAGGGTGAAAAGGGTGATTCACACATGTCTATGATGATGGATGGTAATTAGTCTTTGGGTGGTTAACATGATGTAATCTACACAGAAATTGAAATATAATGATGTACACCTGAAATTTATATAATGTTATAAACCAGTGTTACCTCAGTAAAAAAAAAGACAGAAGAAAATGAAAGATGGTGTAGTAGGAAACAGCAGGAATCTATCTCACCATCTGAAGAACAATTGTATTTGCAGAAACTGAAGTGAATATATTGGAACTTTTGAGTTTATTTTAATGCTTGCAAGTTCCAGGGGACAGTAAGTCTGGTAGAATATGATTAATTTTGGTCTACTTCAGTTATCAGTGTGGTGGCAGCTACTCACATCTCTACTCCCAGCTGCATGGCAAGCAGCTGAGAGGAATGTAACCTGTGTCTCTGGTGTGGCTTGCTGGATCTGGCATGGGAAATGATGACCTCTTCTCAAATATTGGGGTTTTGTGTTCTGATTGTGGATTATTGCTCTAACCTCTGAGGTTGGGTGTGGGTTAGCCTCCATTGTTCCAATCCTCACTGACTGAAGCTGCTTCTAGATTTAAAGGAGCTGCACCTTGTTTTTGACATTCCAAATCAACTGCGTACAAGGGGAAATATAGAAAGCCATCGTGCATGCCCAGGAAAAGACACTGACTCAGAAAAGAACTGAAAAGACATTAAGCTTTCAATTCAGGCTAATCTCTGGCACAGAGATACCCCACAATATTAAAAAAAAAATTCCAGCAAACTCTGGGGAATGGGGGAGAAACTGATTTCCAGAGTTACTACATTATAAGATACAAATGTCCAGTTTTCAACAAGAACAACAAAATCACAAAGCATACAAAGAAAGAGGAAAGTATGGCCCATTCAAAGAGACACAATAAATCAACAGAAAACATAGCTGAGGAAGCCCAGATCCTGGAGTTACCAACAAAGACTTTGCAACAACTGCTCAAAGAGCTAGAGGAAGACATGGACAGAGATAAGAAAATGATGTATGAGCAAAATAAGAATATTGATAAATAGACAAAAATAATAAAAAGAAATTCGAGCTGAAAAGTACAATAACTGAAATGAAAAATACACTAGATAGATTTAAAAGCAGATTTGAGCAAGCAGACAAAAGAATTAGTGAACTTGAAAATAGGACAGTTAAAATTATTGACTCTGAGGGATAGAAAGAAAAAAATAATTAAAAAAATGAACAGAGCCTAAGAGATTTGCGGGAAACCATTAAGCAGACCAACACATGTATTGCGGAAATCTCAAAAGGAGAAGAGAGAGAGAAAGGGGAAGAAAGAATATTTGAAACAACAATAGCTGAAAACTTCCCAAATTTTACACAAGGCATGAACGTATACATTCAAGAAGGTCAAAAAACTCCAAGTAGGATAAACTCAGAGAACCATACCAAGGCACATTATAATCAAATGTCAAAAGACAAAGACAAAGAGACTATTTTGACAGCAGCAGGAGAAAAGCAACTTGTTACATATAAGGGATTCTCAATAAGATTATTAGCCTATTTCTCATCAGAAAACTTGGATCCCAGAAGGCAGCTGAATAATATATTTAAAATGCTGTAAGAAAAAAACAAACACTGTCAACAAAGAATTCTAAAACTGGCAAAACTGTCCTTCAAAAATGACAAAGAAATTAAGCCAATCCAAGATAAACAAAAACTGATGGAGTTCTTTACCACTAAACCTGTCAAGCAAGAAATGTTAAAGGGAATTCTTCAGATAGAAATAAAAGGGAGCTAGACAGTATCTTGAAGCTGTATGAAGACACTAAAATCTCTGGTAAAGTTAAATAATGGGCAATTATAAAATCTGGTATTATTATAATTTTGGCTTGTAACTCAACTTTTTATTTTCTACATTATTTAAATGATGAATGCATAAAAAACTATCATTTTTTAAATAATTTTATTTATTTACGTATTTTCCCCCAAAGCCCCAGTAGATAGTTGTATGTCATAGCTGCACATCCTTCCAGCCGCTGTATGTGTGACGCGGCCTCAGCATGGCCAGAGAAGTGGTGCGTCGGTGCGTGCTCAGGACCGAACCGGGGCCGCCAGCAGCGGAGCGTACACACTTAACCGCTAAGCCACGAGGCCAGCCCAAAATTATCATCAATTTATATATTTGGTATACAATGTATAAGGATGTCGTCCGTGACATCAATAACAGAATAGGGGAAGATGGAGCTGTATAGGAGCAGAGCTTTTGCATATTGTTGAAGTTAAGTTGGTGTAAATTGAAATTGAACTGTTATAACTTTAGGATGTTAAATGTAATCTCCACGGAAAACACAAAGAAAATATCTATGGAATATATACAAAAGGAAATAAGAATATCAAAATATTTTACTACACAAAACCAACTAAAGACAAGGAAGGCAGTAATGGAGAAAATGAACAAAAATCTATAAGGCATTTAGAAAACAAATAGAAAATGTTAGAAGTAAGTCTGTCTTTATCAGTAATTGCAATAAATATAAATGGATTAAATTTTCCAATTTAAAGATAGAGATTGGCAGAATGGATAAAAACATGATCCAAATATATGCTGTCTACAAGAGACTCACTTTAGATCCAAAGACACAAACAAGTTGAAAATGAAAGTAGGGAAAAAGATATTCCATGCAAACAGTAACCAAAGGAAAGCTGGGTGGCTGTACGAATATCAGACAAAATAGACTTTAAATCCAAAAGAGTTACAAGGGACAAAGAAGGACATTATATATTAATAAAAGTTTCAATACAGCAAATATAACAGATATAAACATTTATGTTCCTATAGACCTTAAAAATATATGAAAAAAATTGACAAAATGGAAGGGAGAAATAGACAGTTCTATAATAATAGTTGCATCCACTTTCAATAATGGATAGATTAACCAGAAATAAGATAAGTAAGGAAAAAAGGACTTGAACAACAAAATAACCAGCTACACCTAACATACATAAACAGAGCACTCCACTCAACAACAGAATAATGCACATTCTTCTCAAGTGCACATGGACACTCTCCATAATATGTCACAAAACAAATTTTAATAGGTTTATAGATATATGTCATACAAACGATCTTATCTGATCACAACAGGATGAATTTAGAAATCAACAACTGAATGAAAGTTGAAAAATAATAAAATATGTGTAAATTAAACAACACCCACTTAAACAGCCAATGAGATAAATATGAAATAACAAGGAAAATTATAAAATATTTATACATGAATAAAAATAAGAGCACAACATACAAAAACATATGGGGTGAAGTGAAAACAATGCTCACAGAAAAATTTATAGCTGTAAACTTCTACATTAAAATGAAGAAAAATATCAAATCTAAAACCTAAATTTACACCAAAAAAACTATAAAAAGAAAAGCAAACTAAACACAAAGCTAGCAGAAGAAAATAATAAAGATAAGAACATAAAACAGAGAATTGAAAAACGATAGATAAAATTAATAAAACCATGTTTGTTCTTTTAAAAGATGAACACAATTGACAAACCTTTAGCTAGACTGACAAAGAAAAACTATATAACTTACATAGAATAAAAGATTATAAAGGATACTATGTACAGTTTTTTGATAATAAATTATATAATCTACAAAAATGGACAATTCCTTGAAACACACAAATTACCTACATTGACTCAGGAAGAAATAGAAAATCGCAACAGACCTACAATAAGTAATAACATTGAATCAGTAATCAAAACGTCCCAACAAACAAATGTCCTGGACCAAATGGCTTCTCTGGGAAATTCTACCAGATATTTATATAAGAATAAACACCATTCCTTCTTAAAGACATTGAAAAAATTGAAGAGATGGGAATACTTCCTAGCTCATTCTATGAGGTCAACATTACTGATGTCAAAGACATATAAAGACATCACAAGAAAATTACACATCAATTGCCCTTATAAATATAGATGCAAAATTTCTCAACAAATATTAACAAATGGAAGCCAATAGCACATTAAAGTACTATTAACCACAATCAAGTGTGATTTCTCCTAGGAATGCAAGGGTGTCTCATCATAGGAAAATCAATCAATGTATTATATCAAGTTAGTAGAATAAAGGAGAAAAAAAACATTATTTTCTCAATTGATACAGAATATGCATTTGACAAAATCCAACACCCTTCCATGATAGCAAAAAACTCTCAGAAAACTAGGAATAGAGGAAAAATTCCTCAGCACAATAAAAGGTATTTATAAAAACTCCACACCTAACATCATATTCAAAGGTGAAAGACTGAAAACATTCTCCCCTAAGATTAAGCCTAAGGCAAGGATGCCCACTTTCACTGTTGCAATTCAACATTGTATTGAAAGCTTTAGCCAGAGCTATTAGACAAGGAAAAGAAATAAAAAGTATCCAAATTGGACAGGAAGAAATAAAACTATATCTATTTACAGAACACACAATCTTATGTATGAAAAATCCCAAAGAATCCACAAGAAAACTACTAGAGCTAATAAATTCATCAAAGTTGCAAGGCACAAGATCAACACACAAAAATAAAATATGTTTCTATTCATCAGCAATGAACAATTTAAAAAAGAAATTAGGAAAGCAATTCCATTTACAATAGCACTTAGAATTAAATACTTGGGTATAAATATAACTAAGGAAGTGCAATTCATGTACACTGAAAAATAAAAACATTGCTGAAATAAATTAAAGAAGATGTAAATAAATGGAAAGACATCACATATTCATGGATTTTAATATTTTTAAGACCATCCAGAGCAATGTACAGATTCAATGCAATCCCTATCAAAATTCTAACCACCTTTTTTGCAGAAGTGGAAAAGCCAATACTCGACTTCATATGAAATTGCAAGGTGCTGTGAATAGCCAGAACAATCTTGGAAAAGAAAACTAAAGTCAAGACTTAAATATATCAACTTCAGAACTTCTTACAAAACTATGGTAGTTAAAACAGTACGATATTTAACAATAGAACTACCTTATGATCCAGCAATTCCACTTCTGTGTATTTATCCAATTAATTAAAATTAGGATCTTCAAGATATATTGGCATTCCCATGTTCATTGCAGTATTATTCACAATAGCCAAGATATAGAAACAACCTAATGTCCATTGCTGGATGAATAGATAAAGAAAATAAGAGTGATGTCAACAAGATAGTGACATAGGTTGTTCCTGACTTTGTTCCTCCACACAAGAAGGACAACTAACAACTATTCAAGAACAAGACATCCTTGAGGGAATCCTAAAAACTGGGGTGCGGCTGAAGCACCTTCTTGCACCACAGAGACCAAGACAGACTGCATTAGAAGCTTAAAAGAAGTAGCTACACATTGGCCACATTGCCCCTCATGTAGGTCAGTGCAGCACCATGTGAAGAAGTCTCCCTTGAAGGAACCTCTACTCTTATCTCACTCCATGGAGATTTCAAGTTACTTTGTGGGGCTTAACCACTGGGAATCTGATGGTGATGGAGACATGGAGAGGGGCTTGCAACAATCGGCACATTGATCTCAGCAGACTTAGTTCATATCATCAGTGACCAAATAGTGATACCAACCAGCAGCTTTTTTGATCTGTAGAACCTAGTCCATAGTGCACTCTGACCAGGGAACTTGGTGGGGTGCCTCATTTGAATCTTCAAATGAGGAGTTTTGCCAGCCCTAGAAACTGTTTTGCCAGATAAGAAGCTGAGTCACAGCTCCACCCACTGTGGACAGTGTCTCCCAGCCACATCTGACCAGACGGGCTGTTGGAAACACCTGGAAGCTGTGCAGCCCAGCAGCACTCCAGCCAGGAGGTGGGAAGACAGTGCTGATCACCCCCAGAGCCAAGCCTGTACTGGGTGTGAAGCATTTCCATGCTATGCACAGACAGAATAATTAATTAATATCCAAGGCTAAGCATAGCTTCTGGTCCCTCTCAACTAGAGAGCCTGTTTGAGAAAAATTCAGAGTTGCCTGAAGTGTATCCTCCCTTTCCTGCCTGGCAAGGGAGCTTAGACACAGCCCTACATGTTGTGGCTCCCAGCCCCATCTGACCAGAAGTGCTGATGAGAAAACCTGGAAGCTGTGTGGCCCAGCAGTGCTCTAGCCAACAGGTGAGTGGGAAGAGACAATAGTTCGCAGAGCAAAGCCAGTGCACCTGTTCATCCAATGAGCTTGGGACATGGGTCCGCTTGAGTTAAGACAACAAAGAGCTTTATAAGCTTTAGAGCTGCTTCTTCCACTGCACCTAGGCAGGGAAACTAATTTTTAGCCCCACTCATTGCTGAATACAGCCCCCAGCCTGCCCAGCCAGGGAACCTAACCAGAACACACAGGAAGCTGCGTAACTTATCCAACAGCCCTGCTTACAGTGCCACTTGAACAAAGAGCATGGTCTGTGGATTTCCCCACCTGCAGAGCAAAACCAGTAGCCTCACCTGACTAGGGAATTCAGTGTACCTTCTTTCTTGATTCAGGTCCCCAAACAACAAGCCATACAGGTCTTGGGTCCCACACTGCTGACCTGCCAGAGAAGAGAAGTTAATTCATAGCCCCATCTACTACTGAATATAGTACTCAGTTCTAACCATCTAGTAAGCCTGACCAGAAAATACAGGCATCTGTGGAGCCCATCCTACAGCTTCACTTGGATAGGAAACCAAGCCAGCAGTTTTAGCAATTATTCTCAGCCAATGGCAAACCAGCCCATCCCCAACCTCAAAGCTCAAACAGTTGCACATCACAAAATAGACCATGATTGCAGGCCCCACATGCCCAGGACATTACCAGCAGACTTGCCCCAAAACCCAAACTGAGCTGACTGGTCTTTAACCAAGTAAACCTGGAAAGTCTGGAAAAGGAATTTGATTATTCAAATGTGCAGATACCAACATAAAGAGTAAAAGATCACACACAAAGAAACAGGTAAATACGACACCACCAAAGAAAACTAATAAAGCTTTAATAACTGATCTTAAAGAAATGGAAATCTGTGAAATGTCAGGCAAAGGATTCAGAATTCAGAATAATCCTCTTAAAGAAGTGTATTGAACTACAAGAATACACACACAGAAAACTAAACAAAATTAAGAAAACAATGCATAAACAAAATGAGAGGTTTGATAAATAGAAACCATAAAAAAACCCTAACAGAAATCCTAGAGTTGAAAAATTCAATAACTGAAGAATTCAATAGAGTTTCTAAAGCATACTCAATTATGCAGAAAAAAGAATAAGTAACTTGGAGAATAGGTCATTAGAAATTATCCAGTCAGAGGAGAAAAAGAAAAAAAAAAGAATGAAAAAGAATTAAGAAAGCCTACAAGACTTATGGGAAAAAATGAAAACAAATAATATTCACATTATGGGAATTCCAAGAGAAGGGAAAAAAGAGAAAAGGACAGAAAGTATATTAAAAGTAATAATGACTGTAATTTTTTTGAAAACTGGGGAAGAAAATGCATAGCCAGATACATGAGGCCCAAAAAACCCCAACTAAGTTGAACCCGAATAGGGCTACAATGAGACACATTACAATTAAATTGGCAAAAGTCCAAGACAAAGAAAGAATTTTGAATCCAGAAAGAGAAAAGGGAGAAGTTACATACAAGGGAACCCCTATAAGACTATCAGCAGATTTCTCAACAGAAACATTTCAGGCCAGGAGAGAATGGGATGACATATTCAAAATGTTGAAAAAAAAAAACTGTTAACCAATAATACTATACCCAGTGAACTTGTCATTCAGAAATGAAGGAGGGATAAAGACTTTCCCAAACAAAATCTGAGGGAGTTCAATGCCATTAGACCTACTTTACAAGAAATTCTAAAGGGAGTTCTGTGAGAGGAAGTAAAAGGACACTAATTAACATCATAAAAACATAAAAAAGTAGCGTAAAACTCACTGATAATGGTAAATATATAGTCAAAGTTACATTCTGTAACTTGGTAATGGTGGTACATAATTCACTTACAACTCTTGTTTAAAAGTTAAAATAATAAACGTAGTAAAAGTAACCATAACTACAATAATCTGTTATTAGTCATAAAATATAAAAATATGTAAATTATAACAGCAATAACGTAAAATGTGAGGAGAGGAGAAGTAAAAGTGTAAAGTTTAAGAATTCTATTGAAGTTAAGTTGTTATCACCTTAAAATAGGGTGTTATAATTTTAAGATATTTTATGTAAGCCTCATGGTAACCACAAGAGAAGAACCTAAGGTAATTAATTACATAAAAGAACATGATAAAGAAGCCAAAGCATACTGATACCAAAAGACATCAAAACACAAAAAAAGACGGCAGGATAAGAAAAAAGGAATACTGGATCTACCAAACAACCAGAAAACAATTAACAAAATGGCCATAGTAAGTCTTTACCTAACAATAGTTACCTGAAACAAACAGATTAAATTCTCCAATAAAAGGACATAGAATGGCTGAATGGATAAAAAACAGAAGCCAACAATATGCTGCCTACAAGAGATCACTTTAGCCTTAAAGACACACATAGACTCAGAATAAAGGGATGGAAAAAGTCATTTCAAGAAATGGCAACCAAAAAAAGCAGAGGTAGCTATACGTATATCAGACAAAATAGACTTTAAACAAAAAATGGTAAGAATAAACAAAGAAGATCATTATATAATAATAAAGGAGTCAATCTATCAAGAAGATACAATAGTTATAAATATTAATACATCCAACATTGGGGCACTTAAATATATAAAGCAAAACATAGGTAAAAGGAGAAATAAACAATACAATAATAGTTGGGGACTTTAATACCCCACTATTAACAATGGATAGATTATCCAGGCAAAGAAACAGTAAGGAAACAGCAAATTTGAACAATATGGACAAAATGGACCTAACAGACATTTACAGAACATTCTATCCAACAGCAGCAGACAATATATTCTTCTCAAGCACACATGGAACATTTTCTAAGATAGACCATATATTCTGCCACAAAACAAGCCTTAGCAAATTTAAGATGATTGAAATCCTACCAAGTATCTTCTCTGATCACAATGGCATGTAACTAGAAATTAATAACAAGACAAAAACCGGAAAATTCATGAACACATAGAAATCAAACAACACACTACTGAACACCCAATGGATCAAAGAAGAAATAAAAGTGAAAATAATAAAGTTTCTTGAGTCAAACAAAAATCGAAACACAAAGTATCAGAACTTACGGGATGCAGCAAAAGCAGTTCTAAGAGGGACGTTCATAGTAATACGTGCCTACATTATGAAGCAAGAATGAGCTGAAATAACCTAACTCTATGCCTTAAGTAACTGGAAAACAAAGAACAAACTGAGCCTAAAGTTAGCAAAAGAAAGGAAATAATAAAGACTAGAGTAGAAATAAATGAAATATAGAAGAGAAAAACAATAGAAAAGATTACCCAAACTAAGAGTTGGTTTTTTTAAAGGATAAACAAAATTGACACTTAGCTAGACTAATCAAGGAAAAAAGAGAGAGAACTCAAATCAACAAAATTAAATGAAAAAGAAGACATTACAACTAATACCACAGAAATATAAAGGATCATAAGAGGCTACTATGAATAACTATACACCAACAAATTGGACAACCTAGAAGAAATGGAAAAATTCTTATAAACATACAACTTACCAAGACTGAATCAGGAGGAAATAGAAAATCTGAATAGTCCAATTACTAGTAAAAATATTGAATCAGTAATCAAAAGTCTCCCAATGAAGAAAATCCCAGGGAACAGATGATTTAACTGGTGAATTTTACCAAACATTTAAAGAAGAATTAGCACCAATTCTCAGACTAGTCCAAGAAATAAAAGAGGAGTGAACACTCCCAAACTCATTTTATAAGGCCAACATTAACCTGATACCAAAACCAGAAGAGAATACTAGTAGAAAAGAAAACAGTAGGCCAATACACTGATGATTATAGATGCAAAAATTCTCAATAAAGTACCAGCAAACCAAATTCGGTAGCACATTGAAAGGATTATTCACCATGATCAAGTGGGAATTATCCCTGGCATGCAAGAATGGTTCAACATATGCAAATTAATCAATGTGATACATCACACTAATAGAATGAAAGATAAGAATCATGTGATCCTCTCAATAGACATGGAAAAAGAATTTGACAAAATTCAAAATCCATTCTTGACAAAAACAACACAAATTAGTCATAGAAGGAACATATCTTAACATAATAAATCCATATATGACAAGCACTCAGCTAACATCATACTCAATAGTGAAAGGTTGAAAGCTTTTTCTCTAAGATCAGGAAAAACACAAGGGTGCCCACTCCCACCACTCCTATTCAACATAGTACTATAAGTCCTAGCTAGAGCAATCAAACAAGAAAAAGAAATAAAATATATGGGAATTGGAAAAGAAGAAGTAAATTGTCTCTATTTGCAGATGACATGATTTTATATATAGAAAATCCTAAATACACAACCAAAAAACTGTTAGATCTAATCAGTGAATTCAATAATGTTGCAGGATATAAAATTAACATAAAAAATCAACAGTATTTCTACAAACTAACAACAAATTTTCTGAAAAAAAATAAAGAAGTTGATCCCATTTACAATAGCATGAGGAAGAATAAAATACTTAGGAATAAATTTAACTGATGAGGTGAAAGATCCCTGAAAACTATGAGACACTGATGAACAAAATTGAAGATAGCACATAAATGGAGAGGTACCCCATATTCATGGACTGGAAGAATTAATACTGTTAAAATGTCCATACTATCCAAAGCCATACTACCCATGGATTCAATGCAATCCCTATCAAGATTACAATGACATCTTTTTACAAAAGTAGAAAAAACAATCATATAATTTATATGGAACCATAAAAGACTCTGAATAGCCAAAGAAATCCTGAGAAAGAAGAACAAAACAAGAGGCATAACACTTCCTGATTTCAGGCTATCTTATAAAACTACAGTAATCAAAAGAGTATGGTAGTTGCATAAAAAAATACATATAGACCAATGGAACAGAATCAGGAGGTTAGAAATAAACCCAAGCACATACAGTCAACTAATATCTGATAAGGGAATAAAAATACTCAATGGAGAAAAGACAGTCTCTTCAATAAATGTTGCTAGGATAATTGGCTATTCACATGTAAAAGAACGAAACTGGACCCCTTTCTTACAGCATTCACAAAAATTAACTCAAAATAGATTAAAGAATTAAATGTAACACCTAAAACCTTGAAAATCCTAGAAGAAAACAAAGGAACAAAGCTCCTTTACATGGGTTTTGGAAATGATTTTTTTGTATATGACACCTAAAGCACAAGCAACAAAATAAGAAATAAACAAGTGGGACTACGTCAAACTAAAAAGCTTCTGTACAGCAAAAGAAACAATCAAAAAAAGGAAAAGACAACCTACGGAATGAGAAAAAATATTTGCAAACCATATATCGGATAAGGGATTAATATCCAAAATATTTAAAAAAACCTCATACAATTCAATAGCAGAAAAACAGATAACCCAATTAAAAATGAGCAAAGGACCTAAATAGATATTTTTCTAAAGAAGATATATGAGATGCCAACAGGTACATGAAAAGATACTCATATCATCAGTTATTAGGGAAATGCAAATTAAAACCACAATGAGATATCATTTTATGCCTGTTAGAATGGCCATCACCAAAAAGTCAAGAGATAACAAATGCTGGCATGAATTTGGAGAAAAGGGAACCCTTGTGCACTGTTGGTGGGGTTGAAAAATGATACAGCCACTATGGAAAACAGCATAGAGAATCCCCCCCAAATTAAAAATAGAACTACCATATGATCCAGCAATTCCACTTCTGGGAATATATACATAGGAAACAAAACCATTAACTCAAAAAGATATCTGCACCCCCATGTTCATAGCAGCATTATTTACAAGACAGGTAAACAACCTAAGTTTCCCTAGATTGATGAACTGAAAAAGAAGTTGTAAAATAGATAGATAGATAGATAGATAGATAGATAGATAGATAGATACACACACAATGGAATATTATTCAGCCATATAAATTGAGGAAATTCTGCCATTTGTGACAACATGGATGGACATTGAAGGCATTATGCAAAGTGAAATAAGTCAGACAGAGAAAGATAAATATTGTATAATCCCACTTACATGTGAAATCTAAAATAAACAAAATAAAAACAGAAGAGATCAGACTTGTGGTTACCAGAGGTGGAAGTTATGAGAAGGGGGAATTGGAGCAAGGTGATCAAAAGGTATAAACTTCCAGTTGCAAGATTAATATGTACTAGGGATGTAACGTACAACTTGATGAGTATAGTTAACACTGCTGTATAATATAAATGGAAGGTATTAAGAGAGTTAATCCTAAGTGTTTTCATCATAAGGAGAAAATGTTTTTGTCTTCTTTTTATTGTATCTTCACAAGAGGATGAATGTTAGCTGAACCTTGTGGTAATCATTTCACAATGTATGTAAATCAAACCATCGTGCTGTACACCTTAGACTTATACAATTATTCTTCAATAAAACAGGAAAAAAAAGAAAATGTGGTATATACATACATTGGAATATTATTCAGCCTTAAAAAATTAGGAAATTCTGCCATATGCAACAGCATGAATGAGCCTGGAGGACATTGTTAAGTGAAACTAGCCAGCGATAGAAGGAATTCACTTATATGAGGTATCTAAAAATAGAAACAGAGAATAGAGTGGTGGTTACCAGGGACTGGAGGAAAAGGGAAATGGGGAGTTGCTGCTCAATGGGTAAGAAGTTTCAGTTATACAAGATGAGTAAGTTCTAGAGATCTGCTGTACAACATTGCACCTACAGTTAACAGTAATGTATTGTGCACTTAAAAATTTGCTGAGGGTAAATTTCACATTGTGTCTTACCACAATTAAAAATAACAATATTGTACTGGCATAAGAAGAAATATATAGACCAATGGACTAGAACAGAAAGCCCAGAAATAAACCCTCATATATACACTCAATTAATTTTTGACAAGGGTGCCAAGAATATTTAATTGGGGAAAAGACAATCTTTTTAACAAATGGTACTGGGAAACTGGATGTTCACATGCAAAAGAATAAAACTGCACCCTTATCTTACACCATATATAAAAATTCACTCAAAATGGATCATAATCTGAAACTTAAGAATTAAAACTATAAAACTCTTAGAATAAAACATTAGATAAAATCTCCATGACATTGGATTTAATAATGACTTCTCGAACACAACACTAAAAGCATGAACAATAAAAGAAAAAAATAGATAAATTAGACAATTAAAATTAAGAACTTTTATACATCAAAAGATACTATCAAGAAATCAACAAGACAACCTATTGAATGGGAGAAAATATTTGAAAATCATGTATAAATTTTTAATATATAGAATATATCAAGAATTCCTAAAACTCAAGGACAAAACTCAACTCAATACAAAAATGAGCAAAGGACTTGAATAGGCATTTCTCCACAGACTATATACAAATGATCAATAAGCACATGAAAAGATGCTTAGCCTCATTTGTTACTAGAGAAATGCAAAACAAAACTATGATGAGACACCACCTCATACCTACAAATACAGCTATAATAAAAAATTGGAAAATAAGTGTTGGTGAGGATGTGGAAAAATCAGAAGACTTGTGCATTGCTGGTAGGAAAGTAAAATCATGCAGCCACTGTAGCTACGGTTTGGCTGTTTCTCAAAAGGTTAATCATAGAACTACTATTTGACTCAGAAATTGCACTCATATGTTCCAAAAATTGAAAGGTAAGACTCAAACAGATATCTGTACTCCAGTGTTCATAGCAGCGTTATTCAGGATTGCCGAAAGGTGGAAACAACCTAAGTTTCTAACAACAGATGAATGGATAAACAAAAATGGTATAAACATACAATGGAATATTATTCAGTCATAAATAGGAATGAAATTTTGACATATGTTACAACATGGATGACCTTGAACACATTATGCTTAGTGAAATAAGCCAGACACAAAAAGGCAAATATTGTATTATTCCACTTATATGAAGTTTATTAGTTTGGTGGGGCTGCCATAACAAAGTACCACAAACTGGGTGGCTTAAACAACAAAAATTTGTTTCACAGTTCTGGAGGCTAGAAATCTGTAGTCAACGTATTGATATGATTGTTTCCTTCTGAGGGATGTGAGGGAAGGATCTATTCCAACCCTCTCTATTTGGCTTGCAGATGGCTGTTTCTCCATGTATCTCTTCACATTGTCTCCCTCTATGCATGTGTCTCTGTTTTCCAAATTTCCCTTTTTATAAGGACACAAGTAATACCATATTAAGGCTCTCCCTAATGACTTCATTTTAACTCGATTACCTCTGTAAAGATCTTATCTCCAAATAAGGTGATGTTCTGAGGTACTGGGGCTTAGGACTTCAACATATGTATTTCAAGGAGACACAATTCATCCCTTAAGGTGATGTATCTAGAATGGGCAAATGGATAGAGACAGAAAATTGTAAGAGGTTACCAGGGGTTGGGGGACGAGAGACGGGAAAGTTATTATTTAATGGGTATATAGTTTTTTGTTGGAGATGACTAAAAAGCTTTAGATATAGATAATGGTGATGGATACATAACATTGTGAAGGCATTTAATGCCACTTATGAATGGTTAAAATTATAATTGTTGTGTATATTTTACCAAAATTAAAAAAATAGACTATTTAAAGCAAAAATTATAATAATATATTGTGAGTTTATAACATATGTAGATGTAAAATGTATGGCAACAATAGCCAAAGACAAGGAGGGGAAAATTGATGTGTACTGTTGAAAGTTTCTTATATTCTATGTGATGAGATATAATATCGATTAAACTTAAGACTGTGATAAGTAAACCTGTATACTATAAGCTATGAAGCAATGATTAAAATAAAATTATAAAGAGCTATATCAATCATTCAACAAAGGGTATAAAATGGAATCATAAAAGTACTCTATTAATCCAAAAGAAGACAGAAAAAGAGGAAAGGGTACAAAGAGCAAATTGCAAACAGAATAAGGTTTAAAATCAATTATATCAAAAGCATATTAAATATAAATGTTTAAACACTACATTAAAAGGCAAAGATTGTCAGATTGGATAAAAATTTAAGATCCATCTATATGTTGCCTACAAGAAGCCAACCTAAATTGTTTAAAAATAAAAAGATGTTAAAATATACATCAAACTGTCATGGTTAGTTCTATGTCTTTTAACTTGGCTAAGGCTACTTATCTAGTTATTTAATCAGATACTAACCTAGGTGTTGCTGTGAAGATATTTTGTAGATGTTAAAATATATACAATCAGTTGACTTTAAGAAAGGGTTACTCTTGATAATACGGATGGACCTCATACAATCAGTTGGAAGGCCTTAAGAGCAAGAACTGATGTGTCCCAGAGAAGGAGAGGCTTCTTCCTGGCAATATTGTGGTAACTAAAGTAATCACTTGCTTGTCTCTAACTCTGGATTACCCCTATATGGCCACAACAGATATATCTATTATGGCAGTAAGAGTCTTCCAATCTCAGGAACATTCCAGTATTTCTGCTCTGCTTTTGTGATCACTTGTCATGAAAGCTGGTCCCAGCCAAGGTAGACCATCTTGCCTAGAAAAGAAAACTACTGGTAATTATAAAGAATTGTTGACTTATTTTTTCAAGAGGACACATTTTATTTACTCTTTGAAGGAAAACTTATTCCCCTTCAGAGGAGATGAATTAATTTACCCACCTGCCTAGTAAATGTCTCTACTGGAATATGAAGGAATCCTAAATTCAGTGTCAAAAAGCAAACTTATCATCTTTATCCTAACTTTGAACCATTTCTACAGTTCTCTATCTCAGTGAACACTACCACCATTCATCCAATTGCACAAGCCAACTCTGGAGTCATTCTTGACAAATTTTCAGTCGTCTATATGGACAACCTCTAACTAAAATATGTTGATTTTTCCAATTAAATATTTTTCTAATTTTTCTGTTTATATCCATATCCACTGCCACTACTCTGGCCCAATATAATATTACATGGAATACTGCAAGAGCCTCCTAAATCCTCTCCTTATATTCATTTTTTGTCCCATTCTAATCAGATTTTCACTGACCAGCCAGAATGACCTTTTCAAAATACAACTCTGTGTCAAACCTCTTATTAACATCCTTCAATGGATTCCATTGCACTTAGAAAAAAAAGCCAAACACTTTCAATGGCCTACAAGGCCCTGAAGGACCCAGTCTTGCCTAATTCTTCAGACTCATCTCATTTCATACTCCCCCTCATATTCTCTACTGCTGACATGCTGGCTACTTAAAATTCCTTATACTTGCCATGATCACTCACATCACAGGCCATCCTATACATACTATTTCCTGTGTTTATTATAATGCTCTTTCCTCTCTCCTGACTTAACTAACCCCTAGTAATCATTCAGATCTCACTTCAATCAATCTTTCCTCAGTGAACTGGACTTCCTAGCAGGATTAAATTCCTCTTTTGGACTTGAGTGGCTGTGCGTATTTCTCCTTCATAAAACTCACACAGCTGCATTTTCACATTTGTTTAAATGAATATTTGATTAGTGTCTTCCTCTCATGATAAAATATAAGCTCTGTGAGGGCAAGTATGGCTTCTCCTAAATCTCCAGTACTTAGAATAGGCACAGAGT
Organism: Ceratotherium simum simum; assembly: GCF_057802395.1. Taxonomy (NCBI): domain Eukaryota; kingdom Metazoa; phylum Chordata; class Mammalia; order Perissodactyla; family Rhinocerotidae; genus Ceratotherium; species Ceratotherium simum. The sequence continues at coordinate 62,183,157 of NC_141940.1, forward strand.
GAGTGCTCAGTACATATTTATGGTTGAATGAAGTAATTGAGGTCATCTTTAAGGTATGTAGTGACTGACAGTATGTACCTCAAATGGTCCATGTGTACTGTGGCTGTGAGGTTCCCAAAGCATGGCTCCCAAAAGCAAATAAAATCCCTCAGAACCATCAAGTGGATGTCTTATCTAGTTTATCAGAAATCTTCCTCCTTTAAACTTTTAATGGGAGCAATTAGACAGGAACAGCAAGTGGTTGCTATATGGAAAGGGCACATACATATCCTGGGCTTCTGACACAATAGTATCCCTGCAGATTTATCATGCTAATTCAAGATTTCAACAGAACGCACTGAGAGCTCTGGTAGTATATCTTTCACTGTGATGTCCTCCCAGTACACCATTGTCAACGGTTCCTTGCCAAGGACAGACTCAAAACAGGATTAGTAAAATAGAACTCTGAATTTTGTAAGTGAATTCTTTACCAGTCTTTCAAGACTAAAACACAAACCTAATGGTAGTAGATGACCTTATGAAAATAGCAAACTTCTTTCCCTGCGTGAGACCATATCTGCCTCAGATATTATTAGATCATTTATCAAAGAAGTTTTTCAATCTTCTCAGTCTACTTGATCTCTCACTATGCCTCCCCGATCCTGGTTCACTTCACAGTTTTTAAATGTTCTGTTATAGCCTTCTGATGTGATTTGCATCAGTCCACCACTTGATACTACTGCAGATTTATGGCTGCATGGAAGACTCCATATTACTGATTTACCTGCCTCATTACAACTTAATTTGTGTCTAATAATTCAGTGCACTTGTTTACTGGGAACATCTCATTTTATAGTAATTGCAATTTCCCCTGAAAGCATAACTTCACACCACTCCACATGTCCACAGCTCCTTAACCAGTCATTGGTTAAGCTTAAGTCAGGTAGGAAGACCTGAAGTAAGTTATTCCTGAATCTGGCTGCATATTAACGTCATCACGGAAGCTATAAAGATACAGATTCCCAGACTGTATACCAATTGAATAAGAATTTCTGGGGCCAGGTTTATACATAGGTTAATTTGAACAAACTTCTCAGATATATTGAGATATCCATCTGGAATCAGTCTTCAGATTGGTCTGTAAGAACCATTTACTCATCAAAAATCCTCTTAAGAAGCAAAATAGAAATAAAAAACAAAAATAGACCACTTTTATTTCCCAGAGTAGACCTGTATAACTCTATGTTGATACATTTGTATCATTTCTCCATGCCCTGGACTCAAAGATTGCTCTTTAGAACCATTCAAAGTGACAGAGATTGTCAACCTCTGTCAATGCAGAGTCATCTCATTTGTTTTGGCTGGACTATACTTTTTGCTTTCCCCAACATCTTCATAACCAGTCTTCATAACTTGAGAGAGGAAGCAAGAATATATACAATAGAGGAGACATTGAATTTCTCGCAAAGCTCTGGCTTTTGTTTCAGGGTAATACTGGCATTATAAAATGAGTTTGGAAGTGTTCCCTCCTCTTCTATTTTTTGGTAGAGTTTGATAAGGATTGGTTTAAATTCTTCTTTAAATGTTTGTTAGAATTCACAACTGAAGCCATCTGGTTTTGGACTTTTTTTGTTGGGAGGGTTTTGCTTACAGATTCAACTTCCTCACTAGTAATTGGTCTGTTCAGTTTTTCTATTTCTTCAGAATTCAGTCTTTATGGGTTATATGTTTCTAGGAATTTGTCCATTTTCTTTTGGTGGTCCAATTTGTTGGTGTATAATTGTTCATAGTAGTGTCTTATGATCCTTTGTATTTTTGCGCTGTCAGCTGTAGTGTCTCCTCTTTCATTTCTAATTTTATTTATTTGAGTCCTCTCTCTTTTTTCTTGATAAGTCTAGCTAAAGTTGTGTCAATTTTGTTTATCTTAAAAAAAAACAGCTCCTCATTTCATCGATCTGTTCTATTGTATCTTTACTTTCTATTTTATTTATTTCCACTGTGATCTTTCTTATTTCCTTCCTTCTGTTAACTTTGGGCTTATTTGTTTTCTAGTTCCTTGAGGTGTAAAGTTATGTTGTTTATTTGAGCTCTTTCTTTTTTAATGTAGATGTTTATCGCTATGAACTTCCCTCTTAGAACTGCTTTTGCTGCATCCCATAAGTTTTGATATGTTTTATTTCCATTTTCACTTGTCTCAAGATATATTTTAATTTCCCTTTGATTTCCTCTTAGACCAATTGGTTGTTTAGAAGCATGTTGTTTAATCTTCACATATTTTTGAATTTTACAGTTTTTTTCTTGTAATTGATTTCTAGTGTCATACCATTGTGGTCAGAAAAGATGCTTGATATGATTTCAATCTTCTTACATTTATTAATACTTGTTTTGTGGCCTCACATATGATCAATCCTGAAGAATGTTCCATGTGCTTTTGAAAAGAATTTATATTTTGCTGCTTTGGATAAGATGTTCTGTAAGTGTCTAAGTCCATCTGGTACCTGTTTTTTTACTATGTGAAATTTAGTAAGCCCTAATACTCTAATTACCAGAGGTGCTTGGATATGGTTGTTTTATATCATCCTTGATCTTTTGGACAGCTGAACATACACACACTTTTGAGCCTCTGTGCCACTAAGGGAGAGATGCAAACCATCAATAGTTCTTGTGGCAGTTGTCCTAGTCCTTTGTTTTTATTCCTGAGTTTCTTCAGCTTAATCCAGTTTCTGATAAGTTCTAACGTCTTGTTTTTTCTCCCATTTATGACCCTATCCCTGTCTCCTTTGGGAGACAGGGAGTTGGAATTTTCATGTAAGTGTCTCTGTCTTTCAACTTTTAGTTAACATATCATGTGCTTACATTTGGATTTGCTATACTAGGTCTCTCCAATTCACACTACCTAAAAGGCCTAATCACACCTCATTACTACCATAGCTTATCCAATTCTTTATAATAAAACATTCTGAAGCACTGAGGGGGCATCAAAGATTTTGGAGAATAATTGTAGGAGGATTCATTTGGATGAGGTTATAGTAACTTCACTGTATCTCCAATTTCAGAGACTTTGTAGTAACTTAGGGAAATCTAAATTGGCCATAATATAGCCTACAGTAGTAGAACATTCCTTGATTTTGACTTGTTTTACATAGTTCCTGTTCACCTCAAAAATTGACGGACTTATTTTTACTGTATTCTCAAACACTAACTGACACAAAAATTTAGATTCCATAATTTTGAATATCAAAAATACATTAATGCTCATGTCTGTTTGGGTAGGATAATGCAAAAATTTTTCTACGAAGGCAAAAGAGACCTGTAATAGAAAACTGCTTCTTCCAGAGGTATCAATTTCTCAATGACTTAGTGTTTTTTTTCTTTTGACCATCTCGTTCTAGGGCGAGTGTTATGAGTGCTGCCTTTGTTGCTATTCTCATTCATGGCGAGAACTCCAGGGGCATTTTCTGCTCCTGGTACTGTGTGAGACTTAGTGTGGGGGCTACTCGAAGTATTTCGCCCAGTACCATCCTTGAGGCACTTACAGTCTAGTTGGAGAGATGAGACTAGCACAGCATGGCAATCAACAGATATGGGCTTTGGTTTTTCTTTGGCTTTCATATGACACCGTGGCTTGCATAAATGTTGTGTGTGTGGTGTTGGCTCTCAAGAAAGCTTAACAGTAGCCATATCTACAGCCAGGGTCAGCACTTAGCAGAGTGGGAGGGAAAATTATTTCTTCAACTTTCTTCTCTGTGACTTCTTCTTTCATTGGTGACATTTTTGTTCCTTTCATGGGTCAGGGTCCTCACCCATCACATGTGGATAAAATAATAGCTAACGATTATTGACCATTTAGTACATACCAGGAATTGTGCTAGTGCTTTACATTTAACCCTCACAACAATTCTATGAAGTGTTTTCCATTATTAATGTGTCCATTTCACAGATATAGAAACTGAGATTCAAAGAGGTTATTTGCCCAAGCTTACTCAACCAGTAAGTGGCTCTATGATTCAAATGTGATCTATATGATTATATAGCCTTACATTAGAGTGCTGCTCTTAACCAGTACACTACATTGGGTTAGTGTAGAAAATACCATTTGACTTTCATTAGTCACTTGTATTAGTTTTCTATCGCTGCTGGTAACAAATTACCACAACCTTAGTGTTTTATTTATTTTTTTCATTGGAGTATAGTTGACATACAATATTATATTAGTTTCAGGTGTACAACAGAGTGATTCAACATTTATACACATCATGAAGTGATCACCACAATAAGTCTAGTAAACATCTGTTACCATACAAAGTTATTAAATATTCTTGACTATATTCCCTATACTGTACATTACATCCCTGTGATTTATTTGTTTTATAACTGAAAGTTTATACCTCTTAATGCTCTCACTTATTTTGCCTGTCTCCCCTCTTCCGCTCCCCTCTCCTGACCACCAGTTTGTTCTTTATATCTATGAGTTTACTTCTGTCTTGTTTTGTTTGTTCATTTGTTTTGTTTTTTAGATTCCACATATAAGTGAAAACATACAGTATTTGTCTTTCACTGTCTGACATATTTCACTTATATTTTGCTGTCTTTTGATAACAGCCATTCTGACAGGTGTGAGGTGAAGTCTCATTGTGGTTTTGATTTGTATTTCTCTGATGATTAGTGATGTTCAGCGTCTTTTCATGAGTCTATTGGCCATGTGTATGTCTTCTTTGGAAAAATGCCTATTCAACTCTTCTGCCCATTTTTTTAATTTGGATTATTTGTATTTTTTGATATCAAATTGTATGAGTTCTTTAAATATTTTGGATATTAAACCCTTATCAGATATATTATTTGAAAATATTTTCTCCCATTTAGTAGGTTGCTCTTTTTTGTTTTGTTGATGGTTTCCTATTCTATGCAAAAGCTTTTTAGTTTGATGTAGCCCCATTTTTTTTATTTTTGCTTTTGTTGCCCTTGCCTGAGGAGACAGATCCAAAAATATATTGCTAAGACTAATGTCAAAGAGTTTACTGCCCGTGTTTTCTTCTGAAATTTTTATTATTTTAGGTCTTACATTTAAGTCTTTAATCCATTTTGAGTTTATTTTTGTATATGACATAAGAAAGTAGTCCAGTTTCATTCTTTTGCATGTAGCTGTCAAGTTTTCCTAACACCATTTATTGAAGAGACTGTCTCTTCCCCATTGTATATTCTTGCTTCCTTTGTTATGGATTAATTGACCACATAAGTGTGGATTTATTTCTGAAGCTCTCTTTCTGTTCCATTTATCTATGTGTTTGTTTTTGTGCCACTCCTATACAGTTTTGATTATTATAGCTTTGTAATATAGTTTGAAATCAGGAAGCATGATACCTTTAGTGTATAGAAACACAGCAGATTCTTATATATTGATATTGTATCCTGCAACTTTACTGAATGCATTTATTAATTCTAATATTCTTTGGTGGATTTTTCAGGATTTTCTATATATAGTATCATGCCATCTATGAATAGTGATGGTTTTACTTCTTCCTTTCCAATTTGAATGCCTTTTATTTCTTTTCTGTCTGATTGCTATGGCTAGGACTTCCAGTACTATGTTGAATAAAGGTGGTAAGAGTGGGCATCCTTGTCTTGTTCCTGAGCTTAGAGAAAAAATTTTTAGCTTTTCACCTTTGAGTATGATGTTAGCTGTGGGTTTGTCATATACGGCTTTTATTATCTTGAGGTATGTTCCCTCTATACCCACTTTGTTGAGAGTTTTTATTATAAATGGATGTTGAATTTTGTTAAATGCTTTTTCTGCATCTATTGAGATGATTATATGATTTTTATCTTTCATTTTTTAATGTGTTATATCACATTGATTTGTGTATATTGAACCATTCTTGTCTCCCTGGGATAAATCTCACTTGATAATTGTGTACAATTCTTTTAATGTATTGTTGAATAACCTTAGTGGTTTAAAACAAAACAAATGTATCATCTTACAGTTCTAGAGGTTATAAAGCCAGTATGAGGACCTCAATGGGCTAAAATAAAGGTATTGGCAGGGCTGCATTTCTTTCTGGAGGCTCTAGAGGGCAATCCTTTTCCTTGCCTTTTCCAGCTTCTGGAGGCCACTTGTATTCTTTGGCTTGTGGCTCCTTCCTTTATCTTCAAAACTAGCAACGGCTTGTCAAGTCTTTCTTACATCACATCATCCTGACACTAACTCTTCTGCCTCCTTCTTTTCCATTAAATAACCCTTGTGATGACATTGGGCCCACCTGGGTAATCTAGGGTAATCTCCTTAATGTCAGATGATTAGCAACCTTAATTATATTTGCAACCTTAATTTCCCTTTGCCATGTAACATAATGTATTCACAGGTTCCAAGGATTATATATCTTTGGGGGACCATTGTTCTGCCTACCACATCGCCTGTACACTGTTATATGTATATTGTATTACTTCAATTTCTAATAACTTTTACTTCTTCTAAAATCATACATAAGATATTTTCTCCCAAATCTGATCTTCCTCCAATGTTACTTATCTCAGGAATTAATAATAATATGAGTAATAGTAGTAATGATAATACTAACTGAAATTTTAAGGGCCTACTATGTGCCATATACACTTTCAAACACTTTATGTACATTGTCACTTGAATCTCACAATAGTATATTTTTATTAGTTATAATTTTGCTATGGATTTGCCCTGATTAAATATTGTAACACCCTTCAGTCCTTTTCTACACTGCTTATTTCAAACCAAACTGTGAGCTTAGATGAATGCACTTTTTGTAAACAATGAGCTCTAGCCTAGTTTCTCATTCTAGCCATTAAGCCTGACCAAGTTGCTAGCCTGCAAGCACTAGGAATTGGCTTGTGTCATCTTAGGGAAAATAAAGAAGAGAAACTAGTTTTCTGAAAGAAATAAAAATATCCTACGTTAGAAAAGGCAGAATAAATTTTTAATTACATAATCTTCATGTAATTTCAGATGGGAAGAGAAAAAATCCACTCTGTCAAATATTAAAAAAAAGCAGGTTGTGCATCATTTTATTCAAGCTTCAACATGTTTTGGCTACATCCTCTCTTTGCAGTAGTTGTTGTGTCTTCATTATTTCGGTAATTAACACTTTTATTTTTTAAGAGGAGTCTCTGATTATGGGAATAGAGGGGTGTACAGGTTGGTCCTGTATCAAAATATATCATCCAGGTTTAAAAGGATGCTGAAAACCAAATATATCCTTTGAGAAAATCACATATTTGACTTTTTGAATCTTCAGCTGAGAAATATTGTATGCTACCATTTGACCAGCTCACTGCTCAGTGTAAGACTGAGAACCTCATGAGAGCTGAGAACATATCCTAGAAAGGTAATGTATATGGTGTTTAAGTTAATAGACTCTGGGACCAGAATGCCTTAGTTTGAATTCCAGCTCTGAAATTTAATGGCTATATGATCATAGGCACATTATTTAACCTTATCTGTGAAACGGGAGCTGTAATAATAGTATCTTTTCAAAGATTTTTGTGAGCATTAAATGAGTTAATATATGTAAAACACTAAAAACAGCACCTTACCAGGCACATGGTAAATGCTTTATATTAGGCATTAGTTATTATTGTTGTTGTTACTAATCTTTGCAATCTCCAGGGCCTGGCTTATAGTAGGCCACCAAAAGATGTTGATTGACTAACTAACTGAAAAAAATAATATAGCTAATTTTAGAGCTTGAGGATCTGAGAAATGTACTTTCCAGATTTTGTGATTTTTTTCTTTTGCTCTCTATTTTTATCTTTTTGGTAACTTAAGTACATGTTTAGTCTGCCTACTGCCATTTTTGAGATGATGGACTTGAGGTTATGAGAGATTTTTCTAAAGTTCTTCTAAAGGTCAAATGGTTTGTAAGTGCTAGAACAATAACCTGATTTAAAATTTTCCCAACTCTGCATCTCATGGTCTTTCAAAAGCATTTTTATTTATTTTTTTTGCTGAGGAAGATTTGCCCTGAGCTAACATCTGTTGCCAATCTTCCTCTTTTTGCTTGAGGAAGATTTTCCCTGAGCTAACATTTGTGCCAATCTTCCTCTATTTTGTATGTGGGTCGCCATCACAGCATGGCCACTGACGAGTGGTGTAGGTCCGCACCTGGGAACTAAACTCAGGCCACTGAAGTGGAGCGTGCTGAACTTAACCACTAGGCCATGGGGCCAGCCCCACAAAGCATTTTTAAGAAGGATTTCATTGATTCTTTATTTCTTGGATTGAAGGTAAGATCAGGTAGGAGGAGGAATGAAGCTGGCATGTTAGGAAAGTCAATGTATAAGAAGCCACCTTAAATGTAGCCTTATCTTCTCTTTTATTGCTCCCCAACCCCACCTGCTGCCTCACTAGCACCACTACCATCAATTTCCTAATTTAGAATTCCTCTTTGACTGTAATTACTCATCTCCTCCCAAGGCCTAAAGCCTTATACCTGGCATTAATTTTGGAGCAGAATGTAAAAATGAATCTGTGGGGGTAGTGAAGAGCCAGAAATAGAGCAGGGTAAATGGGCCTTGAAACAGGGAATTTTGTTTTATACAAACTCCTTTTTCAGGAACATATTTACTCTGTGCATTGAAGGATGCAGAGTACTGGCATTGTCTTTCATCTATTTATTTCATTAATAAAATAATTAATAAGTTCCTACTATGTGTCTGGCACTATATAATATACTACATATACAGTGGTAAATAAAACTTGCTTGGGGGCTAGCCTGGTGGTGTACTGGTTAAGTTCGCATGCTCCACTTCGGTGGCCCAGGGATCACAGGTTCAGAGCCTGGGTGCAGACCGATGCACGTCTTGTCAATCCATGCTGTGGCAGTGTCCCATATAACGTAGAGGAAGATGGGCATGGATATTAGCCCAGGGCCAATCTTCTTCAGCAAAAAGAGGAGGATTGGCAACGGATGTTAGCTCAGGGCTAATCTTCCTCACACACACACACACACAAACTTGCTAGGCCCCTATTCACATGAAGCTTACATTCTAGTGAAAGAGGTAGATATCAGTCAAATCCTTATATAAATAGCTACAACATTAGAATTATGACAAGTGAAGTGAAAGAAAAATTCATGATGTTATGAGAAAATAACAAGAGAGACCAAGTTTCATCTGAGTTTTCAGGGAAGGCTTTCCTAAAGAAGTCTTAGTCAAGTTTTAACTGAGACCTAAAGGGTTAATAGAAGTTAATCAGGTGAAGAAGAGCATTCCAGCAGAAGGAATATTATGTAAGAAAATCTCTGAGGTGATATGGAGCTTGGTGAATTTGGAGAATGGAGACGAGGACAATGTGGGTGGAGTATAGTGGTCAAGGTGAAAAGTGGTACAGAGGTTGGAGAGGTATCCAGGAAAATTTTCTTCTGCAGTTTCATGCTAACTAGAAGTTTGTTTATTTGGTTAGCAGGTTATTTATTTTAATAAGGCCCAGAACTTCTGACCTTCTTACGTCTGTTCTATTGTCTTTAGTTTGTTTTCATGCGCATGGATTTATTTAAGGCTAATGAGTCTTATTCATGCTTGCAGTGACTTGGATTGGTAAATAACAGCCAATAACAACTTTGCAAACATGTGGCTTGACTATATGTTATCACTATGGAAGCTGTCCTTTATTGGCCTTGTTCATCTAAGTACAGTCAATTCAGGACATAAGCAAAGTCAAGGGAGTTCAGACTATGTAACACATCTGCACACCTGTATACAAGAATTTCAAAGACTTAGACCATAATAATATATGCTTTACACTAAAATTATAAGGAACAACTAAACTAAATCTGATATTTCCCACAGTCCTGGATCCTGGGTCAGCAGTTTTCGTAATAGCAAGAAATATTACACATCAGAAGGCATCTCAACATATATTTGATATTATTTGACCTGGAAAGTAGTTATGGCTACAAAAAAACCTAACCCCTTTGACTGCTGCCCTGATGACAACTCTTTCAGCAAACATTATACAGATTCAGAATCTTAGTTTTTTTTTCTCTTAATACACTGATGCCCAGTGGCTTTACTTGCTGTCTATCATCCCTGTGAGGAGAAAGGTAACTTTTTTTTGACAACAGCTTGTCTAACAGCAGGACCAGATGTCAAAGATAATCACACGATGACAAATTTATGGCTTTCTTTTGGCAGAATATACCTATATGTTTGATGCTAAGGTTGAGACCTCCCAGAGGTTCCCAGAAATTCCAAAATAAATTGCTCTATTCAAGCCTCTGTAGCCTTTGTTACTTTTTTTTGCCACCAATGTTGGATGACCATAGATAATATTATCCAGTGGCAATTTTATTGTTTTTCCCTCTGTGTAGTATGTTTGATGAAAAGTTCCTGAAATCAGAAAGCTGTAGATTTGTTAAAGTAAAGCTCAGATTCTATCAAAGAGTTGAAAGCACTTTCATTCATAAATTGGATATTTGAGGGGGAGAGAAGCATTTCTGCATAATTTTCCAAGCTTATTTGAAGTATATAAAGAATACAGAGAACGTCAGTGGGAGAACATTTATTTTTGGTCTGCTCTGCTTAGCTCCTCTTTAGGAAATCCGCCTCCCTCATTCCATATGATCCTAGTGGGATTATAAATCAAGAGACTACTTCTACTACCATAAATTTCGGAATATGATCCAGACTGAAAAGTCAGAATTCCCTATTCTTAGTACTATAATTGGTCCATGGATAGGCATACAACCAAGAGTCTTCTGTAGAATCTAACTTCCAAATTTTCAGGGCAAGATGCTCTCTACTAGGGATTTCGTGGTATTTTAGTCTAAGGCTGCTGGTGGCTATCATGTCATCCACAACTAGAGAATCTGTATCAGACACAGTGATAAAAGAAGAAGTGCTTGCTTACATGATTTGAAACCCTTGGAATTTTCAATTACAAAAATCAATTTTTTTTGCTTAAGCCAGTTTGATTTTAATTTTAGAATTGTTAACAAAAATTAGTCCTAATTCAGGGAATTTTTCAGCTGGGAAGATCTAAATTGCACATGAGGGAAATGTGGGGCTTGAGAGGGCCCAGGCACTTGCCATAGATCACATGGCTGTCTAGTGGAGAAGTTGCAGCTGAAACCCAGAATATCTCAGGTGATAGATAGCCTGTTATGCCACAATGAAGCAGTCTATTACTCAAATAAAAACAAACAGGATACAGCAAAAGAGTGACGTCAGCATCATGGTAGAGTGAGTTTTCCCCGTAGACTCTTCCTCCTAAGACACAGCAAAAAGGACATTCATATACCAACAGAGGACATGCACATGACACAAAAGACGTCTGAGAGACCCATACAGCCATACGTTGAAGGTAGAGGTACTGAAACCCCTGGAGGAAGTGGAAGGATGTAAGGAGAACTCCTCTCCTTCCTGAACAACAGCGATGTTGGGACTGTGTCCATGTGGCTCTCAGAGACAAAGGGGGGCTGAGCAGCCCTCCATGGGAAAACCATCACTCTTCAAGTTCTCTCACAGTCTGTGGGAAAGTCCCATACAGAGGGGACTGAGCTGTTGTGGGGGGTGCCTTCATCAAGCTAGCACCCCAGGAGAGCAGATAGCAAGGGAATCATGAGAAGCCCCCAGGATCAGGCAAGTCAAAGAAAGAGCCTCTCACCTCTGAGACTTAACAGCTCTCGGGGGGGGGGGAGTGGCGGCCCTCTGTGGGAAAACCATTGCTCTCCAAGCTCTCACACAGCCTGTGGGAAATTCCCATATGGAGGGGACTGAATTGTTGCAGGGGTGTCTTCATCAAGCTAGCACCCCAGGAGAACAGATAGTGAGGGAAGTGTGAGAAGCCCCCGGGATTGGGCAGGTGAAAGAAAGAGCCCTGCCCTCTGACCAGTGCCCCAGGACAACTGGTCAGCTAGGCCACCTGCAGATCTCAGCAGGCTCAGAATACACAGCTCTTGATACCCACCCAGTGGCTGCAGGTGGAAGCTGCAAACAGATATTTTCAGAATGAGGAAAAATAAGGCCATGCCTTCAAGCAGTATGCAAAAATATATTAAATCTCAAGATCAGAAGGAAAATGACAAGCACCCAGAATTCAATCACGAAGGCACAGAAATTTGTAACCGAAATGACAGAGAATTCAAAATAGCCAGCATAAAAAAGCTCAACGAATTACAAGGAAACACAGATAGACAGATCAATGAAATCAGGAACTTCACAAAAGAGATTGAAACGCTAAAGAAAAACCAATCAGAAATGATGGAGATGAAAAACACAATGGAGGAGATAAAGAAAAATTTGGAATCTTTAAACAACAGAGCTGACAATATGGAGGAAAGAATTAGCATTATTGAAGATATGAATTCAGAAATGCTCCCGATGGAGGAGGAGAGAGAACTAAGACTGAAAAGAAATGAAGAAATTCTCTGAGAAATATCAGACTCGATTAGGAAATGCAACATAAGGATTATAGGTATTCCAGAGGGAGAAGAAAGGGAAAAAGCAGCAGAGAGCTTGCTCAAAGAAATAATAGCTAAGAACTTCCCAAACCTGGGGAAGGAGCTGGAAATACAAGTGAATGATGTAAATAGAGCTCCTAAATATATCAACATAAAAAGACCCTCTCCAAGGTATATAGTAGTAAAGCTGGCAAAAGTCAATGACAAAGAAAATATATTAAGGGCAGCAAGACAAAAAATAAATAAATAAATAAAAAATTGATGTACAAAGGAACCCCAGTCAGAATCTCAGCAAATTCTCAGCATAAACCCTACAGGCCAGGAGACAGTGGAATGATATATTCAAAATTCTGAAAGACAAAATCATTCAGCCAAGAATACTCTATCTAGTGAAAATATCCTTCAGATATGATGGAAAAATAATAACAATCCCAGAAAAACAAAAGTGAAGGGAGTTCATTGCCACAAGACCCCCACTACAAGAAATGGTCAACAAGGCCCTCATGCCCAAAAAAAAAAAAAAAAGAGAAAGGGGATACAAAGGTTTGAGTAAGGAGAAAAATAGGTAGACAAAATCAGAAAAATTGCAGCTCTCCATCAGAATAGGTTAGCAAACACTTAATTACAACATCAAAGATTAAGTGAAGGAAGACACCAAAAATAAATATAATCTCATCACTTTAAACACAAACTCACAACACAAGATAGAATAAGTTGTGGCAATAATAACTTAGAAAGGGAAGAAGAAAAGGATGGAATTGACTTAGTCTAAGTAAATAAGAGACCATCAGAAAATGGACTATCTCATCTATGAAATTTTTTTATACAAACTTCATGGTAACAACTAAACAAATAAAAAGAACACAGACACATATGATAAATAAAGAGAAAGCTAAGAAAATCATCATACAGAACTACCAGACTGAATTGGTAGTGTAAAACGGATGGGATGAGAAGCAAAGCAAATGCAAAAGAACTAGAAAATGAGTGATAAAATAACAACATTAAGTCCTCATATATCAATAATCACTTGAAATGTAAATGGATTGAATTCTCCAATAAAAAGACACAGAGTGGAGGGATGGCTTAAAAAACAAGATTCAACAATGTGCTGCCTCCAGGAAACACAGCACTAAAGACAACACAGGCTCAGTGTGAAAGGATAGAAGACAATACTCCAAGCTAATGGCAAACAAAAGAAAGCAGTTGGTGCCATACTTATATCAGACAAAGTAGACTTCAAGATAACACAGGTAATGAGAAACAAAGAGGGGCAGTATATAATGATAAAGGGGACACTCCACCAAGAAGACATATCACTTATAAATATATATGCACCTAACACAGGAGCACCAAAGTCCATAAAGCAACCATTAACAAACCTAAAGGGAGATATTAACAACAACACAATAATAGTAAGGGATCTTAACATCCCACTTACATCAATCGATACAACTTCCAGACAGAAAGTCAATAAGTAAATAGCAGACTTAAACAATTAGATGAGATGTAATTAATAGATATATAGAGAGACCACTCCATCCAAACATAGCAGATTACACATTCTTCTCAAGTGCACATGGAACAATCTTGAGGATAGATCATATGTTGGGAAACAAGGCAAGCCTCTATAAATTTAAGATTGAAATCATAACAAGCATCTTTTCTGACCATAATGTTATGAAACTGGAAATCAACTACAAGAAAAAAACTGGGAAAGCAACAAAGATGTGGGGACTAAACAACATGCTACTGAACAACAAATGGATCATGGAAGAAATTAAAGGAGAAATCAAAAAGTATCTGGATACTTTTGATATGATATGAAAATACACCATATCAACTCATATGGGATGCAGCTAAAGCAGTCCTGAGAGGGAATGAGTTGATATGAAAATACACCATATCAACTCATATGGGATGCAGCTAAAGCAGTCCTGAGAGGGAAACTCATAGTAATGCAGGCCCACCTTAACAAGCAAGAAAAATCACAAATAGGCAACCTTAAACTACACCTAATAGAATTAGAAAAAGAAGAACAAACAAAGCTCATAGTCAGCAGAAGGAGGGAAATAATAAAAGTTAGAGCAGAAATAAATGAAACTGAAACTAACAAACAAAAAAAACAGTAGACAGGATCAATGAAACAAAGAGCTGGTTCTTTGAGAAGATAAACAAAATTGACAAACCCTTAGCCAGATTCACTAAGAAAAAGAGAGAGAAGGCTCAAATAGATAAAATTTGAAATGAAAGAGGAGAAATTACAATGGACACCACAGAAATACAAAAGAATATAAGAGAATTCTATGAAAAACTATATGCCAACAAATCGGACAATCTAGAAGAAATGGATAAATTCTTAGACTTATACAATCTCCCAAAACTAAATCAAGAAGAAATAGAGAACCTAAATAGACCAATCACAAGTAAAGAGATTAAAACAGTAATCAAAAACCTCCCAAAAAGTAAAAGTCCAGGACCAGATGGCTTCTCTGGAAAACTTTACCAAACACTTAAAGAAGACTTAATACCTATCCTTCTCAATCTATTCTAAAAAATAAAGGAAGATGGGACACCTCCTAACACATTCTATGAGTCCAATATCACCCTGATACCAAAGGCAGACAAGGAGAATACAAAGAAGGAAAATTATAGGTCAATATTGCTGATGAACATAGATGCAAAAATCCTCAACAAAATATTGGTAAACTGAATCCAGCAATACATTAAAAAGATCATACACCATGATCAAGTGGGATTTACACCAGGGATACAGGGATGGTTCAACATGCGCAAATCAATCAATTTGATACCCCACATTAACAAAATGAGGAATAAACACCACATGATCATCTCAATAGATGCAGAGAAATCATTTGACAAGATATGATATCTATTTATGATATAAACTCTCAACAAAATGGGAATAGAAGGAAAATACCTCAACATAATAAACGTCATATATGACAAACCCACAGCCAACATCACACTCAATGGGGAAAAACTGAAAGCCATTCCTCTGAGACCAGGAACAAGACAGGTGTGCCCACTCTTGCCACTCTTATTCAGCATAGTACTGGAGGTTTTGGCCAGAGCAATTAGACAAGAAAAGGGAATAAATTTAATCCAACTAGGCAACAAAGAAGTGAAACTCTCGCTGTTTGCAGGTGACATGATTTTATACATAGAAAACCCTAAAGAATCTATCAGAAAACTATTAGAAATAATCAACAACTATAGCAAAGGTGCAGCGTTCGAAATCAACTTACAAAAATCAGTTACTTTTCTATACTCCACTAACGAACAGAAATAGAACTCAAGAAGACAATCCCGTTTACAATCACAACAAAAAGAATAAAATATCTAGGAATGTATTTATCCAGGGAGGTGAAAGACCTATACAATGAAAACTATATTATTGAAAGAAATCGATGATGACATAAAGATATGGAAAGCCATCCCATGCACATGGATAAGAAAAATAAACATAGTTAAAATGTCCATACTACCTAAGGAAATTTACAGATTCAATGCAATCCCAATCAGAATCCCAATGTCATTATTCATGGAGATAGAACAAAGAATACTAAAACTCACGTGGGGCAACAAAAGACACCAAATAGACAAAGAAATCCTGAGAAAAAAGAACAAAGCTGGAGGCATCACAATTCCTGACTTCAAAATATACTACAAAGCTATAATAATTAAAACAGCATGGTACTGGTACAAACACAGAAACACAGATCAATGGAACAGAATTGAAAGCTCAGAAATAAAACCACACATCTACGGACAGCCAATCTTTGAGAAAGGAGCAAAGAACATACAATGGAGAAAGGAAAGTCTCTTCAATAAATTGTGTTGGGAAAACTGGACAGCCACATGCAAAATAATGAAGGTAGACTATTTTCTTTCACCATGCACAAAAATTAACTCAAAATGGATCAAAGACTTGAAGGTAAGACCTGAAACTATAAAACTCCTGGATGAAAATATAGCCAAAACACTCTTTGACATTGGTCATAGTGGGATCTTTTCGAATTCCATGTCTACATGGAAAAGGGAAACAAAATAAAAAATAAAAAAGTGGGAATTCACCAGACTAAACAGCTTCTGCAAGACAAATGATACCAGAATCAAAATGAAAAGACAACCCACCAGCTGGGAGAACTATTTGCAAAGCATATATCTGACAACGGGTAAATCTCCATAATATATAAAGAACTTACACAACTGAGCAACAAAAAACAAACAACCCGATCAAAAAATGGGCAGAGGCTATGAACAGACATTTTTCCAAGGAAGATATACAGATGGCCAAGAGGCACATGTAAAGATGTTCAATATCATTAATCATACAGGAAATGCAAATCAAAACAACACTAAGATATCACCTTATACCAGTTAGAATGGCTATAATCACCAAGACAAAAAATAACAAATGTTGGAGGGGTTGTGGAGAAAAGCGAGTCCTCATTCACTGCTGGTGGGAATGCAAACTGGTGCAGCCTCTATGAAAAACAGTATAGAGATTCCTCAAAAAATTAAAAATAGAAATACCCTATGATCCAGCTATCCCACTACTGGGTATCTATCCAAATAACCTGAAATCAACAATCCAAAGTGGCTTATGCATCCCTATGTTCAGTGCAGCGTTATTCACTATAGCCAAGAAGTAGAAGCAACCTAAGTGTCCCTAAACTGATGATTAGATAAAGAAGATGTGGTATATATATACAATGGAATACTACTCAGCCACAAAAAAGTCAAAATTGTCCCATTCTCAACAACATGGATGGACCTGGAGGGTGTTATGTTAAGCGAAATAAGCCAGACATAGAAAGACAAACACCACATGATTTCACTCATACATGGAAGATAAACTAACAAACGGACAGAGACAACAGTTTGGTGGTTACCAGGGGAAGGGGGTTGGGAGGTGTGCACAAGAGGTGAAGGGATGCATTTATATGGTGACTGACAAATGATAATGTACAACTAAATGTTCACAATGTTATAAACTATTATGACATCAATAAAAAAACAACCAGAACTCATTCAGAACCATCATTGGATCTGGGTGAAGAAGTGTGACCCATACCTGCCCACATACAGATTTTCTGATAGCCAAAATCTCTCCTTGCTTTTCATGAATCAAGAGGTACCTAGAAGCTTTAGAGGCAACTCTGTCATCGTATAAATGGGAAAACTGAAGCTGAGTTAATTGACTTGTCTAAGATATAATATATATATTGAGTTAAGGCTAGACACTCAGTTTCAAGCTTTTTCCAATAAAATGACTACATCCATTGCCCCTTCCCTCAAACTACCTATACTCCTACACTGAAAAGATCAAAAGCAATTATTTGTCTTTTGAGCTGTATTCAAGCCAGTAGTATAGGATACTTTGGGCATTAGCTAATACAATCCTTTAATCTACTGATTGTCAGCTTGAAAATTGCTTCCAAGTCAGAAGATAAAGAGTTGGATAAATTCATTAATGCGATTATTGGTTCAGTGCTTTCCTTTGAGGCAGCAGCACATAGTTTTGAGGAAGGAGAGCATAGTGGTTAAGAGCACAAGATTTCAAGTCAGACAGCTGGATTCAAAACTCGGTTATGGCTCTTACCAGCAGTGTAGACTTTGTCAAGTTTTTAACTTCTCTAAGAGTCATTTTCATTTATAAAAAGAGGCAAGGATACATATTACTTAAAATTATTGTAAGGATTAAAGGACATCGTGCATGGATAAGACTAATTACAGTATCTAGCACTGTATACTTACTGTACACAGTAAGTACTCAAAAAACAGTTGTTACTGGTGTTATCATTGTTATAAAATGACTAATGTTTAATGTTAAAGGGAATTTTATAGGCTAATTTGGGGAGGGAATAAAAGTATGTGTGATGGAAAAGAGGGCATATTTTTACTTACATTTTTAGCCTTTTAAAGTTTAAATGAATAATCCAGGTCATTGTAAAGAAATTAAAAATACAGAAAGGTAAAAATCTATAAGAATTCCACCATCTATAGTTAGCCATTGTTCACGTTATCCAATGCAAATGTGTATGTGGTATGCATATGTAAAAAATAGAATCATACTATAAATACTTTTTAAATAATACTTAACTGTTGAAAATGCACAATATCCTAGAAATTTCTGACTTATTTTTTTTACTCCAGGATATATAATGAACACTTTTACAGGCTACTAAATATAGATGTAGATGATTATTTTATTATCCATACAGTATTCCAGGGTGCAGATTTATTCAGCTAATCTTTCATTGTTGGAAATGTTTCCAATGTTGTCTATTATGAATGATTCTATGGTAAAAATATATGCACACAAATATTTGTCTGCACCTAATTATTGATTTAGAATAGATAACTAGAACTGAAAATAAGGTTATGATAAAGATATAATTTTTAAAAAACTTTATTTTTATGTGTAATTTGTTTTTCTTTTGGTGAGGAAGATTGCCCCTGAACTAACATCCATTGCCAATCTTCCTCTTTTTGCCTGAGGAAGATTGTCCCTGAGCTAACATATGTGCCAGTCTCCCTCTCTTTTGTATGTGGGACACCATTCAGCATGGCTTGATAAGTGGTGTGTAGGTCCGTGCCCAGGATCCGAACATGCAAACCCTGGGCCGCTGAAGTGGAGCATGTGAACTTAACCACTATGCCTCTGGGCCAGCCCTTAATTTTTGTTTTTATATTTAATATTTATATAGTTTAAATGGTTATATAGTATATTTAAATTTTTGAGTAGGTAATACATTAAAATTATTAAAATTTAAATCATGAAAAGACTTCTTCTTCTACTTGTTCCTAAACTGCTGTTTCCCAACTATAGATAATTGCTTTTATTATATTCTTTTATATCTTTTCTAGAGTTTGGTTTACAAAAAGAGATATTTGTGAATACATATTCATATTTCCCTTATTTTTTAACAGAAAAGCTATCAAATTATATACACCGTTATGCACCTCAATTTTTCCATGTTAGCACATCATTTTCTTATTTTTTTATAGCTGCACTGTATTCCATTTAACGTGTGTACCATAATTTTTTAACCAGTCCCCTATTGTTGGCCATCTGAATTCTTTCTGATCTTTTCTTATTATAACATCTCAACTAATAAACTTGTTCTTTTGTTATTTTTCCTGTGAGTCTCCCTGTAGGATAAATCCCAGAAGTAGTGTTGGTAGGTCACAGGATATATGCATTTATAATCTTAATAGATGGTGCCAAATTGTCCTTATTGGGATTATTTATATATCCATAAGCAGTGTATGAGAGTGGCTATTTCCTCACAGCCTTCCCAAAAGGGTGTGTTGTCAAACTTAGGATTTTTGTAAAATGATATTTTAAAAATGTTATTTTGCTATAGTTTTAATTTGCACTTGTCTTATAAGTAATGTCTTTTCATATATTATAGGAACCTTCATATCTCCTTTTTATAAACTACATTTTCATACCCTATGTTCATTTTTTCATTGTGTTACTGGTTTTTAAAAAGATCAATGTCTGAAAGCTCTTTATATCTAAGAGATCAGCTTTTTTTTTTGGTGTGTTGAGTGACAATTATCTTTTCACAGTTTGACAGTTTGTCTTTTGGCTCTGTAGGATGTTTCACAGTGAAGTTTGTTTTTTTTTAACTTTTTATTTTTAAATAACTATAGATTCACAGGAGGTTGCAAAAATATTACAGTGAAGTCCCATGTACCCTTCTGTCAGACTCACCCAATGGTTACATCTTATTTAACTATAGTATAATTTCAAAACCAGGAAATTGACATTGGCACAAAGTGCATGTATAGTTCTATGCCATTTTATCAGGTGTAAATTTATGCAATGGCTTTTCATTACTGCTGGGCAAGGGTGGGAGTTCAGTCTCCCTGTTAGGCCTCCACTGATATCACCCTGGCTGGGCATGTCATTGGTGCATTGTTACTGCTTCTTACATGGTCTCCACCGCTAGGGGTGGCCTCATTACTGCTGATCAGTGGCGAAAATATTGCCTCTCCACTAGGCCTCCTCTGACAACACCTACCCCAGCATGGGTGAGGAGGAGCTCTTTGTGACTGCTGGGTGGGGGCAAAAGTCCAGGTTCCCCACTCTGCCTTTTCTGACACCACCCCAGCAGGAGGCTTGGGGTACCTAGTTATAGCCTAGTGAGGCTCCTCACTCAACCTCTGGCACAAGTGGAAGAGGAGCTCTAGTTTTTTCTGATGTTTGCCTTGAGTAAGGTGGTTATTGTCTAAAAGTTTTCTATCTTGCTAGGCTTCCCCTTTCCTGGTTCTTTGGCTGGAGAGAGAGCAGGCTTTTCTTGGGGAAATTTTGTCTGCACCCATTGGTGTTTCCAGTTTGCCAGATTCTCTAGCACCCAGTGTAGGATATATGAAGCAAAAAGGAAAACCAGGGACTTCACCATGGTGTCATGCCCTTGAGTCCCAAGGTCTCTAACAATATGCCTTCTTCTCCCCACCTTTCAGAATCTACTTAAGTTTGTTTGATATACCATGTCCAGGGATTTTAGCTGGACCTAGTAAGGAATAGGGATAAGTTGTCTACTCCATCTTTCTAGAAGTGGAAACTGTTGCCTTGTTTTTATAATGTTGTCAAATTTATAACACTTTTTTCTATTACGTGTTATAGATTTTGAATCACAGAAATGTCTTCTCCACAATAAGATTACAAAAGAAATGTCCTATATGTTCTTCTGCTATTTCTTTAATTTCTTATTCTCTTTATTCAAATTTTTATCCATTTGGAATTACCTTGACTCACTGATTATTTTTTTCCAAGTAATTAACCAGATGACCCAATGCAATTTTTAATAGTTCATCTTTCCACCAATAATTTGAAATTCCACTTTTATCTTATACTAAAGTCATGTATTTAGGTCTACTTCTGTACTCTCTTTTGTGTGCCATTAATTTGTCTGTCTATTCATGTACCAGTACCATACTGGTTTAGTTCTTGAGGGCTTATAATATATTTTAATATGGAATTGAGTTAGCCTACTCCCACTGCCTTATTTTGCTGAATAGTATTACTTTTAAGTTTTATGTGAACTTAGAATTATCTTGTCTATTTTTTATAAGGAAGCCTACTGGAAAAAAAAATTGGGAATAGCTGACACCTTTTACTAAATTATTACCATCTCACCCAACAAGGCTTGTGGTGGTAGCATATATGTATCTTGCTTTATAAATTCAGCTATTCAATAAATATCATGTGTATTTAAACAAAATTTGAGTACCAAGCCTCTATTCTAGCAGAAAAGTTAGTCTCAGTCAGAGGGCCAGGAATAGGGTGAGGAAAGCAGGGCATTTAGGGTGCAAAATTTAAAGAGGCACTCACACTTATGTCTGAAAGTGCTGACTCTGCATTTTTACAAACATGAGAATGAGTGCCTCCTTAAATTTTTGTGTCCTAACACCTAATTTTCTTCACCCTAGTTCAAGCCTTTCTCACTGGGTCTTCTTTCCCTTTCCTATGGATGTACAAAAATCGGAAAAACTTACACAGTTCCTAGAAAATGCACAAGAGTGATACTCAAAGTATTTAACAACTAGCATGAAAAATAAATAACCAGAATGGACACTAGCTGTAGAAAACAGAGTCCAAAAAGATCACCTGCATAACCATCTGGCTGCTGGATTGTGGGGCGGTGAAGTGTAGTTGGGTGACAGTTTTTGACTGCCATGTCTTTGGAATCTATCACAGCATTACTACTGAGGCCATGTTCTCCCTGGGCTGATTTCTGTTAATGACTGAGTATGGTAGGAATCCTAGAGCTGAACCATTCTAGGCCAATGAGGGAATGCTCTAATTGACAATCTTTGCTCTGGGACTCCCTATTGTCCTGGCTGAGACTTTCTCTAAGCTGCACTACAGTTTGAGGCTCTTACTACTCAATCTTCCTTCTTTACTTTCTTTTCACAGACACCAGATGCGTTATCTGAAAGCCTTCTCTGCCTACTCTTGCTCTTTCTCTACTTTATCCTTCATAAACATTTCTTTTAATAAGTACCTTACATTTCTAATTTTGTCATGGTATCTGCTTCCAGCAGTGCCTGAATTGACATACTTTTTACCAAAAGTGGTCTAAGAAAGCAGGCAGTATGATAGTATTTTGGCACCAGATGAGACCCTGTTCAGCTAGAAAGGAGGACCCCATCTTGAATGGGGAGAAGATGACAGCCCATATGTTAAAACTTTTACCTGTGATGGCCTAATAAAATATTTCAATAGAAGGAAACACCCTTGCCAGTGTAATGATTCAGACCTTATATGGAGGGAACATTAAAGATAAGGACAATGGAGTTGGCTGCTTATCACTAAGTTGTTGTAACATCCTGCAGAAAGTGGTTAACAAACAGTTAAAGGCTAAGTGTGAGATCTTGTAGTTAAAGGCTAGACATCTTCCTTCGTAGCTTACAAAGAGGCCATTATCTCCTGCAGTGGAAGAGCAGACACAGCTAGAAAGCAAACTCAGCTTAATAGATAGAGTCATGGAGTTCTAGAGTTATTAAAAATGTTCAGCCAAGGCAGATCTCTTATGTTAAGTTCATAGTCCTGACTTGGAAAATTGGGGACCCTAAAGGATGAGATGGCAATATCTGAGTAGATGCTTTTGAAAATCATGGATCTGCAGACTCCATGGTACCTACAGAGCTTGCAAAGATGGACTGCCCCTCAGTAAGATCTATCATTTCCTCCACTTAGGAAGACACTGCAGGGGCTTCTTCTTTGCAGAGGAACAGGTATTCTTTCAGGAGTTTCCCCCAATTCTTTTCTTGGTTGTCAGACTGATAACTAGGTTAAACCCCAGTGATAACCCATCTGGGGGTATACTGATCCTGATAAGGAAAAAAGGAGACTATACACCAAAGGACATGCAGGAAATAGATAGCATATACCAGAATAAGCCATGGGAGTATGACTGGGACTGGATTTTGAAGGTGCCTGATAGAGGAGGCTGGAACATAAGTCTAAATAAACAAGTTAGGAGTACTTTCTTGAGAAACAAGACATAACATTCCAGCAAGAAACCCAGAGAATAGGGCAAAGTTACTGCTATGATAGTTATAGAAATCTAGAGAAAATGGTGAACGATACTAAGTAAAGTTGAAATGCTTGAGTTGCTATGGCAGATAATAGAGGCAAGAATAAAGGTGCTAATGGGGGGCAATATCAGCAAGATGGCAGAGTAGGAGAAACCAGCCTTCATTTCTCCACAAAAAACAACAATTAGATAGCTATCCATGAATGAAAATAGCTCTGGAAGAGCTTAAAAGTCCAATTAAGAACCTACAGCAATACAGTGGAACAAAAAATGGAGAATAACCACATATAAAGGATCACTGGGAAGATCAGCTTAGCTGAGATGTATGGAGATGGGTAGGAAGAAAGAAGAAGGGTGAGGGCTATGAGTATCAGTCATGAAGTGGGTGCCATCACATTCTCTAGTGGCCTTCTCTGTAAAGGACCCTAGTAGCCTTTCCTTCTGAAGACTTCAACAGCCCCCAGGACAGTTGCCAACTCCCCACAGTTTTTACAGTGTATTATCCTGTGCTGTTTGTTGGTGTGAACTCCAGTGGCCTGTTACAGAGAGGACACTGGCAGCTTTCACCACTGAAGTAACGAACAGCCATGCCTCTAATGATATCCCAGAGAGGGAGGCAATGCTGTGTACTCCCAGAAAGAGCTGCTGTTGCACTGCCCCCAGACTAAGGCTGCTACCCTCCAACCCTGTGCATATCCTAGTCCCCAGGGCCATGGCTGGTCTACATGTGCCCACACTTCATACCTCAGCTCTGCAGCTGCTCTGCATGCATCTGGGCTCCAGACACCAGCTCCACAGCTACTTCACTTGTGCCTGTGTTTCAGGTACCAGAGCCACCACCCCTGCAGGCTATCTACTGCCCTGGACCCCAGAGATGCTGTCTGTCCATGTGCACTCATGTTCTGGACCCTGACTCAATGGCTGCTCAGCAAACATCTGCATCTCAAGTACCAGAGCCATCACTGCTGCAGGCTAGCCAGCACCACGGACCCTGAAGCTGCTGTCACTCCATCAGCACCTGCACTTCAGGCTCTGGCTCTGTGGATTCTCCATGAGTGCCTGCATATCAGACACCACTGTGAGCCAGATCCAGCCCTAAGAGGGATCCCCTTGACCATGATATCTCCTGTGAGAGAAAAAAGAATTAGGAAGACTCCAGCAGCCTTCACCACTAAAGACCACAATAGCCCTTGCTGCCACTGCAGACACCCTCAGCCTTGGACATTAAGGACTTCTGCAATCTTTGCCAATGCTAACCTCAGCTGACAGCTGCACAGAGACTATGCTATTGGACTTTCCATAGAGCCTGAACAGCCACACTTCACCCAGCTGGTGCCCTCACACACACCTACAGGTGACAAACCTTTACCACTGAAAGTAGCCCATAAAGTCTGGAAGAGGTGACTGCTCCATCAAATGTACAGAAATCAACACAAGGCTACAAAAAACACAGAATTCAGAGAAACATGACACCACCAAAGAAACACAATAATTTTCCAGTATCTGACCCTCAGGGATTGGAGATCTACAAATTTCCAGGCAAAGAATTCAAAATAATTGTTTTAAGGAAGCTCAATGAGCTAAAAGAGAACACAGATAGACAACTCTGTAAAAGCAAGAAAACCATACATGAACAAAAGAAGAAGTTCGACAGAGAGATAGAAATTATAAACAAGAACCAAACAGAAATACTGGAGCTGAAGGATACAGTGAATGAAATGAAAAAAACAAAACAAAAAAACAAAATCCAATAGGGAGCATCAACAGCAGACTTAATGAAGCAGAAGAAAGAATCTGTGAACTTGAAGACAGATCATTTGAAATTATCCAGTCATAGGAGAAAAAAGAAAAAGAATAAAAATAGTGAAGAAAGCCTATGTGAATTATGGAACACAATCAAGAGAAATAATATTTACATTCTGGGAGTCCCAGAAGGAGAATAAAGAGAGAAATGAGAAAAATCTTATTTAAACAAATAATGGCTGAAAACTTCCCAAATCTGGGGAGAAATATGGATATTCAAGTACATGAACCTCATAGGTTCCCATACAGGTTTAACCCAAAGTGGACTTCACTGAGACACATTATTTTAAAACTGTCAGAAATAAAAGACAAAGAGGATTTTGAAAGCAGCAAGAGAAAGAAATTAATCTCATATAGGGAACCCCCATAAGGCTATCAGTGGATTTCTCAGAAGAAACCTTGTAGGCCAGGAAAGAGTGGGATGATATATTCAAAGTGCTGAAAGAAAAACAACACACTGGTAAAGGTAGTATATAGTCAAATTCAGAATTCTAATACATTAGTATGGTGGTGTATAAACAACTTAACTCCATTATAAAGGTTAAAGAACAAAAGTATTAAAAATAGTTATAGCTACAATAATTTGCTAATGAATGCACAATATAAAAAGAGATAACTTGTGACATCAAAGAGGGAAAATGGGGAGGAGAAAGGGGTGAGTAGAAGGGTAGAGTTTTTGTCATGTGACCAAAGTTAAGTTTTTAAAATAGGTTGTTACAACTGTAAAATGTTTTATGTAAGCCTTATGGTAACACCAAATCAGAAACTTATAGTAGATATGCAGAGTTGAAGAGAAAGAAATCAAAGCCTACTACTACAGAAAATAATCAAATCACAAAGGAAGATAGCAAAAGAGGAAGAAAAGAAAAAAGGAATTACAAGTCAGCCAGCAAACAATGAACAAAATGGAAATAGTAAGTCCTTACTTATCAATAATTATTTTAAATTTAAATGGATTAAATTCTCCAATCAAAAGACGTAGAGTGGCTGAAAGTATTAAAATAAAAAAAGACCCAACTATACACTGCCTACAAGAGATTTGCTTCAACTTCAAGGACACATATAGGCTAAAAGTGAAGGGATGGAAAAAGATATTCTATTCAAAGGGTAAGCAAAAGACAGAAGGGGTGACTAAACTTATATCAGACAAAATAGACTTTAAGTGAAAAACTATAGCAAGAGAGGAAGAAAGTCATTATAATGATAAAGGGGTAAAATTATCAAGAAGATATAACAATTGAAAATATATATGTACCCAACATTGGAACACCTAAACATATTAAGCAAATACTAACAGATCTGACGGGAGAAATAGACAACAGTACAATAGTTGTGGGGAACTTCAATACACAACTCTCAACAATAGATAGACCATGCAGACAGAAAATCAAAAAGGAAACATCAGATTTGAACTACACTTTAGACCAAATGGGCTTAACAGACATGTACAAAACATTCCATCCAACAACAGCAAAATACACATTCTTCTCAAGTGCACATGGAACATTATAATTGATCAAATGTTATCGTAAAATGAGTTCATTTTTTTTTAATTTTTTGTTTATTGCAGTAACATTGGTTTATAACATTGTAAAAGTTTCAGGTGTACATCATTGTACTTCTATTTCTGCATAGATTACATCATGTTCCCCAACAAAATACTAATTACAACCCATCACCACACACATGTACCAAATTATCCCTTTCACCCTCCTCCCTCCCCCCTTCCCCTCTGGTAACCACCAATCCAATCTCTGTCCCTATGTGTTTGTTTATTGTTGTTATTATCTACTACTTAATGAGGGAAATCATACGGTATTTGACCTTCTCCCTCTGACTTATTTCACTTTGCATTATACCCTCAATGTCCATCCATGTTGTCACAAATGGCTGGATTTCATCGTTTCTTATGGCTGAGTAGTATTCCATTGTGTATATATACCACAGCTAAAAATTAATAAAACCAAGAGCTGGTTCTTTGAAAAGATCAACAAAATTAACAAACCTTTAGCTAGACTCACCAAGAAAAAAAGACAGAAGGCACAAATAAGTAAAATCAGAAATGAAAGAGGAGAGGTTACAACAGACACCTCAGAAATACAAAAGATTATAAGTAAAATGAATTCTTAATGAATTTAAGAAGATTGAATTTATACCATGTATCTTTTCAGACCACAATGTTATGAAACTAGAAATTAATGACAGGAGGAAACTGGAAAATTCACAAACGTGTGGAAATTAAACCTCACGACTTCATTTATATCTTGAAATAAATGAAAATGGAAACACAATATACCAAAACTTATGGGATAGAGAAAAAGCAATTTTAAGAGGGTGTTGATAGTGATAAATGCTTATATTAAGAAAAAAGAAAGATCTCAAATAAAGAACTGACTTTACACCACAAGGAACTACAAAAGAAGAACAAACTAAGCCCAAAGTTAGCAAAGGAAGAAAATAACAAAGATCTGAGCAGAAATAAATGAAATGGGGACTAGAAAAACAATAGAAAACATCAATGCAAACTAGAGCCGGTTTTTTGTAAAGATAAACAAAATAGACGAACCTTTAGCTAAACTAAGAAAACAAGAGAGAAGACTAAAATCCATAAATCAGAAATAAAAAAGAAGACACTATAACTAATACCACAAAAATACAAAACATCATAAAAGACTGCTATGAACAATTATATGCCAACAAATTAGACAACCTGGAAGAAATGAATAAATTCCTAGAAACATATAATCTACCAATATTGAATCATGAAGGTATAGAAAATCTGAATAGACCTATAGCGAGTAAGGAGATTTAATCAGTAATCAAAAATCTTCCAACAACAAAAGCCCAGGACCTTATGGCTTCATTGGTGAATTGTACCAAACATTTAGAAAAGAGTTAATACCAATCTTTCTCAAACTCTCCCAAAAAAGTCAAAAAGAGGGAACACTCCCAATCTCATTTTACAAGGCCAACATTACCCTGATACCAAAGCCAGACAAGGACACTACAAGAAAAGAAAATGATAGGTCAATCTTTATGATGAAGAAAGATTCAAAAAGCCTCAACAAAATACTAGCAAACTAAATTCGATGGTACAATAAAAGGATCAAACATCACAATCAGGTGGGGTTTATCCCTGGGATGCAAGGATTTTTCAACATATATAAATTAATAAATCTTATTCATCATTATAACAGAATGAAAGACAAAATATACGATATTCTCAATAGATGCAGACAAGCATTTAACAAAATTCATCATTCTTTTATGATTAAAACTCTCAGCAAATTAGGGAGATAAAAAATGAACCTCAAATAAACAATACCATTTATGACAAGCCCATAGATAACATTACACTCAATGGGAAAAGCTAAATTCTTTTCCTCTAAGATCAGGAACAAGACAAGGATGCTCACTCGAACTACTTTTATTCAACATAATACTGGAAGTCATAGCCAGATCAATTAGGCAAGAAAAATAAATAAAAGTTATCCAAATCAGAAAGGAAGGGCAATTCTGGGAAGAAGGAAGAATAAGAGGACTCTGAACTCACCTCCTCCCATGAACACAGCAAATCTACAACTACCTGTGGAACAATTACCTCTGAGAGAGATCTAGAAACTGGATAAAAAGAACCCCCACAACAAGTGACAACACTGACAGGGGTGAAAGAGGCAGAAATACACCTCTGCTGAGAAAAAAACCATATCCTAGCCACAGTGCTTCATGGGCAGGAGCAATCTTAAAGGTAAAATCTTTTCCTGGAGGAGCAGGGGAATCTGAGTGGGAGATTATGCCACAATAGGCATCATAGCCTTTGAATTCAGCACAACTGAAATGAGTTCTCATAATACCTGTCTTTGCAGGCTTTTAAAACCAACAAAGAATACCTCCAGAAAAACTATTGAATTTCAGAGAAAGAAAAGCCTTCTCTTAAAGGGTCCATGCACAGATTCACTCATTCTGGAAACCAACACAAAAACACCAGAAATAAAGGTGCATAGTCTTTCGGTAAAAGAGACACTTACTAAGCTCAGAGTGCATCCCAGAGAGGCAGGAGGTGGCTGGGCAAACCTTCCCAGGGACTGAGACACTGGCAGCAGCCATTACTATATCTTAGGGCAGTCAGGCTGACATGGATGCTGGCAGACACCATTGGATTTCTTCCCCTGGCCTATTAACACAGGGGTTGTCCTGCCTACTAGAGCACCAATTTGATTTAATCCAGCTCATCCAGGGCAGGCAGCCCACCCTAGGGACTGGCGCCACTCACCAGCAAGCTTGCAGGGAACTTGTGGGCCTGTGTAGGCAGGCAAGTGGCATATCTGCAGTGGGGTGAGTATGTTCACTTCAGCGGGATGTGTGAGGACAGAGAAGGCATGCATTGGTGCAGTGGTTGGTCCCACAGGTAGTGGGGAGTGTCAGCTGCAGATGTACAGCTGGCCATCTCAATCAGCCACACTGGGGATATTTCCTGCTTCCCAATGCCTTAAACAATTGTGTGCTGCCATGCCTGGGGCCATGCCCACCCATCTGTGTTCCTGAGAGAGCTGACAACAGCCTCATGCTACAGGGAGCCTGTCTGCAGCAATTGTGAGCCTCTGAGCCTAGGAACAAGCCACACTGGGGACCTGACTCATTTAACAGCAAAATAACAGCAGTTATGTGCTATTAGATTTTGCAGCCAGCCATGCAGGGGCTTGCCCCACCCAATAAAGTGACTAAAGTGACCATAGCAGCTGCAAATGGCTGAGCTTTACTACCACCTGGTCTGGAGGCCAGCTTAGCCTACCCATGTGCCCGCAGCAAAAGCAACTCTGCTACAACAGTAGGACACAGGTAGCACACACAGGGGACACTCCTGGAACATTTGGAACAGCTGATGAGACGGAAGCACATTGCTGGGCCCCAGAAGGCATCTCTTACATAATGCAATATTTACAAGATCAGAAAACATAGCTGATATACCTATACATAAATATAAGTGCAGAGAAATAGGGAATATGAAGAGACAAAGGAATATGTTCCAAATAAGGGAACAGGACAAATTCTCAGGAAAAGAACCAAATGAAACAGAGATAAAAGAAATTCTACCTGTTAAAGAGTACAAACTAATAGCCATAAAGATGCTCACTGATCTTGGGAGAAGAATAGATGAACACAGTGAGAACTTCAACAAAGAAATGGAAAATATAGAAAAGAATCAATCAGAACTGAAGAATACAATAAAAAAATGAAAAAATCACAAGAGGGAATCAATAGCAGAGAAGATGACACAGACGAACAGAGCAGTTGTCTGGATTAAAGAGTAGAGGAAATTGCACAAGCTGAACAGAAAAAAGAAAAAAAAATTAAGAAGAACAAGGACAATCTAAGGGACCTCTGGGACAACATCAAGCATACTAACATCCATATTATAGGTGTCCCAGGAGAAGAGAGAGTCAAAGGGGCAGAGAATCTGTTTGAAGAAATAATAGCTGAAAACTTCCCTAACCTAAGGAAGGAAACAAACAACCAGGTACAGGAAACAAAGAGAGCACCAAACAGGATAAGCCAAAGGGGCCCACACCAAGACACATTATAATTAAAATGTCAAGAATTAAAGATAAAGAGACAATCTTAAAAGCTGCAAGAGAAAAGCAACAAGTTACATGCAAAGGAAACTCCATGAGGCTATCAGGTTACTTTTCAGCAGAAACCTTATGATCTAGAAGGGAGTGGCATGATATATTCAAAGTGCTGAAAGGAAAAAACCTACAGCCAAGAATACTGTACCCATCAAAGTTATCATAAAGAGTGGAGGAAGAGATAAAGAGTTTTCCAGACAAGCAAAATCTACAGGAGTTTATCACCACTAAACCAGCCTTACAAGAAATCTTAAAGGGACTTATTTGAGTGGAAAAGAAAAGATCACAAATAGGAATAAGAAAATTATCAAAGAAAAAAAATCACTGTTAGAGGCAAATGTACAGTAAAGGTAGTGGATCAACCACCTATAAAGCTAGTATGAAGGTCAAAAGACAAAATACTGAAAATATCTAACTATATGATAAGAGGTTAAGGGATACACACACACTAAAAAAGAAGTTAAACATGATATCAAAAACATAAAATGTGGCAGGAGGAAAGAAAAAGTATAGGGCTTTTAGTAACAGGTCAAAGTTAAGAGACAAGAACTTAATATAGCTTGCTATTTACTTAAGTTATTATATATTAATTTCATGGTAATTACAAACTATAAATGTATAATAAATACACAAAAAATGAAGAGAAAGGAACCCAAACATAATACTAAAAAAAGCCACCAAATCTCAAGGGAAGAGAGGAAGAAAGGAACAGAGAAGAATTACTAAAACACCCAGAAAAAAATAACAAAATGGCAATAAGTACATACTTATCAGTAGCTAATTTAAATGTCAATGGACTAAATGCTCCAATCAAAAGACATAGGGTGGCTGAATGGATGAACAAACAAGACCCATATATATGCCGTATACAAGAGACATACTTCAGATCTAAAGACACTTACAGATTGAAAGTGAAGGAATGGAAAAAGATATTCCATGCAAATAGAAACAAAAAGAAAGCTGAAGTAGCAATATTTATATCAGACAAAATGGACTTGAAGACAAAAATTTTAATAAGAGACAACGAAGGACACTACATAATGATAAAGGGAACAATCAAACAAGAGGACATAACACTTATAAATATCTATGCACCCAAAATAGGAACACCCAAATATATAGAACAATGATCAACAGACACAAAAAAAGATATAGACAGTAACACAATAATAGTAGGGGACTTGAACACTCCACTTACATCATCAGATAGATCACCCAAAGAGAAGATCAACAAGGAAATGTTGGCCTTAAATGACACATTAGACCAGATGGACTTAGTAGATATATACAGAACATTCCATCCAAAAACCACAGATTACACATTCTTTTTGAATGCACATGGACAATTCTCCAGGATAGATCACATATTAGGTCGCAAAACTAGTCTCAACAAATTTAAGAAGATTGAAATTATACCAAATATCTTTTCTGACTACAACAGTATGAAACTAGAAATCAGCAACAAGAAGAAACCTGGAAAAGCCACAAATATGTGGAGATTAAACAAAATTCTACTGAACTACTATTGGGTCAATGAATAAATCAAAGAAGAAACCAAAAAAATACCTGGAGACAAATGAAAATGAAAATATGATATGGCAAAATTTATGGGATACAGCAAAAGTGGTACTAAGAGGGAATTTTATAGCAATACAGGACTATCTAAAGAAACAAGAAAAGTCTCAAATATACAATGTAAAAGTACACCTAAAGGAACTAGAAAAAAGAAGAACAAACATAGCCTAAAATCAGTAGAAGGAAGGAAATAAGAAAAATCAGAATGGAAATAAATGAAGTAGAGACTAAAAAAAAAAAAAAACAGAAAAATGTAAGAGCTGGTTCTTTGAAAAGATAAACAAAATTGACAAAACTTTAGCTAGATTCACCAAGCAAAAAAGAGAGAAGGCTCAAATAGTAAAATCAGAAAAGAAAGAGGAGAAATTATAATGGACACCACAGAAACATAAACCATTATAAAAGAATACTACAAAAAGTTATACAAAAAATTGGGTAATCTAGAAGAAATGGTTAAATTCTTAGAACCATACAACCTTCCAAAACTGAATCAAGAGGAAATAGAGAATCTGAATAGACACATCACTAGTAAGGAGATGGAAACAGTAATCAAAAACCTCCCAAAAAACAAAAGTACAGGACCAGACAGATTCTTTGGTGAGTTAAACCAAGCATTCAAATAAGACTTAATATCTATTCTTCTCAAACTCTTCAAAAAAAGAACAAAAATTACATGATCATCTCAATAGACTCAGAGAAAGCATTCAACAAGATACATCATCCATTTATGTTAAAAACTCTCAACAAAATG
The DNA here is from genome assembly GCF_057802395.1 of Ceratotherium simum simum. Taxonomy (NCBI): domain Eukaryota; kingdom Metazoa; phylum Chordata; class Mammalia; order Perissodactyla; family Rhinocerotidae; genus Ceratotherium; species Ceratotherium simum. The sequence goes on from NC_141940.1 coordinate 62,216,401, forward strand.
GGTATAGAAGGAAAATTGCCTCAACATCATAAAGGCTATATGTAACAAACCCAGAGCTAACATCATACTTAATGGTAAAAAGTGAAAGCTATTCCTTTAGAAGCAAGAACAAGACAAGGATGCCCACTTTAGCCACTCTTATTTAACGTAATATTGGAAGTCCTAGCCAGAGAAAGCAGGCAAGGAAAAGAAAAAAAGAGATCCAAATTGGAAAAGAAGTAAAACTGTCACTATTTGCAGATATCATGACTCTATATTTTGAAAACCTTAAAGAATCCACTAAAAAACTATTAGAAATAATAAACGAGTACAGTAAAATAGCAGGGTAAAAAAATCAACACACAAAAATCATTTGTGTTTCTACGCATTAACAACAAAATAGCAGAAAAGGAAATTAAGAATACAATCGCATTTATAATCACAACAAAAATAACAGAATACCTAGGAATAAATTTAGCCAAGGAGGTGAAAGACCTGTACACTGAAAACTATAAAACATTGTTGAAAAAAATCAAAGACAACACAAAGAAATGGAAAGAGATTCCATTCTCATGGATAGGTAGAAGTAACATAGTCAAAATGCCGATATTTCCTAAAGCAATCTACAGATTCGGTGCAATCCCCATAAGAGTTCTAATGACATTTTTTATGGAAATAGAAACAGAATCCTAAAATTTATATGGAACAACTAAAGATCCCGAATAGCCAAAGAAATCCTGAGAAAAAAGAATAAAGCTGAAGGCATTACAATCCCTGATTTCAAAATATACTACAAAGCTACAGTAATCAAAACAGCTTGATACTGGCACAAAAACAGGCACACAGATCAATGGAACAGAATTGAGAGCCCAGAAATAAACCCACACATTTATGGTTAGCTAATTTTCAACAAGGGAGCCAAGGACATACAATGGAGAAAGGAAAGCCTCTTCAATAAATGGTATTTAGAAAACTGGACAGCCACATGCAAAAGAATGAAAGTAGACCATCATCTTACACCATACACAAAAACTAACTCAAAATGGCTTAAAGACTTGAGTGTAAGACCTGATACCATAAAACTTCTAGAAGAAAATATAGGCAGTACATTCTTCAACATTGGTCTTAGCAGTATCTTTTTGAATACCATGTCTACTCAGGCAAGGAAAACAAAAGAAAAAATAAACAAATGGGACTACATCAAACTAAAAAGCTTATGCACAGCAAAGGAATCCATCAACAAAACAAAAAGACAACCAACTGATTGGGAGAAGAGATTTGCAAATCGTATATCCAATAAGGGATTAATATCCAAAATATATAAAGAACTCATACAACTCAACAACAAAAATAACAAACAACCCAATCAAAAAATGGGCAGAGGATCTGAACAGACATTTTTCCAAAGAAAATACACAGGTGGCTAACAGGCACAGGAAAAGATGGTCATCATCACTAATTATTAGGGAAATGCAAATCAAAACTACAATGCTCATCAGAATGGCTATAAATAACAAGACGAAATAACAAGTGTTGAGGAGGATGTGGAGAAAAGGGAACTCTAATACACTGCTGGTGGGAACATAAACTGGTTCAGCCACTATGGAAAACAGTATGGAGATTACTCAAAAAATTAAGAATAGAACTACCATATGATTCAGCTATTTCACTACTGGCTATTTATCCAAAGAACATGAAATCAACAACACAAAGAGATCTATGCACCCCTATGTTCATTGCAGCATTATTCCCAATAGCCAAGACTTGGAAACAACCCAAGTGCCCATCAATGGATGAATGGATAAAAAAACAATAAAATACTTAGGAATAAATTTAACCATGGTGGTGAAAGTCTTATACACTGAAAACTATAAGACATTGGTGAAAGAAACTGAAGACATAAATAAATGGATAGATATCTCTTGTTCTTGGATTGAAGGAATTAATATTGTTAAAATTTCGTTACTACCCAAAGCAATCTATAGATTCACTGCAATCCCTATGAAAAGTCCAATGGCTTTTTTCACCAAAATAGAAGAAAACAATTCTAAAATTCGCGTGGAACCACAAAAGGCTATGAATAGCCAGAGGTATCTTGCAAAAAGTACCAAGTTGGAGTCATCACACTTCCTGATTTCAAACTATATTATGAAGCTATAGTAATCAAAACAGTACAGTACTGGCTTAAAAGCAGACAAATAGACCAGTGGAACAGAATAGAGAGTCCAGACATAAACCCATTCGTATACTGTCAATTAATCTTTGAGAAGAGTGCCAAGAATATACAATGGAGAAAAGATACACTTTTCAATATCAGTATTTGGAAAACTGGATATTCACACACAAAATAATGAATTTGGATCATTATTTTACACCACTCACAAAAATTGACTTGAAATGGGTTAAAGACATAAATGTAAGACTTAAAATCATAAAACTCTTAGAAGAAAACAAAGAAAAAATTACTTGACATTGATTTGGCTAATTTTTTTTGGATATGACGTCAAAAGCACAGGCAATAAAAGCTAAAATAAAGAATGGAACTACATCAAATAAAAAATTTCTTCATTACAAAGGAGACAATCAACAAAATGAAAAAGCAATGTAAGAAATGGGAGAAAATATTTGCAAACCATAATTCTGATAAGGGGTTAATTTTCAAAATATAAAACGAACTCATACAATTCAATAGCAAAAAAAGGAATAATCCAATTAAAAAGTGGACAATGGTCCAGAGTAGACATTTTTCCAAAGAAGATATACATATGGCCAACAGGTACATGGAAAGATGTTCAACTTCACTAATCATGACAGAAATGCAAATCAAAACCACAATGAGTTATCAGCTCACACATGTCATGATGGCTATTATAAAAAAAGACAAGAGATAACAAGTGTTGGTGAGGCTGTGGAGAAAATGGACTTCTTGTACATTGTTTATGGGAATGTCATTTGGTACAGCCATTATGGATTACAATATAGAGGTTCTTTGAAAAATTAAAAATAGAAATACCATATAATCCAGAAATCCCACTTCTGGTTATATGTCCAAAGGAAATAAAAACACTAATTTGAAGAGTTATATGTACTCCTATGTTGTTTGCAGCATTATTTACAATAGTCAAGATATGGAATCAATCTAAGTGTCCATCAATGTATGAAGGGATAAAGAAAATGTAGTAGTATATATAAGTATATATAATATTATTCAGCCATAAAAAGGAGGAAATCCTGCCATTTGTGACAATGTGGATGAAACTGTAGGGCATTATGCTAAGTGATATTACCTCAACAGAGGAAGACAAATATTGTATTATCTCACTTACATGTGGAACCAAAAAAAAGTCAAACTCATAGCAATAGAAAATAGAATGGTGGTTGCTAGGGGCTGGTGAGTAGGCAAAATGGGGAGACGTTGATCACAGTATACAAACTTTAGTTGTAAGATCAACAAGTTCTGAGGATCCAATGTTCAGCATGGTGACTATAGTTAATAATATTGTATTGTATACTTTAAATTTGCCAAGAGAGTAGATTTTAAGCATTCTCACTAAAAAAAAAGGATGTGAGGTGATGGTGATAGATGTTTTAACTTGATTGTGGTAATCATTTCACAATGTATATGTATGTCAAACTCATCGCTTTGTACACTTTAAATATATATAATTTTGTCTATTATACTTCAAGAAAGCTGGAAAAAAGGTGCTGAGGGAAGTGGACATGCTGGAATAGTTATATTATGTGACACCAGAAGTTATAGCAGAGGATGGTTTTCCACAGGAGGGCCCAGAAGATCCCTTTCACTGGGACCATCAGGACTGAACTGGTGAAAGAGGCACTGGCGTCACTAAAAGGAGTTCAGTAGTGGCTCTTTCAAAGGGCCAGGGCTGGTAGGAGTGACCATCACAGAAGTGGACTTGATAATAAACATAGGAATGGTTGGGCCCCAAAGTAATAGAGGCCAGGTGGTGGCACTTAACTGCCAGAAGCCAGGAAGTTGTGATTACCATAATAATCAGCAAGGTTGGAGGGGCACCAATGATGATATAACCTTGAGGGAGCTGTGGAGATGGTTAATAAAACATGTCATCCCTAGGGGCAAAATATGTGGGCAGGTGATGAGAATGCTACTTAACTTCTACAATCAGAAGAAGACAAGAATGGAGAAAGAGAATCTGAGGACTGTTGCTACCACAAAAATTCACGATTTCTTGCACAGTACCTGGATATGAGCCAATATTCAAATCCAGTACCCATTGAAGATATGGCCAGATCCCTATGAGAAAGAACCCTGCAACACAGCAAGAAGTATATATTGCAAAGCTCCCTCCAGTCCTTTCTTAATGGGACCTACAGCCATTTACTTGGGTGACTGTACATGAAGGAAAGGGGAACACCTAGATATTTTGAAAACTATTGGACACAGGATCTGACTTGACATTGATATCCAGAGAACTGAAGCATCATCATCATAGTATCCTTCTTAGTAAGGACTTGGAGGTGTGTTATGGGTTGAATTGTATCCCCCAAAATTTATATGTTGAAGTCCTAACCCCTAGTACCTCAGAACATGACCTCATTTTGAGACAGGGTCTTTACAGAGGTAATCAAATTAAAATGAGGTCACTGGTATAAACCCTAATTCAATATGACTTGTGTTCTTATAAAAATGGGAAATTTGGACATGTAGACATGCATAGAGGGAGGACACCATGTAAATATGAAGATAGCCATCTACAAGCCAAGCAGAGAGTCCTTCCCTCAGAGCCCTCAGAAGAAACACACTCTGTCAACACCTTGATTTCAGACTTCTAGCCTCCAGAATGGTGAGAGAATAAATTTCTAAGTCATCCAGTTTTTGGTGGTTTAGGCATCTGCCACTTTTCTGGGCAGCCCTAGCAAACTAATACATGTGGATGGGTAACAAACAGAGTCTTGGTTATAGTTCAGCTTACAGTGGGTCTAACGGATCTTGCAAACCCCCCAGTGGTCATTTCCTTAACTCCTAAGTATATAGTTGCTAATTCCATACTTGACAGTTGAAGTTACCTTCTACATGGTCCATGGACTGTGGGGTAGGAGCAATTATAGTAGGTAAATCCAAGTTGAAACCTTTGAAACTTCCCCTTCCCCCTCTAGGGGAGAAATCAAAAACAATGTAGCATCCCTGGATCCAGTAGTAATGATTTGTACCACTTTTAAAGATCTAAAGGATGCAGGGGTGACAGTCCCAGTCATATCTCTGTTTGATCTACCAGTTTGGCCACTGAGGAAACTGGATGGATTGTGGGGAACGACTTTAGACTACCACGGGGTCGTCCAGGTAGTAGCACTATTTGCAGCTGCCCTGCTGGTCATAATATCATTGCTAGATCAACTTAGTAAACCTCAGGTGCACTGATTTGGGTGATGAATTCTTTTCTCTCTGTTCAGAATAGAGGAACAGAAACAGCTCACATTCACATGGGACAGACACTATTCATGTACAATTTTTCTCAGGACTATGTTAAATCTCCCATTCTCTCTCATTTTGGACCATAATATAGTCCAAAGGATTCTGCAACACCTGGACATCCTAAGGAAAGTCACACTGATCCATTACATTGATGATGTCATGCTGATTAGGCAGGATAATCAAAAAGGTGAATAGTATACTATAAGGCTTTATTAAGGCACATGTATTCCAGAGAATGGAATATGAATCCTAAAAATATTCAGAAACTTGCAACTTCAGTAATTTTTTTAGGAATCCAGTGGTCTAGGGCATGCTGAGACATTGCCCCCTCTAAAGAAAAAAAAAATTGCTGCATCTTGCATTTATGAATGCCTGGTGGGCTTCTTTGGATTCTGGAGCAACATATTCCACACCTAAGAATACTGCTCCATTCCATTTACCGGGTGACACTAAAGGCTGTCATATTTCCACAGGGCCTGAAAAGAGAAAAGGACTTGGCAGCAAGTCCAGGTTATGGTGTCAGTAACCCTGCTGCTTGTGCCACATAATCAAGAAGACACCATGGTTTTGGAGATGTCAGTGGGAAAAGATGCAAGGTGGAGCTTATGACAGGCTCCAGTGTGAGAATTTCAATGCAGGCCCCTGGGATTTTGGAACAAGCCCATGCCATTTATAGCAGAGAATTATATGCCCTTTGAGAGACAACTCCTGACGATACTGGGCCATAATAGAGAAAAAAGTGCTATACTATAGGGCACCAAATGACCATATATCCAGAACTGCGAATTATAAGCTAGGTTCTGCTGGGCCCACAAAGTCAAAAAAATCATAGAAGCCCAGAATCTGTCCATCATAAAATAGACATTGTCATTCTAGGATCAAGTCTGAGCATTACCACAGGGTATATGTAAGCTACATGAACAAGTAAAACAGACCTTCATGTCATCCAACATACTTGCACCAGCACCCTCCCTCAGCTTGCATCTATGGATATATGAAGGAGGAGAGAAAGCCTGAGCTTGGTTTATAAATAGGTTGGCTTGGTATGTGGATTCAAGCTGAAAATGGATGGTGCCTACATTACAGCTACACTCAGGAGTGGCCTTGAGGAAGTATAGCATCTGACCAGGGGATCTACTTCACAGTAAAGGAGGTGTGAGAATGGGCTTCTCACTATGTTATCCACTGGTCATATTACACGTTGCACTATCCAGAAGCAACTGACCTCAGAGAGAGCTAGAATGACCTACTGAAAGCACAATGAAGTGTTAGCTTGGATGCAATACTCTGCAAGATCAGGTGCCATCCTTTAAGATGCAGTATATGCATTAAATCAGAGACTTTTACATGGTGTTGTGTTTTCAATAGGAAAAACACATGTGCTCAGAAACCAAGGGATACACTCAGGAGTGGCCTCACTTACCATCACTTCCAATGACTCACTGGGAGCTTGTGTTCTTGTTGCATCAACTCTGGCCGCTGGAGAGTTATAGGTCCTGATCCCAAAAGAGGGACATATTCTTGCCAGGACCTACAGCAACGGTCCCATTGGAATACAAGTTATGGCTGCTGCCAGGGGACTTTTGGCTCCTGATGCCTAGAGGCCAGCTGTTGTGAAGAAGAGTCATCATCTTTTTTTGTTGTTGTTGTTTATTGTGGTAACATTGGTTTATAACACTGTATAAATTTCAGGTGTACATCATTATACTTCTATTTCTGTATGGATTACATCACGTTCTCATGTTCACCACCCAAATACTAATTACAATCCATCACCACACACATGAGAGTCACCATCTTGACAAGAGTAACTTAAACTGATGAGCAGGAGGAGGTAGAGCTGATTATCACAATATGGGAAGAAAGGAATATCTGTGGAAATCACATGATCCACTTGGTACTCCCTTGCCCAATTTTAACTGTAAATGGAGTTTGAGGAAGGTATGATTACTGGGGGCTCAGACCCTTCAGTAATGAAGTTTGGGATCATACTACCAGATATGGCATCAAGACATATAGAATTAGCAGCTGAGGATGAGGGGAATTGAGAATTGACAGTGTAGGAGGCAGACTAATTTTGGCCCTAAGAACAACTGCAGTGATGGAGGCTATAGTTTTTCCACTATCCCTTCTCCTCTAAGTTTCCCCTAAGGAGGAAAAGCCCATGGAAACTTTGGAAGAGTGAATACAGATAGAGAAGTGGATCCGTGTAGTGACAGTCATGGGAGTTTGCTGCTCAGATCTCACTTTAAGAGAGATCCTGCTGAAGTCACCTGACAGCCTCTAGTTGCTACAAGTTTGAGATCTACCAGTGTACGAGCTGGGGCCACACTCTCACTAGACTATTCCTAGCTGGTGATTGAGCACCACGGGGGTACTAAGACCAGGGTATTCCTGCCCAAAACAGACTCCTCTAAAGAGCAGTCTTTGCTCAGTGCTGCTTATTGGCCTGATTGAGACTATCTCTGTGCTGTAGCTCAGTCTGAGGCTCTTCCTACTCAGCTCTCCTTTCTTTCCTTTCCTTTCCCTTTTCACAGAGGTCAGAGCTGCATGGTAGTCTGAAGGCTCTCCCCATCTACTCCTGCTCTCTTTCTCCTGTGCTTTTCACCAGAGTCACCCTTAATAAATCTCTTATACTTCTCATTATGTCTTAGCTTTTGATTCCTGGAGGATCCCTGGTATTCCAGGGGAGAAGGCCAGAACGACATTTAAGGTGGAGGGTGAACAGGTTAGCTGCCAATTACCGACTGTTTTGGAAGTATTTTACCAGCTGGTACAACTCTATCCTTATGTACTGGCTGAATATCAATATTGGGTTTAAACTTCATCCCTGTCCCTCGTCTATTCATTTCTCCAAACACCACTCCTCCCTTGTAGATAATCACTTTTACTGTTTTATTTTGTATCCTTCTAGAGTTTCTTTATGCAAAGATAAGCAAATACAAATATATATATTCTCTCTCCCACTTTTTAAAAAATACTGTAGCTGATACAGCATATACTATCTCCTGCACCTTGATTTTTTTCACTTATATTTATATTGGATATTTTTCTCCAATTGGAGATCTCACCTACATAGAGAGCTTCTTTATTCTTTTTCACATTCACATGGCATTCCAATGTGAAGATGTACTGTTATATATTCAACCTATTACTTACTGACATATAATTGGATTGATTCTACACTTCTCCTATTTACAATGTTGCAATAAAAAGCCTTTTATGTGTCATTTAGGGCATGTGTAAGGTTATCAAATGAGTTAGAAAAATGACACATCTTTAAGAATTGGATCTGAAGTCTGGTAACTTCTTTTTTTTTCTTTTTTAGCTGAGGAAGATTCGCCCTGAGCTAACATCTGTTGCCAATCTTCCTCGTTTTGCTTGAGGAAGAGTCGCTTTGAGCTAACATCTGTGCCAGTCTTCCCCTGTGTTGTATGTGGGTTGCCACCACAACATGGCCACTGACGAGTGGTGTAGTTCCACAGCTGGAACCGAACCTGGGCCACTGAAGTGGAGTACGCCAAACTTAACCACTAGGTCACAGGGCCAGCCCTAGTAATTTCCGAGAGTAAATGGAGTCAACATTATAACGAAAAGGCAGAAAGCAGACTGAGTGCCGTGAAGGAGGTCTCCATATCTATATCTATCTGTAACTCTATCTGTATATCTATCATTGCCATAGATTGAATGTTTATGTCCCCCCAAAATTCGTATGTTAAAATCTCAATGCCAATGTGATAGTGTTAGGGTGGGCCTAATACCCCAACGGTAGGGCCTTTGGGAAGGTGGAGCCATCATAAATTGGATTAGTCCTTTTATAAAAGAGACCCCACAGAGCTCCCTAGTCTCCTTCCACCATGTGACAACACGGTGAGAAGGGCTGTCTATGAACCAGAAAGTGGGTTCTCACCAGACACCAAATCTTGATCTTGGAGTCCCCAGCCTCCAGAACTGTGAGAAACAAATTTCTATCATTTATAAGCTATCCAGTTTATTGTATTTTTGTTATAGCAGCCCAAAAAGACTAAGACAATCATCTATCTATCTATCTCTCTATCTATCTCTCTCTCTATCTGTCTATCTATCTATCTATCTATCTATCTATCTATCTATCTATCTATTTATCTATCATTGATCTGTCTGTCTGTCTATCTATCTATCTATCATCATCATCTATCATTTTTCCTTCCACTCCTCTTTCTTACTTTCAGGAAAGAATATGATAAGCATATTCATAGAAATATGTCAAATGATTGATAAACGTGTTTCTTCCAGAAGAATTTGCTGTTTGTCACTAAATAAAGTAATAAACTAAAGAAAAAATGTCTAAAGGTAAATGATTACATTTAGAGCTCTCTGTATATGTATGTGGGAGGTGGGTATTACTGTCTCCATATAGCTCTCCATTTCTTTTAAAAGTGTGAAAGATCTGTTTTCTTCCTTCCATTGTCTGTTTAGTTTTTCTTAATGATAAGTAAAAGAGAAATTTAACAAAACATAATAAGGGCATCCAAAAGAAGACTGCTAAGTTTCAACCTAAACTCAGAAACAGCTTCCAAAGTTAAACTTCAGAACATGGGGTAAAATGCTACAGTATTTTGGTTTGAGTAGTGCAGGCATCTAATAAATGAAGCACACACTTCTATAAATTACATGCAGAGAAATCAGCTCCTGGTACTCACGGAAGACTTGTTTTTATTTATTACAGTTCCACAGAGGTAGAAATGCTCATTTGAGAGTAGCTAGAGTTTACTGTGGTAAGGCCATTCTGTGAAACCAAGTGTTCAGTTGTTCTTTAAAGCAGCTTATGAATCCACTTTGCTTCAGGCTGAGGAATAAAGTAAAAAAATGAAAATAAAAAGTAAAACTTATTTATCTATTAATTATAGAGTTCCTGGTATCTTAAGGACCATACTGAAATACAGAATGTCATAGGTGGAAGGAAACTGGGATATCATTTTTATTATTCCTTATTAAATATACATATCCCTAGACCCCACCCCAGATCTACCAAGTCAAAGTCTGAGATGGAGTCAGCAATGTGTATGTTCAACAACTTCCCTGGGTGATCTTAACATCCACTGAAAGATAAGAGGTACTGAATGCTAGTCCAACCACCAGCATTTTTGTAGGAACCAAGTCCTAGCAATGTTACATTATGAGTCTAAGCTCTCACAACTATTTTAATGGATTAAAACTTTTTAAATTGATGATATAATATAAAAACACAAAAATACATTAAAAATAACTGATAGTCACTCCAAATTCCACCGCACTAATACAAGTATTTTCATATTTGCATATTACTGTCTACTCTTTGTCCACAAACATGCAGATTTCTGCTTAGTTGCAATCTCATAGTATTTTTTCCTGCTTCTTTCTATTAACACTGTAGTATGAACATTTCCCTCTAATTCTCAAGGTTTTATAATTATCATTTCAATGAATGCATAATATTCTGTGTTTTATATTTTTCTAAAATATTCTCCTAATTTTATACATTTAGTTTAATTCCAAAGTTTTTCTCTTATAAACAGTATTGCAATGATCATCTTTAAGCCTAGAGTTTGTTTTCCCTTCTGCTGATTTTTTATAATTTTTTATTTATTTATTTTCCCCCAAAGCCCCAGTAGATAGTTGTATGTCATAGCTGCACATCCTTCTAGTTGCTGTATGTGGGACGCAGCCTCAGCATGGCCGGAGAAGCGGTGCGTGGGTGCGCTCCTGCGGAGCGCGAGCACTTAACTGCTAAGCCACGGGCCGGCCCCTGATTTTTTAAATTATAATACATTTCTAGCAATGGGATCACTGAGCCAAATAGTACTGTCCCATTTATAACTCTTCCTACATAGTCCAGAGGAAGGTTAAGTCAGTTGATGCTGTTTCTCTTGTGCAATAAGCAGTGAATAAATGTGCCACTGTCCCTGAAGCCTCAACAGCTCTATACAAGATATACATTTATATATAAATACAAACATATAATTATATATATCTTGTCCCTATGTGAGATATCTTATATAGATAATACATATAAAATTTATGTTATTACATATAAAATATGTAATACTCTTTCATGATTTTGTTTCTTATATTTATTTCCTCCTGTGTAAGTTATCTGTTCCTATTTTTGATCATTTATTATAAGAATCTTAATTTTATTCTCAGAAATGTGTCTTATCACTAACACTCTTGACTCGTAGTTCAGTGTTCTTTCTTACACCATGATGCTTCCCAAATAATTTGGATGAAGTGTTGACTGGATCTGGCCCTAAATATAGGTGGAATAATTTATATCTATAAATCTATATCTATATTGTGATTTGGGAAAAGCACTAGAAATGCCACTTTCTAAAGCATTTCACACTACCCCAAATTCAAACATTTGAAATACATTCATTTATATTTTGAATTTAAGGTCTTTAAAAGCCTCAATTAAACAATAGTTAACACTGGAAGAGTAACTGTTATGGACTGAATGTTTGTGTCCCCATAAAATCTGTATTTTGAAGCCCTAATGCCCAATGTGATGGTATTTGGAGGTAGGTCTTTTAGGAAGTAATTAGGTTTAGGTGAGGTCATGAGGGTGGAGCTCCCAAGATGGGATTGGTGCGCTTAAAAGGAATGAAGAGACCAGAGCACTCTATCTCTCTGCCACGTGAGAATGCAGCAAGAAGGTGGTGTCTACAAGCCAGGAACAGGACCTTCATCAGAACGCAACCATGCTTGCACCCTGATTTTAGACTTCTACCCTCCCAAACTGTGAGAAATAAATGTTGTTTAAGCCACCTTGTCTGTGGTATTTGTTATAGCAGCCTGAGATAACTAAAACAGTAATCAAAATTAAGATTGTAAAACCTTAATGAGGAACTAGCTTGACAATTCAGGGAATGTTAGTAAGTGGTAGAATTTTTTCCATATAGGAAAGAGTTTTGGGAATGTCTAGAAAGTAGAACATTATCTAAAGAAGGCAGATCCTGGAATTAGAGTTTATTCTTGACAGTCAGAGGTCAACAAGAAGACATCAAACTTAATGGTGAGTGAGGGGAAAGGAGTAGACTAGTTGCATGCTTAGAATACAGCAAAGAAGTAGCATATCAATACAGTTATGAACAGGCAAAAAAAATCTTTTGAAACTATATGATTTAAAAAGAAAAACATGAAAGAAGTCATCGTGGTACAAATCAGAACTTTGTTCCTCTTCCTTCTGTTTATTTTATAGCTTAGAATTTCTTAAAAAAAAATGCATGTAGAGGCATCACAATCTTCTACTGCTGCTTTTATGTCCCTTAGCCTTTCATTTTACTTACTATACCAGTTGCCAACACTATGTTCTTCCCACTCTACACTTTGTTTGGCTTCTGGGCTGGAAATTCTGTTTCTCTCATCAGTTAATATCATCTTTCAAGATCGTGCTCTTATCTTCCATTTCATGATGCAATTTTATAGCCTGGATCTGCTATTAACTAGTTGACTGTTCTTTGAAACTTCCCCACTGTCTTTATCTATCGAAATTTTTCTTATCTTTCATGACCCAGCTCAAATATCACTTTTTTTCACCCTTGTTGAATGAGTGAAGGAATAAATTAATTCATGAACTGGGCACACTAAAAATTTATACTATCCAGTATCATCTTGATTCTTAAAACTGCCCAGCAATTCTTTCATTCATTTCTTACTAATTATCTAATAAATGTCACACTAATTTACTCATTCAATAAATGTTTAGTGTCAGCCACTCTCTTGGGCATTTGGGATGTATTAATAAACAAAACAAAGAGCTTTGTCCTCACAAAGCTTACTATCTACCGTAATACACATACAATAAACATAATAACTAAGTAAATTACATAGTGGAAGGTAGCAAATTCTATAGAAAAAAAAAGGAGATCAGATGAGGATTGGAGTGCAGAAGGTGGGGATTGTTGCAATTTTAAATAGTGCGGTCAGATTGGCCTCACTGAGAAATTGACATTTTAACAAATATTTGACGGAGAGAATTAGCCACATGGAAATCTGAGGAAATAACACTCTAGATAGAGGGATGGACCAGTGCAAAAGCCCTAAGTAATATTCCCAAGATGACCGAGGAACAGCAAGGAAGCCAATGTGGCTGGATCATATTGCTGAAGAGGAAAAGAAGATGAGATCAGAGAGAACAGCAAGTTAGATTATTTAGGACTTTGTTGGCAATTGTAAGCATTTCGATATTTATTCTGAGTGAAATGGTGAGGTATTAGAGGTTTTATTATTTTTTGCAAGTTATTTTGTTTCTCTTAGGTTTAATTGAACTCTGTTAATCCTAAATATATTTTTAATCAACTTTATTGATTAAATTGATGTTCAATAAACTACATCCATTTAAACTGTACAACTTGCTGAGTTTTGACAGATATATATACTTGTCAAACCACAGCCACGCTCAAGATTCAGAACACTTCAATCACTCCCAAAAGGTGCAATGTGCCCCTTCATTGCAAAATTTTCAGCAGAAGAGTGACATAATCTGATGTACATTTTCCAAAGAAACACTCTATTTTTGGTGCTGAGAACATATAGGGGAAAGGTTAAAAGCAGGAAGATCTTTTAGGAGGCTATTGTAGTAAAACAGGAGAGAGATAATAGTGGCTGGGACCAGGGTAGTACCAGTGTAGTTGATGAGAAACAGTCAGATTTTAGATACATTTTGAGTCAACAGGATCCAACAGGAGTTATGAAAGAAAAAGAAGAATCAAAGATGTCTCTAATGTATCCTAATCTTATTCTTGATCGTAGTGGAAATGTGTCTTGGTTTTATTAAGTGTGACATTTTCTGTAAGTTTTTGATAGATAGCTATTATCAAGACAAGATAATTCTCTATTTCTTTTTTAATGAGTGCTTTCATCTTAAATAAATGTTGAAATTTATAAAATACTTTTCTGAAGACCTACCTTTCTAGTTTTCAGGAATAAAGTAAATGAGGAAAAAATGTGCAGGTGGCATGCTTATGTTATATTTTGAGTGTTCCTATTCTCAGGGAAAACTAGTTTCAAAAGAGAGGACAACTGAAAGACAAGCTGCAGGCATTTTCATTTCCTGGGGGAAGAGTTTAAGTTCTATGGCAGAAATAGGCATGTATCTGTGTATCTACACTGTTTAGCTCAGTGTTTGACACCAAATATTTGCTCAATAAATATTTGTTGACAGATGAAACCAAGAAATGAAGATGGATGATTCTACTGAATACCACAAATTATTCTAAATATAAACTTTTAACTTACAAAATAATAAAACTAGTGCTTGCTCTGGCAAAATCTCAAAGGTAATCAGTCAAAAATATTTATTAACTGTCTTCTACATGCCAAACAATGTTCTGAGTGCTATGGTGAATAGAAAAGATTTGATCCCTGCCCTTGAAGGGCTTTCAGTGTGGTTGGAAGACAATATTAACATCAATTCAACTAAAGATAACAATATGCGTATTATAGTGTTTTTAGGGGAAGTTGAGCTTTGAAAAGGATAACTACAGAAGGGGAAACCAATTGCAGAAAAAAAGGATAGTAATATAAGTGAAGGCATAAAGGTAGTAATGACAATGATAAAGTCTTACATTTGTGTAGTGATTTAGTATTTACAAAATCCTTTCAGACTCTGTTTCTCATTTAAACCTAAGAACAATTTGTTATAATCTTAGGTACTATTATTCTCATTTGCAGATGACTTAAACCAAATCACAAAAAACTGCTACTTACTGGTGGAGTTAAGTCTCAAATCCATTTTTTGTATCCCCTGCAAGTTAGAAATTTGTTGAATATAGGAGATAGCAGACAAGAGTATGAATGAGAAACAGTCTAGGGATATAGATTTGGAAATACCTATAGAGAAGTAAAAATTGAAGCCATAATAATAGATGAACACTCCCAAGTACAGTATGTAGAGAGACATAGAGGTTCAATAACTGAACCATAGAAAACAACTTTGTGTTGGACATGGGGAGAAGAAAAAGTCCCAGAGATGAAGATAGATAAATAGTAGTCAGAGAGAAAGAAATAAAACCATAGTAGTAGAAATTCAGGGAAGTTAAAGGAAGAGACACATTTCTGATGAGAGCAAGAGGTCACAAGGGAATTAAGATGGAGATAAGGCCATAGTATTTGGTGAAAGGTGGTTACCAGGAACCATTAAAAGAGCACTTCTATGGCTGAGTGATTACTAGAGGGGAAAGGAGTGGGGGTAGGATGAAATGGGTGGTGAAGGGGGTCAATTGTATGGTGATGGATGAAAACTAGACTTTTGGTAGTGAGCACATCTAGTTACACAGAAGTCGAATTATAATGCTGTACACCTGAAACTTATATAATATTATAAACCAATATTACCCTGATTAAAAAAAGTGCACTTTTAAAAGAAGAACTAGAGAAAAGGGATAGGAAAGGAGAACTGAAAAGTAAGAGCACTAGGACAAAGGTTACAAATAAGATATTCAAAATTACAAAGGTAATTCATAAAGAAACTAAAAACAAAGAACCGTATTATGAAAAGAGGAGAGGGGAAGATGCACATGAATGAACTCTTCATTCATTATGGAAGACAACTAATAGAAAATGTGTAAAACTGAGAAGTAACCACATAAATACATTATTTAGAGATATGGAAGTAACCAGCAGCCAAAATAAAAACAGAAACACATTGATGTGCACTTACATCTTTCTGTCTGGGCCATTAAATTAGACTGGTACCTGAATATCTCCTCATCAAATACAGTGGGATGACTTAAAATTAAAGCAACTGTAGCTTTTGAAAAACAGATCAAATCAGATAATGATAGTGCCAGAAAAAATGACCTCCTAAGTCATGACTATATATCATACATACATGTCTAAAATCTTTCAAAAAACTCTAGAAATAAGAGTGGTACCTGAGAATTCCTCTATCCTTTCCTAAGAAGAATTCCATGAGGTAATATTTTTCACTTGCTGTCATCATTACTTCTTGTGTTCTAGTAATTCAGCCACCTATGCTACCTCATTAGGGGTATTCCATCCCTATTCCATCCCAATTATGGGCAGACATATGGCCTATTTCTCTCAGGCACCATTAGAAGACACCAAACACTTTCTACTGCGCTATTCACACCAGTTTTAATTTATAGCTCATCTAGTTCAGGTCTTCATTTTGGAGATGAAGAAACAGGCCCAGAATAGGAAGGGATTTACTTGCCTTACTTTATCATGAAGCAACACTCATTTTAGGAAAAAGTGTAGATTTAAACAGGACTCATAGTTCTACAGTTCCTAGGCATTTAACTTCAATTTGTGTTTTGGCTGATTTCACATAGAATAATTACTTTGAGGTACACTCTAGTTTTGTACAAACAACATCTACTTTCTTTGAATAGGACCAATGAATTGTCTTGTAGACTCCTTTTTGGGATTTCTGGTTATTTGGCTTGCCTTCTTTTGACTCCTAATTAACTATAGAAACTGACAAGATAAGCTATTTAATTAAATGCCTAGTGTTGAGTATAATGCCATGTAACTTCCAGGTGCTCAATAAATGACAAATCCTGCTGGAAAAATGAAATAAGCTATCAATTGACTAATTTTATTGAGGAGGTGGCAATTAAAATATTGATTGGTTTATTTATTGACCTGAACATATTTCAATCAATTGGTTTCTTTTACCTTGTGTTCATATAGCCTGGGTGAAATTAAAATCTATATGCGTCATTATTTGAGGAATCTTGATAGGAGTGGGGCTCTATGAGTACCCATAATACAATACCAGACACTATACTAAGCACTTTACATGCTTCATTTCCCTATAAAAAAGTCCTATTAATGTCCCATTTTACACTTGAGGAAAATTATGTTCCAAATAATAAAGAAAGTTCCTCAAAGGTATCCTGCTAGTAAGTGGTAAAGATTTAAATGAAAACTGTCTGATTCCAAAACTGTTGATAGTAGCCACTAGATTGTACAACAGCATGGCACTTCCTATTTTCAAACAACTTTTTAGCTCTTTTGGGAGAGATTAGGAAATCTCCTTTGTTAATGCATTTCAGTAAAATAAAACCTTGATTCACAATGCTCAGAATTTGGGAGTTGATGACACTTTATTATTTACTGAGGACTAGTTTTTTAGCCCCTATTGAAAACTACCCTATGAAGAAGATAACGTTCATCAATATAGAAAGTCAAGAATCAATAAAAGGAAATTGTAGATATATTTGCTTATATAAAAATTTTAAAAAAATTTGCAAAGCAAAATAAACCATGAAAAAAAAATCAATAGATATATAAGAGTTGGGGAAAATACAAAAAAAAGAAGACAGATGAAGAATTAGTATCTATAATATACAAAGAATTTTTATAAATTAGCAAAAAGATATAAATAACTCATGAGAAAAATGGACAAAGGATAAAAAGGCATAATTCTCAACTGATCAAACCCAAGTATCCAAAAAATATTCAGAGGATGTTCAAACTGACTAAAAGTCAGGGAAATGCAATTTAAAATATCAATTAAGTATCGTTTTGCATCCATTAGAATGGCAAATGGAAGAGCTGTAACATCTATTGCTGACTGGAATGCAGAGAAGCATGTATTATTTCATTGTCTTTAAATAAAACAGTAACAAAACCTCACTTCCTCCTCTAATCTCTGTACCACTCCCCCCCACCTCGTGTGTGTGTGTGTGTGTGTGTGTGTGTGTGTGAGTGTGTCTGTGTGTCTGTGTTTGTATGTTTGAAGGTTTGATATAGTAAAGTGACTCTTGGAGAAAAGTATGGAGTGATACATAGTAGGTTGTTGATAAGTGTTATCTGGGGAAAAGATAAAAGGTAGCAATGGATGGGGATAGGAATGGGGAGTGGGGAGACAAGCAAAAATAAGAAATTAAAGGACTAAAGTAAAACAAATCCAATTGTATGCTATCTTGTCATGTAAAATTATATGTGTGTTTTCATAAATAAGTTGGAAATAAAAACAATAGCATTAGATATATATTTACTGACTCACAGAGATAATCAGTCAAGTGAAAAAGTAAGTTATAGAGTACTGCATATGAATGATTTTATTTCAGTTAAAACAAAATATATACTTATATATCTATCTGCTTACATATGCTTTTATGTACAAGGGGATGGTGTAGAAGAAAAATGGGCACTAGACTGCTAACATTGGCTACTTCAAGAGGATGAAAGTGTAGGAAAATATGAAGTGGAGGAGTGGGCATGAGATCTAAATAATTTTCTTTACATATCTTGTCTTGTTTCAGTTGTTATAATAAAGATGTATTACTTTTGTTAGTAAAAATATGTATAAAAATTTACAGACAGAAGATCAATAAGGAAACATTGGCCTTAAATGACACATTAGACCAGAGGGATTTAAAAGATATATACAGAACATTGTACACAAAAGAAACAAAATATACATTATTCTCAAGAGCACATGGAACATTCTTCAGGATAGATCATATGTTAGGCAACAAAACAAGTCATAGTAAATTTAAGAAGATTGAAATCATATCAAGCATCTTTTCTAACCACAATGCTATGGCACTAGAAATCAATTAAAAGAAAAAAACTGGAAAATTCACAAATATGTGGAGATTAAAGAACATGCTACTGAACAACCAATGTGTCAAAGAAGAAATCAAAAGAGAAATTAAAATATACCTTGAGATAAACAAAAATGTAAATACAATTTAACAAAACTTATAGGATGCAGCAAAAGCACTTCTAGGAGGGAAGTTCATAGCAATATATGCCTTCCTCAGAAACAGGAAAAATCTCAAAAACTAAGTTTATAACTCAAGGAGCTAGAAAAAGGAAAAAAAGAAACAAAGTTGGTAGAAGAAATGAAATAACAAAGATCAGAGCAGAAATAAATGAAAAAGAGACTAAAAATACAATAAAAAAGATAAATGAAACTAAGAGCTGGTTCTTAGAAAAGATAAACAAAATTGACAAACCTTTAGTTAGACTCACCATGAAAAAAAGAGAGAGGATTCAAATTAATAAAATTGGAAATAAAGGAGGAGATGTTACAACTGATACAACAGAAGTACAAAGGATCCTAAGAGACTACTATGAACAATTATATACCAAAAAATTGGACAATGTAGGAAAAAATGGATAAATCCTAGAAAGAAAACATATCAAGACTGAATCATGAAGAAATAGAAAATCTTAACAGACCAGTAAGGAGTAAGGAGACTGAATCAGTAATTAAAAACCTCCAAACAAACAAAAGTCCATGACCAGATGGATTCAGTGGTGAATTCTACCAAACATTTAACGAAATATTAATACCAATCCTTCTCAAATGCTTTTAAAAAATAGGAGAGGAGAGGAGAGAAGTCAAGATGGCGGTGTAAGCAGACTCTGAACTTACCTCCTCCCGCGAACACAGCCAAATTACAACTACTCATGGAAAAATTACCCCTGAGACACCACTGAAAGCTGAATAAGAGGAACTCCTGCAACAAACGACAATCTTAATTGAGGTGGAAGAGGCAGAAACTCCCTTCTGGAGAGAAAAAATGCTGCCTTCACAAGCCGCCAGCTTCACGGCCACCCGGGAGCAGCCCAAAGGTACGCAGCCTCCCTGGAGGAGCAGGGTCCTGAGGCGGGGAGGACCCCCACTGTAGGCAATTTGTGGACCCAGCACAATCGAGACAAGTGGCATAATATTTGACTTTGCCTGCTACTAAAACATTGGGGAGTCACCCCAGAAAAGTTGGCTCACAAAGAAATTAAAACTGGCTCTTAAAGGGCCCACACGCAAACTCACCCATTTCAGAAAGCAACCGAAAATCAACAGAAAGAAAGGTGCACAGTGCTTTGGTGAAAAGAGACTCACCTGATAGGCCCTGAGTGCATTGCAGTGAGAGGTGAGACCTCTCCAGGGACTGGGACACTGGTGGTGGCCATTGTTGTGGCTTGGTGTGGGCGTGCTGACATAGACGCCATTGGAGTTCTCATTGGGGCCTGCTAGCCCAGGTCTGCCCCACGCCCAAGAGCACCGATTTAATCCAGCTCAGCCAGGGCAGGCAGCCCACCTTAGAGACTGGCGTCACCTAAGAACAAGCCATCAGGCAACTTGTGGGCCTGCATAGCTTGGTGACTGGATTCTCTGCAGCCTGGCAACTGAGCCAACTACAGTGGGGGACGTTGTGTACAAGGAGCAGGTGGAGAGTGTGGGGTGGTGGTGGAGTGTGTGGAGCTCCTGCTGTGGAGAGACTGGGTCCACTTCAGGAGGTTGAGTCACGCACACAGGGCAGGACTGTGTTGACTGTGTGTGTAGGCCTGTGGGTGGCAGGGTTTGTCAGCTGCAGAAGACTTCTGCTTCTCAAACACTCACATAGGGGGTTTGCCCCACCTTGCAAAGCCTGAAACAATTGGATGCTCACATGCCTGAGGCCAGCACCACACACCTGCAATCCTCAGAGAGCTGACAAGAGATCTAAAGGTTGGAGGCTTATAGCAATTGTAAGCCCCTGAGCCTAACAACCTGCCATGCTGTGGGCCTACTCACTTAAAAGAAATACTTCAACACAAATGTGGTATTAGAACTTGCAGCCAACTGTACTGGGGCTCCCCAAACCTGATAAAGAGACTGAAGGGCCCACAACAGCTACAAGAAGCTGAGCATTACAACAGCTGGCCAGGAGCATAACAGCCTCCCTGGGTGCCTACAGGGAGAGCAAACAGGGCACAACACAAGGACACACATAGCCCACATAGGGGTCACACCTGGAACATTGAGAATTGAGAGAAGCACATGGCAGGTCTCCTAAGCCATCACTTACATAAGGTCACCTATCCAAGAGCAGGAGACGTAGCTGACCTACTTAATACGTAGACACAAGCACAGGGAAAGAGGCAAGATGAGGAGGCAAAGGAATACATTCCAAGTAAGGGAACAGGACAAAACCCCAGAAAAGGAACTAAGTGAAACAGAAATGAGCAACCTACCTGACAGAGAGTTCAAACTAAGAGTGATAAGGATGCTCTCTGATATGGGGAGAAGAATAGATGAACTCAGTGAGAATGTCAACAAAGAAATGGAAGATAAAAAAAGAAGCAATCACAAATGAAGAATACATTACTGGAAATGAAAATATCACTAGAGGGACTCAAAAACAGAGTAGAGGACACAGAAGAATGGATCTGTGAGCTGGACGAAAGACTAGAAGAAATTACCCAAGCTGAAGAAGTAAAAGAGAAAAGAATTAAAAAGAGTGAGGACAGTCTAAGGGACCTCTGGGACAACATCAAGCGCACTAACATCCGTGTTATAGGTGTCCTGGAAGGAGAAGAGGAACACAAAGGGGCAGAAATCTATTTCAAGAAATAATAGATGAAAAACTCCCCAATCTAAGGAAGGAAACAGACATCCAGGTAGAGGAAGCACAGAGAGCCCCAAACAAGATAAACCCAAAGAGGCCCACACCAAGATACAACCTAATCAAAATGTCCAGAATTAAAGACAAAGAGAGAATACTAAAACCAAAAGAGAAAGACAAGTTACATACAAAGGAAACCCCATAAGGCTATCAGCTGACTTCTCAGCAGAAACCTTACAGGCTAGAAGAGAATGGCATGATACATTTAAAGTGCTAAAAGGAAAAAAACTTAAAGCCAAGAATACTCTACCCAGCAAGGTTATCATTCAAAATGGAAGGAGAGATCAAAAATTTCCCAGCCAAGCAAAAATTAAAGGAGTTTGTCACCAAGAAGCCAGTGCTACAAGAAATGTTAAAGGGACTGATTTAAGGGGAAAAGAGAAAACCACAAACAGGAAAAATTATCTATTTCCATGATAAGAAGGTAATGGAAACAAATGCACAAAAGAGAGGTTAGATATGATATAAAAAAACATACAAGGAGGGAGGAGGGGAGTTAAAGAGTAGAGCTTTCAGACAAAGGTCAAAATAAAGAGACCATCAATTCTGTATAGAAGAAGAAAGGAACAGAGAAGGACTACTAAAACACTGGGAAAAAACAGTTAAAAAATGGCTGTAAGTACATACTTATCAATAGCTACTTTAAATGTCAATGGACTAAATACTCCAATTAAAAGGCATAAGGTGGCTGATTGGATAAAACAACAAGACCCATATATATGCTGCATACAAGAGACACACTTCAGACCTAAAGACACTCACAAACTGAAAGTGAAGGGATGGGAAAAGATACTCCCTTCAAATGGCAATGAGAAGAAAGCTGGGGTAGCAGTACTTATATAAGACAAAATAGACTTTAAAACAAAAACTGTAAAAAGAGACAAAGAAGGTCACCACATAATGATCAAGGGAACAATCGAACAAGAGGATATAACACTTGTAAATATCTACGCACCCAATGTAGGTGCACCTAAATATATAAAGCAATTATTAACAGACATAAAAACAGAAATAGACAGTAACACAATAATAGTAGGGGACTTTAACACTCTACTTACACCAACGGATAGATCATCCAAAGAGAAGATCAATAAGGAAACATTGGCCTTAAATGATACACTAGAACAGATGGACCTAGTAGATATATACAGAGCATATCATCCAAAAACCGAAGAATACACGTTCTTTTCAAATGCACATGAAACATTCTCCAGGATTGATCACATATTAGGCCAAAAAACAAGTCTCCATAAATTTAAGAAGATTGAAATAATACCATGCATCTTTTCTGACCACAACAGTATGAAACTAGAAATCAACTATAGGAAGAAAATCAGAAGGGCCACAAATACGTGGAGATTAAACAAAATGCTACTGAACAATGACTGGGTCAACGAAGAAATCAAAGAAGAAATCAAAAAATACCTGGAGACAAATGAAAATGAAAATACGACATGCCAGAATTTATGGGATACAGCAAAAGCGGTTCTAAGAGGGAAGTTTATAGCGATACAGGCCTATCTCAACAAACAAGAAAAATCTCAAATCAACAATATAACAATGCACCTAAAGGAACTGGAAAAAGAAGAACAAACCAAGCCCCAAAACAGTAGAAGAAAGGAAATAATAAAAATCAGAGCAGAAATAAATGAAATAGAGACCAAATAAACAATAGAAAAAATTAATAAAACCAAGAGCTGGTTCTTTGAAAAGGTCAACAAAATTGACAAACCTTTAGCTAGACTCACCAAGAAAAAAAGAGAGAAGGCACAAATAAGTAAAATCAGAAATGAAAGAGGATAAATTACAACAGACACCTCAGAAATACAAAAGAATATAAGAGAATACAATGAAAAGCTATATGCCAACTAATTCGACAATCTGGAAGAAATGGATGAATTCTTAGTATCATACAACCTTCCAAAACTGGATCAAGAAGAAGTAGAGAATTTGAATAGACCAATCACCAGTAAGGAGATCAAAACAGTAATCACAAACCTCCCCAATAATAAAAATCCAGGCCGAGACGGCTTCCCTGGTGAATTCTACCAAACATTCAAAGAAGACTTAATACCTATCCTTCTCAAACTCTTGCAAAAATTGAGGAGGGGGGGAAGCTGCCTAACTCATTCTACGAAGCCGACATTACCCTGACACCAAAACCGGACAAGGACAACACAAAAAAAGAAAACTACAGGCCAACATCACTGATGAACATCGATGCAAAAATCCTCAAGAAAATACCAGCAAATATCATACAACAATACGTTAAAAAGATTATACACCATGATCAAGTGGGATTTATTCCAGGTACGCAGGGATGGTTCAACATTCACAAATCAATCAACGTAATACACCACATTAATAAAATGAAGAATTAAAGTCACATGATCATCTCAATAGATGTAGAGAAATCATGTGACAAGATACAGCATCCATTTATGATAAAAACTCCGAATAAAATGTGTATAGAAGGAAAGTACCTCAATACAATAAAGGCCATATAAGAGAAACCCACAGCTAATATCATCCTCAATGGTGAAAGACTGAAAGCTATCCCTCTAAGAACAGGAACCAGACAAAGATGCCCACTCTCACCACTCCTATGTAACAGAGTACTGGAAGTCCTAGCCAGAGCAATCAGGAAAGAAAAAGAAATAAAAGGGATCCAAATTGGAAAGGAAGAGTGAAACTGTCACTATTTGCAGATGACATGATTTTATATATAGAAATCCCTAAAGAATCAACCAAACAACTTTTAGAAATAATAAACGAATACGGTAAGGTTGCAGGATACAAAATCAACATACAAAAATCAGTTGCATTTCTATACACTAACAATGAAGTAGCAGAAAGAGAAATTAAGAATACAATCCCATTTACAATTGCAACAAAAAGAATAAAATACCTAGGAATAAACTTAACCAAAGAGGTGAAAGATCTATATATGGAAAACTATAAAACATTTCTGAAAGAAATTGAAGAAGACACAAGGAAATGGAAAGATATTCTGTGCTCTTGGATTGGAAGAATTAACATAGTTAAGATGTCCATACTT
Organism: Ceratotherium simum simum; assembly: GCF_057802395.1. Lineage (NCBI taxonomy): Eukaryota > Metazoa > Chordata > Mammalia > Perissodactyla > Rhinocerotidae > Ceratotherium > Ceratotherium simum. The sequence goes on from NC_141940.1 coordinate 62,241,284, forward strand.
CCTGAAGCAATCTATAGATTCAATGCAATCCTTATCAAAGTTCCAACAACTTTTTTCACAGAAATAGAACAAAAAATCCTAAAATTTATATGGAACAACAAAAGACCCTGAATAAGTAAAGGAATCCTGAGAAAAAATAACAAAGCTGGAGGTATCACACTCCCTGATTTCAAAATATACTACAAAGCTATAGTAACCAAATCAGCATGGTAGTGGCACAAAAACAGACACACAGAACAATGTAATAGAATCGAAGCCCGGAAATAAACCCACACATCCATGGGCAGCTAATCTTTGACAAAGGATCCAAGAACATACAATGGAGAAAAGAAGGTCTCTTCAACAAATGGTGTTGTGAAAACTGGACAGCCACATGCAAAAAACTGAAAGTAGACCCTAACCTTACACCATACACAAATATTAACTCGAAATGGATTAAAGACTTGAATGTAAGACCTGAAACTATGAAACTTCTAGAAGAAAACATAGGCAGTACTCTCTTCAACATCGGTCTTAGCAACATATTTTCAAGCACCTTGTCTGACCGGGCAAGAGAAACAATAGAAAAAATAAACAAATGGGACTACATTAAACTGAAAAGCTTCTGCACAGCAAAGGAAACCATCAACAAAACGAAAAGACAACCTAACAATTGGGAGAAGTTATTTGCAAACCAAACATCAGATAAGGGGTTCATCTCCAAAATATATAAAGAACTCATGCACCTCAACAACAAAAAAACTAACAACCCAATTAAAAAATGGGCAAAAGACCTGAACAGACATTTCTCCAAGGAAGATATACAGATGGCCAACAGACAAATGAAAAGATGTTCAAAATTATTAACTATCCTGGAAATGCAAATCAGCACTACAATGAGATATCACCTCACGCCCGGCAGAATGGCTATAATTAACAAGTCGGGAAACAACATGTATTGGAGAGGATGTGGAGAGAAGGGAACTCTCACACACTGCTGGTGGGAGTGCAAACTGCTGCAGCCACTGTGGAAAACAGTATGGAGATTCCTCAAATTCAAGGATAGAACTACCATATGATCCAGCTATTCCACTGCTGGGTATTTATCCAAAGAACTTGAAAACACCAATGCATAAAGATACATGCACCCCTGTGTTCATTGCAGCGTTATTCACAATAGCCAAGACTTGGAAGCAACCTAAGTGCCCAACAAGGGACGAATGGGTAAAGAAGATGTGGTATATATACACAATGGAATACTACTCAGTCATAAGAAACGATGAAATCCAGCCATTTGTGATAACATGGATGGACATTGAGGGCATAATGCAAAGTAAAATAAGTCAGAGGGAGAAGGTCAAATACCATATGATTTCCCTCATTAAGTAGTAGATAAAAACAACAACAAACAAACATAGAGACAGAGATTGGATTGGTGGTTACCATTGGGGAAGTGGGGAGGGAGGAGAGCGAAACGGATACTTTGGCACAAGTGTGTGGTGATGGGTTGTAATTAGTATTTGGGTGGTGAACATGATGTAATCTATGCAGAAATAGAAGCATAATGATGTACACCTGAAATTTATACAATGTTATAAACCAATGTTACTGCAATAAACAAAAAGTTCAAAAAAAATAGGAGAGGAAGTAATAGTGCTAAACTAATTTTACAATGCCAGCATTACCCTGATACTAAAACCACGCCAGGACAACACAACGAAAGAAAATTACTTGCCAGTATTCCTGATGAACATAGATGCAAAAATCCTCAGTAAGATATTTGCAAAATGAATTCAACAATGCATTAATAGGATCATACGTCAGGATCAAACAGGATTATTCTAGGGATGTAAGGATGATTCACATCCACAAATCAATGTGATACATGACATTAACAAAAATAAGGATAAAAATCATTTCAATAGATGCAGAAAAATCATTTGACAAAATTCAACATCCATTTATGATAAAAACTCTCAAAAGAGTGGGTATAGAAGAAAGGTACCTCAACTTAATAAAGGCCGTATATGACAAGCCCACAACTAACATCATACTCAATGGTGAAAAGCTGAACACTTTTCCTCTAAGATCAGAGACAAGACAAAAATGCCCACTATCACCACTTTTATTCAACATAATATTGGAAGTCCTACCCAGAGCAATTAGGCAAGAAAAATAAAGAGAAGGCATCCAAATTAGAAAGGATGTCATCTTTGCAGATGACATGATATTATGTATAGAAAACCCTAGACTCCACCAAAAGACTGTTAGAACTAATAAACACATTCAGTAAAGTGGCAGGATACAAAATCAATATACAAAAATCTATTGCATTTCTATACACTAATAATGAACTAGCAGAAAGAGAAATTAAGAAAATGATTCTATTTACAATTGTATCAAAAGGAATAAAACATCTAGGAATAAATTTGGCCATGGATGTGAAAGACCTGTACATTGAAAACTACAGGGTATTCATGAAAGAAATTGAAGAAGACACAAATACATAGAAAGATATTCTGTGATCATGGGTTGGAAGAATTAACATTATTAAAATGTCCATAATACTCAATGCAATCTATAGATTCAATTCAATCCCTATAAAAATTCCAGTGGCATTTTTCACAAAAATAGAACTAACAATCCTAAAATTTATATGGAAGCATAAAAGAACTCGAATAGCCAAAGCAATCTTGAGAAAGAAGAACAAAGCTGGAGGCATCATGTATCTTGATTTCAAGCTATATTACAAAGCTATATTAACCAAAATGGTGTGGTATTGGCATAAAAACAGACATATAGATCCATGGAACAGAATAGAGAGGTTAGAAATAAACTCATGCATTTGTGGTCAATTAATTTACAACAGATGAACCAAAAATATACAATGAGTAAAAAACAGTCTCTTCAACAAATGGTGCTGGAAAAACTGGACAATCACATGCTATAGACTGAAACTGGACCACTTTCTTACACCATACACGAAAATTAACTCAAAATGGATCAAAGATTTGAATGTATGACCTGAAACCATGGAACTCCTAGAAGAAAACATAGGTGGTAAACACTTGCCACTAGTCTTGGTGATGATTTTTTGGATTTGACAACAAAAGCAAAGGCAACAAAAGAAAAAATAAACCAGAAAGACTACATCAAACTTAAAAGCTTCTGTACAGCAAAGTAAAACATCAACAAAATAAAAAGTTAACCTACAGAATGGGAGAAAATATTTGCAAATCAAAACCCTTATATTTGATAAGGAGTTAATACACAAAATATATAAAGAACTCATACAACTCGATAGCAAAAAAAAGAAAAATCTGATTAAAAAATGGGCAGAGGATCTGAATAGACATCTTCCCAGAGAAGATATACAGATGGCCAATATGTACATGAAAAGGTGCTCGACATCACTAATAATCAGGGAAATGAAAATGAAAACCAAAATGAGATATCACCTCACACCTTTTAGAACTGCTATTATCAAAAAGAAAAGAAATACCAAGCATTGGCGAGGATGTGGAGAAAAGGGAAACCTTGTGCACTGTTGGTGGAAATGTAACTTGGTGCAGCAAGTGAAAAACAGTATGAAGTTTCCTCAAAAAATTAAAAATAGAAGTACCATATGATCCAGCAATCCCAATTCTGGATAGTTATCCAAAGAAAATGAAAACAGTAACTCAAAAAGATATATGCACCCCATGTTCATTGCAGCATTATTTACAAAAGCCAAGACTTGGAAGCAACCTAAGTGTCCATTGATGGATGAATGGATAATAAAATATTGTATTTATACACTCACACACACACACACAGGAATATTATTCAGCCATAAAAAAGAAAGAAATCTTGCCATTTGCAACAACATCGATGGTGCTTGAGGGACTTATGCTAAGTGAAATAAATAAGACAGAAAAAGACAAGTACTGTATGCTCTCACTTATATGTGGAAAATAATATAAAGCCAGAAAAAAAAACCCAAAAAAACCCAACAACAAAAATCAGCTAATGGATATAGAGAGCAGATTGTTGGTTGTCAGACGTGGGAAGGGTGGTGAGTGGGTGATATAGGTGAAAGGGGTTAAAAAGTACAAACTTCCAGCTAAAAAATAAATAAATCATGGGGATGTAATGTACAGTATCGTGACTATAGTTAGTAATACTGTATTGTATATTTGAAAGTTGCTAACAGAATAGGTCTTAAGTTTTCATGACAAGAAAAAAATTTTGTAACTGCGTATTGTGATGGATGTTAACTAGACTTATTGCTGTGATCATTTCCCAATATATCCAAATATTGAATCATTATGTTGTACATCCAAAACTAACATAGTTATATGTCAATTATATCTAAATAATAAGAAAAAAAGATTAGAATGTAAAACAAAACACTCTAAGCATAACACTCTAGTTTTCTACCTCAATAAATGGAGCGTAAAGAATTCTTCATCATTGTTGAGAATCATGTCCAGCTTACAAACATAATTTCAGATGTGAATTCTTTTAATCCAGGAGTGTAAACAGAGCAGACCATGAAACATGGCACTAGCCCTATTTATGTGCTGTTATGGGAATCTGTAGGACTCTGGTGGGGGAAGAAGGCATAGGGATATAGTTCTTTGAACCCATACTAAAAGTGACCTAAGACGTATTAACATAGTCTGCTCATAAATTCCCCCCACACAAATGAGAAGGATACATATATACCCTTTTCAGATATGCACTTAGAATGTAAAGTGCACTTTTCTGACGTCCCCACTTCTAACAACGCGTTATTGTTTGTTCTTTTTAGTCTGATATCACTGGAGTAGAAATGCTTGAAAAAACGGATGTCAGAAAGTCCACTAGTTTGATATGATCTGCAGGTTTTTAGAGAGACAAAATTCTTAACCAACCAAATGTAGCCCAGGTGCTGCTTTGGGAACTGTGGGTACAGCAATGAAAAAACAGATAAGATTCACTGCCTGCATGGAGTCTGAATTTTAATGGTGAATACAATTAATAAATGAATATAGAATTTTAGATAAAGATACATTCTATGAAGAGAAATAAAGTAGGGTTCAGTGTTAGGAGAGTGACTAGACAGTTGTTGGGGGAGAGGATAACATAGGATAAAGTAATCAGGAAAGGCTTCTCTAAAGAGATAACATTTAAGCTGAAAAACTAAGTGACGAGAAGGACTAGTCATCCAAAGATCTGGGGAAGAGCATTCCCAGCAGAAGGAACAGCATATGCAAAGGGTTGGCAAGAAAACAATCTTGGTGTGTATGAGAAACAAAAAGAATGCCAGTTTAGCTAGATCATAAAAGCAAAGGGAAAAAGTGGTACAAGATAAGGCTGGAAAATAGATAAGGGCTAGATAATGTAGGCATTAAAAGTCTGGGTAAGAAATCTGAGTTTTATTCTGGATATAACTGGAAACCACTAGAGTGTTTTTTTTTTAATTTTTTGTTTATTGCAGTAACATTGGTTTATAACATTGTATAAATTTCAGGTGTACATCATTATGCTTCTATTTCTGCATAGATTACATCATGTTCACCACCCAAGTACTAATTACAACCCATCACCACACACTTGTGCGGAATTATCCATTTTGCCCTCCTCCCTCCCCCCTTTCCCTCTGGTAACCACCAATCCAATCTCTGTCTCTATGTGTTTGTTTGTTGTTGTTATTATCTACTACTTAATGAGGGAAATCATATATACACAATGGAATACTACTCAGCCATAAGAAACGATGAAATCCAGCCATTTGTGACAACATGGATGGACATTGAGGGTATTATGCAAAGTGAAATAAGTCAGAGGGAGAAGGTCAAAAACCGTATGATTTACCACTAGAGTGTTTTAAGCAGGGGAAAGTAGATAGCAAGACTAGTTAGGAACTCTTGTAGTATTTCAGGAGAGATGATGGTGAGTGAGACCATAAGGTAGTAGTCATTGAGATGGAGAGAAGTGGACTGATTCAGAATATATTTTGGAAGTAAGGTAGACAAGTCTTACTAATTGATTACATGTAGGGAATGAGGAAAGGAAGGAATCATAAATGATATTCAGATTTTAAAAGATCAAATGGGTGGATGGTGGTGCCATTTACTAAGATGGAGAAGACAGGGGAGGAATAAGTTTTGGCATGAGTTAAGAGTATTGTTGCGATATGTTACATTTGAGATGCCTAGTAGAATCTACATTGAAAATTTCAAGTAGGTTGTTAGTTATAAGAATTTCAAACTCAATGGAAAGAACAGAGATGGATATATTAATTTTAGAGTCATCAATACATAAATGGTCTTTAAAGCCATTGGAATGGATGAACTCACCAAGGGAGGACTGTAGATAGAGAAGGTCCAGGACTAAGTCTTAGGTCATTCCAACATTAAATGTGAGGAAGAGGAGAATACAGTAAAGGTGGTGAAAAGCTACCAGTAAGTAGGAAGAAAAACAGGAGAGCATAGAGTCATAGAAGTCAAGTAAAGTAAGTGTTTTTAGAAAGAGGAAGAAGCTAGTTCAGATGCTGCTGAATTGAAAAATAAGCTGAAGAGAGAGGAGAGACCAATTGATGTGGCCACAAGAAGCTATTTGGTAATCTTTTTTTTTTTTTTTTTTTTTACTTTTTGTTTATTGTAGTAACATTGGTTTACAACATTGTAAAAATTTCAGGTGTACATCACTACACCTCCACTTCTGCACAGATTACATCATGTTCACCACCAAAACACCAACTACAACCCATCACCACACACATGTACCAAACCATCCCCTTCACCCTCTCCCTCCCCCCTCCCCCCAATCCAATCTCTGTCCCTATGTGTTTGTTTATTGTTGTTATCAGAGGGAGAATGTCAAATACCATATAATTTCCTTCATTAAGTAGTATATTTGGTAATCTTGAAAAGAGTAGTTTTAATGAAGAGGTAGGGATGGAAGAGCCTAACTGTATAGTAGCTATGCGTATGGAAGTTTATTAAAGAGACTTGGTGTAAATGTATACAAGCCCAGAACATATGTTGAAAGTTGTTGTTTACAATTAAAATTAATCTTCAGCCCCAACTTGTTTTGTTGTATTTTACTCATTTTTCATAAAAACTGCTTGTGGAAAAGAATCCAGCTATTTGAGGGTCCTTTTTTCTCACGTACCTTAGAAATTATCCACCAATATATTTGCATTCCTTATAAATCTTATTGCCCTAGTTGTTAGCCACCCATTGACTCAACCTCTAAGACTGACCCCTAAACAAGGGAGTCATTAATCAGCTTTGAGTCTCAAAGATGATTTTTTTAGTCCACTAGGATAAAAACGGACTTTAAATTCAGGCTTTTTTGAGAGATAAAAAGGATTTCTAAATTCCAAAAAAAATGGAAAATATATGAAGAGCTAATGGAGGTCTATACCTAAGGTTTTACTATAAACCAAGGATAGAAAAACCTTGGAATACAAGGTAAAGGGAGATCCCCACCAGGCTAGAAGAGGAAATAGAAGCCCTTTGAGAGGGAAGAACAAGAATAATAGAAGGACAGGGAGGAAAGGAGGAAGGGAGGGAGGAAATTAATTAAAATGAGAAGCTCAAGGTCAAGGCCCAGCCATATCTACAGATGCTCTGAGTTTAGTAGGACAGAAGGCATCAGCCCTATCATGCTGAGAATAGACAATGAACACTGTGTGAAAGCAGAGGAAACACAGGCTGATGCCCAGAAACCCTGCAAATGAATTATACCTCAACCAGAGATCAGAGAGAGCCAGCAAGGGAGGACAACATGAGAAACAGGAATCCCTCCATCCAAAGTCAGAGATCTACTTATGCTTCACCTTACAACCAGATTTTGGAGGAATGGAGGTGGAAAGGGAGATCCTCTGCAAGAGAGAAATAGAAACTTTAACTTTACAGGTGTTTACCCCCAAAGAGACTGAGTTAACCTGAAAGAGACTGTTATAAACTAGAGATCTAGTTACTTCTACTAAGTTAACTTTTTTTTCTGATTATCAGTAAGAATGACAGCTCATAATAAAGTTTAGTTCATATATGGATAAAATAATTTAAATTTTTGCATATCTGAGTCCTGGTATGTTATATTTTTAACTTGCTATGTCTGTTTTTTGTTTGAGGTTTTACTATATTCAGTAATTTCCTAGGCAATGCCTTTATATCTCACTTAAATCTGCTCCTGTAGAAGTTTCAGTCAATTTTCACTTTTGTTTTTTCTTAAGTATAGAACAGTTAACCATTTTTGTAACATGACTCTCTTTATAAATAATTTTAAATGTTTTCTTAAATCACAAGCCAGTTCTCTCTGCTCCAGTCTAATTATTATTCTTAAATTTTTGACATTTGTTTTGCAACTCTTTTGAGTCTTTTTGAAGTACTCTTCATCTTTTTTACCTGCAAGTTCCAAACTTATCAATATTCCAGTAAAAGAGAACTATTCTTAAGAGAAAATATAAATTCAAAATCTTAAAATATCTTTCATTTTTTTAAACTCAATTTTTTCTAAAACTAAAACAGAAGTAAACATACCAAAGGAGCATATCTTGGTTTTGGAGGTGGAGGAGGCATCTTGCACTGACAGAGACGTTTGACCTTCGGTGATGGTAGTAAAGGCTCACAAGGTGGTAGTGGTGGTCTTTCTCTTGATGGAGGAATTCCACTTGCACTTTTTTTTCCTTTTTCTTTAAATGTAGTCTTTTTGGATGATATTTTGAATTCTCTCTTTAGTTCCAGCGCTTCCTTCTTTGAATCTGTAGATGTGGCATCTGATTCATCAGCTCCTCTCTTTTTAGCCCCAGGTTTATAAAGTGACTCTTCAGATTCTGCATCTGAACTTTTTAACTTTTTGGATTTCTTTGGGTCTTTCTTGGAAGACGCATCAAATTCAGCATCGGTAGACTCCATGTCCTTCTTTGCATCTTGCTTTTTGGCATCTTTCTTTGAATCTTTCTTAGCCTTTGAATCACTCTTATCCTTCTTTGACTCCCAATCAGATTCAGTTTCAGTAGACTCTTCAGACTTCATTGCAGACTGCTTTTTGTCATCTTTCTTACCCTTCTTTTCATCTTTTTTACCCTTTTTTGCATTCCCTTCAGATTCAGAATCAGCATCAGTAGATGCTGTGTCCTTCTTTGCCTCCTTTTTCTTGTCATCCTTCTTTGAACCTTTCTTATCCTTCTTTTCATCTTTCTTATCCTTCTTTGACTCCAATTCAGACTCAGATTCGGCATCAGTAGACACTGCATCCTTCTTTGCATCCTTTTTCTTTGAATCTTTCTTAGCATTCTTTGGATCTTTTTTTGCATCCTTTGAGTCTACAGATTCTGCATCAGTAGACTCTGTGTCCTTCTTTGCATCCTTCTTCTTGGTGTCTTTCTTTGTCATTTTCTTATCTTTCTTTGCATCTTTTGAATCTACAGATTCAGCATCAGAGCTCTTCTTTGCATCCTTCTTTGAGTCCTTTGAAGGCTTCTTCGAATTATTCTGTGAGTAATTCTTTAACCACATATCAAGTTCCATGGATTCAGCGCCAGACTCCTCTAAATACATCATTAAATCTATATTTGAACTATCTTTAGAGCAAGTCTCTGATTTGGCATCAGAATTGTTCTTTGAGCTCTTAGAATCCTTCTTTGTACATATGGATTCAATATCTGTCTCCTTGGAATTCTTTGAATCTCTCTTATCTTTTTTTGGATCTATCATTGAGACCATTTTAGAATCTATGGAGTATGGGTTTATTTCTGACTTGGACTTTGACTTCTTATATAGTTCACTTTCATGCAATGATTTTGATGGAGTTTTACCTACTTTATTTCCTCTTTTAGATTTCTCTTCATTTACTGTTTTTTTGGATTCTAAAGTTGTTTCATGTGGGCCTGTATTTTCCATGGAATCTTTCTTCAAAGTTGTTCCTTTTTTGATATCTTTGGACTCTCTATATTCCGCCTTTTCAGAATGGGTTTGAGGAGTATAAGGATGTCTGAATGGAACCCGTCTCCTTGCAGTTAAGTAAATAGATGGCCTTTGGAAAATTTTTCTTAAAGAATGCCTTATCCATATATGAGCTGGCTTCTGAACTTCCTCTAATTTTCTTTTGTCATGTCTCTGAAAATATTGGTTAGAATAATGATAAGAATTTTTGAATGAGTTATATATTTTTATATTGAAACATGAAAATAGTCCAGCTTTTCATTAAACATCTATTAAAATGCAAGAATTTTTTTTTTCTTTTTAAATGTTGTGTGTGTTTGTGTGTGTATGTGAGATAACACCACTTTGGAAATAAAATGACTTTAGGAGAAACCTTAGGATTTCCTCGATGATTCACGTTTGGATTGGAACAGGCCCACAATGATCCCTGACAATTCAGGGACTATCCTTACAATTAATAGTGGGTTCCTTGTGGACACCCATTTGGGAGAGGTCTTTTGGAACTTTTTGTGCACCCCCTCACCCCCAAGTTAGATCAGAAATAAGCTGATGCTCTTGAAGTTTGTCATGATGACTTTTGTGATAGCTGTAGCCTTCAGGCCTAGCCTGATTTCCACTCCTGCTTTCAAAGCCTCTGATCAAATTGAGAGGCTGAGAGCCCTGCTGTGAAGTGCTACCAAAAACAAGGACATAAAATGAAACAAATGTTTGATCCACATTAATTTGTATAGCAGTAGTGTAATTTTTTTAACTCCTACCAAAATATTTGTCAAATCTGGTTGTTATAGTGCTAACATAGACTAATTTTACATTTACTTCTTATATTCCTTCAAGTATCCAGTAGAGACATCACCAGTCAGTGAAACGGTCATATGTAATTAAAGGAGAAACATGAAGAGAAGCATTAAACTTGGATCACTACAGATATAATGAATGGCCCTTGAATAAATGTATTGACAGTAACTCTGCTTTGGGAGATGCTTTTAAAACATATTTTGGTATCACCTTGGGTGATCCCTGTAGGCTCTTTTTTCTTTTTTCTAATTGATAGGATAACTTCACTTTACAAAAACAGTAGAAAACTTGAATCTCTCAGTATGTAGTATCCTGAGTTCCAGATTAAAGAAAATGTAGAGGTCCTGAAACCTCATTAAGATCAGCTCCTGTTCTAAGATTCAAATTTTAGACGTTTTTGCAGCTGGTAAACATGTCTTGAGAGATCCCACCAGTTGTAGCATTAGGTTCTCCAGCTTGCCTAGCCTATTAGCTACATGATGTCTTTGAAATGGAGAAATATGTATAAATAAAAAGTTTAATCTGAAACAGGTGGGGGCAATCATTTTACAGGGGATTATAAATTTAAAAATATCTGCTTCCAGTAGGTAGTAAAATTCAAATTATATATATCTTATTTATATTTATATATTGTTGGATTGTCTTAGATTTAGTTTAAAAATGACCTTTTCAATACTTACAGGAACTGTGATTTGTAATTCTGAAGGTCTTGATATCTTTTTTCTACCTGGCTGGGGTGGTTTGGGAAATGTCATAGTGAAGTATTCTTGATTCCATAATGTCCTCCTTGATTCACTGACTAAACATGAGAAAAGACAATAAACAATTTGCAGTTAATAGCCAAACTTTCATCAACACTGAAATATTCTTGAGGAAGAAATATATTGTTTGAATTAAGCTAAGTTATAACTCAAACTAGAGCTTTTCCCCCTGGAGTTTATAGTTTATTTGCATATAAATTAGGAAAAATTAAATCTGATTTCCCCATTTAGCCCTGAATTATGTTTAAAATGACATTTTAAATTTTATTTTCTAGATTAAACCAATTTTCACAGAGGGTTACTTAAACCATAATAGTTAAAATAATACAATTACACAGTAGGAATAGAAAATAGAGAAGGATTCAGTTTCCTTTAAAACATCTCCATAATTTCCTCTATCTTGGTTTCTTTTCTATATGTTATTTTGGTTAGATTGCAGACAATATGACTTCTATTGTCCCCATAATAGCACAATGCCGAGCATAGAGTGGTCAGTAAAAATCTCTATTGATTAAATCTAAGTGTTTATTTTAGCCCTCCTTTGACCTCAACGACATCCTAAGACACAGAATTTAGGGCCACAGACCAAAATACTGCATTCAGTTCTGGGAACCCTATTTAAAGAAAGGCATATACACACTTGAAGAATAGAGTGACCAGGAGATGAAAATATCTGGAAGCTATGTTAAAAGAGGAACTGGTGAGGTAACTCAGGATAGTTTCTCCGGTAGATGAGGAGAATAATGAGAGATGTGACCACTATATTTAAATATTTAAAGAGCTGTTATATGGAAGAGGAGTAGTAATAGTAATGATAGAATAGCTGCAACTGCTAGCACTTATATAGTGCTCACTATGTGCCAAACTGTGTTTCAAGCATTTTATACATATCAACTCATTTAATCCTCACAACAACCATTTGAATTAGATAATATAATTTTTAATTGCCTTCATTGTACAGATGTAGAAAAACGAAGCACTGAGAGAGGTTAAATTACTTGCCCCAAATCACAAAGTAAGTAGAAGAATTAAGATTGAAACACAGTTTGGCTCCAGAGTCCATGCTCTTAACCACAATGTTAGAGTCTTCTTTTATGTGTTTCCTGAAGGAAGAACTAGAACCAATGGGTAAAAGTTGTAACAATTCAGGCAGACTTCAGCTCAAAATATTAAGGAGAACTTTCCTCAAGTTGTAGCTGTTCAACAAATGGACCGTCCACTTTCATCTTCCTGGCTATATTTTTCTTCTCTACTTTGGGTTTTATAATTGTGAACTTTAAACAGAAGGGAACCTTATGCAATTAACCTTGATTTTTATAATAATGAAGAACAAACTAAATATTTCCTTTTAAACTAGCTAGTAAAAACCCACATCAAAGCCAGAATTATTTTAAACACAGACATACCAGCATACACGCTTCTTTTAAATTTTAAGAAAAAATTCAGGGCACTTTATGCTTTGTCACATTGAATGGAGGATGCTATTCATTTGTCCTTAAAATTAGTTTCAAATATAATCTAAATAATATTGAACTCCAAAGACTAAATTCTTACTTGGTGTGACATTATCATATGTTCTGATGTTTACTTCTGGTCTGTTAAAAGAAAAATGCTTTAATTGAATTTGTACAATGGCTAATAAAAATAATAATAACTATTATTATTAATAACGCTTCAAAAACAACACTTTGAGAAACCTTTGCATTCTCTGAACTCCATTATCCAAGAATGTCTACCTGTAATTCACATCACAGTTCCCCTCCCATAAACTGAGTTAAAGATGAACAGAAATGTATTTTCATCAGTGTAGTTTCATTAGAAACTTGAATGGAAATAAAATATGGACCAAAAGCTACAATAAAAAACATTAATTTGATAAATTTTAAAATGTGTAAAAAACATTTAATTATATAGAACAGTAAATTGAACCAACTCCACTAATCCTTGTGTGAGAAAGTCTAAACCGGTAGTAAACACACATATTTTCTAAGTAAGTTCACTAAATAAGTTCTGAAAAAATCTCACAACTTTTTAATATTATCAGAGCTTATATTAAATCAAACCACTAATGATGCATGAGAGGGGCGCACATAAGTGTTGATCTGGATTTTAAATTGTTCCTACACGCAGGGAAAATTGGTCCATGATATTTTTCATTTGGAAAGTGCCCCTTTGATTTGATAATAATCATATTATCTACTGAGGATATACAAGATATAATTTGTTCTAAAAATATTACTTTTTACTATTTACCAGCAACAATGAGTTGTGACCATTGATAATTCTGAGATTTTACTTATATACACATATACCCAAGAGCTTGATTTTTTTACACTTAAACCATCAAGTTCATAAACAAAAATAAGTCAAATGGTCAAATGTATTTCTATTAGAGTCAAATCTATATTTATTTCCTAAGTAAAACTCTAGTATCCAGCACAAAGCCTGGCCCATATTCATACTAAATAACTACTGATTTACTTAGGGAAGATTTTGGAGACACTGAATAATAAAAATATTTAGTCTAGTTGTTCTAAACTGGAGGTAAACATCATAATTAACTTGGAAATTTTAAAAATGTAAAGGTGCCTGAGAGCTGCTCCTGGACTCATGGAGCGGAATCTCTGGGTATAGCTTAATCAAGTCTGTATTTAAAACTTCTCCCAGGTGATTTGGATACTCAGCTCTGATTAAGAACCACTGCTCTGAATGGTCTTGAAAAATGAAACTTCATGGATTCCTGAAACAGTTAAAACTTGTATATTTTGCATTTCCAAAAAGCAGTTGATCAATGATGTATTAGTCTGCAGTGAAACCACATGTATTCAATAGAGTAGCTAGAAGATGTTATGGCCTGGGCTCCTGGAAATTTAACAGTTTGGAAGTGTGACATGCTGGATCACTGATTTCATATTCTGGGAAAAAGACTTTGCACCTGCATTGATTTTGGCTTCCTGTCTACAGTCTAAAATATTATTTTCCAAATTTTCTTTTGAGCACAACTCAATATGTGTGTGTAACTTATATTCTACTGTAATAATATACCTCATAAATCATACATTAAGATAGAAAATTTCAAAAGATGAAATAAAATATATAAATTGGAGTTCTAATATCTTATTTCCATACTCCAATGGATTGTGTTGCACATGCACCTCACTTTGGAGAGCACTAGATAAGTCAGTCAAGGAACAGTAAGAAAAGGTAAAGTTTAACCAAATATCATAACACGCCTGCTTTATATAGATGTGGTGTAAGTCTCAAAATATTGGAAGTTCAAATCGAGTTAAATCTCTGAGTAGTTTTCTTTATTTCAAAGTGTATTAGTTTTTTTATGTTATAAATGATTATGTGTATATTCCTTTGGTACATAGGTGATCCTAACCTATATCTTGACATAAACGGGAAAATGAGTGATAGAAGCCAGAAGACAACGGAATGACATTTTTAAAGTTCTGAAAGAAAAAAAGAAAACCTGCCAATTTAGGATTTTTAACTCAGCATAAATATTCTTCAGAAATGAACATAAAATAAGGACAGTTTTACATGCAAAAAAATGTAAGAATTTCATTGCCAGCAAAATGTACTAAAATAAACACAAATGAGAATTCTTCAGGTAGGAAGAAATGACCCAAGATGATGCACGTTAATACAAGATGAAATAAAGAGCATCAAAAATAGCAAATATGTGGGTACAGAATATGAATATTAAGTATTTACAAATAATAATATAATAATCTGTTGAGTTTAAAATAAAATGAAAATTTTATGAAAAATAAAACTTATGGTAGTAATAGTGCATAAAAGTGGGTGGAATAGGTGGAGTAAAAGTGTTGTAAGGTGCTTGCATTGTTTGGGGAGATGTAAAAATACTAATTTGTAGTAAACTCTAATAAATAAAAAAATTATGTTGTAATCTCTAAGATAACTACAAAAGAATAATAAAGGAATGTATAACTAATAAGATAATAATGGGGGAGGTTAATAAAAATGCTTGATTAATATACATAAATCAAGAAAGGAGAAAAAAGAACAAAAATATGGGACAAATAACAAATAAAAATGAGTTGTTAGATTTAAATCCAAATATAAAGTAATTATATTAAAAGTAAATGGATTAAGACGAATAAATTCTAGAGATCTTCTGTATAATATCGTGCCCATAGTTAACAATCCTGTGTTGTACACTTACAAATTTGTTAAGAGGGTAGATCTCATGTTAAGTGTTCTTACCACAAAAAAAGTACATGGATTAAATACACCATTTAAAAGACAAAGATGTCACAGGGGATTATAAGACATGCACCTAAAAATAAGGACACATAAAGGTTAAAAATTAAAAAAAAATGGAGAAGAAATACTGTGCACATACAAATGAATAGTATGCTCATGGCACTATACTAATGTCAAACAAAGTTAACATAAGATAAAGATAAATAGGGACATTTTATAATGGTAAAAGTGTCAATCCAATAGAAAGATGCAACTACTCTAAATTTGAATATACCCACTGACATAGCTCTGAAATACATAAAGCAAACATTTATAAAACTAAAAGGAGTAATATACAAACTCCCAATTATAGGTGGAGACTTTAGCATATTTATTTTAGTAACTAAGAGACCAAGAAGACAAAAAGATATCAGTAGAAATATAGAAAATTTGAATAACAAGATTAAAAAACTTGATGTAATACAAATAATATACTACACCAAACAACTGCACAATGCACATTCTTTCAAGTTCACATGCAACATTTAACAAAAGTGACCATAGACTGGGCCATAAAGCAAGTCTCAACAAGTGTCAAAGTACTGAAGTCATATGGCATATGTTTGCTGACCATAGTTGAAGAAATCTAGAAATCAATAACAAAAAAAAACTAAAAATTACCTAAACATTTGGAAATTAAAAACACAGTCTATGGGTTAAAGAATAAATCACAATAAAAAATAGAATATATTTTAAACAATATTTTGAATATCATAAAGAAAATATGATATTTAAATATTTGTGGGATGCAAAGACCTATTTAGAAATTCATAGGTTTAAATTCATATATTAGAAAAGAAGAGAGGCTGAAAATCAATGATTTAAGTATTCATCTCAAGAAGCTAGAAATAGAACAGCAAATTGAAGCCAATGTATGGAGGAGGAAAATAATAATAAAAATAACAGAAAGCAATGAAAAAGAAAACAAAAGCTTTATGCCAAAAAATTGGAAAATTTAGATGAAATAGGTAAATTCTTTGACAAATAACACATATGAAAACTTAAATAAGGAGAAATAGAAAAATTTGAATTATTGTATATTTAATAAAAATGTTGACCCGAAAATTAAAAACTTACCGACATAAAGAATTCCAGATCTGGATGTCTTCATTGATTAATTCTCTCAAACACCTAAGGAAGAAATATAAACAATTATTTACAAATTCTTCCAAATAAAAAAAGCAGAAGACATCAATTTGTTCTATGAGAAGAGCATAACCTTGATAGAAAAATTTGACAAGATCATTAATAGAAAATAAAATTATGGGCCTATATCTCTCATAAATACAGATGCCAAAATTCTTAAACAGTTTATCAAATTGAATACATAGAAAGGATATTGTATCATAACCAAATGAGGCTTATTTAAGGTTGATTTAACATTTGAAACTCACCGCATTAACACATTAGAATAAAAGAGGGAAAGCTATATGATCATTTCAATATACAGAAAAAGCCTTTGATAAAATCTAACACTCATTTATGGTCAAATTTTTTAGCAAACAAGGAATAGAAGGGAACTTCCTTAGTCTGATAAAGAGAATCTAAATAAAACTAGAAAAAATGTAATATTCAATGGTGAAGTGTTGTAAACATTTCCCCTGAGCTCAGGAACAAGAAAAGGATGTCCACTAGTACAACTTCAATTTAACATTGTACTGGAGGTCCTAGCCAGTGCAATAAGACAAGAAAAAAATAAATTAAAAGTCTAAAAATAGAAAAAGAAGAAATAAAACTGTCATCATTTACAGGCATCACTACAGTTTACACAGAAAATCTAAAATAGCTACAGACACATAATTAGAATTAATAAAAGAATTTAGCAATATTGTTATATACAAAGACTAAATGTGAAAATTAATTATATTTCCATGTACAACAAAACAATTAGAAAATATTTTAATAATACCATTTAAATAATAACATCACAAACACCAAGTACTTTGGAATAAATCTAAAAATATAATGATGTAATATCTCTTCACTGAAGAGTAGAAACAAATATTAAGATAAATTAAAGAAAACATAAATAAATGGAGGTATATACCATTTTCAGGGACTATAAGACTCAATATTATAAGTATAGCAGTTCTTCCCAAATTGGTATATTGATTCAGTACAATCCCGATAAAACTTTTTGACTTTTTGTGATAACTGACTAGTTGATTTTAAATTTTATATAGGAATGAAAGAACTAAAAATATATAAGACAATTTGGAAGAAAAACCATAAGTGTGAAAGATAAGCATTACCACATATCAATATAACAACTTATTATAAAATTACAGCAATTAAGACAACATAGTATTGGCACAAAGACAAATAACCATTGGAAAATAATAGAGAATGCAAAAAGAGACCTATATAGCTATGGTCACACAAATTATCCCAAAGTTGTTATGCATTGGGAAAAGATGGTATTTTCAATAAATGGTACTAGTGATTTAAGTATCTTTAAGGGAAAAAATGTGATTCTTGACCCTTATCTCACATCACACACCAAAATCAATCCTAGATGTATTGTACACCTAAAGCTGAAAGGTAAAACAATAAAGTTCCTGTCAGGTAACATAGGAGAATACCTTAATGATAGAGGAGTAGATAAATATTTCTTAAACAGGACACAAAAATCAATAACTGTAATGGCATAGAATGACAAATTGGGCTTCTTTTAGCCAATGATTATGAACTGTATCACTCTTCCCTTTTTTAATAATGGGAATGTAGGAAAAAAATGAATAGAAGAAAAGGCACATTTCTTTTTTGGACATCATAATGAAGTCTTTTGAGCGAAATGTCATGACAATAGCAATAACAATAATAAATAATATGTTTATTGTGCTTTCATAGTATTTTGGTGTTTAAAATTCACTTTCAAATATATTATATCATTTAATAAAATTGAATAATTTTAATTTGCTTGATTTGTTCTGGAGTAAAATCCTGCTCTCAAAATTGTTTATTCCTTCCCAGTTTATCTATCCACCACTTCAAATCTACTTTTTATAAACATGACTTCCTTCCTGTCCTATTATTTTTGCTCTACTTTTACTTCATTCATTACTCTTCTTGAAATTGTATCCCTTGGTAATTGAATGAGTCAATCCTTCAAATTTGAATAAAAAAATTATGATGTGGTTTTTATTAATTAATTCATTCAACTAATAAATATTGAGCACTGTGGAAGGCTGATAAATGACCCTTCAAATATCCATATCCAAATCCCTGGAACCTGTGAATATTACCTTATATGGCATAAAAGATTTTGTAGGTATGATTAAGTTAAGAAGTTTGAAATCAGGAAATTATTCTGGATTATCCAGGAGGGCACTAAATGTAATCACTGATAAATTTCATCTGATGATGAAAGCAGAGATTGGAGTGATGCACTTTGAAGAAAAGGAAAGGCAACACAAGCCAAAGATTTCAGGTGGTCTCTAAAAGCTAAAAAAAGGTAAGAAAATGGATTCTACCCTCAGAGCATCCAGAAGAAACCTGCCATGCTCACATCTTGATTTTAGCCTAGTAAAACTTATCTCAGACTTCTGACCACCAGAATTGTAGGAAAACAAATTTGTGTTGTTTAGTCCACTGAGTTTGTGGTATTTTTCCACAGCAATAATAGAAAATTAATACAAATTAATTAATTAATGCATATGGAAAATTAATACAACAGTAGTGGGTGCTACTGTAACAAATATCTAAAAATGTGGAAGTGACTTTGGAATTGGACAGTGGGCAGAGGCTGGAAGAATTTAGAGGAGCATGATAGAAAAAATCTAGATTGCTGTGAAAAAACATTTAGTGGAAGTATGGATGTTAAGAAAAGCTGGTAGCCACCAGAAACTGGAGGAGGCACCAAATGGACTCTCCCCTGAAGCCTACAGAAGGACTCAGCCCTACCAACACTTGATTTCAGCTAAAAATGACTCATTTTGGACTTCTCTCCTCTAGAACTATAAGAGAAGGAATTTATGTCATTTTTTCCATTAAATTAGTGGTAATTTTCACAGAGGCAATTGGAACCTAATGCACAAGGTAACAAATTAAGAGGATTTCACAATAATCTAGATAAGAGATCAAGATGATTTAGAATCGGTGATGAGAAGTGACTGAATTCTAGATATATTTTGAAGGCAGTCCCTATAAAATTTGCTGACTACACATCAGCTGGTAGAAAAATAGAGAAGGCAAGGATGACACAAAAGATATGTTGATGTGTTTGTGTATGTGTGTTTGCTTTAACAACCAAGTGAATAGTGGTGCCAATTTCTGAGATGGAGAATACATATGGATGAGTGGGTTTAGAATGAAGCAAGAATTTTGTTTTCATGTTAAGTTTAAGATACCTTTTAGACATCCAAGTGGATATGTCAATGAGGCAGTTGCATATATGAGTCTGGAAATTAGAGATCTGGGTGGTATAAAGATACAAATTTGGAATTCATCAGCATATAGATGGCATATAAAACCATGGGACTGGATGATATCGTATACTGAATAGTTATAGATAGGAAAGAGAAGAGGTCTAAGGATTGAGTTTTTGGACTTTTCAACATTTAAAGATTGGAGAGGAGAAAAACTAGCAACAAAGGTTGAAAAGGAATAACTAGCATGATAGAAGGGAATACAAGAAAACATAGTGACAGAGTAACCAAAAAGGTTATCTTTTTAGGAGCTATCAAAGGAGAATCAACTGTATCAAATGCTGCTAGTGAATTTGAAAATGTGAAGGTCATTTGAGAACTCTATTTCCATGGAATGGTAAGGACAAAAAATCTCAGGTAAATTAGAGAGAGAAGGGATACTAGTAATAGTCAATGGACTAGGGATCAAAGGAGGTGGGTTAGGGATCTAGTATGGGAGAGTGAGTAACTTTTTACCACTTGTCCTTTTGTTCTTTTTGAATTTTCTACAATATGTATACATTAAAATTTTCAATTAAAATCTAGTTGAAATAGAGATTGTTAATGGAAGAAAAGGAAGTGGAGATAACTAATATGCGTAATTATTTCAAAGCATTTTGCTATTTAAAGGTGATAGAAAATGGGGTGGTAGCTGGAAGAAGCTGTGTGGTCAAGGTAATATTTTTTACTTATAGGAACTACTCCTGCTTTTTTTTTTTTTGGTATACTGGTGGGAATGATCCTATTGAGCATTAAGAAAAAATGATGATGGGGATGGCCTCGTGGCATAGTGCTTAAGTGCATGCGCTCTGCTTTGGTGGCCCGGGGTTCCAACGTTCAGATCCTGGCCACGCACCAACACACTGCTTGTCAAGGCATGCTGTGGTGGTGTCCCATATAAAGTAGAGGAAGATGGGCACGGATGTTAGCGCAAGGCCAATCTTCCTCAGGAAAAAGAGGAGGATTAACAGATGTTAGCTCAGGGCTAATCTTCCTCAAACACACACAAAAATGATGATAGAGTGATGTCAGCAATATGTCTGAATAAAATGTCTCTCACTCATATACTCCTTCAACAATAACAATTTGGTATCCATCCACAGACAAAAGCGCCTTTGTGGGAGCTGTGGGATCCAGCACATACGCAAATGGACCCAGGAAGAGTCTTCCCTACCTGTGTGTTAGGTAATAGGGCTTCATCCCAGCTGTGGATCCTGTAGTGGCCCATGAACTAGCTTCAGCCCCTTTGAAACATAGTCCAGGATCCCCTGGAGGACATTGTCTTAGACAATTACCCACGTATAAAAGACTCTTTGTGAAAGTCCAGGTTTCCAGCAGAGAAGGTTCAGCACACCAATAGAGCAAAAAAATATGAATTTGGGTACATGGAGAAGGTAAGAGGAACAGTTGACTTTACAGGCATCACCCCTCCCCTAAGACAGCACAGCTCACTGTCGAAAGAGACCTTCTTGGCTAGTGCTTTCTGCCATGGGGAACAGTGAGAGTGTGTGAGCAAGCACACAGCTTCCTCCACTATGTGGAACACTTTCAAAGAGGCCCATTTATCTCTCACCATATCCAGAGTACTGATCATAAGCAGCATGACGGGGGGCAAGAAGAGGCTGGGAGAGCAGCAGATATGACTCTCAGAGGGCATTAAAGTGTTGTGGATCCTACTGTGTTGCAGACTACATCAAGAAGCTTACTTCGAGCTTCTTGGGATGCCTTGACCATGGATTCCCACAATTGGCCCACAGGCACCCCCAAAACTCTGTATGCCTCACCCACACATACTCCCACCCTGTGGCTGGCTCCTCATGCATGCTCCTGATGGTGGTGAGAGTGAGCTTTGGCAGATGGCTAGCAAGCATGCACAGAAAGCTGGCATGAATCTGTGGGCCAGGGAGAGAATCACGAACTTGAACTTTAGTGTTGCCCCGAGGAAAGTAAAAGGAAGGCTGTCAGTACTTGGCCTGCACTGTTGTGGGATCAAGAGAAGGCATACAAGCTTAAGAATTCTTCCACAAGAGGGAATAAGAAGCATGGAGCAGGTGTATCTATAGAAAGTCTGAGAAAACCTCAGAATCCCTAGCAGGCAGGGCTGAAAGAGCATTTCTCTTCTGAAGTCAGTCAGTAAAGAATGGAGGAGATGACTGCTATTCAAATACAAAGGCAGCAATGCAAGACTTGAAGGATCATGACAAATCCAGGAAACAACACCACAAAAGGATCACAATAATCCAGTAACCAACAATAAAGACAGGGAGATTTGTAATTTACCTGATAAAGAATTCAAAGTAGTTGTTTTAAAGAAGCTCAATGAGCTACAAAAACACAGAAAGACAATTCAACAAATCAGGAAAAAAATACACAAACAAATTGGCTTGTTTAACAAAGAGATAGAAATCACAAAAAAGGAAACAAAAAGATATTCTGGAGCTCAATAACACAGTGAATGAAATAAAAAGTACAATTAAAACCATCATGCAGAATGGATCAAACAGAAGAAAAAATCTATGAATTAGAAGACAGGGAGAGAAGTCAAGATGGCAGCGTAGGCAGACTCTCAACTCACCTTCTCGCACGGACACAGCCAATTTACAACTACTCTTGGAAAAATTACCCCAGAAAGAGAAATGAAAACTGGATAAGAGGAACTCCTGCAACAAACGACAATCCTAATTGTGGTGGAAGAGGCAGAAATTCCCTTCTGGAGAGAAAAAAACACCACAGTCACAAGCCGCAGAGCTTCATGGCTGCCTGGGAGCAGCTCAAAGGTATGCAGCCCTCCCTGGAAGAGCAGGGCCCTGAGCCGGGGAGAACCCCCAATATAGGCATTTTTTGGACCCAGCACAATCGAGATGAATGGCATAATATCTGACTTCGCTTGATACTAAAACATTGGGGAGTACCCCCAGAAAAGCTGGGTCACAAAGAAATTAAAACCAGCTCTTAAAGGGCCCACACACAAATTCACCCATTTCAGAAAGCAACTTAAAATCACCAGAAAGAAAAGTGCACAGTCTTTTGGTGAAAAGAGACACACCCGATAGGCTCTGAGTGCATCTCGGTGAGAGGTGAGAACTCTCCAGGGACTGGGACATTGGCGGTGGCCATTGTTGTGGCCAGGTGTCGGTGTGCTGACACAGACGCCATGGGAGTTCTCCCTACGGCCTGCTAGCCCAGGGTCTGCCCCAGCCATATGAGCACCGATTTAATCCAACTCAGCCAGGGAAGGCAGCCCACCCTAGGGACTGGCCCCACCCAACAACAAGCCCTCAGGCAACTTGTGGGCCTGCTAAGTGAGCTGCCTGGCTTCTCTGAAGCCTGTCAAGTGGGCCCATCTCTGTGGGGCAGGGCATGAGCAAAGAGAGGGTGGAGAGTGTGGGGTGGTGGGGAAGTGTGTGGGGCTCCCGCCTTGGAGAGACTGGGTCCACTTCAGGAGGTGGGGGCATGCACATGGGGCAGGACTGTGTTTACAGTGTGTGTGGACCTTGGGTGGTGGGGCTTGTCAGCTGCAGAAGACATGTGCTTCTCAAAGAGCCACATAGGGGGTTGGCCCCACCTATCAAAGCCTGAAACAATTGGGTGCTCCTGTGCCTGAGGCCAGCCCCACACAGCTGCAACCCTCAGAGAGCTGACAAGAGACCTAAAGGCTGGAGGCTTATAGCAACTGTAAGCCCCTGAGGCTAACAACCAGCCACACTGGACGCCTACCCACTTAACAGAAATACTGCAACAGGAATGTGCTATTAGTCTTTGCAGCCAACTGTGCTGGGACACCCCACACCCGATAAAGAGGCTGAAGGGCCCACAACAACTACAAGCAGCTGAGCATTACAACAGCTGGCCAGGGGCCTAGCTCAGCCTCCCTGGGCACCTACGGGAAGAGCAACCATGCCACAACAGGACACATGTAGCCCACATAGGGGTCACTCTGGAATATTTGGAACTGAGGGAAGAACACTGTAAGGCCTCACAAGGGATCAATTACATAAGGTCACCTCTCCAACAGCAGGAGACGTAGCTGACCTACTTAATACATAGACACAAGCAAAGGGAAAGAGGCAAAATGAGGAGGCAAAAGAATATGTTCCAAGTAAGGGAACAGCACAAAACCCCAGAAAATGAACTAAGTGAAACAGAAATGAGCAACCTATCTGACAGAGAGTTTAAACAAAGAGTGTTAAGGATGCTCACTGATCTTGGGAGAAGAATGGATGAACTCAGTGAGAATGTCATCAAAGAAATGGAAGATATAAAAAATAACCAATAAGAAATGAAGAATGCAACACTGGAAATGAAAAATTCGCTAACGGATCTCAAAAGCAGAGTAGAGGATACAGAGGGACAGATCTGCGAGCTGGACAAAAGACTAGAAGAAATGACCAAAGCTGAACAGATAAAAGAAAAAAGAGTTAAAAAGAGTAAGGACAGTCTAAGGAACCTCTGGGACAACATCAAGCGCACTAAAATCCATGTTATAGGTGTCCCAGAAGGAGAAGAGAGGGACAAAGGGGGAGAGAATCTATTTGAAGAAATAATAGATGAAAACTTCCCTAACCTAAGGAAGGATACAGACATCCAGTTACAGGAAGCACAGAGAGCTGCAAACAAGATAAACCCAAAGAGGCCCACACCAAGACATCATAATCAAAATGTCCAGAATTAAAGATAAAGAGAGAATCCTAAATGCTACAAGAGAAAGAGAAGTTACATACAGAAGAAATCCCACAAGGCTATCAGCTGACTTCTCAGCAGAAACCTTACAGGATAGAAGAGAGTGGCATGATATATTTAAAGTACTAAAAGGAAAAAAACTACAGCCAAGAATACTCTACTCAGTAAGGTTATCATTAGAAATAGAAGGAGAGATAATAAGTTTCCCAGACAAACAAAAATTAAAGGAGTTTGTCATCAAGAAACCAGTACTACAAGAAACATTAAAGGGACTGATTTAAGGGGAAAAGAGAAGACCACAAATAGGAAGAATTATCTATTTCCATGATAAGAGGATAAAGGATACAAATGCACAGAGGTTAGATATGATATCAAAAACGTAAAATGTGGGAGGAGGAGAGTTAAAGAGTAGAGCTTTCAGACAGAGGTCAAACTAAAGAGACCATTAAGTTAATATAGATTGCTATGTACTTAGGTTACTGTATATGAACCCCACAATAATCACCAACCAGAAACCTATAATAAATACACAAAAATCTAAGAGAAAGGAACCCAAACATAACACTAAAGAAAGCCATCAAACCACAAGGGAAGAGAGCAAGGGAAGAAGAAAGGAACAGAGAAGAACTACTAAAACACCAAAAAAAAAAAAAGTTAAAAAATGGCAGTAAGTACATACTTATCAGTAGCTACTTGAGGTGTCAATGGACTAAATGTTCCAACTAAAAGGCATAGGTTCACTCACTGGATGAAAAAACAAGACCCATATATACGCTGCATACAAGAGACACACTTAGACGTAAAGACACTCACAAAGTGAAAGTGAGGGGATGGAAAAAGATACTCCATGTAAATGGCAATGAAAAGAAAGCTGGGGTAGCAATACTCATATCAGACAAAATAGACTTTAAAACAATAACTGTAACAAGAGACAAAGAAGGGCACTACATAATGATCAAGGGAACAATCAAACAAGAGGATATAACACTTGTAAATTTCTATGCAGCCAACGTAGGAGCACTTAAATACATAAAGCGATTATTAAGAGACATAAAAGAAGAAATAGACAGTAACACAATAATAGTAGGGGACTTTAACACTCCACTGACATCAACGGATAAGTCATCCAAACAGAAGATCAATAAGGAAACATCGGCCTTAAATGACACCCTAGAACAGATGGACCTGGTAGATATATACAGAACATTCCATCCAAAAACCGAAGAATACACATTCTCTTTAAATGCACATGGAACATTCCCCAGGATTGATCACATATCAGGCCACAAAATAAGTCTCTATAAATTTAAGAAGATTGAAATAAAACCAAGCACCTTTTCTGACAACAACAGTATGAAACTAGAAATCAACTATTGGAAGAAAATCAGAAAAGCCACAAATAGGTGGAGATTAAATAAAATTCTACTGGACACTGATTGAGTCAATGAAGAAATCAAAGGAGAAATCGACAAAAACCTGGAGACAAATGAAAATGAAAGTACGACATGCCAGAATTTGTGGGATACAGCCAAAGTGGGTCTAAGAGGGAAGTTTATAGCAATACAGGCCTATCTCAACAAACAAGAAAAATATCAAATAAACAATCTAATAATGCACCTAAAGGAACTGTAAAAAGAAGAACAAACAAGCCCAAATTCAGTAGAAGAATGGAAATAATAAAAATCAGAGCAGAAATAAATGAAATAGAGACTAAAAAAAATAGAGAAAATTAATAAAACCAAGAGCTGGTTCTTTCAAAAGATAAATAAAATTGACAAACCTAAAGCTAAAGCAAGGCTCACCAAGAAAAAAAGAGAGAAGGCTCAAATAAGTAAAATCAGAAATGAAAGAGGAGAAATTACAACGGACACTTCAGAAATACAAAAGATTATAAGGGAATACTATGAAAAGCTATACGCCAACAAATTGGACAATCTAGAAGAAATGGATAAATTGTTAGAATCACACAACCTTCCCAAACTGGACCAAGAAGAAATAGAGAATTTGAATAGACTGATCACCGGTAAGATATTGAAACAGTAGTCAAAAACCTCACCAAAAAGAAAAGTGCAGGACCAGACGGTTTCCCTGGTGAATTCTACCAAACATTCAAAGAAGACTTAATACCTATCCTTCTCAAACTCTTCCAAAAAATTGAGGAGGGGAGGAAGCTCCCTAACTCATTCTACGAAGCCAAAATTACCCTGATACCAAAACCAGACAAGGACAACTCAAAAAAAGAAAATTACAGGCCAATATCACTGATGAACATCCATGCAAATATCCTCAACAAAATACTAGCAAATCACATGCAACAACACATTAAAAAGATTATACCTCATGATCAGGTGGGATTTATTCCAGGAATACAGGGATGGTTCACCATTCGCAAATCAATCAACGGGATGCACCACATTAATAAAATGAAGAATAAAAATCACATGATATCTCAATAGATGCAGAGAAAGCATTTGACAAGATATAGCATGCATTTACGATAAAAACTCTGAATAAAATAGGTATAGAAGGAAAGTATCTCAATATAATAAAGGCCATATATGACAAACTCACAGGTAACATCATCCTCAATGTGAAAACCTGAAAGCTATTCCTCTAAGAACAAGAACCAGACAAGGATGCCCACTTTCACCACTCCTGTTTAACATAGCATTGGAAATCCTAGCCAGAGCAACCAGGCAAGAAAAAGAAATAAAAGGGATTTAATTTGGAAAGGAAGAATTGAAACTGCAACTATTTGCAGATGACATGATTTTATATATAGAAAACCCTAAAGAATCCGCCAAACAACTATTAGAAGTAATAAACGAATATGGTAAATTTGCAGGATACAAAATCAACATACAAAAATCAGTTGCATTTCTATGCACTAATGAAGTGGCAGGAAGAGAAATTAAGAATACAATCTCATCTACAATTGTAACAAAAAGAATAAAATACCTAGGAATAAACTTAACCAAAGAAGTGAAAGATCTGTACACCGAAAACTATAAAACATTGCTGAAAGAAATTGAGGAAAACACAAAGAAATGGAAAGATGTTCCATGCTCTTGGATTAGAAGAATTAACATAGTGAAGATGTCCATACTTCCTAAAGCAATCTAAAGATTCAATGCAATCCCTATCAAAGTTCCAATAACATTTTTCACAGGAATAGAACAAAGAATCCTAAAATTTATATGGAACAACAAAAGACCCCGAATAGCTAAAGGAATCCTGAGAAAAAAGAACAAAGCTGGAGGTATCGCACTCCCTGATTTCAAAATATACTACAAAGCTATAGTAACCAAAACAGCATGGTACTGGCACAAAAACAGACTCACAGATCAATGGAATGGAGTCCAAAACCCAGAAATAATCCCACACATCTTTGGGCAGCTAATCTTCGACAAAAGAGCCAAGAACATACAAGGTAGAAAAGAAAGTCTCTTCAACAAATGGTGTTGGGAAAACTGGACCCCCACATGCAAAAAAATGAAAGTAGACCCTTACCTTTCACCATACACAAAAATTAACTCAAAGTGGATTAAAGACTTGAACATAAGACCTGAAACCATGAAACTTCTAGAAGAAAACATAGGTAGTACGGTCTTCAACATCAGTGTTAGCAACACATTTTCAAGCACCAAGTCTGACCTGGCAAGTGAAAAAATTGAAAAAATAAACAAATGGGACTACATCAAACTAAAAATCTTCTTCACAGCCAAGGAAAATATCAATAAAAAGAAAAGAGAACCTAGCAATTTGGAGAAGATATTTGCAAACCATACATCTGATAAGGGGTTAATCTCCAAAATATATAAATAAATCATGCATCTCAACAACAAAAAAACTAACAACCTAATTAAAAATTGGCAAAACACCTGAACAGACATTTCCCTAAAGAAGATATACAGTTGGCCAACAAGCACAGGAAAACATGTTAAACATCATTAACTATCAGGGAAATACAAATCAAAACTACAATGAGATATCACCTCACGCCCGTCAGAACGGCTATAATTCACACAACGGGAAACAACAAGTGCTGGAGAGCATATGGAGAGAAGGGAACTCTCATACACTGCTGGTTAGAGTGCAAACTGGTGCAGCCACTATGGAAAACAGTATGGAGATTCTTCAAAGAATTAAGGATAGAACTCCCATACAATCCAGCTATTCTACTACTGGGTATTTATCCAAAGAACATGAAAACACCAATGTGTAAAGATACATGCACCCTTGTGTTCATTGCAGCGTTATTCACAATAGCCAAGACTTGGAAACAACCTAAGCGCCCATCAAGGGATGAATGGATAAAGAAGATGTGGTATATATACACAATGGAATTCTACTCAGCCATAAGAAATGATGAAATCCAGCCATTTGTGACCACATGGATGGACATTGTAGGTATTATGCAAAGTGAAAAAGTCAGAGGGAGAAGGTTAAATACCATAGGATCTCACTCATTAAGTAACAGATAATAACAACAACAAACACATAGAGACAGAGATTGCACTGGTTGTTACCAGAGGGGTAGAGGGGAGGGAGGAGGGCAAAAGGGATAATTTGGCACATATTTGTGGTGATGGATTGTGATTAGTATTTGGGTGGTGACCATGAGAGCATGATGTAATCCATACAGAAATAGAAGTATAATGATGTACACCTGAAATTTATACAATGTTATAAACCAATGTTACCGCAATAAACAAAAAACAAATAGAAAAAAAAAGAATACTCTAATACTGTAATAGGGTGGTATGTTAAAAACTACTTAATTGAATTAAGTACTTTTCAGCATAAAATAGACTATTATATCTATAAGATGTTTTTTGTAAGACTGATGTTAGCCACCAAGTAAAAACCTAGAGTATATTCACAAAAGATAAAAAGAAGGGAATCAAAACACATTACTATGGAAACTCATCAATTCAAAAAGGAAGGTAGCGAGAGAGGAAGAAAGGAAGAAGGGAACTACAAAACAGCCAGAAAACAGTTAATAAGGCAGTATTAGTAAGTCCTTACCTATCAATAATTACACTAAAATAAATGGATTAAATTCTCCAAACAAAAGGCATAGAGTGGCTGAATGGGTTAAAAAAAAACGACCTAACTATATGACGCTTACAAGACACTGACTTCAGCTTTAAGGACCAACATAGGCTCAAAGTCAAGGGGTGGAAAAACATATTCCATGCAAGTGAAAACCAACGGAGAGCCGGAGGAACCATACTTATACCAGACAAAACAGACTTTAAGCCAAAAACTGTAACAAGAGCAAAAGAAGGTCATTCTATAATGATAAAGGGGTCAATTCATCAAAAGGATATAACAATGGTAAGTATATATACAGTGAACATTAGAGTACTTAAATATATTCACTAAATACTAACAGATCTGAAGAAAGAAATAGACATCAATATAATAATACTAGGAGACTTTGATACCCACTTTGAACAATGGATAGATCCCCCAGACACAAAATCAATTAGAAACCGTTGGATTTGAATTATACATTTTAGTTCAAAGAGGCCTAACAGACATATACAGAACATTCTATTCAATAGCAGCAGGATACACATTCCTCTCAAGAGCACATGAAACAGTCTCTGGAATAGATTATATGATAGGTCACAAAACAAGTCTTAGCAAATTTAAGAAGATTGAAATCATACCAAATATCTTTTCCAATCACAATGGTATGAAACTAGAAATCAATAACAGAAGAAAACTGGAATGTCTACAAATATGTGGAAATTAAACAACATACTCCTGAACAACCAATAGTTCAAAGAAGAAGTCAAAAGTGAAATCAGAAAATACCTTTACACAAATGAAAATGCAAACACAACACAAAAAAACCTATGGGATGCTGCAAAAGAACTTCTAAGAAGGAAGTTTATCACAATAAACACCTACATTAAGAAAAAAGAGAGCTCTCAAATAAACAAGCTAACTTTATGTCTCAAGAAACTAGAAAAAGAACAAACTAAGCCCAAAGTTAGAAAGAAGGAAATATAAAGATCAGATCATAAATACATGAAATAGAGACCCAACAATGGAAAAGATCAATAAAACTAAGAGCTGTTTTTCTGAAAAGATAAGCAAAATTACAAAACTTTAGCTAGACTGAGAAAAAAGAGAGGGTACTCAAATAAATAATATTATAAGTGAAAGAGGAAACATTACAACCCATACCACAGACATACAAAAAATCATAGGTAACTACTATTATACTCCAACAAATTCGACAACCTAGAAGAAATGGCTGAAGGCCCAGAAACATAAAACCTACCAAGACTGAATCATGAACAAATGAAAAATCTGAACTGACCACTAACAAGTAAAGAGATTGCTACAGTAATTAAAAGTCTCCTAACAAAGAAATGCGCAATACCAGATGGTTTCCCAGATGAATTCTACTAAACATTTAAAATAGAATTAATGTAATCCTTCTCAAACACTTCCAAAACATTGAAGAGGAAATAAAATTATGAAACTCGTTTTACAAGACCAGCATTAACCTGATACCAAAGCCACATAAGGATGCTACAAATAAAGAAAATATCCCTGGCCGATATCCCTGATAAATATAGATGAAAAATTCATCAACAAAATATTAGAAAATACATTCAACAGCACATTAAAATGATTATACACTGTGATTAAGTGATTCTTGGGATGTGAGGATGGTTCAACACATGTAAATCAGTAAATGTGATAACCCACATTAATAGAATGAAGGATAAAAATCATATGATTATCTGAAAAGGCAGAAAAAGCATTTGACAAAATATAACAATCTTTTATGATAAAAACTCTCAACAAATTGGCTATAGAAGAAATGTAATGAATGTAATAAAGGCCATATATGACAAATCCACATCTTACATCACACTCAAGGGTGAAATGTTGAAAGCTTTTCCTCTAAGATGAGGAACAAAACAAGTTTTCCCACTCTAGCTACTCCTATTCAAGATAGTGTTGGAGGTCTTAGAAAGAGCAATTAGTCAAGAAGAAAAATAAAACGTGTCCAAATCAGGAAGAAGCAAAATTATTTCTGTTTGAAGATATTAGATCTTATATATAGAAAATCTTAAAGACTCAACAAAAAACTGTTAGAATTAGTCAACTAATTCAATAAATTTGCAGGATACCAAATCAACATATAGAAATTTTTTGAATCTCTATACCCTAAAACAAAACATCTTAAAAATAAAGAAAACAATGTTATTGACAATATTTAAAAATAAAATAATTAAATGTTTAACCAAGAAAGTTAAAGATCTATACACTGAAAATGACAAGACTTGGATGAAAGAAAATGAAAAAGACACAAATAAATGGAAAGATATGCCAAGTTCATTGATCAGAAGAATATTCTTAAAATGCCCATGCTACCAAAAGCCATCTACAGATTAAATGCAATCCTGATCAAAATTACACTAGCATTTTTCACAGAAATAGAAAATATAATTTTATAATTTGTATGGAACCACATAAGACTACCAATAGCCAAAGCATTCCTGAGAAAAAAGAATAATGCTGGAGACATCACACTTCCTAATTGCAAACTATACTACAAAGTTATAGTAATCAAAACATTATGATACTAGAATAAAAACAAAATAGACCAATGGAACAGAATCAAGAACCCAGAAATAAACCCATGCATATATGGTCAACCAATCATTTACAAGGGCACCAAGAACACAGTATGGGGAAAGGATCATCTCTTCAATAAATCGTTCCGGGAAAACTGGATATGCACATGCAAAGGAATAAAAGTGGAACCTTATCTTACACAACTCACAAATATTAACTTGAAATACATTAAAGACAAACATAAGAACTGAAACTTTTCAACTTCTAGAAGAAAATATAGGGAAAGAGCTCTTTGATATTCTATTGACTGATTTTTTGGATATGACACCAAAAATACAGGCAACAAAAGCAAAAATAAACAAGTGGGACTACATAAAACTTAGCTTCTGCACAGCAAAAGAACAATCAATAAAATGAAATGGCAACATGTGGAATGGGAGAAAATAGTTGCAAACCAATTATCTGATAAGGGGTTAATATCCAAAATATATGAGGAACTCATAGAACTCAATAGCCAAAAAAAAAAAAAAAATCTGAGGAACTAAATATACATTTTTCAAAAAAGACATATAGATAGCCAACAGGCACATGAAAAGATGCTCAACATCCCTAATCATCAGGGAAATCCATATCAAAAACAAGAATGAGATATCTCCTCACACCTGTTAGAATGGCTCTTACCAAAAAGAAGAGATAAATGTTGGTAAGGCTGTGGAGAAAAGGGAACACTTGCGCTTTCTTGGTGCAAATATAAATTAGTATATCCACTATGGACAACAAGGTGGAGGTTCTTTACAAGTTAAAAATAGAACTACCATATGATACAGCAATCCCACTTCTGGGTATATATCCAACTGAAATGAAAGTACTTTATTGAAGAGATGTGAGATATTTATAAATATATATATGTATAATATATATACAATTCAACCATGAGAAAGAAGAAAACCCTGTCATTTATGACAACATGGATGGACCTTGAGGGCATTATGATAAGTGAAATATGTCAGACAGAGAAAGACAAATACTGTACTATCTCACTTATATGTAGATTCTAAAGAAGCTGAACTCATAGAAACATAATAGAATGGCAATTTCCTGGGGCTGGGGGGTGGAGGAAATGCGGAGGTGTCATTCAAAGGTTTCATTCAATGACAAAGATGTCATTCCAGTTGCAAGATTAATAACTTTTGGGCGTCTAATGTACAGTGTGGTGACTATAATTAACAATACAGTATTACACACTTGAAAGTTGGTAAGAGAGTACATCTCAAATGTTCTCAACACAAAAAAGAAATGGTAATTATGTCGTGATGGAGGTGTTAACTAACCTTATAGTGGTAACCATTTTACAATATATATGTGCATCAAATTTTCACGTTGTACACATTAAACTTACACAACGTTATGTGTCAATTATAGTTCAAGAAAGCTGGGGCAAAAAAAGAAAAAACTGAGGATACAGAAAAGGAGTTAATTATAGGGGCTATAGCCTTAGTAGTGAAGAAAATTTAATGCCCAGTGTTGTGAGTTGAATTGTGTCCCCCATAAAGTTATATTCAAGTCCTACTATCTGGTAACTGTGAACTTACCCTTATTTGGAAATAGGGTCTTGGTAGAGGTAATCAAGTTAAGACGAGGTCATACTGGAATAGGGTGGGCCCTAATACAATGACTGGTGTCCTTATAGGAAGAGAGAAATTTGGACACAGATACACACAGACAAGGAGAATGTGCCATGTAATGATAGAGGCAGAGATTGGAGTCATGCATCTACAACCTAAGGAATGACAATGATTGCCAGCAACTGCCATAGCTAGAAGAGAAGCATGGAATAGATTCTCCCTCAGAGCCTCCAGAAGGAGCCAAGTCTGCTGCCACTTTCATTTTGGACTTCTAGCTTCCAGAAGTGTGAAACAATAAACTTTTGATGTTTTAAACCACCTGGTTTGTGGTAATTTGTTTTGGGAGCCCTAGGAAACTAATACAGCCTAAATTATACTTTGGTATGAGCAAGAAGAGGGCATCCACTCTAATAGGAGGGAAAGCAGAGAATAGGGTTGTAAACATGCATGTAGACTAGAATATTCAGTTTTGATAACGGTGAAATTTTCCCCTATTTGTCTCTATTAGCTGAGAGTAGAGTGGAGAGAAGGTATAGTAGATTTGGGAAGAGATGAAAAGGTGAGAAATATTCATCTTCAAGGGTAGGAGAGCTTTGAACAGACAAGGGAAGTTTAATAACATTTCCAGTTAACATTAATGGCCCACTTGCACTTTGTCATCATAAATTTAAATTGAAGCCAATTATCATGGTTACATGTTTTTCCTCAACCACATTCAGCTTATGAAGGTACCACTGTGGAGTAATGGGAGAATTGAATTTGTCTAAAATTAGGGTTTTGTTAGTAGAGATGTCAAAAAGTAAGTGGAGAAAGGGAGTTGAGGATGTATGCAGGGAAGTATTTGTGCTGACTCACCATGAGCCTGTAAGAATCTAAGATAGGTAAGGACCTATAATGGGTAAGAACATAAGTAAAACCACAGTGCTGGGAGACACTGATGAGAGATAGTTAAAAGGTAGTAAAATCAATGGTAGGTCTTAGGTGGGTGGAAGAATTGTTGAAGTGGGGGTACTAGAGGTACTTGAGGTAGTGGTTAGAGAGTGAATGTTTGGAATTGAGATTTTGGAAAGATATATATGGGAGTAAGTCACTGAAATAAGATGAAAGACAAGATAATTGGAGAAGATAAAGTCAAAGAATTGAGATGTTAAGGTATGAGAATGATTATCTACATAGCAAAATCACCAGGAATTAAGACAAGAGGACCATTAGAGGGAATAACAGTGGGTCAGAGAGAAGATCATGACAAAATAAAGGGGGTGAAATGGAAGTCAGTAGATGAATATAGCAAAGAAAGGTAGCAGGTGATATAATCTATACAATTTGATGACTTGAGATTCAAAGCTGGCTATTTTTAGGGAGTAGAGACTTGGAAATGCCATTGAGGAACCAAGCAGACACCGCTTCACCTTTGAGTCCAGGGGTACGAGGGGATGTGTAAAGGAAAACATCCCCTACTGGCGAGGGCCTCAGGAAAAGCAATGTATTTGAGAGAGAGTTAGGTTTCAGATAGAGCAAGAATGTAGCGGTATCATTCAGATAAGAGGCAGAGGAGGATATAGAGGGGTTTGCTGATGACAGTGTGTTTCAAAGAGATAATGCCCAATGGTGATATAATCCTGAAGCCTTTGTGATGTAAGAGGGAAGATCAGGTGTAGGCAGCATCAAACTACAAGTATCTTTATAAAAGCACTAGGGAGCTCAATTTTAATTTCTAGATCAAATCATTCTTTTTTTTTCAAACTATATTGAATTTTCTGATTCTAAAAGTAATATATACTCATTGAAAAAATCCAAACAATACAGAAATGTATCATTTAAAAGGGAAAATCCTTGTAATATTTTAGGATTTGAATTTCTGAGTCCAAGATTTTCTAATTTTCTTTTCATTGTTGAGGTTGTGCACCTTTCCGTATGTTTACTGGTCATCCACGTTTCTTTATCTGTAAATTATCTGTTCATATTCTCCAGCTATTTTTATGCCACCTTAATTGTGTCTTTCTTATTGATTTTTACCAGCTTTTTATAATAGATTGTACCCTAAGAAATTTCCATTTTTGTAGGTCAAAAATGGTTCAGTATTGACAATCTCATATGGTTCAACTTAATACACATGAATATTAGCTGCTAGTTCCAAGCCAATATGGGCTATATTATTCTAATTTTTATATTACTTTCAGTAATACTCTTTTAAAGGAGATTAACTTTTAAAACAAAGACCAACATTGAAAGATGCAGCCACTAAAGCCTGCAGAAATACTGTTTAATTCCACATGAATAATATTTTACAATCCACTTAATGACTATTTTAAAAAATCAACTCACTATACTTTTCTTTACTGGAAATAATACTAAGTCTTCTTTTTCATCAGAACAATGGAGTGGTTTAATTTTCCTTACACATTAAATTAAGTATACGAAAGTAGTATGATAAAGTCTTACTAGGTTGTATCCTGCTTTATGTTTTAAAGTGCCTTCACACACATTAATTATTTCCCTTCTCCCTAAAATAATATGTGGTTCTAAGTACACATACACACACGCTCAGAGAGATAAAATGGTCAAGGCCATTCAGCTCTTTTGTGAAAGAGCCCAAACTAGCTAAATCTCAAAGTAAAGCACTCAAGGTATTGACGGGAATTTCATACCTCTGTTTAAAATACAAATTTTAATCTACAAATAAAATTACCATGAGAGAAACATTATTTACATTTAAAAACATAAATATGTAGCTAAATTGAGCATGTTAGTCATTAAAAACACTAAAATGTATTAAAATGAGGACTTACAATCTTGGAAGAGACATTTCCCCTGCCTATATGTTGCCAGGACTTGAGCACTGTAAGTTCAAACTGGTAATGTTGAGTGATGACATCATAAAGAGACTGTGAACAACAGGAAGTTAAAAGGAAAAGACAGAGTAACTATATTTTACAGGGTATACATGCTTCTGAAATCTATTCTAAAGTTGTAGCTGTGTTCATACACAATGTTTTAAAGCTTGAACTGAATCAGTTTTTCATTTATTGAATCTATCTGGTTGTTTAATAAACATCTAATTGATATCAGCCTATTTTAACACTAGTTTTGAGCATACATGTGCGCACACAGACATATATACATGTGTGTGTGTGTGTGTGTGTGAAAAAGATATGGGCTGAAAGGAAAATAGAAGAATATAAACATTTCTACATAAAGAGCAGCTGTAATCTTGTACATTTTGTTCACATTTAGGCTTTTTTCTCTAAAAAGTATGTTCACAGTGATTTTTCGTCAAAATGACTTGAATATAGTTTATTCTTAGATATGTAAATTAAACAAAAGTAAAATGTGTATTGAAGTAGTACTGACAAGTCTAAAAAATGTTTATTTTCTCTCCTCAAACCTGAAAACAACAGTTGTTATGTACAGAGTCATGTTAGAACTAGTTATCAAATTCTACTTCGTGGGAAATTTGCCAATGTGAACTTTTTGTTAGATGAAATGGAAACTCATACTGTAGGTAAGGATGTGTACAGGGATAATTGTCTTTTATTTATTCCAGATAACAGAAAGTGAACATCTTTTTGGTCCCAGGAGGAGAAGCAATTCATTGGTTACTCCCATTACTTTTTTACCACATTTTTTGTCATTGAATTTTTCCTTAGTTTTGAAAGTTTATATTTCTTATGTAATACTGATCCTATTTTATTATAGAAAATGGAAGGAAAATGTGATCCAAGACACCAAGTTTGTTTCCACTTGAGCAGTGTTATGTAGTATGATACCTCAGAACCCTTCCATTGGCCAACCTACGTTTACAAACCTGTCAAATAGTATTGCCATCTGAAGGGAAGTAATGCAAAACCATTGAATTTTTAAGTCAAAAATGGACCACAATCATATAAAGTAGCAAAAGGAATACCAACTATGTGTAAAGAGCCTTGAAAAACATTCCTACCCTAAGGTCCAGTAACTTCACTCTTAGGAATGCATCCTAAGTAACATTATTTTAGCATAAAAACTTTAATTACAGTTTTGCATAAAATATTAAAATTTGAAAACACTCTAAATGCCCAAGAGTAGGGAATGGTTTTAGTAAATCACTAGATTAAAACTCCACAAAGGCAGCAATCATGTCTGTTTTGCTTATCACTGTATCCCCAGCATTTGCATGGAAAAAGCCAGGAACATAAAAGTGTATCTACAATTTTATATCTACTATATGAAGCAAATATACTTATTGTGAAAAGAAAGTGAATACACCAAAATGCTAAGAGTGGGTTTGTGGATAATTTTATTTTCTGCTTATGATGTTTTACATTTAAAAATGCCTAAAAAATATGCATATATTTTTTGCTAAAAAGTAATATTAAAAATATATATAAAACATTGCAAGTGCAAATAGAAATAACAATTAGAACATTCATATTCTTGATTTATTGGTGGTTATAAGAAAATAAGCATTACTTTTAAAAAACTATTGAGGTAAAGCCAAATAAAAAAATAATCTTGACAAGTGACTACTTTGATTTTTTTAACTTACCTGTTAAATCAATTGAAATAGTCAAATTGATATAAATATAAATATAGCTTTAATGGACAAAAAATTACTGTCAAAATTTCCAAGGGTTAGTTAAGGAATATTAACTAAGTAATATCTATGAACATATAAAACTGTAAATGGCTTATTCTAACTCCTGCGTAGAGTATGCTCAAACTTTTGATTTTTCATTTGTACATATTGATTTGAGGTTTGAATCATAGGGAAGAAAATGAGTGAGAACAGAAAGCAGAGAAGGACCTTGTAGTAGGTGCTAGGAAAGATCTGGGGCTCAAGCTGAGCACATGTCCTGTACAGCCCCATCACCAAGGCGATACCAAGGCACAACTGAGGTTGGCTGTCTCCTCCTCCCTTTCTTTTTTGTGACATCTGTTCCCTTTTTTTTCACCTCAAAACTTTCTCAGATTTGTTTTAATGAGATTTTACCTGGATATAAAGCAGGGAAGAGTAAAAGGATATACACATTTATAAAGAGTTTTGACCTGAACCCTGGGCTTCTCCAAGGATGACCTAGATCTTTGAAGAAGAAAAAAACCCACATTTTCTCTTTTCAGTCACCAATTTTAGTCTTTAACAACATTCGCAGGCAGACTCACAAAGATCACAGCTTCAATTGAACCCAAAGCTCCCATTCAACCTTCTCCCCTACCCTGGCCCTCCTTGTCACCCTATCTCATTTAATTTTTTCCCCATAGCACTTATTACCTTCTATATAAGTTATTTGTTTATTATTTATCTCCCATTCTGTAATATAAGATCCATGAGGGCAGGGATTTTTGTCTGTTTTATTTACTGATGTGTCCCCAGTGCCTAGAACAAGGCTTGGCAAATAGATGGTACTCAGAAATATTTTTGAATGAATAAATAAATGCTATAATTTAAACTACTATTATGTAAGGAAATGTTGGCTATCTCAGGTGTTTTCTTTCACTTAGAAAGCATGATTAATGTCTGTAGCTACTGAAAAACCGAGATTGAAATTTTTGATGTTCTGCCACCTACTAGTTATAGGACTAAGTTGGCCATTAATTTTGAGGCAGAATTTATGACTATGTTGCATTTTCATTTTGCACTCGTCCCCTGCAGGTCTTGGTGGTGAGGATGGAAGTGTTTTGAACGGATTTTCTTGGGAGTAAAATCATATTAAATTGGTATTCAGGAAACCAATGTTCAAATACTGTCCTTGTCACTAATTGAATGGCCCTGCACAAATCAATTAGATTTTCCTTAGTGTCTTAATCTGTGACAGGGATGGACCAGATAACTGGTTTACCTCGGGTGATGTAGACTGTTAAGGATTTAGGATGGTAGTACTAGAATGATCCAGAGCTATATTCCACATTTCAAAAACTGAAATAAATTGCATTCTGTGTTGATATATTCTGTGTAAAGTAAAGAAATCTGGATGCTTTTGAATATAATATATTGACCCAGCAAGGTAACACTACTATTTCATATGGATAAGACATTCTAATTAGCAATCATATGTAATGAGAATAATTGTTGATACCACAACTTTATGGAAGTCAGAGCTTAAGGTAAAAAATAAAATCTGAAATGGCCCTTGCACTCCTATTCCCACCATTACCCAGGAAGCTCCAGT
Source organism: Ceratotherium simum simum (assembly GCF_057802395.1). Taxonomy (NCBI): domain Eukaryota; kingdom Metazoa; phylum Chordata; class Mammalia; order Perissodactyla; family Rhinocerotidae; genus Ceratotherium; species Ceratotherium simum. The sequence goes on from NC_141940.1 coordinate 62,281,476, forward strand.
ATGTTAAAAGGAATATGATGTATCTTCATCTAGTTAGAATAGTGATTCTCACCTCTTATACCCTAGCCATTCATTAAGTATGCTCTCAAAATTTGATCAATAGATAATATAAGTGATCGTTACAGGTGAAGATGCACACTTCAAGGCTTGTCAAAAGGAACCTTGAGGTGAGTGAGTCATCTGATATTGAGTGGGATAAAACTTGCAGCAAATTAAAAGGGGCAAAGTGGGATGTCAAACTTGACCCAACAATCTTATGTTTCTTGAAACATGCAAGGCAGACCTTACAGGAAGTAGGGGCTATTTTTGGTTGTTTTTTTCTGTTTGTTTGTTTTTATTGTTGTTCATAATGTAATCTCTCACACTTAGCAGAGTGCTGCTTCAGAGTAGGTGCTCAACAAATATTTGTTGAATGCATAAATACATAAAAGAGTATATAATTAGGAAAGAGTTGTACCTAGGTAGAGATAAAGGGCTGACAGGCAACAACTTAAATAGTACAAAAATGGATGTTTTTATAGATTCTGGGTGACATTTAATACTAAGTAGTTATTGTGTTACAATTATTGTGCTCTTGTATAGTTTTAGTTAGAATCTTTCATTTGAAATGTGTGCTCAGAAATTCTTGTTTTCTTCTTTTTTTAATTTTTTTGTTTATTGCAGTAACATTGGTTTATAACATTCTATAAATTTCAGGAGTACATCATTATACTTCTATTTCTGCGTAGATTACATCATGTTCACCACCCAAATACTAATTACAACCCATCACCACACACATGTGCCAAATTATCCCTTTCGCCCTCCTCCCTCCCCACTTCCCCTCTGGTAAGCACCAATCCAATCTCTGTCTCTATGTGTTTGTTTATTGTTGTTATTATCTATTACTTAATGAAGGAAATCATACGGTATTTGACATTCTCCCTCTGACTTATTTCACTTTGCATTATACCCTCAATGTCCATCCATGTCGTCACAAATGGCTGGATTTCAATATTTCTTATGGCTGAGTAGTATTCCATTGTGTACATATACCATATCTTCTTTATCCATTCCTCCCTTGATGGGCACTTAGGTTGCTTCCAAGTCTTGGCTATTGTGAATAATGCTGCAATGAACACAGGGGTGCATATATCTTTATGCATTGGTGTTTGCAAGTTCTTTGGATAAATACCCAGCAGTGGAATAGCTGGATCATATCGTAGTTCTATCCTTGATTTTTTGAGGAATCTCCATACTGTTTTCCATAGTGGCTGCACCAGTTTGCACTCCCACCAGCAGTGTATGAGATTTCCCTTCTCTCCACATCCTCTCCAACACATGTTGTTTCCTGTCTCGTTAATGATAACCATTCTGATGAGCGTGAGGTGATATCTCATTGTAGTTTTGATTTGCAATTCCCTGATAGTTAACGATTTTGAACATCTTTTCATGTGTCTGTTGCCCATCTGTATATCTTCTTTGGAGAAATGTCTGTTCAGGTCTTTTGCCCATTTTTTAATTGGGTTGGTAGTTTTTTGTTGTTGAGATGCCTGAGTTCTGTATATATTTTGGAGATTAACCCCTTATCAGATGTATGGTTTGCAAATATCTTCTCCCAATTGTTAGATTGTCTTTTCATTTTGCTGATGGTTTCCTTTGCTGTGCAGAAGCTTTTTAGTTTGATGTAGCCCCATTTGTTTATTTTTTCTATTGTTTCTCTTGTCTGGTCAGACATGGTGTTTGAAAAGATGTTGCTAAGACCCATGTCGAAGAGCGTACTGCCTATGTTTTCTTCTAGAAGTTTCACAGTTTCAGGTCTTACATTTAAGTCTTTAATCCACTTGGAGTTAATTTTTGTGTATGGTGTAAGGTAAGGGTCTACTTTCATTTTTTTGCATGTGGCTATCCAGTTTTCCCAACACCATTTGTTGAAGAGACTTTTTTTCCCCATTGTATGTTCTTGGCTCCTTTGTCAAAGATTAGCTGTCCATAGATGTGTGGGTTTATTTCTGGGCTTTTGATTCTATTCCATTGATCTGTGTGTCTGTTTTTGTGCCAGTATCATGCTGTTTTGGTTACTATAGCTTTGTAGTATATTTTGAAATCAGGGAGTGTGATACCTCCAGCTTTGTTCTTTTTTCTCAGGATTCCTTTAGCTATTCGGGGTCTTTTGTTGTTCCATATAAATTTTAGGATTCTTTGTTCTATTTCTGTGAAAAATGTCGTTGGAACTTTGATAGTGATTGCATTAAATCTATAGATGGCTTTAGGAAGTATGGATATCTTAACTATGTTAATTCTTCCAATCCAAGAGCACGGAATATCCTTCCATTTCTTTGTGTCTTCTTCAATTTCTTTCAATAATGTTTTATAGTTTTCGGTGTACAGATCTTTCACCTCTTTGATTAAGTTTATTCCTAGGTATTTTATTCTTTTTGTTGCAATTTTAAATGGGATGGTATTCTTAATTTCTCTTTCTGCTACTTCGTTGTTAGTGTACAGAAATGCAACTGATTTTTGTATGTTGATTTTGTATCCTGCAACTTTACCATATTCGTTTATTACTTCTAAAAGTTTTCTGGTGGATTCTTTAGGGTTTTCTATATACAAAATCATGTCATCTGCAAATAGTGACAGTTTCACTTCTTCCTTTCCAATTTGGATCCCTTTTATTTCTTTCTCTTGCCTGATTGCTCTGGCGAGGACTTCCAGTACTATGTTAAATAAGAGTGGTGTGGTGACAGTGGGCATCCTTGTCTGGTTCCTGTTCTTAGAGGGATAGCTTTCAGTTTTTCACCATTGAGGATGATATTATCTGTGGGTTTCTCATACATGGTCTTTATTATGTTGAGATACTTTCCTTCTATATCCATTTTATTCAGAGTTTTTATCATAAATGATGCTGTATCTTGTCAAATGCTTTCTCTTCATCTATTGAGATGATCATGTGATTTTTATTCTTCATTTTATTAATGTGGTGTATTATGTTGATTGATTTGCGAATGTTAAACCATCCCTGCATACCTGGAATAAATCCCACTTGATCATGGTGTATAATCTTTTTAATGTATTCTTGTATGCGATTTGCTAGTATTTTGTTGAGGATTTTTGCATGGATGTTCATCAGTGATATTGGCCTGTAATTTTCTTTTTTTGTGTTGTCCTTGTCTGGTTTTGGTATCAGGGTAATGTCAGCTTGGTAGAATGAGTTAGGGAGCTTCCCCCCCTCCTCAATTTTTTGGGAGTGTTTCAGAAGGATAGGTATTAAGTCTTCTTTGAATGTTTGGTAGAATTCACCAGGGAAGCCGTCTGGTCCTGGACTTTTATTTTTGGGGAGGTTTGTGATTACAGTTTTGATCTCCTTACTGGTGATTGGTCTATTGAAATTCTCTACTTCTTCTTGATCCAGTTTTGGAAGTTTGTATGATTCTAAGAATTTATCCATTTCTTCCAAGATTGTTGAATTGGTTGGCATATAGCTTTTCATGGTATTCTCTTATAATTTTTTATATTTCTGAGGTGTCTGTTGTAACCTCTCCTCTTCCATTTCTGATTTTACTTATTTGTGCCTTCTCTCTTTTTTTTCTTGGTGAGTTTAGCTAAAGATTTGTCAATTTTGTTGATCGTTTCAAAGAACCAGCTCTTGGTTTTATTAATTTTTTCTATTGTTTTTTTTGGTCTCTATTTCATTTATTTCTGCTCTGATTTTTATTATTTCCCTTCTTCTACTGATTTTGGGCTTTGTTTGTTCTTCTTTTTCCAGTTCCTTTAGGTGCATGGTTAGATTGTTTATTTGAGATTTTTCTTGTTTGTTGAGATAGGCCCGTATCGCTATAAACTTCCCTCTTAGAACCACTTTTGCTGTATCCCATAAATTCTGGCATGTCGTATTTTCATTTTCATTTGTCTCCAGGTATTTTTTGATTTCTTCATTAACCCAGTCGTTGTTCAGTAGCATTTTGTTTAATCTCCACGTATTTGTGGCTTTTCTGATTTTCTTCCTATAGTTGATTTCTAGTTTCATACCATTGTGGTCAGAAAAGATGCTTGGTATTATTTCAGTCTTCTTAAATTTACAGAGACTTGTTTTGTGGCCTAATATGTGATCAATCCTGGAGAATGTTCCATGTGTATTTGAAAAGAACGTGTATTCTTCGGTTTTTGGATGGAATGCTCTGTATATATCTACTAGGTCCATCTGTTCTAGTGTGTCGTTTAAGGCCAATGTTTCCTTATTGATCTTCTGTTTGGATGATCTATCCATTGGTGTAAGTGGAGTGTTAAAGTCCCCTACTATTATTGTGTTACTGTCTATTTCTGTTTTTATGTCTGTTAATAATTGCTTTATATATTTAGGTGCACCTACATTGGGTGCGTAGATATTTACAAGTGTTATATCTTCTTGTTGGATTGTTCCCTTGATCATTATGTAATGCGCTTCTTTGTCTCTTTTAACAGTTTTTGTTTTAAAGTCTATTTTGTCTGATATGAGTACTGCTACCCCAGCTTTCTTTTCATTGCCATTTGCGTGGAGTATCTTTTTCCATCCCTTCACTTTCAGTTTGTGAGTGTCTTTAGGTCTGAAGTGTGTCTCTTGTATGCAGCATATATATGGGTCTTGTTTTTTTATCCAGTCAGCCACCCTATGCCTTTTAATTGGAGCATTTAGTCCATTGACGTTTAAAGTAGCTATTGATAAGTATGTACTTACTGCCATTTTTTAACTTTTTTTTTCTTAGTGTTTTAGTAGTCCTTCTCTGTTCCTTTCTTCTTCTATACAGAATTGATGGTCACTTTAGTTTGACCTCTGTATGAAAGCTGTACTCTTTAACTCCCCTCCTCCCTCCTTTTATGTTTTTGATATCATATCTAACCTCTTTGTTGTGCATTTGTATCCATTACGTTCTAATCATGGAAATAGATAATTTTTCCTATTTGTGGTCTTCTCTTTTCCCCTTAAATCAGTCCCTATAACATTTCTTATAGCCCTGGTTTCTTGGTGACAAACTCCTTTAATTTTTGCTTATCTGGGAAAATTTTGATCTCTCCTTCCATTTTGAATGATAACCTTGCTGGGTAGAGTATTCTTGGCTGTAAGTTTTTTCCTTTTAGCACTTTAAATATGTCTTCTAGCCTATAAGGTTTCTGCTGAGAAGTCAGCTGATAGCCTTATGGGGTTTCCTTTGTATGTATCTTGACATTCTCTTGCGGCTTTTAGGATTCTCTCTTTATCTTTAATTCTGGATATTTTGATTATGATGTGTCTTGGTGTGGGCCTCTTTGGGTTTATCTTGTTTGGGGCTCTCTGTGCTTCCTCTACCTGGATGTCCGTTTCCTTCCTTAGGTTAGGGAAGTTTTCATCTATTATTTCTTGAAATAGATTCTCTGCCCCCTTGTCTCACTCTTCACCTTCCGGGACACCTATAACACAGATGTTAGTGCACTTGATGTTGTCCCAGAGGTCCATTAGACTGTCCTCACTCTTTTTAATTCTTTTCTCTTTTACCTGTTCACCTTGGGTAATTTCTTCTAGTCTTTCTTCCAGCTCACAGATCCGTTCTTCTGTATCCTGTACTCTGCTTTTGAGTCCCTCTAATGAATTTTTCATTTCCAGTATTGTATTTTTCATTTCTGATTGGTTCTTTTTTATATCTTCCATTACTTTGTTGACATTCTCACTGAGTTCATCTATTCTTCTCCCCAGATCAGTGAGCATCCTTAACACTCTTAGTTTGAACTCTCTGTCATGTAGGTTGCTCATTTCTGTTTCACTAAGTTCCTTTTCTGGGGTTTTGTCCTGTTCCCTTACTTAGAATGTATTCTTTTGCCTCCTCATTTTGCCTCTTTCCCTGTGCTTGTGTCTACGTTTTAGGTAGGTCAGCTACGTCTCCTGCTCTTGGATAGGTGACCTTATGTAAGTGATGCCTTAGGAGGCTTCCAGTGTGCTTCCCTCAGTTCTCAATGTTCCAGGGGTAACCCCTATGTGGGCTACGTGTGTCCTTCTGTTGTGGCCTGTTTGCTCTCCCTGTAGGTGCCCAGGGAGGCTGAGTTATGCTCCTGGTCAGCTGTTGTAATGCTCAGCTGCTTGTAGTTGTTGTGGGCCCTTCAGTGTCTTTATCAGGTGTGGGGAGCCCCAGCACAGTTGGCTGCAAGTTCTAATACCACATTTGTGTTGCAGTATTTCTTTTAAGTGAGTAGGCCCGCAGTGTGGCAGGTTGTTAGGCTCAGGGCCTTATAATTGCTGTAAGCCTCTAGCCTATTAGGTCTCTTGTCAGCTCTCTGAGGATTGCAGCTGGGTGGGGGTGGCCTCAGGCACAGGAGCACCCAATTGTTTCAGGCTTTGGAAGGTGGGGCAAACCTCCTATGTCGGTCTTTGAGAAGCACAAGTCTTCTGCAGCTGACAAACCCTGCTGCCCACAGGTCCACACACACAGTCAACACAGTCCTGCCCCTTGTGAGCGCCCTGACCTCCCCAAGCAGACCCAGTCTCTCCACGGCGGGATCCCCACACACTCCGCCACCGCCCCACACTCTCCACCCGCTCCTTGTGCACACCCTGCCCCACTCAAGTCGGCTCAGTTGCCAGGCTGCAGAGACTCCAGTCACCAATCTATGCAGGCCCACAAGTTGCCTGAGGGCTTGTTGTTGGGTGGGGCCAGTCTCTAGGGTGGGCTGCCTGCCCTGGCTGAGCTGGATTAAATCGGTGTTCTGCTCTAGAGGGTGGAGCAGACCCTGGGCTAGCAGGCCTCAGGGAGAACTCCAATGGCGTCTGTGTCAGCACGCTCACACCGGGCCACAACAATGGCCGCCGCCAATGTCCCAGTCCCTGGAGAGTTCTCACCCCTCACCGAGATGCACTCAGGGCCTATTACGTGAGTTTCTTGTCACCAAAGCACTGTACACCTTTCTTTCTGGTGATTTTAGGATGCTTTCTTAAATGGGTGAGTTTGCGCGTGGGCCCTTTAAGAGCCAGTTTTAGTTTCTTTGTGAACCGGGTTTTCTGGGGGTGCTCCCCAATGCTTTAGTAGCAGGCAAAGTCAGATATTATGCCGCTGGTCTCGATTGTGCTGGGTCCACAAAATGCCCCCAGTGGGGGCGCTCCCCAGCTCAGGGCCCTGCGCCTCCAGGGAGGCTGCGTACCTGTGCGCTGCTCCCGGCGGCCTTGAAGCTGGCGGCTTGTGAAGTTGGCGTTTTTCCTCTCCAGAAGTGTGTCTCTGCCTTTTCCACCTCAGTTAGGTTTGTCCGTTGTTGCAGGAGTTCCTCTTATCCAGTGTTCAGTTCTGTCTGAGGGGTAATTTTTCCACGAGTAGTTGTAAATTGGCTGTGTCCACGGGAGGAGGTGAGTTCAGAGTCTGCTTACGCTGCCATCTTGACTCCGCCTCCAGACTCCATAGTTTGATTGAGATTATCATTATATTTCAATAAAATGTGTTCCTTGAGATAGAGATATTTTAATAAATTGCTATCTAAAATATAATTCAAGAGATTTGACCAATCACTTTATTGGCAAAACACTACATAAAAGAAAAAAGTGATACAATAGAAAAACTAATATTAGCTGTTTTAACTTGGATTTTCACGGGTTTGTTCATTGTATTTTCATTTTTAAAAGATCCAACAATTAAAGCATCAGATTAGTTGATATATACATTTGTCCTTCAGGTAGGCTTTTTTCTGATCTCTACTCTAAGCCATACAGAACCAAACAAAACTCCAAATAATCTGAAGAAGCATTACAAAATGAGCTTCAAAGATTCCCTCTGGGTTCATTTAGCTTCCACCAGTCTGTTATTGACAGTGGACTAATATGATGTGTATATTGATACTGCGATTGTAGCTACATAAATGAATTTAAAAAATAGTGCTCATTAACATAGCTGAGATGCTTAATTTCAATCTTGCACAAATCCATAACCATCATTTTCTTCTGCTAAGAGTGAAGAATTCAATGTTAGGGCAGTAGACTAGTTTCACACTATGTTTTTCTCCCATAGCCCAAACTACCATGACTGGTGATTGGCAAAGCCTGTGAGTATTCCCTTTTATGTTGCCTTCATGGCTACACAAATACACTGTATCTTAGAACTTTCTGAATGTTTAAGTACAAAGTTTTATAGCTAAGGCACTACCAGGCCATGAAAACAAGCTCTACAGTAATTTGGCAAAACAGTTGTTAGAAGCAGAGGAAATTCTCAATGAAATGGCTACTAATCTATAGAATATATTTAACATGTGCTTTTAAATGTGTAAAACTCTTCATGTGGATTGATTGTTCATTTGACTAATTCCTTCAGATGTTGTGTGGGAGATTTAAACACATTAGGAATTTTAAAAGGGGAAATATGCAAAATGAAAGTTAGAATTATTCATTGTATTTTACTTTCTACTTAGGTTATTTTTCTACTTCGTGTTGAAATAGATCTTTGGAAAGGCAAAAGGAAAGCATGATTCAACATAAACATTTTTTTGGCTCATATAGAGCCTTTCAGGAACAATTCATGGGATCAAGTGAGGCTAAACCACACTGGCTTTTGTCAGTTGCTGTTGCCATAAATAGTACTAGTCACAATAAATAGGAGATCTTATTTTGTTGTGTAAAATATAATTTAGATGCTAAATACTTAACTTTTTCATTGTTGACAAAATACTTGGATTTAGCTCTTCTTTGGGGACAAATAGGCTTCACAAAGGCGAGACTGATTTTAATGGTCGACTTTGTAAGTAATTCACCAAAAATGGAATCTAGGTCTAGGAAAGAGACAATAGACTTATTATTTTTTAATTTTATGGATATAGTCACCAAAAACTCAAATTTCTTTCTAAAAGCAATATTACACATAAAATTAACAATTGTAAATGAAATCAATGACAGTAATGTCTGGCAAATCCTTATGTTTGAGATTACATTAAAAAATATGGCTAGGTCAATGCATTTAACTATTTCTTCTGATGGTTCTTATTATGACACTGAAGTTTCAACATTTAGAAGTATATTGCTTCTAAAGAAAAAAAAAGTTTCACAGTGTAGCTCACCTGTCTAAGCACCAATTGATATTAGTTTATTTTCATACAAATGGGAAATGTAATAAGTTCCCAAATTGTGATCCACATAATAGAACTTCTCTTCAGACTTAGAAATAAATATTGTGAGAACCTAAGCAGGGCCGTGTTGGGTCACAATTTTGGGCTTTCCACCTACTGTTTTGTCTTTGTCAGAGGCACCAATGATCTTTCGTGAGAAAGTACAGTAGTTACTTTCCATGACATCATACTCCAAAGACTAGGAATGTCCCTTAAACACCATTAAAGTCTTTTAGAAAATCCCTTATGGTCTATCATCCATTAATTTATCTAAGCTTTTCCTGAAACTTCTTAAACTTTCTATGGGTTTAATAGAATCTTAGTGATTGAAGAGAACTTAGACTTCATTCAATATTACTTCTTCATTTAACAGAAAAGAACTTAAGCCCCAGAAAGCAGAAATGATTTACTCAAGTACACACAAAAAACTAATGAAAATGCTAAGAGCCCCAGGCCAGGTTTTCTGACACACAACCCCTTATATTTGTTTTCTTGTTATCATATGCTTTATATTTTCTGCTTGTATCACCTTTTAGCATTAATAAGTCCCATGAGTCAGGGGCCTAAAACACATAATGTATTTTTTTAAATACATGTATTTGTTTTCATATCTTTTTTCTAAAAACAGTAATTTTTTGGTCACTAGTTTTAGAGACTTAGATTCAGAGATTTAGATAATTAAATAAATTGGTTGTGAGCCTTTTATTTTTGCTACAAAGTTTATCTTTATGTTTTGGTTACCCTGGTGCTATAAAAAGTTTATTGAAATTTTATATAGAGGGCAGTAAAACCAATGTCAAAATATTGTTGATGATTGTTTAATGGGGAAACTAGCTCTACCCACAGAAAAGCTTCATTGAATATTTCAGATAGAAAACTTCTCTTATACTGAGGGAGAGTGCACTAGAAAAAACTTCCTGTTTAATTGACTGTCCTTTTAAAGTCCTATACTATAGTTCTCTGTGAACAACACGTGGATGGGGTTGGGTGGGGAAATGACATTTTTATGTGTTTGAAGCATCTGACTTTTTTTTCACAGATCCAAACAAATGAGAAATAGTAAGAGGGTGAAACAAAATTCTTTGAATCCTTGACATTTCACAAAACCATAGGTTTTTAGAGCTTGTAGGGGACTTATATCAAGATGATCTAGTTCAACATGAAACCTAGGTTCTTTATATCTCTATAATTCTATTGCAAACTCGGCATCAAATCCAAAAAAGAACTAGGAAATCTTGACTTTGTCATCTCCTTTCACAGTCTTATAGTTAAAATTTAAAATTAAAAAAAATAATAATTGGTACTTTCTAAGAAGGAAATAAAAATTATAAAAATCTTTACGTTTTTATTTAGAATATTAAAGAGACATGGCCTAAATCTTTTAAATGTTTTAAACTGGGGAAATGCTGAGAATTTTGTCTTTATTCTATAATCTTTGCCTTGAACTAAGTAATAATATGAACTAGGTCGTACATATTTTTAGGTCCCCCATTTCCTGTGGAGCAGTTACGTTTTCAGGATTTTGAGGAGGTGGCTCATCTTCCAGAGTTTCCAATGCATCAAAAAATTCCTCCTCATTACCACTCCCTTCCTTGTTTTTCTGTTTCCTCAGGTTCAGTACTTACATATGATCTTGTATCAAAATAGTCATCTTTCAATCTAGAAAAAGCAGAACATAAAAGAATTGTTTAGCTTTTTAAAATCTCACTAAAGTTTTCCAATAATTTATGTGGTAGGCTTACTATGGATCTTTTACTTAAAAGTAACTCCTGTGTGGATATTATTCTTGTTATTATTTTTTATTGAGGTAGCATTGGTTGATAACATTATATAAATGAAAAGACAACCTAAAAATTGGGAGAAGATATTTGAAACCATACATCTGATAAGGGGTTAATCTCCAAAATATATAAAGAATTCACACATCTCAACAACAAAAAAACTAACAACCCAATTAAAAAATGGGCAAAAGATCTGAACAGACATTTCTACAAAGAAGATATACAGATGGGCAACAGGCACATGAAAAGATGTTCAACCTCACTCACTATCAGGGAAATGCAAATCAAAACTACAATGAGATATCACCTCACTCCTATCAGAATGGCTATAATTAACAAGATAGGAAATAACAAGTGTTAGATATGGAGAGAAGGGAACTCTCATGTACTGTTGGTGGGAGTGCAAACTTGTGCAGCCACTATGGAAAACAGTATGGAGATTCCTCAAAAAATTAAGAATAGAACTACCCTACCATCCAGCTATTCCACTGCTGGGCATTTATCCAAAGAACATGAAAACTTGAATGTGTAAATATACATGCATCCCTATGTTCATTGCAGCATTATTCATGATAGCCAAGACTTGGAAATAACCTAGGTGCCCATCAAGGGATGAATGGATAAAGAAGATGTGGTATATATACGCAATGGAATACTACTTAGCCATAAAAAAAATGGTAAAATCCAGCCATCCGTGACAACATGGATGGACCTTGAGGGTATTATGCTAAGCAAAATAAGTTAGAGGGAGAAAGTCAAATACTGTATGATCTCACTCATAAATAGAAGATAAGAACAACAACAAACAATCACATAGAGACAGAGATTTGTGGTTACCAGAGGGAAAGTGGGGTGGGAGGAGGACAAAAGTGTGATTAGGCACATGTGTATAGTGATGGATTGTAATTAGTCTTTGGGTGGTGAACATGATGTAATCTACACAGGTATTAAAATATAATGATGTACACCTGAAATTTATATAATGTTATAAACCAATGTTACCACAATAAAAAAAAAGAAAACCACTAAACTAAAGTGGGTTTAACTTAAACTCACATCTGTTGATTCCAAAGCTTGTTTGTTTTCCACTATATCAAAGCTGTCATTGCCATTCAAGCCCACTCCTACCCAAACTCTCACTTACGCTCTACAGAAACTAGAACCCAGTGCCTCTTACTCATAGTCCAGTGCTCTTTCCCAATATCCTACCCTACTTACCTCAGTTAGCTTTTATTGAGATAATAAAAGTGAGACTTGATACCTACATGGAATTAAGAAGCCAGGTTTTGTACTCCACAGTTTAGGGCAAAATGATGATCACAAGAATCAGGACATCAGGAAATTGATGTGTGCTACTCTTAGCTACCTGTGTTAACTCTGCCCAGCCTGGAAGCAACAAAAGCTCGTGTGCCAGAAAAGAGAGGTGGGACCAGCATTGTCATGGTGACCCAAGGCTGCATCTTTTGTCACCCCTGAATCTGTGACACCAAAGGGGACAGAAATGGTGGCTGGTGACAGGTAGGCTGAGTCAGAAGGGGCCAGGAACATTTCATTCAAGAAACCCATGAGCTGGTTCTCTCCTTGAGTAAAAGTCGGGCAGCAGGATTGTTAGGCTAGGGGGTGGGTAACATGAGGGAGGAGGAGGGGTCCCTATGCTTTGAAGTCAATTATTTTATTTCACATGGAATACAATAGATGCCAGAATAAAAATATTTCAGCATCATAACTTTAGCAATTTGCAATGAACTTTAAATAACTAGCATATCCCATTAAACCTGGTGAGGGTATTATTTCTATTATGTCTGCTTTCATGTCTTTCTCCATTTATGTCTACAGTTTTAGTTTCTTTAATGTTGACTTTATAATTTTTCAGGCCCTTCTCTTCCAAGGCATATTTTTCCCACTGTCCTTTACACATCCCTCCTCCCTCCACCCCATTCTATTTATAATAAGGGAATGGAGACTTTTAAATATATATATATATATATATATATATTTATACATATATATAAAATGCACTTTTAAGGGCTCCCAGTAGTTGAAGGTATGCCAAGACCTTCTGTGTTCCAAAGGGGAGGATCTCAGTAAGCACAACGATTCAGGCTGATTAGAAGCCATATCCTCAGGCAAGAGCTTTTAAAGAATGAAAATATATATAGTCTTGTGGGACAAGCATATGTCCTGCTGGCCACCAGAGCCAGGCAATCTGGAGGTGTCCCCTGGGCAGCAGTTGTAAAAATCAGGGCTCCAGACAAGTGTATAAGCTCCTTTATGTGAGATACCAGTGAGTTGTAGTGAGGCAGAGGGAGAGCGCAAAAATGGCATCCACCAGCCTATGTTCCCTGAGAGCACCTCGGTAACCTCTAGATATGTGCCAAACCTGAAGCCTGCCTCTAAGACCAAAGCTCCAGGACAAGCAAGTAGGCCTCTTTCACAGATAGATGGGAGGTGTGTTTCAGTCTGCTGTCTGTGCAGTGCCCTGGGCATGATAGCCTGGCAAGAACTTTGTATCCAATTATTACTGTCCCATGGGACCCAGGAACACAAGCCTCTCTGGCCTCCAGAGCCAGGCAATCAAGGCGTGTTCCCTGGGCGGCAGCCACAAAAACTGGGGCACCAGATTTAAATACCAGGACTCTAGACACATGTAAAATTCCCTTCCAGGAGATACTGACTCTCTGGAGTGCAGCAGAGGGTGAGCATGAAAACAGCAACTACTGGCTAGAGGGAGACAGAGGAAGAAAGTATAGATGGCACCAGTGAAGGGGGAGCCTAGATTTAAAATAAAAAAAGATGGCACCCACCAGCTGGAGCAATGCAAAGGGAGAGCATGAAGATGGTGACTGCCAGCCAGCAGTACCCTAGATGTGTGTTAAAGTAGATGCTTGCCCCTCAGGCCTGTACTTCAAGATTAGCAAATGAGCCTCTTTCACGTAAAGTCTGGGGACCTCTCAATCAGCTGCCTCTGCACTGAGCCCTGGGGTATGTGAGTCCATGCACAAGCCCTTTAAGAGCCGTTTCTCAGTTCTTACAGACTTGTGGATCTCATGGGTGCAAATCCTGTTGGTTTTCAAAGCTAGATGTTTTGGATGCTCATCTCTCAGGTGCAAGCCTTAAAAGTTAGAATGCCCAATATGCGGTTCAAACTCTTTGCTCCTCAGGGAGAAACTCTGGGTTTTGAGTTGCCTCCCAATTGTGGGTTGCCACTCTGGGGGTGGGGTTCACAGCAAGATTGTGTCCCAGCTTCTCCTATCTACTTTGATGTAGGCCTTCTTTTGTTTGCTCAATGTGTAGGAGTCATTCAGTTTTCAAGGTTTTTTTTCAGAGGAAGTAGTTCCATACATAGCTGCAGATTCAGTGTTTCCACAGGAGGAGGTGAGTTCAGAATATTCCTATGTTGCCCTGTTGAACTGGAAGCATGATGTACTTTTGAAAGTTTATTTTCTTTCTTTTATGATGTTCCCTTGAGCTTTTATTTTTATGTCATATGTAGACCTTGAACTCTCTACACATTTTTTTTTTTGAGAAAGATTGGTCCTGAGCTAACATCTGTTGCCAATCTTCCTCCTTTTTTTTCTTTTTTCTCTCCAAAGCCCCAGTAGATAGTTGTATGTCATAGTTGTACATCCTTCTAATTGCTCTATGTGGGATGCCGCCTCAGCATGGCTTGATGAGCAGTGTGTAGGTCTGCACCCAGGATTTGACCTGCTGAACCCAAGGCCACCAAAGCAGAGCATACAAACTTAACTGCTATGCCACCGGGATGGCCCCTCTACACATTTTTTATATATGCTGTTTCTTACTGCAGTATACTTTTTCCTGGTTATTAGAATAGCATACTTTATTGAATCATGAAGTATGTTCAACTCCTTCTAATATGCAACCACAAATGTGCTACTAAAGTCATTGTTAATGTAATTTATCTTAATTTTATATGTTGAATTTCTTTATAATTTTCATCAAAGCTCCTTTTGGCAATACAGAAAACACGTTGTCAGTTTAAGTTCAATTTAATGGACATTTGGTGAGTGTCTCTTATGTACTAGGCACTGTAGAGGAATATACAGATGAACAAAAAATGTTCTCTGCCCTCAAGTAAAGGTGACAAAATATATACAAAATATATACAAATAAATGTAACACAAAGCAGAGTGTAATAATGTAAGAATGGTCTAAATATGCTTTCGTAGCAATTGGGAAAGTACTGTTTAAATTAAATCCAGAAGAATAAGTGGCATTTCAACAAGCTGAGAGGAAGAGAAGATTTCAGAATAAAGAAATATTATGAACAAATGTAAATTCAGTAAAGCTGGGGAGGAGGAGTCACAAGATGGTAAACCATTTAATTTGACTAAAATGTAATGTAGAAATGAAATATGCAATAGGCAATAATGCTGGGAGTAATGTGTTTAAGCCCAATCATGGAGTACTTGAATTTTATGTGAAAGAGTTTGGACTTGATTCTGTGGCTGATGGGAAGATATTGCATGATTTCAAATAGATTGGTGACATCATTAAACAAAATGCTTTAGGGAAATCACTCTGCTGGCAATGAATAAGTTGAATTAGAATCATAGACCTGTTGGGAGGCTCACAATAAATCACACCAGAAGAAATTAGTATTCGATTTAGTAGGTTAGGAGACAGAGGGAACAGAAAATAGAGGATAGAGATAAGAGATATATTTCACAAGCCCATCAATTATCCAACAAATTTCACATTCAAAAGTATTTTCTTTAGCATTGACCCTAAAAACCAGAATATGTCACATTAGATACTTCTTTCAATGGGAGACAGAAAATTTTAGAGTAAGAGAGATGCATGACCAGCCAGGTAGCTGCAAAGAAGGCAAAAGGACCCCCCATCCGAGAAGATATGAGATAAAGCTGGAGGGAGTGTTCTATTTATCTTTGGCAAAATAGTCTATTTTGACAATATCTTGGAGAGTATCACTAATCATAGACCCAGAGCCTCTTAGATTTGTTAAGGACCTTGCAGATATTTTGGCCAAATCACTTTATTTTGTATATCAAAAAACAATTACTAAAAAAGAATGGTGTTTGTCGGGGGCTGGGGAGATGGAGAAATAGAGAGTTGCTGTACAATGAGTATACTGTTTCAGTAAGGCAAAATGAAAAAGTTCTAGAGATCTGCTGCACAACAATCAGTGTGCATATAGTTAACAATACTGTTCTGTACACTTAATTTTTTAATAGAGTTAGTTTCATGTCATGTCTAGGTTTTTTTAATCAATAAGAAAAGCAATATTAAATGTCTATTATCTGCTTAGTCCTGTCCTAGGTGAAGTAGAGACTACCAAAGAATTATAAGATATGTTCATTTCTATTATCAAGTTATAGTCTGATTAAGAAGACAAAATATAAGTACATGACTGAATAGCAAGCAATAGGAGAAATAGATGAGAGCATAATGTGAGCCAGTACTTCCTGGGGGGACTTTTCAAAGGGTGTGAAAATACAGGATGTGAGAACTTTGTAAGATGTAGATAGGCTGGCCTTCAAAACAACATGTGAATAGTGGTTTTACATTTTTCAGAGTGCTTCATATCTACTTACTCAACCATTATGTGAGGTAAGTTGGGCAGACATTATGATGCCCTTTTGATGATGAAATAAATGTAGGTATGAAGAAATAAGGTGTTTGCTCAAAGTCACTTACCCAACTTAAAATGCAGAACCTTGATTAAGGTGTTAGGTCCAGAATGGAGAAAATTTTGTTGTGGTGACTAAATGGCTACTTTAGACTTTAAGACTTTGACCTGGGGTTACACCTCAGTCAATAAAATCCTATATCTGTGAAAAATCTACAGGCCAAATAACTCTTTGTCTTTCTTTTTTTTTTTTTATTTTTTTATTTATTTTATTTTTTTTTTTATTGCAGTAACATTGGTTTATAACATTGCAAAAATTTCAGGTGTACATCATTGTACTTCTATTTCTGCATGGACTACATCATGTTCACCACCAAAATACTAATTACAACCCATCACCACACACATGTACCGAATTATCCCTTTCACCCTCCCCTCCCCCTTCCCCTCTGGTAACCACCAATCCAATCTCTGTCCCTATGTGTTTGTTTATTGTTGTTATTATCTACTACTTAATGAAGGAAATCATACGGTATTTGGCCTTCTCCCTCTGACTTATTTCACTTTGCATTATACCCTCAATGTCCATCCATGTTGTCACAAATGGCTGGATTTCGTCATTTCTTATGGCTGAGTAGTATTCCATTGTGTATATATACCACAGCTTCTTTATCCATTCGTCTTTCTATAGTGACACATTATCATAGAATATGAAACGTACACATTTGAGTTACCATGATGATTGTACGGTGACCTAGGAACTCATCTTAGAAATAAAACTTTCCAAATTTATCAACAACTGCTTATTGGATCTTTTATTTATGCATCTTTTAGTTTTGTTAATCTGTCATCTACTCCAAAATCTGAATAAACAAGCTATAAAGTACAAAGTATACCTGTGTTAGAGGTTTGGAGAATTTATGAATTTGGGTTAACTAATAAAATTGAACTCTGGAATATGGGTATTTAACCATCCATTCCTCTTTTCTTAACACACACATATCTTAAAAATATTTCTGCACTTTTACATCGTTCTGATTTATTCATCTTTGAAGGGTTTCTTAACGATAAATAGTTGAGATTAGAAGATCTCCATTTTGTAGTAAAGGAGACTGAGGCACAGAGGCAGTTAGGTCACTTGTTCAAGGTCAAATAACATAAAGAGTCATTTATGATGTGAAAAACTGTTCACTAAAAATTGTAATGACACAAAGACCTTGAGGGCAAAGTTGAATTTTACTGTTTTATTTTTACATTACTTTATGGACAATAACTCTTATATTGGATGGGTCTAATTCTCTTTTATTTCATCCATCTCACCCTATAATACTAAACACATTCTGTTCAAATATTGGGGTTTTGTTGCATATGCATAAAAATTTAGATCTCTCAACTCCATAAAAAAAGTCATGTCCTAAATCAGTTCAGCAAAACAAGGACTTTTTTTTATTATTTGGAATATTCAAAAATCATTCCAAATGTTGAAAGCATTCAATACTTAAAATTGAACCTATCCCCTACATCCTTAACTAAGGATTCAGCTACCTACCTAAGAAACATCTAAATCAATAATGAAAAATTGAAATTATATTTCAGTCTAGAATTGTATCAAAATGAAACAGTTAATTAAATTCATGTTTTGTTTGGAACAAATTCTGGTTGACTAGTTGTATAATTTCAATGGTTTTACAGAATAAATAGGCTTACTACAAATATTAACCCGTTCATATTTTTTTAGGTTTCATTTTTTTAGATAACATTTCATTTGAAGGTCAGCAAGTACACTTGCTGTAAGGTTTTGATTAATTATTTGATTTATTTTTGGTTTATAATTCCACTTGGTCAACTACTGAGGTATGCATGGTTTCATAAATTGAGCCCTAAACTAGATTTCCCATTTAGAAGGACTGTGAATATGGCCAATCTTCTGGTCATAGCCTTACTTAATTACTGTCCTGATGGGGTTTGGTTTATTAAGTCAATAAAGATATAGTTCCCAAAATTTATATGTCTATGGATGATTTAGGAAATCCATCCCACTATTTGCATATTCTGTCAAATTCCAATTATCCATAGTTTGATTATGGATTATCTGTAGTGACTTTACAGTCAGCCAGAACCCAAAAAATATCAAAAATTTAATCTTTTACAAGCATGAGGGCTGTATAAAGGTATGTTTATAACAACAGTTTCCATTATATGAGAAAGAATAAGATGTTCTGTAGTTTAGGTAATAAGATATTAAACATTGTGCAATCCCTAGGAAGGGAATCAGCTGTAATTATTGGTGACTTAGTGCTTCATTAAAAATTTCTGCCTTTGTAGGAATCTGCCTCATCTAAAGAGTGTATGCTAAAATTACATTTTAAAATATTAAAACTGTTTTCACAAGAGAAACTAATTACCAAAGTATTGATTTTATGGAATTGCTGTTTGGAGTTGACAAAAGATGTCCGAATGTTTTTAGATTCTAATGGAAATCTTAAAGCTGTTTATTTCCTGATTTTAAAGGTAATCCTGACCAATATAAGAGAAGCCCACAGCTAACATCATACTCAATGTTGAAAATCTATAAACTTTTCTTCTAAGATAAAAAGCTAGACAAGAGTGCTTATTCTCACCTCTTCTATTCAACAGTACAAGAAGCTTTAGCCAGAAAGAAAAATAAATAAAAAGCATAAAATTATAGAGGAATAAGTTAAATTGTCTCTGTTTGCAGATGACACGATATTTCATATAGACAACACTAAAGACTCCACCCAGAAACTTAGAACTAATAAACAAATTCAGTAAAGTTGCAGGATACAAAATCAATATACAAAAATCAGTTGTATTTCTATACACTAACAACAAACTATCTGAAAGAGAAATTAAAAGCAATCCCCTTTAAAGTAGCATCAAAAATAATAAAATACTTAGGAATGAATTTAACCAAGGAGGTGAAAGATCTATACACTGAAAACTATAAGACATTGATGAAAGAAATTGAAGAAAACAAAAATAAATGGAAAGATATCCCATGTTCATGGATTGGAAGAGTTAATATTGTAAAATGTCTATACCACCCAAAGCAATCTACAGATTTAATGCAATCCCTTACAAAATTCCAATGCCATATTTCACAGAAATATAAAAAAATCCTACAATTTGTATGGAATCATAAAAAGATTACAAATAGCCAAAGCAATTTGAGCAATCATCTATGCACAAAAGTACCTTCATAAGAGCTAAGAATTCCAGGTTATGGATTATAGCAGCTGGTGGAGCACAGATTAAGAAAAGACAGATTGAAGAGAGTAGAAAAGACAGTTTCACTTTACCCCATCACCCCTCCTCCAAGCCTGGGAAGACCGGCATGGAAAGACATACCATCTGCATGGAAGATGGAGAGTTAAGTGAGCATCTGACTTCATTGCAGACCCCAACATCAGTTTAGAACCAGTGGCAGACCAGTCCCCATGGCTGCAGGCTCCAATGTCCCCAGGTTCCTGGCTCCCTAAGTTCCAGGCCAGGCCCTGCAGACCAGCCTCCAAGCCATCTCCTGTGGACTCAGGCTCCTGGATGACACCAGAACCAGGCTGGCCACTGTGTACCCAACCATCAGGCCTGTACCTGCAGCCCCAGGCTCTAGGCTAAACCTAGCACCAGGTTGGCCCCCATATACACAGGCTCCAAGCTGGCTCCCATGGACCAAGCCTCCCTGCCCAACTCAGCACCAGGCTGAGTCTTGAGGCCCCAGTCTTCAAGCTTTCCCCAGTGCTAGAGCAACCCCCATGAACCTAGCCTCTAGGCTGGCTCCTGCAGACTCAGGCTTCAGGCAAGCCCCAGTGATTGGCTGACCTCTGCAGACTTAGCTTCCAACCTGGCACTCGTGGACTCAGATACCAAGACTAGCCCCATGAACCCATTTATGAAGCCCACCCCAGTGATCGCCAGTGCCTGGTTGACACCTGTGGACCCAGGATCCAGGCCTGCCCACATGGACTCAGGTTCCAGGTATATCACTGCAAACTCAAGAAAGAAATCCACCCTGTGAACCCAAGTGACAGGACCCTCCCAGTAGACCCAGGCTCCAGGCCCACTCCCATGGACCCAAGCACCAGGCAAGACCACCTGCTAACCCAGACACCCTATCTGCCCACCCAAGGACTCCAGCAGCAAGCCCACCTATGGATGCAACCCAAAGGCTCACCCAGAATCTCTGGATAGGCTGACTGGTGAAGGGGATTACCTGCTAAATCCTGTATGTAAAGAATGAAAAAGGTGCCTACTTCTTTAAATGCTCAGATAGCAATGAAAGGCCATAGGATCACAAATAATCAAGGAACCATGACAGCACGAAAGGAAACTAATAAAGCTCCAATAAGTGAACCTAAAGAAATGGAGATCTTTGAACTGTCTGACAAAAAATTAAGAATAATACTCTTAAATTCAGTGAACAAGAAGAAAACACAGATAGAAAACAAAATAAAATTAAGAAAGAATTCATGAATAAAATGAGAAGTTCAACAAAGAAAAAGAAACCATTAAAAGATCAAACAGAAATCCTAGAGTTGAAGAAATGACTGAACTGAAGAGCTCAATAGAGAGCTTCAACAGAAGACTGAACCAAGAAGGAGAAAGTATCAGTAACCTTTAACTCAAGTCATTTGAAATAATCCAGTCAAAGGAGCAAAAACAAAAAAGAATGTAAAAGAGAGAAGAAAGCCTACATGAATTATGGGATACTATTAAAAGAAATAATTTACACAATTGGAGTCCTGGAAGGAGAAGAGAGGGAGAAAAGGACAGAAAGTCTATTTGAATAAACAACAGCTGAGAACTTCACAAATCTGTGGAGAGATTTGTATATTCAAGTTCATGAAGCTCAAAGACTCTTCCTCAAAATGTTGACCCCCCAAAATCTTCTCCAAAACACATTATAATAAAACTGTATAAAATCAAAGACAAAGAGAGAATTTTTAAAGTAGCAAGAGAAAAAATTCCTCGCATACAAGGAGACCACCGTAAGTGTATAATTGGGTTTTTCAACAGAAACTTGCAGGTCATGAAAGAGTGGGATGACAAATTCAGAGTGCTGAAAGAATAAAACTACCATCCCAGAATACTCAGCAAATTTGTCCTTCGGAAATGAAGGAGAGATAAAGACTTTCCCAGTCAAACAAAATCTGTTATAATTCATCACAACTAGACCTGTCTTATAAGAAATGCTAAAGGGAAGTCTTCAAGTTGAAATGAAAGGATATCAACAACATGAGAACAGATGAAAGTATAAAAATCTCTAAAAGATAACAATATAGTTTAATTCAGAATACTCTAATACTGTATGGTGGTACACAGATCACTTTTAACTACAATATAAAATTTAAAAGAAGATAGTCTTAAGACAACTATAGCTACAATAATGTGTTAATGGGTACACCATATATAAAAGATGTAAACTGTGATATTGATACCATAAAATGTGAGGGGAAAAGTAGTTAAAGTGTAGAGTTATTGTATGTGGTAGAAGTTAAGTTGTTATCATCAGCTTAAATATAAAGTTATATCTACAGGATTTTTTTTTGTAAGCCTAATGATAATCACAAAAAAAAATCCCTATAGTAGATACACAAAAGATAAAAAAAGGAATCAAAGCATACTACTACATAAAACTCATCGAATTACAAAGGAAGACAGCAAGAGAGGAACAAAAGAACTACAAAACAGTCAAAAAACAATTAACAAAAAGACAATAGTACATCCTTACCTATCAATAATTACTTTAAATGTAAATAGATTAAAGTGTGCAACCAAAAGTCATAGAGTGTCTGAATGGATAAATCAACAAGATACAGCAATATGTTGCCTACAAGAGACTCACTTTAGCTTTAAGGACACACATAATCTGAAAGTGAAGGCATGGCAAAGGACATTCCATTCAAATGGTAAGCTAATAATAGTAGAGGTGTTTATACTTATATCAGACAAATAGACTTTAACTCAAAAGCAGTAACAAGAGAAAAATAAGGTCATT
This sequence comes from Ceratotherium simum simum, assembly GCF_057802395.1. Taxonomy (NCBI): domain Eukaryota; kingdom Metazoa; phylum Chordata; class Mammalia; order Perissodactyla; family Rhinocerotidae; genus Ceratotherium; species Ceratotherium simum. The sequence continues at coordinate 62,303,947 of NC_141940.1, forward strand.
TTATAATGATAAAGGGATCAATTGTCAAGAGGATATAACAACTGTAAATACATATGTACCCAACATTGGAGCACCTAAAAATATGAAGTAAATATTAACAAAACTGAAGATAGAAATAGGCAGCAATGCAATCGTAGTAGGGGACCTCAATAGCCCACTTAAAACAATGGATAGATCATCCAGACAGAAAACCAGTAAGGAAACAGTGGACTTGAACAAAATTATAGACAAAATGGACCTAAGAGACATATGCTTAACATTCCATTCAATTGCAGCAGAATACACATTCTTCTCAAGTACACAAGAAACTTTCTCCAGGATAGATAACATGTACCTTCACAAAACAAGTCTTAACAAATTTAAGAAGATTGGGATCATATCATGTATCTTTTCTGAACACAATGGTATGAAATTAGAAATCAATAACTGGATAAATTGGGAAATTTATAAATATGTTGAAATTAGACAACACACTTCTGAAAAATCAGTGGGTCATAGAAGAAATCAAAAGGGGAATCAAAAAATGTTTTGAGGTTAATGAAAATGGAAACACAACATAATAAAACCTGTGGGATGCAGGAAAAGTAGTTCTAGGAAGGAAGTTTATAGGATAAATGCCTATATCAGAGAAAAAGAAAGACCTCAAATAAGCAACCTGACTTTGCGCCTCAAGGAACTGGAAAAGTGAGAACAGCTGATACCTAAAGCTAGTAGAAGGAAGGAAATAATAAATATCAGAGCAGAAATAAATGAAATAGAAACCAGAAAAAAAAGAACAGTAGAAAACATCAATGAAACCAAAATTGTTTTTTAAAAAACATAAGCAAAATTGACAAACCTTTAGCTAGACTAAGAAAAAAGAAAGACTCAAATAAATAAGGTCATGAATGAAAGAGAAGACATTACTACTGACTCCACAGAAATACAAAGGATCGTGGAAGACTATTATGAACATATATAAGCCAACAAATTGGACAACAGAGAAGAAATGTATAAACTTCTAGAAACAACCTACCAAGATTGAAACATGAAGAAATACAAAATCTAAACAGACCAATAATGAGTAAGAAGATTGAATCACTAATTAAAAACTTCCCAACAAATAAAAGCTCAGGATGAAATGGTTTCATTGATGAATTCTACCAAACATTTAAAGAAGAATTAATACCAACCCTTCGCAAATTCTTCAAATATATTAAAGAGGAGGGAACACTTTTAATCTCTTTTTTTGAGGTCAGCATCATCCTGATACCAAAGCCTGACAATGACATTACAAAAAGGAAAATTAAAGGTCAATATCCTTGATGAACCTATATACAAAACTCCTCAACAAAATATTAGTAAACCAAATTCAACAGCACATTAAAAAGATCATACAACATGATTAAATGGGACTTATTCCTGGGATGCATGGATGATTCAGCACACACTGATCAATATATGTGACACACTACATTAACTGAATGAAGGATAAAAATCATATGATAATCTCAATAAAAACAAAAAAAGCATTTGAAACAATATGGCACCCTTTCATGATAAAAGCTCTCATCAGAGAGGCGGAGTCAAGATGGCGGCGTAGGCAGACTCTGAACTCACCTCCTCCGGTGGACACAGCCAATTTACAACTACTCGTGGAAAAATTACCCCTGAGACAGAACTGAAAACTGGATAAGAGGAACTCCTGCAACAACGGACAATCCTAACTGAGGTGGAAGAGGCAGAGACTCACTTCTGGAGAGGAAAAACGCTGCCTTCACAAGCCGCCAGCGTCACGGCCGCCAGGAGCAGCTCACAGGTACGCACCCTCCCTGGAGGCGCGGGGCCCTGAGCCGGGGAGCGCCCCCGCTGTGGGCATTTTGTGGACCCAGCACAATCGACACCAGTGGCATAATATCTGACTTTGCCTGCTACTAAAGCATTGGGTAGCACCCCCAGAAAACCCGGTTCACAAAGAAACTAAAACTGGCTCTTAAAGGGCCCGTGCACAAACTCACCCGTTCCAGAAAGCATCCTAAAATCACCAGAAAGAAAGGTACACAGTGCTTCGGTGACAAGAGACTCACCTAATAGGCCCTGAGTGCATCACGGTGAGGTGAGACCTCTCCAGGGACTGGGACATTGGCGCGGCCATTGTTGTGGCCTGGTGTGAGCCTGCTGACACAGACGCCATTGGAGTTCTCCCTGAGACCTGCTAGCCCAGGGTCTGCTCCACCCGCTAGAGCACCGATTTAATCCAGCTCAGCCAGGGCAGGCAGCCCACCCTAGAGACTGGCCCCACCCAACAACAAGCCCTCAGGCAACGTGTGGGCCTGCATAGATTGGTGACTGGATTCACTGCAGCCTGGCAACTGAGCTGACTTGAGCGGGGCAGGGTGTGCACAAGGAGTGGGTGGAGAGTGTGGGGCTCCCGCCGTGGAGAGACTGGGTCCGCTTGGGGAGGTCGGGGTGCTCACACGGGGCAGGACTGTGTTGACTGTGTGTGTGGACCTGTGGGCAACAGGGCTTGTCAGCTGCAGAAGACTTGTGCTTCTCAAAGACCAACATAGGAGGTTTGCCCCACCTTCCAAACCCTGAAACAATTGGGTGCTCCTGTGCCTGAGGGCAGCCCCACCCAGCTGCAATCCCCAGAGAGCTGACAACAGACCTAATAGGCTAGAGGTTTACAGCAATTGTAAGGCCCTGAGCCTAACAACCTGCCACACTGGGGGCCTACTCACTTAAAAGAAATACTGAAAGACAAATGTGGTATTAGAACTTGCAGCCAACTGTGCTGGGGCTCCCCACACCTGATAAAGAGACTGAAGGGCCCACAACAACTACAAGCAGCTGAGCATTACAACAGCTGGCCAGGAGCATAACTCAGCCTCCCTGGGCGCCTATAGGGAGAGCTAACAGGCCACAATAGAAGGACACACGTAGCCCACATAGGGGCCACCCCTGGAACATTGAGAACTGAGGGAAGCACACTGGAAGCATCCTAAGGCATCACTTACATAAGGTCACCTATCCAAGAGCAGGAGACGTAGCTGACCTACCTAATACGTAGACACAAGCACAGGGAAAGAGGCAAAATGAGGAGGCAAAAGAATACATTCCAAGTAAGGGAACAGGACAAAACCGCAGAAAAGGAACTAAGTGAAACAGAAATGAGCAACCTACCCGACAGAGAGTTCAAACTAAGAGTGTTAAGGATGCTCACTGATCTGGGGAGAAGAATAGATGAACTCAGTGAGAATGTCAACAAAGAAATGGAAGATATAAAAAAGAACCAATCAGAAATGAAGAATGCAATACTGGAAATGAAAAATTCATTAGAGGGACTCAAAAGCAGAGTAGAGGATACAGAAGAACGGATCTGTGAGCTGGAAGAAAGACTAGAAGAAATTACCCAAGGTGAACAGGTAAAAGAGAAAAGAATTAAAAAGAGTGAGGACAGACTAAGGGACCTCTGGGACAACATCAAGCGCACTAACATCCATGTTATAGGTGTCCCGGAAGGAGAAGAGCGAGACAAGGGGGCAGAGAATCTATTTCAAGAAATAATAGATGAAAACTTCCCTAACCTAAGGAAGGAAACAGACATCCAGGTACAGGAGGCACAGAGAGCCCCAAACAAGATAAACCCAAAGAGGCCCACACCAAGACACATCATAATCAAAATGTCCAGAATTAAAGATAAAGAGAGAATCCTAAAAGCCGCAAGAGAATGTCAAGTTACATACAAGGGAAACCCCATAAGGCTATCAGCTGACTTCTCAGCAGAAACCTTACAAGCTAGAAGAGAATGGCACGATATATTTAAAGTGCTAAAAGGAAAAAACTTACAGCCAAGAATACTCTACCCAGCAAGGTTATCGTTCAAAATGGAAGGAGAGATCAAAATTTTCCCAGATAAACAAAAATTAAAGGAGTTTGTCACCAAGAAACCAGTGTTACAAGAAATATTAAAGGGACTGATTTAAGGGGAAAAGAGAAGACCACAAATAGGAAAAATTATCTATTTCCACGATTAGAACGTAATGGATACAAATGCACAAAAAAGAGGTTAGATATGATATCAAAAACATAAAAGGAGGGAGGAGGGTAGTTAAAGAGTACAGCTTTCATACAGAGGTCAAACTAAAGTGACCATCAATTCTGTATAGAAGAAGTAAGGAACAGAGAAGGACTACTAAAACACTGAGGGGAAAAAAAAAAAATAAAGTTAAAAAATGGCAGTAAGTACATACTTATCAATAGCTACTTTAAACGTCAATGGACTAAATGCTCCAATTAAAAGGCATAGGGTGGCTGACTGGATAAAAAACAAGACCCATATATATGCTGCATACAAGAGACACACTTCAGACCTAAAGACACTCACAAACTGAAAGTGAAGGGATGGAAAAGATACTCCACGCAAATGGCAATGAAAAGAAAGCTGGGGTAGCAGTACTCATATGAGACAAAATAGACTTTAAAACAAAAACTGTAAAAAGAGACAAAGAAGGGCATTACATAATGATCAAGGGAACAATCCAACAAGAAGATATAACACTTGTAAATATCTACGCACCCAATGTAGGTGCACCTAAATATATAAAGCAATTATTAACAGACATAAAAACAGAAATAGACAGTAACACAATAAAAGTAGGGGACTTTAACACTCCACTTACACCAACGGATAGATCATCCAAACAGAAGATCAATAAGGAAACATTGGCCTTAAACGACACACTAGAACAGATGGACCTAGTAGATATATACAGAGCATTCCATCCAAAAACCGAAGAATACACGTTCTTTTCAAACGCACATGGAACATTCTCCAGGATTGATCACATATTAGGCCACAAAACAAGTCTCCATAAATTTAAGAAGATTGAAATAATACCAAGCATCTTTTCTGACCACAACGGTATGAAACTAGAAATCAACTATAGGAAGAAAATCAGAAAAGCCACAAATACATGGAGATTAAACAAAATGCTACTGAACAACGACTGGGTTAACGAAGAAATCAAAGAAGAAATCAAAAATACCTGGAGACAAATGAAAATGAAAATACGACATGCCAGAATTTATGGGATACAGCAAAAGCGGTTCTAAGAGGGAAGTTTATAGCGATACAGGCCTATCTCAACAAACAAGAAAAATCTCAAATAAACAATCTAACAATGCACCTAAAGGAACTGGAAAAAGAAGAACAAACAAAGCCCAAAATCAGTATAAGAAGGGAAATAATAAAAATCAGAGCAGAAATAAATGAAATAGAGACCAAAAAAACAATAGAAAAATTAATAAAACCAAGAGCTGGTTCTTTGAAAAGATCAACAAAATAGACAAACCTTTAGCTAGACTCACCAAGAAAAAAGAGAGAAGGCACAAATAAGTAAAATCAGAAATGAAAGAGGAGAGGTTACAACAGACACCTCAGAAATACAAAAGATTATAAGAGAATACTATGAAAACTATATGCCAACCAATTCGACAATCTGGAAGAAATGGATAAATTCTTAGAATCATACAACCTTCCAAAACTGGATCAAGAAGAAGTAGAGAATTTGAATAGACCAATCACCAGTAAGGAGATCGAAACAGTAATCAAAAACCTCCCCAAAAATAAAAGTCCAGGACCAGACGGCTTCCCTGGTGAATTCTACCAAACATTCAAAGAAGACTTAATACCTATCCTTCTCAAACTCTTCCAAAAAATTGAGGAGGGGGGGAAGCTCCCTAACTCATTCTACGAAGCCGACATTACCCTGATACCAAAACCAGACAAGGACAACACAAAAAAAGAAAATTACAGGCCAATATCACTGATGAACATCCATGCGAAAATCCTCAACAAAATACTAGCAAATCGCATACAACAATACGTTAAAAAGATTATACACCATGATCAAGTGGGATTTATTCCAGGTATGCAGGGATGGTTTAACATTCGCAAATCAATCAACGTAATACACCACATTAATAAAATGAAGAACAAAAATCACATGATCATCTCAATAGATGCAGAGAAAGCATTTGACAAGATCCAGCATCCATTTATGATAAAAACTCTGAATAAAATGGGTATAGAAGGAAAGTACCTCAACATAATAAAGACCATATATGAGAAACCCACAGCTAATATTATCCTCAATGGTGAAAAACTGAAAGCTATCCCTCTAAGAACAGGAACCAGGCAAGGATGCCCACTGTCACCACTCCTATCTAACATAGTATTGGAAGTCCTAGCCAGAGCAATCAGGCAAGAGAAAGAAATAAAAGGGATCCAAATTGGAAAGGAAGAAGTGAAACTGTCACTATTTGCAGATGACATGATTTTATATATAGAAAACCCTAAAGAATCCACCAGAAAACTTTTAGAAGTAATAAACGAATATGGTAAAGTTGCAGGATACAAAATCAACATACAAAAATCAGTTGCATTTCTGTACACTAACAACGATGTAGCAGAAAGAGAAATTAAGAATACCATCCCATTTACAATTGCAACAAAAAGAATTAAATACCTAGGAATAAACTTAACCAAAGAGGTGAAAGATCTGTACACCGAAAACTATAAGACATTTCTGAAAGAAATTGAAGAAGACACAAAGAAATGGAAAGATATTCCGTGCTCTTGGATTGGAAGAATTAACATAGTTAAGATGTCCATACTTCCTAAAGCCATCTATAGATTCAATGCAATCCCTATCAAAGTTCCAACAACATTTTTCACAGAAATAGAACAAAGAATTCTAAAATTTATATGGAACAACAAAAGACCCCGAATAGCTAAAGGAATCCTGAGAAAAAAGAACAAAGCTGGAGGTATCACACTCCCTGACTTCAAAATATACTACAAAGCTATAGTAACCAAAACAGCATGGTACTGGCACAAAAACAGACACACAGATCAGTGGAATAGAATCGAAAGCCCAGAAATAAATCCACACATCTATGGACAGCTAATCTTTGACAAAGGAGCCAAGAACATACAATGGGGAAAAGAAAGTCTCTTCAACAAATGGTGTTGGGAAAACTGGATAGCCATATGCAAAAAAATGAAAGTAGATCCTTACCTTACACCATACACAAAAATTAACTCCAAATGGATTAAAGACTTGAATGTAAGACCTGAAACTGTGAAAGTTCTAGAAGAAAACATAGGCAGTACGCTCTTCGACATCGGTCTTAGCAACATCTTTTCAAATACCACGTCTGACCGGGCAAGAGAAACAATAGAAAAAAAAAACAAATGGGACTACATCAAACTAAAAATCTTCTGCACAGCAAAGGAAACCATCAACAAAACGAAAAGACAACCTAACAATTGGGAGAAGATATTTGCAAACCATACATCTGATAAGGGCTTAATCTCCAAAATATATAAAGAACTCATGCATCTCAACAACAAACAAACTACCAACCCAATTAAAAAATGGGCAAAAGACCTGAACAGACATTTCTCCAAAGAAGATATACAGATGGCCAACAGACACATGAAAAGATGTTCAAAATCACTAATTATCAGGGAAATGCAAATCAAAACTACAATGAGATATCACCTCACGCCCGTCAGAATGGCTATAATTAACAAGACAGGAAACAACATGTGTTGGAGAGGATGTGGAGAGAAGGGAACTCTCATACACTGCTGGTGGGAGTGCAAACTGGTGCAGCCACTATGGAAAACAGTATGCAGATTCCTCAAAAAATCAACGATAGAACTACCATATGATCCAGCTATTCCAGTGTTGGGTATTTATCCAAAGAACTTGAAAACACCAATTTGCAAAGGTACATGCACCCCTGTGTTCATTGCAGCCTTATTCACGATAGCCAAGACTTGGAAGCAACCTAAGTGCCCATCAAGGGACGAATGGATAAAGAAGCTGTGGTATATATACACAATGGAATACTACTCAGCCATAAGAAACGACGAAATCCAGGCATTTGTGACAACATGGATGGACATTGAGCGTATAATGCAAAGTGAAATAAGTCAGAGGGAGAAGGTCAAATACCGTATGATTTCCTTCATTAAGTAGTAGATAGTGACAACAATGGATGGATACACAGGGACAGAGATTGGATTGGTGGTTGCCAGAGGGGAGCGGGGAGGGAGGAGGGTGAAAGGGATAATTCGGTGCATGTGTGTGGTGATGGGTTGTAATTAGTATTTTGGTGGTGAACATGATGTGGTCCATGCAGAAATAGAAGTACAATGATGTACACCTGAAATTTTTACAATGTTATAAACCAATGTTTCTGCAATAAACAAAAAATTAAAAAATAAATTAAAAAAAAAAAAAACAACACCAAATTGAACCCCAAAAAAAAAAAAAACGTTAATCTCATCCAAAAACACCCCAGCAGAAACACCCAGAATAATGTTCTGGGCACTCTATGATTCAGTCAAAAAAAAAAAAAAAAAGCTCTCATCAAATAGGTATAGATGGAATGTACTGCAACATAATGAAGGCCATATATGAGAAGTCCACTGTTATCATCATACTCAATGGTGAAAAGCTGAAAGTTTTTCCTCTAAGATCACAAACTAGACAAGAACACTGTTACCACTCCTATTCAACATATTACTGAGAGTTTTAGTCAGAGCAATCAGGCAAGAAAAAGAAATAAAAAGCATCCAAATCAGAAAGGAAGAAGTAAAATTGTCTTTTTTTGCAGATGGCAAGATCTCATACATAGAAAATCCTAAATACTCCACCAAAAAACAGAACTAATGAAGAAATTCAATTAAGTTGCAGGATTCAAAAATCAATATACAAAAATCAGTTGCATTTCTAAACACTAACATTGAACTAGCTGAAAAAGAAATCAAGAAAACAATTCCATTTACAATAAGAACAAAAAATACTTAGGAATAAATTTAACAAAGAGAGTGAAAGATTTGCACACTGAAAGCTATAAGTCATTGATGAAAAAAATTGAAGCAGACACAAATAAATGCAGAGATATCCCATGTTCATGGACTGGAAGAATTATTATTGTTTAAAGGTCCATACTACCCAAAGCAATCTCCAGATTCAATGCAATCCCTGTCAAAATCCAATGTCATTTTTCACATTAATAAGCTTCTGTACATCTAAAAAAACTATCAACAGAGTAGAGACAACCTACAGAATGGAAGAAATTTTTTACAAACCGTATACCTGATAAGGGATTAATATCCAAAATATATTAGGAACACAAACAATAGCAAGACAACAAACAACTTGATTTAAAAATAGACAAAGAACTTGAGTAGACATTTCTCAAAAGAAGACATACAAATGGCCAATAGATATATGAAAAAGTGTTCACCATCATTAATCATCAGAAAAATGCCAATCAAAACCAGAATGAGCTATCACCTCACACCTGTTATTTCAGCTTTTATCACAAAAACAAATCATAGCAAATGTTGGCGAGGATGTGGAAAAAAGGAAACCTTTGTACACTATTGATGGGAATGTAAATTGGTACCGTCATTATGGAAAACAGTATAGAGATTCTTCAAAAAAATAAAAACAGAAGTGCCACATGATCCAGCAGTCCCACTTCTTGGTATATATACAAAGTAAATGAAATCAGGATCTCAAAAAGAATCCTATGTTCATTGAAACATTATTCACAATAGGGACAATATGGAAACAACTTTAGTGTCCATTGATGGATGGATGAATGGATAAAGAAGATATGGGATATATATATGTAACAGAATATTATTTAGCCACGAAAAAGAAGGAATTCCTGACATTTGCAACAATATGAATGACCATAGAGGACATTATGTTGAGTGAAATAACCAGGTAAAGGAAGACAAATACTATATGACCTCACCTATATGTGGAATCTAAAAATAGGTGAGTTCATAGAAGCAGAGAGTATAACAGTTGTTACCAGGGGCTAGGCATTGGAGAAATGGGGAGATACTGGTCAAAGGGTACAAAGTTGCAATTATGTAGGATGAACAAGTCCAGAGATCTAATGTACAGGTATCATGACTGTACTTAATAATACTGTATTGGACACTGGTAATATGCTAAGAGAGTAGATTTCAGGTGTACTCATCAAAAAAAGGTAACTATGTGAGATGATATACTAATTAGCTTTACTGTAGTAGTCATTTCACTATGAATATGTATATCAAATCATCATGTTGTACCCTTTAAACATATAAAATTTTTATTTAAAATATATATATATACCTTCAATCCTCTGAGAAATACTGAAGCCTAATCAACATTCTGTGCATTCTAGGAAGCTCGATAGACTTCTAGGAGTCCTATTTTCATGGGGACTCAATGGGCTTCTTTTTTTAATTTTGGTAAAGAAGATTAGCCACGAGCTAACAGCTGTTGCTGATCCTCTTGTTTTTGCTGAGGAAGAATGGCACTGGGCTAACAGCTATACCCATCTTCCTCTACTTTATATGTGGGACACCTGTCACAGCATGGCTTGATAAGCAGTGTGTAGGTCCATGCCCGGGATCCAAACCTGCCAACCCCAGGTTGATAAAGTGGAGGGCATGAACTTAACCACTACGCCACCAGGCTGGCCCTTCAATGCACTTCTTGATAATAAGTATAACTTTCAGGGAGGTTACTGAGCTCTGAGAAACAGGAATCAGTCATATGAGCAAAGAGTACAGACAAAAGCTGCTTTGGGCCTCTGGGCTGAGGAATGAGAAGAAAATGAAGTGTATTAAAGGTTTTCTCTCATAAATATACAGTCATTTTCTATGTACCAATTACCACATTTTCTCCATGTGGAAGTAAAACTCACATTATTAATGAATGTCTATTTATTGCTCAAAAAATACCACAATGAGAAATTACCTCACATCTGTTAGGATAGCTATTATCAAAAAGACAAGAGGTAAGTGTTGGTGATGGTGTGTTGAAAAGGGAACCCTTGTACCTTTTTGGTGGGAAGGTAAACTTGTATAGACATTATGGAAAGCAGTATGCAGGTTCCTCAAAAAAATAAAAAATAGAACTATCATACAATTCAGCTATCTCAGTTCTGGATATATATCCAAAGAAAATGAATCAGTATCTCAAAGAGATACCTGCACTCCCATATTCACTGCAGTATTATTCACAATAACCAAGAGATGGAAACAATCTAAATGTCAACTGACAGATGAATGGATAAAGCAAATATGGTGTGTATGTGTGTGTGTGTGTGTGTGTATATATATATAAAGGAATATTATTCAACAATAAAAAATAAGGAAACACTGCCATTTGTAATAACATGAATAAAACTAGAGGACATTATGTTAAGTGAAATAAGTCAGACAAAGACATATATATATATATTTGTATAATATCATTAATATATAGAATATTAAAGAGTCAAACTCATAGAAACAGTGAGCAGAACAGTGGTTGCCAGGGGATGGGAGGTGGGGGAAATGAGTAGATGTTGTTCAGAGTGTACAAACTTTCAGTTATAAGATTAATAATTTCTGGAGATCTAATGTACACCATGGTAGCTATAGTTAATAATATGGTATTGTTGATATTTGGTGAGAGATAATATTCTCATCGCACACAAAACATGGTAACTTTGAGGTAGTGGATGTGTTAAATCATTAAACTGTTCACCTTAAGTATATACAATTTTTATTTGTCAATAATATCTCAAAAATGCTGGAAAAAAAGGAGTGACCAATGTGAGGTCAGCAACATGGTGGACTGGAAAGATTCATGTCATTTTTCCCCCATAGAAACATCAAGTAAACAACTACAGACAGACTGAAATAGCCCCTTGGGGGAGATCTGGAAACCAGTCAAGGATATGCAGCAACCAAACAAATATCCAATCAATCAAGAAAAAGCTACAAACAAACTGAGAGGAAATTTCATGGCATTTTTACTCACTCTTGCCCCACCCCCTCCATAACACAGCATGGCACAGTTTTGAAGAAGTGGCTCAATTTCTGGTTTCTTCCCTCAGGATGGAAGAAATGAGTGAACTTATTTACAACATTCTCATCTGTCTGTGATCTGCCTGAGGAACTGATTCCTGTATTGCTTCTATTTAGTTCAAACAGGAATGATAGCATAGTTTGAATCTCACGTTGGAAGTTGCAGAAGGCAATGGCAGGCAATGCAGTTTGTGAAAAATGTAGGGGAGACCCATGAATGATTGGGGCCAAGGGATGACAGGCAGAGGAATACAATAGAATGTTTAAGGACCAGAGAAGAAGCAGGATATCCTTAGGGAAATTAAGACATTTAAAACTAGCTGGAATGTTGTCAGCCTTATGGTGGCATAAAACATTCCTCTTTTTTATCTCTCTTTTTTAACAACAAATTAGACATCCATCCATGAACAAAAGTGCTTTAGTGGGTGTTGTGGGATCTAGCACCATATGCCAAGTGATCCAGGAAGAGTCTTGCCTATCTGTGCATCTGTTAATAGGCATACAGACCTCAGTACAGGCTGTGGACCTAGCAGAGCCAGTGAACCTGCACAGACCTCTCTCACTCAGGAAAAAACCGGAGAGTGCTGACCCAGGCAGGTACTCATACAAAAAAGGAATTTCCAAAAGTCCAACCTTCCTGAGGGAAGATTCCAGCATGCCATCAGAGACCCCAAAAGAATATGAGTTTGGTCACAGTGGAGGCAGCAGTAAGAAAAACTTTCCAAGCACCTCCCCCAAGGAAACACTGCATGGGGCTAATCTATGCAGCTGCAGTGACATTTCCTTTGGGGAAAAAGTAGATTGGTGAGTGAGTGCCTGACTACATCAGCTGTGCAGGATGTGGCTGGAAAAAATCTGTCTCTCTCCTGCAGCACCTAGAGTACTGAAGTGGGACCTCCGTGAATGGGAAGGGAGGAGATTGGGAAAAAGGCAGATAAGAATTTCAAAGGGAATTAAGGGATTGTACTCAACAGAAAGTCTACCCACATGCCTCGAAGAATACCATAAACAGGGATCTCCCCACCAGGTCTGGGGGCAGACCCAATGCCCCGAGTTCTAAACTCAGACCTCCCCCCACTCTGTGGCTACTTCCTTGTGCATGCTTCTGTGTGCAGTGGCAAGAGAGAGCTACAGTAGACAAGAAATGTGCTCAGAAAACAGGCCACAGTCTGTGGGCAAGGGAGAAAACACAAACTTGATCTATAGTGCCGCCTTCCAGAAAACAAAAGAGAGGTTTCCAGTAGGCAGCCTGGTGAGTTGTAAGAACCAGAGATGACATAAAAGCCTAAAAATTCTGCCACAAGAGGGAGCAAAAAGAGTGGAGTGAGTGTAGCCATACAAAGACAGAGAAAACCCCAGATAATAATACCACTAACAAACAGATTACCCCATCTGAAGACAACTAACGAAAATGTAAGGAGGTGTCTGCTACTTTAAATGTGAAAGCAGCAATGGAAAACTACAAGGAACGTGAGAAATTAAGGAAACACGCTATCACAAAAAGAAAATAGTAATTTTCCAATAACTGAGCTCAAAAGCACAAAAAATTTTGATGTAAATAATGATGAATTCAAAATAGCAGTTTTGAAGAAACTCAATGATTTCAAAGAAAACTCAAAAAGACAATTCAACAAAATCTCAAAAAGTATACATGATCAAAATGAGATTTTTACCAACAAGAGAGAAATAAAATAGAAAAATAGATAGAAATAAAACAGAACAAAACAGAAAATATGGATCTGAAGAACTCAATGAATGAAATGAAACATGCAATAGAGAACATCTTCAGTAGAGTAGAGCAAATGGAGGATAGAATAAGTGACTTAGAGGATAGGAATTTTGAAATAATTCAGTTAAAGAAGAACAAAGAAAAAAGTATGAAAAAGAGCAAAGAGAGCCTACATGATCTATAATATTCCATCAAAAAAGCACACAAATATTAGAACAATAGGGGTATCAGAAGGAGAAGAGAGCAAAAAATTTATTTAAAGAAATAGTAGCTAAGAACTTCCCAAACCTGGAGAAAGACTGCGATATCCAAGTTCATGAAACTAATAGATCACCCTATAATCTCAATGCAAAAAGACCTGCTCCAAGACACATTGTAATGACACTGACCAAAAAATAAATAAATAAATAAAAAGCATAAGGATAGAATTGTAAATGCAACCAGAGGAAATAAAGATTGCAATCTACAGAGGGGTCCCCATTAGGCTATCAGCAGATTTCTCAAATGAAACTGTACAGGCCAGAAGAGAGTGGAATAACATATTCAAAGTTTTGATAGAGAAAAATTGCCATCCAAGAATACTCTATCCAACAATGTTATCCTTCAGATATGGAGGTGAAATAAAGACTTTATTAGAGAAACAGAAGATGAGAGAGTTCATTACCACTAGACATGCCTCTCAAGAAATAATGAAAAGAATTCTTCAAGCTGAATTAAAAAGAAAATTAAAAATTAAACTATCTTGTGATCCAGCAATTCCATTTCTGAGTATATATCCAAAGGCAATGTTGAAATTCTAATGCCTTATGTGATGGTATTAGGAGGTGGGACATTTGGGAGGTAATTAGGTCATGAAAGTCGAGCTGTCATGAATGGGATTAGTACCCTTATGAAAGGGCCACTAGAGAGTTATTTCACCCTCTTCTGCCTTGTGAGGATAATAATAAGAATTTGGTAGTCCTTAACCAGATAGTGTGATCTCACCAGACACCAAATCTGCCAGCACCTTGATCTCAGACTTTCAGCTTTCACAAGTGTGAGAAATAAATTTCTGTTGTTTATAAGCTAACCAGTCTATGGTACTTTGCTATAGTAGCCCAGACTGAAGAATATAGTATCTTTTTCTGATCACAGTGGAATAAAACTAGAAATCAATAGCAGAAGGTAATCTGGAAAATCCACATATACATGGAAATTAAAAACACTCTTAATCAGTGGGTCAAAGAAGAAATCCCAAGGTTAATTAGAAAATATTTTGAAGCAAATGAAAATGAAAACACAATATAGCAAAACTTATGAGATGTAGTAAAAGTAATGTTAAAAGGAAAATGTATAGCTGTAATTTCTTATATTATAAAAGAAGAAAGATCTCATATCAACAACCAAATGTTTCAACCTAAGGAACCAAAAAAGAACAAACTCAACTCAAAGCTAGCAGAAGAAAGGAAATAATAAAGATTGTAACACAAAAAAACCAGAGAATTGATAAAATAAAACAAATCATGAGTTGGTTCTTCAGATGATCAACAAAATTGACAAACCACTAGCTAGATTGACTAGGGAAAAAAGAGAAGGCAAATAAATAAAATCAGATGTAAAAACAGGGACATCGCTATCAATTTTACACAAATAACAATTATTAGAGAGTGCTATGAACAATTTTACACCACAAATTGGATAACCTAAATGAAATGGACAAATTCCTAAAAACACGCAACCTGCCAACACTGGATCATGAAGAAATAGAAAATTCTGAACAGACCTATAAATAGCAAGGAAATTGGATCAATATTCAGAAATCTCCCTATAAGAAAAGTGTAGGAGTAGATGGCTTCACTAGTGAATTCTATCAAACATTTAAAGAATTAATACCAATCCTTCTCAAACTCTTCCAAAAAATTGAAGAGGAGAGAATACGTCCTAATTTATTCTATGAGGCCAGCATTGCTGTGATACCAAAGCCAGACAAAGACATTACAAAAAAAGAATATGAAGACACATATCCCACATGAGTATTGATGAAGCATCCTGAATAAAATACTATCAAACAGAATTAAAATAGTATATTAAAAGGATTATACACCATAATCAAGTGGCTTTATTCCTGGAATGCAAGGATGTTTCAACATACAAAAATTAATCAATGTAATACACTACATTAACAGAATGAAGGAAAAAAAACCCACTCAATCATCTCAGTTGATAGAGACAGCATTTGAGAAAATTCAACAGCTTTTAGTTAGAAAGACACTCAGCAAAGTAGAAATAGAAGAAAACTATCTCCATAATAAAGGCCATATATGAAAAGCCCATGGCTAACATCATACTCAATGGTAAACGGCTTAAAGCTTGACCTCTATGATCAGGAAAAAGATAAGTATGTCTGCTTTTGACACTTCTATTCAACATAGTGTTGGAACTCCTAACCAGAGAAATTAGTGAAGGATAGAAATAAAAGGCATCCAGGGGCCAGCCTGGTGGCATAGTGGTTAACTTCACATGTTCCACTTCACCAGCCTGGGGTTCGTGGGTTCATATCCCAGGTGTGGACCTACACAATGCTTATCAAGCCATGTTGTGGCAGCATCCCACATACAAAAAATAGAGGACAATTGGCACAGATGTCAGCTAAGTGACAATCTTCCTCAAGCAAAAAGAGGAAGATTGGCAATAGATGTTAGCTTAAGACCAATCTTCCTCACCAAAAAAAAAAAAAAGAAAGAAAAGGCATCAAAATTGGAAAGGAAGAGCAAAACTACTCGTAAATGACATGATATTGAAAATCCCAAAGAATACACAAAAGGCTACTAGAACTAATAAAGAAATTCAGCAAAGTTGTAGATTAGAGGATCAACACAAAAAAATCAGTTATGTTTCTATATACCAACAATGAAATATCCAAAAAGGAAATTAAAAAAACAGTTTCACTTACAATGGCTTCAAAAAATACCAAGGAATAAATTTATCAAAGAAAATGAAAGACTTAGGCACCAGAAACTACAAAACATTGCTAAAATTATAGAAGACCTAAGTAAATGGGAAGATATCCTGTGATCATGAATTGGAAAACTTTATATTGTTACACTGTCAATACTATCCAAAGCAACCTACAGATTCAATGCAATCTCTATTAATATTCCAATGGCCTTTTTTGCAGAAATGGAAAAGCTGGTTCTCAAATTCATATGGAATTGCTAGGACCCCCAAATAGCCCGAAAAATCTTGAAAAATTTTTTGGCTGTACTGTATAAAGCTTTGTACTGTACAAAGCTACAATAATCAAAACAGTATGTTACAGGTGAAAGGATAGACACACAGAACAATGAAATAGAAGTGAGAGTCCATAAATAAACTGATACATTTATGGCTAATTGATTTTAGACAAGGATGCCAAGAACATTCAATGGGTAAATAGTCTCTTTTAACAGATGATGCTGGGACAACTGGATATCCACATGCAAAAGAATGAAGTTGGACCCTACCTCACACCATATCCAAAAATGAATTCAAAACAGACTATAGTCCTAAATGTAAGAGCTGAAACAATAAAAGTCTTAGAAGAAAATAGGAATAAATTTTCCTGACTTTTAATTTGGCAATTGGTTCTTTATGACACCAAAAGCACAAGCAACAAAAGAAAAAAAAAGATAAATTGGACTTCATCAAAATAAAATACTATTGTACATAAAAGGACATTATCAATGGAATGAAAGTCAACCCACAAAGTGGGAGACAAAATTTGCAAATCTTATAAGGTAGTATCTAGAATATATAAAGAACTCTTACAACTTAACATCAAAAACACAAACAACCAAATTTAAAAAAGGCAAAGGACTTGAATAGACATTTCTCCAAAGAAGATATACAAATGGCCACTAAATATATGAAACAATGGTCAACATCATTAGTCATTAGGAAAATGCAAAACAAAACTACAATGAGGTACTACTTTACATCCACTAGGATGGATATAATAATTTTTAAAACCAAGAAAACAACAAATGTTGGCAAAGAAGTGGAGATATTGGAATCCTTGTACTTTGCTGGTAAGAATGCAAAATGGTTCAAGCTGTTGAAAACAGTATGGCAGTTCTTCAAAAATTTAAGCATGGTATTACTATATGACTCCACAATTCCATTTCTAGGTATATACCCAAAGGAATTATTAAAACAGGTACTCAAACAAATACATATACATGCATGTTAATAGAAGCACTATTCAGAGTGGTAAAAAAGTAGAAACAGCCCAAATGTCCAGCAATAGATTAATGGATAAGAAATTGTGGTATATATATATAATGAAATAGTATTCAGCCATAAAAAAGAAATGAAATACTGATAAATGCTACAATGTTGAGGAACCCCCAAAATATTATGCTAAGTGAAAGAAGCCAGAAACAGATGATCACATATTGTGTGATTTCATTTATATGAAATATTCAGAGACAGAATACAGATTAGAGGTTTCCAGGGCATAGGGGGAGGTGAAAGTGGGGAGAAACTGCTTAGTGAGTAAGAGATTTTACTTTTATGATGGAAATTTTATTGAACTAGATAGAAAGGTGGTTTAGTAACACTGTGAATGTCATAAATGCCACTGAGTTGTTCACTTTAAAATGATTAATTTTATGTTATCTAAATTTAATATCAATAAGAATTATTTTTGTAAAAAGAATGCACAGATTATTCCCACCTACTCAGCTGATAATGATACTCAACTTCTTGAGTAGTGTATTATTTTTTCATTGCTTCTGTAAAAAATTACTGGAGACTCAGTGGTTTAAAACAACACAAATTTATTATCTTACAGCTCTGTAGGTCAGAAGTCCAAAATCAGTCTTACCAGGCTAAAATTGAGGTGTCAGCTGGGATGCATCATTTTCTGGAGATTGTAGGAGAGAATCCATTTCCTTGCCCTTTCTGGCTTTTAGAGGCTGCCCGTATTATTTGGCTTGTGCATCCTTCCTCCATTTTTAGAGCCAGAAGTTTTGTACCTTTCTGACCATTCTTCTATAGTCACATTTCCCTGTGAGTGACTATAGCTGGGAAAGATTCTCAGCTTTTAAGAATTAATGTAATTAGATTAAGTTCACTTGGATAATCCAGAATCATCTCCCCATCCCCGGGTCTTTAATTTAATCACATCTGCAAAATTCCTTTTTCCTTTTGCCATATAAAGTAACATATTCATAGATTTCAGGGATTAGGATGTGGACATCTTTGAGGGGCCATTACTCTGCCTAACAGTAGTAATTTTGTTTGGCTATGGACTAACCTAGAACTTCACCCATGCTAGAGTAAAAAATGAATCTATTAAACCATGGTAAATAGGGCAACAGATACCTCCAGCTTTCTGCTGATGTGGGTACCCCCATTTCTCAATGAAGCCTAGGTGGGCCCTTGGCCAACTTCTCAAATGGATAATTTGGTTTTGAAATTTGCCCCACAAATTTCTGTCCCCATACACTGGCTTCCCTTCTTTATCCACCAACAAGCATTCAATCCAGGACTGTATTGCATAGTATAATGAGGTAGTCAGGAGTACGCTCTTTGTGTCCAAAAGACCTTATTTAAAATACTCGTTCTGCCATTTACTAGCTGAAGTATTTTAAGCAAGTTAATTAATTCTTATGTACCCCAGTTTCCTCATCTGTAAAATGTGAATATAATAATATCTTTCTCATAGTGCTGTTATGAGAATTACATAAGAATGTGTGTATAATATATTCAGCACAGTAAATGGTATATAGAGAACATTCAAGAAATGCTAGCTGCCACTTTTTATCAACCTGACTTGTCTCTTCAAGCAGAGAGAAAGCATCTGATAAACTCATTTTCATTAAGTCATTAGAAAATAAACGTGATGCTTTTCAAATTTATTTTCAAAGGAAGGCATGGAAATGGCAAGGTTTAACCTAAAGGGATCAATCTGTAATGGCAGAACTGAAGATTTGGTGGGACCTGAAAGGGGAGCTATTTATAGCTGGGAGCATTTCTAACAATACCCCAGGTAATGGTTGCCTCTAATAACTCTTCCTATTCCATCTACCATCCAGATTGGCCCTATAGGCATACAAATGCTCAAAATTCCTTCTTAATTTGCAGGAAGGATACACTTTTGTCTTGTTCTCCCCACCACTACTAAGGCAAAATGCTTAAATTTAGTAAATTATTTGTGGAGTGAGTAAGTATACATTTAGTACATTCCTTACTTTTCATTTCTACTGCTATCATCTTAGACTAGAAATTTATTCCCCCTCCCCTGGACCACCACATTAGCCTCCAAATTTCATGCAATGGTCTCCTCTTCTACTATCTCTCCTCAACAGCAACAGAATATTCTTCATGAAATAAAACCTCAACCTCAAAAATCTTTAGTAGCTTCTCATCCTCGACTAAATTCAGTCGCAATTTTTTGCTTGTCATTCAAAAATCTCCATATTAGGGCCCCAGCCTACATTTTTCAGCCTTTTCTCTTTCCTCTCTTCTACATGTTCCCTTTACTCATTTCCTAAAGGACACATCACATTTTCCCATCACCACATCTGTGGCCAGAGTGCTCCTTCTCACTGATTTCAAGGACCAGCCCAAACATTACCTTTGTGATCCTCAACTCTAAGACATTCTCCATCTCCTCTGACCAACTTGAACATTTAGCTTGCATCCTTTAAGTGATATCTAGCATTCACCTTTGTATTATAATTATGTATTTATGTATTTTATGCCATTTAATTGAGCTTGTACTCCTTGACAGATGGAACATTTGAGTCAGTTTTATAAAACAGCATGGATCTGGGATACCAAAAGCCTGGATTTAACTTGATCAGTTAGACAAATGTAAAATCTGAATAATTAGGAATGTATGAAAAGTCTAGAATTTGATAAGATGACAAATGCAAGAACCTAGATTTGAGCAGGCAGAATTGGGAGAGAGCAAAAAAAGAAAGACAGCAGAAAGGCAGAAGGGAGTTCACACACGTATAAACTCACAGACCATCAGAGTTAAAAAATACCCTTACAAGTAATCTAGTCCCAATTACATTTGATGTGTGAGTCCCCTTGGTCACATCTCCTCATACTGCCTTATACAATTTTGTATCTTGTATAAGACATGTACATATATGTTGAATGTTGAATAAATGAATGATATTTATACATGTTCCTTATTACCATCTATAAGATGACTGTTTAAGAACGTTTACATTTCTTCTTGTATTTATAGCAGAATCATATAAAGCTAAAAATTAGGTTTCCTTTTCAGAATTTAACTGTATGATGAGCATTATTTGTTAGTTTTTTTAGTAAGTATACACTAACCCCAAGTAGCTCTTTATTCTAGCAAATCATTGTACCATTTAATGTGCTTCAGTCGCTCCATCAGACCACCACTAGCATTTGGTGCACTGAAATGGAAATTTTGATAATGTTTTTCTATTGTTCCAACACGGAGGTAAAGGGTCATAAGGGAAAGAACTTTTGATTAAGGTCCCTGAGACTGGATCTGCAACTGACTAGCAGTATGATCTTGAGTAAGTAACTTAACATCTCTGGACCTAAATTGCCTTTTCTATAAAATTGAGGTAATAAAACCTTATATCTTTGAGGGTGAAGACCAAAATGAATTGGTCTTTTGAGGTTCTTTCATTCTGAAGAGCAATGACTCTAAATAATTCTTGATAATGGGACATTGGTATCAGACTGTGAAGAATATTGTCAACATATCAATTTAAAAATAATCCCAACTAAGCAAAGAGTGTAAGGAAAGTAATCTGATGAATTTAAGCACTAGCAGAAAGAATCTCATAGCAACTCTGGCCATTTTGTGTGCTTAGAATTGAAAAGGATGTGTTTTGGGGCAAAATAATATTGAAACCATAATAAAATAATATTGAAAATACAATTTATGTGTCACACTGGCTTACACAAACGAAATTTAGACTCTTATTTAAATAAAAATGATAGGAAAACCCACCCAGTTACCCTAACCAAACATCAGTTTAATTCAATTTAACACACATTTATTGAATCCCTATTATATGAGGCAAGTTAAAAAAAAGGTGTATTTTGTTATTCCTTCCATCTAGGGGCTTACAGTTTAATGGAAGGAGACAGGCACTTATGCATATAAATAATACAAGGCAGACTGAAATAAGTATTAAAAAGATTGACATTACCAAAATGGCAAAGTAAGACCCCAGCTTCCATCCCACCACAAGGATCAACAATTAGACAGTTATCTATGAACAAAAACAGCTCTCTGTGAGAGCACAGGATTCCACTTAAGCAACTATATCAACACAGGGGAGCAAAACACCTGAGAATAACTGCACAAAAGGGAAAGAAGAACAGCTTCATTTTGCCTGAATCATCCCATCCCCCAGGCTGGCACTGCTCAGCACCAAGAGGGAACTCTTCAGGTAAAAAGATTTCCTCTCACTGGAAAAGGGGGAGCAGGGCAAGCAGCCAGCTTCCCCAGACTTTTGGAGCACTGCATGAAATACCCACTTTGGTATTACATCACCCAGAGAACAGCAAAGCTGAGACATATAGAGACAGCTATAAACAAGGAAGAATAGCAGGCACTGCCAGTAGCAGCCATGAAGTGGGAGCAAGCATGGTTCCCAGTAATCTGCTATGCAGAAAACCCAAGCAGCTTCCACCACTGAAGTAACCAAAGACCAGCACAGCCACTGTGGATGCACTGTAGATTTCATTCCACAGTTATTCCCAATCACAGATGCTAGCATCCAGAGTCCCTTCCCACTCCCTTCCTGCTTTGCCTCTGCTGGAGCATATGATCCACACCAGCAGCCAGCCCTGGCATCTGCAGCTGCGTGAGTGCAAGACATCAGCCTAGACCTCCTTGACTGACCCCTACTTCCATGTGTGCACTTGAGGCTAGCCCCTCCAGCTGTGCACTTGCATGCTGCTGATCTGACTCTTGTCACTGGCCTCTATTGCCATGTGCATGCCAGTGGTGAGATCCTGCAGCTATGGAAGTGCATTCCAACAGCCAAGATCCCTACAACTGCTTGTGGGCTTGGATTCAACCCTGTCTCCTGTCACTGGCCTGCACCACTTGGTGATCCTGCAGCTATCCTCCCAGCTGTTCACCTGCATGCCCCCTGGCCTGACAATACACCATCATCACTGGCCTCCATTGCCATGTGCATGGCTGGGAGAAACCCTGCAGCCACAGGATTGCATTCTGACATCTAGGGCCCCCATAGCTCCCAGGTTGCTGGCAGTTCACTAAGGCCTTTGCTATTGGCCCTGGCCTCCAACACTAAGTGTGTGTCTGCAGCCAGCCCCTACCACCACAAAGACACCTGCAGCTGGCCCTATGTTAAAAGTTCAGCTAAGCTACTCTATGTCATTGCTACCTCAGGTCCATTTTTTTTGGCTATGTGACCTGCAGTTACCTTAACCTAACAATTAACCCTCCCCATGCAATGCATTTTTCTAGAAAGCAACTGCAGAGTGATAAGCAAGTGTAAGTTCCTAATACGACTGCCCCAACAGCACTTGTGATCAACAGTCTTTCCTGCTTCCTAGGGCCTGTGTGCTATATGTGTCTCTTAGATAAGACCCCCAGGGGGCTTACTAAAACCTTCTCCATTGGCTTGTAGTAACCATTCTAGCCCTAGCCCAGGAACCACAAAGCACTCCACCTATGGAACTTAATAAAGACATGAGCCCTGGGTCCTGTCTCTCTCTGTCTACATTCTGCCTTGACCTCCCTATGTAGTCCATTGAGGCATGCTGTGTATTTCCTCCAGGACCTGTGAGTAAAAAATTTCTCTACTTCAATTTCTTTTGTGGTCTGTTGTTGAACCATGACTCACCATCCATGACTCACTTAAGAAATAAAATGAGAGGTTAAACAAAGAGATAGAAAACATAAAGGAACCAAATAGAAATTTTGGAGCTAAAGAGTATAATGAATGAACTGAAAAATTCAATAGAGAGATTAACAGCAGGATATAACAAGCAGAAGAAAGGATCAGTGAGCATGACGACAGAGCATTTGAAATTATACAGTCAGAGGAACAAAAAGAAAAAAGAATGAAAAGGAATGAAGAAGGCCTACAACTTATGGCACTACATTAAGAGAAACAATTTACAGGTTATTGGAGCCCCAGAAGAGAAATACAGTGAGAAGGGGGTAGAAAGACTATTTAAAACATAATGGCTGAGAACTTCCCAACCTGGGGAGAGGTTTGGACACACAAGTTCATTAAGCTAAGAACCACCACATAACTTCAATCTAAAACAATTTTCTCCAAGAAACACTATAGTAAAAATCTCTAATATCAAATACGAAGAGAGAATTTTAAAGTCAGAATGAGAAAAATGATTTCTATCATACAAGGGATCCCCCATAAGGCTATCAGTGGATTTCTCAGCAGAAACCTTGCAAGCGAGGAGAGAGTGAGGTGATACAGTCAAGTGCTAAAAGAAAAAACTGCCAATCAAGAATACTTTATCTAGCGAAGTTGTCCTTCAGAAATGAAGGTGAGATACAGACTTTCCCAAAAAAAAGCTGAAGGAATTCATCACCACTAGACTAGCCTTACAAGAAATGCTAAAAGGAGTTCTTTATATGGAACCATAAAAGACCTCTAATAGCCAAAACAATCTTGAAAAAGAACAAAGCTGGAGGCACCACATTCCCTGATTTCAAACTGTATTACAAGGCTTTAGTATTCAAAACAGTATGGTATTAGAATAAAAACAGACACAAAGATCAATGGAACAGATGAGAAAGCCCAGGAATAAAACCATGCATATATGGTTAATTAATTTACAACAAAGGATCCAAGAATATGCAATAGGGAAAGGACAGTTTCTTCAATAAATAGTGTTGGAAAAACTGGACAGCCACATGCAAAATAATGAAAATGGACCACTATCTTACACCATACACAAAAATTAACTCAAAATAGATCAAAGATTTCAATGTGGGACCTGAAACCATAAAACTCCTAGAAAACATAAGCTA
Source organism: Ceratotherium simum simum (assembly GCF_057802395.1). Lineage (NCBI taxonomy): Eukaryota > Metazoa > Chordata > Mammalia > Perissodactyla > Rhinocerotidae > Ceratotherium > Ceratotherium simum. The sequence goes on from NC_141940.1 coordinate 62,328,598, forward strand.
TAAGCTCCTTGACATGAGTCTTGGCAATGATTTTTGATACCAAAAGCAGAGGCAACAAAAGCAAAAATAAACACGTGTGACTACATCAAACTTGAAAGCTTTTGCATAGAAAATGAAACCATCAACAAAATGAAAAGACAACCCACTTAAAGGAAGAAAATATTTGCAAATCATATATCTGATAAAGGATTAATATCCAAAGTATGTTAAGACACATATAACTCAATAGCAAAAAAACAAACAATCTGATTAAAAAATGAGCAGAGGATATGAATAGACATTTTTCCAAAGAAAACATAGAGGTGGCCAACAGGTGCATGAAAAGATGCTCAACATCACTCATTATCAAGGAAATGCAAATCAAAACCACAATAAGGTATCACTTTCCACCTGTTAGAATGTCTACTATCAAAAAAACAAGAAATAACAAGTGTTGCTGAGAATGTGGATAAAAGGGAACCCTCGTATACTGTTGGTGGGAATGTAAAGTGATGTAGCCACTATGGAAAACAGTATGAAGATTATGCAAAAAATTAAAAATAGAACTACCATATGATTGAGAATTTCCACTTCTGAGTATTTATCCAAAGAAAATGAAAACATTAACTCAAAAAGATGTATGCATCCCTATGTCCATTGCAGCACTATTTATAATAGCCAAGATATGGAAAAAACCTAAGTGTCCATTATTGGATGAATAAAGAATATGTGATATGTATACACATATAGATATATATGTAGATACATATATATATATATATGTTACATATATATACACACGCACAATGTAATATTCATCCATAAAAGATTGAAACCTTGCCACTTCTGACAAAATGGATGGACCTTGAAGGCATTATGCTAAGCAAAATATGTCAGACAGAGGAAGACATATACCATATGATCTCATTTACATGTGGAATCTAAAACGAAAAAAAAGCTCATAGATACAGAGAACAGATTGGGGGTTGCCAGAGGTGGGGGTGGGCAAAATGGGTGAAGGGAGTGAAAATGTACAAACTTTCAGTTGCAAAATAAATAAGTCAAGGGGATATAATGTTCCCCATGGTAACTATAGTTAATAATACTGTATTAAATATTTGAAAGTTGCTGAGAGTAAATCTTAAAATTTCTTATCACAAGAAAAAAAATCTATAACTACATATGGTGACAGATGTCAAATAGACATTGTGGTGATCATTTTGCAATATATACAAATATTGAATTATTATGTTGTATACCTAAAACTAATGTATTATTGAATAAAAAAAACTGAAAGAAATTCTTCAAGCTGAAACAAGAGGATGCTAACTAGTAACATGAAAACATATGAAAATACATAACATACTTGTAAAGTTAAGGATATACTCATATTTAGAATATTCTAATACTGTAATATGGTGGTATGTTAACCACTTACCTCTAGTATAAAGGTTAAAAGACAAAAGTATTAAAAGTAGCTACAGGTACAATATTTTTTTAATGGATACATGATTAAAAAGAAGCAAATTGTGACATCAAAAATATAAAAGGGGAAGTAGATGGGTAGAATTTTTGTATTGATAAAAGTTAAGTTGTTACAAGCTTAAAATAGAATATTATATCTATAAGATGCTTCAAGTAAGTCTCAGGGTAATCACAAAACAAAAACTTATAGTGGAGGCACAAAAGAGGAAAAGAAGGTAATGAAAGTATACCACTAAGGAAAATCATCATTCACAAAGGAAGATAGTAAGACAAGGAAAAAAGGAGCTACAAAACAGCCAGAAATCAATTAACAAGATGGCAATAGTAACTCCTTACTTTAAATATAAATGGATTAAATTCTCCAATTGAAAGTCATAGATTGGCTGAATGGATAAAAATGAGACCCAAGTGTGTGTTGCCTACAAGAGAGTCACTTCAGATTCAAGGACATGTATAAGATGAAAGTGAAAGGATGGAAAAAGATAGTCCATAAAAATGGATACCAAAAGAGAACAGGAGTAGCTATACTTATATCAGAAAAATGTAGCTATAACAAGAAACACAGAAGCTCAGTATATAATGATAAAGAAGACAGTTCATCAAGAGGATATAACAATTGTAAATATATATGCACCCATCATTAAAGCACCTAAATAAATTAAGCATATACTATCAGATCTAAGCAGAGAAATAGACAAAAATGCAATATTAATAGGGGAAATCAATAAGACACTTTCAACAATGGAAGATGATCCAGGTGGAAAAAAATTAAGAAAATATTGGATTTGGGTTACATTTTAGACCAAATGGAGCTAACAGACGTATACAAAACATTCCATCCAACAGAAAGCAGAATACATATTATTCTCAAGTGCACGTAGAACATTCTACAAAAGATGTCATATCTTAGGTCACAAAACAAGCACTAAAAATTTTAAAAAGACTGAAATTATACCAGGTATCTTTTTCAACCACTATGGTATAAAACTAGAAATCTATAACAGGACAAAAATGAAAAATTCACAAATATGTGGAAATTAAACAACAGACTCCTGAAAAACTGAGTCAAAGAAGTCAAAAAGGAAATCAAAAAATATCTTGACAAAAATGAAAATGGAAACACAACATACCAAAACTTATGGGATGCTGCAAAAGAAGTCCTAAGAAGGAGGTTTATCACAATAAACACCTACATTAGGAAAAAAAGAGAAATTTCAAATAAACAACCTAACTTCACCTTTCAAGGAACTAGGAAAAGAAGAACAAACTAAGCTCAAAGTTAGAAAGAAGACAATATAAATATCAGAGCAGAAATAAATGACCAGAAAAACAATAGAAAAGATCAATAAAACTAAGAGTTTGGCCTTTTGGAAAAAAATAAAATTTATAAACCTTTAGCTAGACTGAAAAAAGGGAAGATTCAAATAAATAAAATTATAAATGAAGGAGGAGACATTACAACCAATTTCACAGAAATACAAAGGATCGTAAGAGACTACTATGATGAATTACATGCCAATAAACTATATAACCTATAAGAAATGAATGAATTCCCAGAAACATACAACCTACCAATACTGAATCATGAAGAAATTGAAAATCTGAACTGATCAATAACAAGGAGATTGTTTCAGTAATTAAAAATCTCCCAACAAAGAAATGCCCTGTATCATATGGTTTCCCTGGTGAATTCCACCAAACATTTAAAGAAGAACTAACATCAATACTTCTCAAACACTTCCAAAAAGTCAAAGAGGAGATAATATTACCAAACTCATTTATGAGGCCAGCATTTCCCTGATTCCAAAGCCAGATAGGATACTACAAGAAAAGAAAATGCAGGCCAATATCACTGATGAATGGAGATGCAAAAATCTTCAAGAAAATATTAGCAATCTGAATTATTGCACATTAAAATGACTATGCAGCATAATCTTGTGGAATTCATCCATGGGATGCCAGGATGGTTCACCATATGTAAATCAGTAAATGTTATACCCCCATTAATAGAATGAAAGATAAAAATTATATGATTATCTCAAAATGCAGAAAAAGTATTTGACAAAATATAATATTCTTTCATGATAAAAACTCTCAACAAATTGGCTATAGAAGAAATATAGCTCAATATAATAAAGGCCATATATGACAGGCCCACAGCTTATGTTAGACTCAATGGTGAAATGTTGAAAACTTCTCCTCTCTGATTAGGAAAAGACAAGTGTATCCCTTCTTGCCACTCCTATTCAACACAGTACTAGAAATCATAGCCAGAGCAATTAGGCAAGAAAAGAAATAAAATGCATTCAAATAGAAAGAAAGAAGTAAAAGTATTTCTATTTGCAGATGACATGATCTTATATATAGAAAATCCTAAAGATACACCAAAAACTTTTAGAACTAATCAGTGAATTCAGTAAAGTTGCAAAATACTAAATCAACATACAGAAATTGGTTGTGTTTCTATACACTAAAAACAAATGATCTGAAAAATAAAAAAGACAACAATCTCATTCACAATAGTGAAAAACAATAAAATACTTAGGAATATATTTAATCAAGGAAGTTAAAGATCTGTACACTAAAAACTATAAAACTTTGATGAAAGAAAGTGAAGAAGACACAAATAAATTAAAAGATATGCCATGTTCATGGATTAGAAGAATTTCTATTGTTAAAATGTCCATACTTCCAACAAACATCTATAGATTAAAAGCAATCCTGATCAAATTTCCAATGACATTTTTCACAGAAATCGAAAACACAATTCTAAAATTCATATGGAACCACAAAAAACTATGAATAGCCAAAACATTCCTGAGAAAGAAGAATCAAACTGGAGGCATCAAACTTCCTGAATGCAAACTATACTACAAAGTTATAGTATTCAGACAGTATGGTGCCTGCATAAAAACAAAAACACAGACCAATGTAACAGAATTAAAAACCCAGAAATAAACCCATGCATATATGGTCAACTAATCATTTACAAAGGCACCAAGAACATACAATAAGGAAAGGATAATCTCTTCAATAAATGGTTCTGTGAAAACTGAATATCCACAAGAAAAAGAATAAAATCGGGCTCCTATCTTACACAACTCACAAAAATTAACTTGAAATAGATTAAAGACTTGAATATAAGAACTGAAACTACAACTCCTAGAAGAAAACACAGGGAAAAAGCTCCTTGATACTCTCTTGACATTGATTTTTTTGGATATGACACGGAAAGCACAGGCAAAAAAAGCAAAAAATAAACATGTGGGACTATATCACTTAATTTCTGCACAGCAAAGGAACACTCAATAAAATGGAAAGGCAGCATATGGAATGGGAGAAAATATTTGCAAACAAATTATCTTACAGGTGTTAATATCCAAAATATTTAAGGAACTCATACAACTTAAGAGCAAAAGCACTCTGATTTAGAAATGTGCAGAGGAAGTAAATAGGCATTTTTCCAAAGATGGCATACAAATGATCAACAGGTACATGCAAAGATGCTCAAAATCTCTAATCATCAGGGAAATCCATATCAAAACAAGAATGAGATATCATCTCACACCTGTTAGACTGGCTCTTACCAAAAAGAGAAGAGATAAGTGTTGACAAGACTGTGGAGACAAGGGAACCCTTGTGCTCTCTTGGTGAAAATGTAAATTGCTACAGCCACTATGAACACCAGGATGAAAGTTCTTAAAAGTTAAAAGTAGAGCTAGCATATGATTCAGCAATCCCACTTCTAGGTATATAACCAAATGAAATTCAATTATTCCATCAAAGAGATATCTGCACTCCTATGTTCATTATAACATTTTCATGGTAGCCAAGATACGGAAGCAACCTAAATGTCAGCCTATGAATGGATAAAGAAGATGTGATATATAATGTAATATAATTTAGCCATGAGAAAGAAGGAAATCCTGACATTTGCAACAAGATAGATGGACCTTGAGGGCATTATGCTAAGTGCAAGAAGTCAGACAGAGAAAAACAAATACTTTATGATCTCATTTATTTGTGAAATCTAAAAAGCTGGACTCATAGAAACAGATAATAGAATGGTGGTTGAAAGGGACTGGGGGAAGGAGAATGTGGAGATGTTGGTTAAAGGGTACAAACTTTCAGTTATAAGATGAATAAGTTTTGAGGATTTAATATACAGCATGGTGACTAAGTTAACGATACTGTATTATATACTTGAAAGTGGCTAAAAGTAGACCTTAAATGTTCTCACCACAAAAAAAATTGGTAATTTTGTGATGTGATAGAGGTGTTAACTAACCCTACTTTGGTAATCATTCTGCAATATATATGTGCATCAAATCAACAGGTTGTTTACCTTAAACTTACACAATGTTATGTGTCAATTTTGTCTAAGTAAAGCTGATGTATAAAAAAGAAAAAAATGATATAGGAGTTAATCATAGGAGCTATATCCTTAAATAGTGAAAAATATCCAATGCCCAGTGTTGTGAGTTGAATTGTGTCCCCCATAAAGACATATTTAAGTCCTACCATCTGGTACCTGTGGACTTGTCCTTCTTTGGAAATAGGGTCTATGCAGATGTAACCAAGTTAAGAAGAGGTTTGTGGTGGATTATGGTAGTCTCTAATACAATGACTGATATCCTTAGAAGAAGAAGGAAATTTGTATACAGACACACACAGAGAGGGAGAGTGCACCACGTGATGATGGAGACTAAGATGAAGCCAGGGTCTGGATCAGTTAGTGAGAGGAACCACAGGCAGGAGTACAATGAACAGAAAACAGAAAACGCTGGGAACATTCAGAGTGCCAAGTAGTTTCAAGTGTGTGTGGGGAAGTTTGGTGAGAAATAAAGCTGAAAATGTGGATTAAGAGGCAATTTCTCAGTATCCTGATTTATGTTTGATTTTTCAAATAAATAGTTTAGTGTTTCCACTTGCTTCAACCTAAGCAAATGTGATCTTTGTCAGAACTGCAGAGGGCAGTCTTACACTTGCTACTGGGGATCAGAATCTAAAATGCAAATTCATTCACTCTAAATAGTAACACTTGCTATATATTTTTGGGGTTGCACTACAGATCACCAAAAGCAACTAATCAATTTTGTGAAATCGTTAACAAAACCTATTGTTACTGGTGTCAGTGAGAAAAACTCTGGCTGATTAACAAAATGTTCACATTTCAGGCTGACCCTTTAGTATCATGCAACATACTCCCTGAGATCCCATTGTGTAAACTGTTTCATAGTGACCAGAGTGATAAATATTAGTCCTATTTTATGAGTGAGGAAATGGATACAGAGTGAGACAATGGCTCAATGGCATTTATACAATGAATCAAAGACAGGACCAAAACAACCAATTTTTGTGAAATCTATCTGGTTTCAAGAAGATTGAAAATGCATCCCTTTTTCAATCGGTGGTAGCATTTGAACACAGCTAAAGACCCCTTGTAAATCAAATAATTTGTTTCTTCTATAAATAATAATAATAATTACTCCCATACACATAAGTGCTTTCACATGCACTACCTCATTTGATCCTCACAGCAAACCCATATGGGAGACAGTGAACATATAAGTATCCTCATTTTACAGATCGGAAAACTGAAACTCAGATACTATGAGTTGCTTTCCCAAAGTTATAAAGCCGGTCAGTAATAAATTTGGAACTAAATTAGAACTTAGGCTTTTCATTGCCTTGTCCAGTGCCATTTGTACTATGCCCACTACCTCCTTTAGTTTAACATAATTTAACACTTTCCATCAGGTTTAAAAGAGTCCTAAAAACAGCTTTACAAGTATTTATCACTATACAAGCCCTCATTAAGGATTAAAGCCCATCACATTTAGTTAAAAAATACAACTATAAATTTTGTCTAATATTCTTATTCATTGATCTGAGTATTCTCTGAAATTAACAAGAAAACTGCACATAAGGAAAGGGTATAGATATTTTTGTCATTGTTATTAAGAGAGCCAGTGGGCTAGACAAATAAAGGTAGCATTTTAGTTGTAGGTCTGGGTCATTTTGTTCCCTGATTATAACATAGAACACTGAGCATTCACCCTCAAATTATTGGAGCAAAGTGTGTCACTAGGAAAGAAAGGTTGTTAAAAAGAAAAGATGATATTTTTATTGGTGGGAGTTATGATGCTTGCTTTAGTAATTCAGATTTGATACTGCAAATATTATTTTTGCCAGCACTTTTTCAAAATATTGATGATAAGAATGCCAATTTAGGATGGAGTGGATATAGTTCTATTTAAATTATTCTCCCTCTAAAACTCTCCTTCATTCTAGGAAAGAGTCCAATTCTGACAATCTCATGTGTTCTAGGGTGCAGAATCTTTCATTTGAAGAGCATGAAAGCAGTCCTAAAGGGCTCTTAAAAAAGGACAGGAGCCTGGGAGGGAAAATTCAAAATGTTGGCAAGGAGACAAATAAAATACACTTCAGTTTTAACAAAATACAAAATATTGTGAAACTGTGTCTTAGAGATTCTTCCCGTGTAATTTAAAAAACATTGGCCTGTGTTCACAAAGGAGGAATGCTTACCCCTAACCTTCAAATAATAAGTATTCAAAATGTCCTTTTCACGAATATTCTCATTCATAAGTTTAGACTTGTTGTTTTTATTAGCCAAACAACATTTGAATATTTTGGGAAAAGGGAAAAATAAAACTGTTTTTATCTTCCATCCTATTTTAAGTGAAATAATTGAAATGATTATCTTCCATTCATAATTTGAAAAGTCTCTAGTTAATAGATTTGGGGAGAATGGAGGATGGGATTCACATTTCTAAAGAAGCTCATTTGAAGCCTAAATGTGTAGCTAGGTGAGAGTTTATTTTTATTCAGAATAAAAAGTAAAAAGAGACATAGGTCCTCTTCTACTGCCTAACTTCTCCACTTGTATTTTTCCTCTCATCATGCCCATGGGATTGTCTTATATACTAAAGAATGTGCATTGGTCAGAACTCTTCCTAGTTCATGAGTAATAATATCTCATTGGTCCAGAATGAATATAGCAAGTAATGAAAAGCGTCTTGTTTCTCCTAGAATTGACTGTGTTACCGGCTTTTTCCCTTAAGGGAGTTAGAACTGGATTTATTAATGTTGGCTTTAGCCAAAGTCTCATGATTCCAGAGTTCTACAATAAGTCTCTGCTTCTGAAAGTTTCTGTGGATATAATCTTATTTACGTAAGTGAACTACTGAGAGAAGGGAAAATAATCCTTAAATACAGAGGCATAACATGTAGGACAAAAAGATCAATGAGTGAATATTAATGAATATTAAGGTAAATCCTAATAAAAATGCTAGATATAAGAGTATGCCTGGCCTATTGTTATTAGTTATAACTATGCAAATAATGTATATTGTTAGGAAGGCTTCACTCTCTTTCTTTGACATAAGATGAGCTAATGTATTCATTTCAAAACTGAATTTGGCAGTAGGTGAGTCTCTAAGATTTCATGACAGAAAGAAAACATATTAAATTACATCATTTTTAATTATATGACCAATTAAAGGACACATATACAGGACATTCGATAGCAAAGTAAAAAAATACTTTCAATCAGATTTTCAAAAGGAAAGGAAATATTCTCCAAGCGGATGATTCTTTTTGTTTGTTTGTTTGTTTATTACGGTAACATTGGCTTCTAACATTGTATAAATTTCAGGTGTACATCATTATACTTCTATTTCTGCATGGATTACATCATGTTCTCATGTTGACCACCCAAATACTAATTACAATCCATCACCACACACATGTGCCGAATTATCGCTTTCACCCTCCTTCCTCCCGTCTTCCCCTCTGGTAACCACCAAGCCAATCTGTCTCTATGTGTTTGTTTATTGTTGTTATTATCTACTACTTGGTGAGTGAGATCATACAAGATGATTCTTATAAGAGTATTTCATTAAAAATGAGGGGATTTCTGTGAGGAGACTGTAATGAGATAATTTCAAAATGTACCTCTATGTAGTTAATTGTTTTGATATGTTGAATGGAGTTACTTAAGGTAGATCACAAAAATGTTGGTAAACACCTACCAAATACAAGGGTCATTTAACATAGGTTTGTCTTTATGGCATTAAGTGATCAACAGTTTCAAATATTCCTGACTGTTTGTAGTACAGAAAATACAATTTGTTGTCTGTATAAAGTCATCAAGGTAAATATTAAAAAGAAAGCATGCTAGGATGCAATCTTGGCTAACACTGTTGGAGATTGGAATCATCTTTCTACCTAATTTCATTGCAATCATGATACTGTGAAAATTATTCCAAAGAAGAATCTATAGCCTAGAATCTATTCTAAGGTTGTACAATTTTACTCATATCTTATTTTTTCTCTGAAAATAAGAGTGGTAATAGATTGATCAGTGACAAACATAACCTGATTTTTAAAAATATTAGTGATTATTTATGCACTTATTATGTACCAGGATGTGTGATAAATATTTTGAATATATTATACTATTTAATTCTTCCATTAATCCTATGAAGTGAAAATTGCAGTATTATAGTGATATCAATTTGCAGACAAGGAAATTGAGGCAAATAAAGAGGTAAAATAACAAACAAATAACTGTCTAGTAAGAGGCTGTACCAAGTCATAAGCTCATTTTTGTCTTGCCCCCAAATTTATTTCCTCTGGAAGAGACTATAACAGAAAATCACCAGTTCCTTGTAGAAGATAGTAGTTTGAAAAATTTAGACTAACTTTTTTATGAAAACTGGCATGAAGTTTTTAAGGAATCCCTAAAGGACTTAATGGTCCCTAATGTAAGGTAAAAGTAAAATCCTCTTTAAAAATTAAGTACGACATCAGGCAAATGGCAAATTAGGAAGCCCCAGGTCCTTATTACCCCATGAAAACATAAAAAAACAACTAGAGACTGGCTAAAATAATTTAATAGGAGCTCTGGAAAATGGTCAAAGTCTAGAGCAATCAAGTAAATATCCAATTAAGAAACAGCCACATTCAAAAATGTAAAAAATTTCATAACATTTTTACTCACCTTTGTCCTATGCCTCACTGATGCAGTGTGGTCTTGGTCTAGAGGAGGTGGCAACCCAGTTCCAAATTCACTCTCTCAAACATGAGGGACCAGGGCATACCCTATCTTTCAAAGTTGTTGCTGGTGTGTGGGTTGCTTGAGAGACTAGTTTCTGTTTTGACTTACTCAGAAATTAGGAGATGAAAGTGATACAGTATAGATATCAGGTTGAGAAAAGTGGCAGAAAGCAGTGGGCACTGCTTGTAAAATCTGCAGGGAGAGTACAGATCTGCAGATGCCTGGGCCTAGGGATTACTAGTAGAGACATACAATAAAACCTCTAAGGCCCAGAGGAGAAGCTGGTGTGAGACTCTTTGGAAAATTAAGACATACAAAAGCAGGAATGTATATGGGGCAATTGCAGAAGCCACACACAGGCATGCAAAAGCACACAGAGGTGCAGGCAACACATGTTCAGAAAAGACTTGAAATGGCCTTAAGGCTTCACAACAGGCTGATATCAAGGCTTAAATAACACCCAGCTAATAAGTTGAGAACTGTCCTTGCACAGAGCCAATATGCCTATACTGGGAGAAGTGGCTTTTTTTTTTCTTTCCAAATGCTCAATTAAAAAAGTCACAGGGCAAATAAAAAAAAACAGGAAAGCATGGCCCACTCAATGGAAGAAAATAAATTGGCAGAAACAATCCCTGATGAAGCACAGACATGAGACTTACCAGAAAAAGACTTTAAAGCAACTGTTTTAAAGATGCTCAAAGAACTAAAGAGAAACACAGATAAAGAACTAAAGGAAATTAGAAAAACAACACATGAACCAAATGATGACTCCAACAAACAGATATAAGTTATAAAAAGATACTAAACAGAAATTTTGGAGCTGAAAAATACAATAACTTAATTGAAAAATTCACTAGAGAAGTTCAACAGCAGATTTGATGATAAGGCAGAAGAAAGAATTAGAGGACTTAAAGATAGGACATTTGAAATTACGGAGGCTGAGGAGCAGGAAAAAAAAATGAGTGATGAAAAGTGAACAGAGACTAAGGTACTTATAGAAGATCATATAGTGGACCAATATATGCATTGTAGGAGTTCCAAAAACAGAAGAGAGAAAGGGGCAGAGAGCTTATTTGAAGAATTAATAGCCCAAACTTCCCAATAAGACATAAATATACAAAGCCAAGACATCAGTGAACTCCAAGTAAGACAGAGCCCAAAAGACCCACATCTAGACCCAATATAATCAAGATATCAAAATGCAAAGACAGAGAATTTTGAAAGCTTCGAGAGAAACATGGCTTGTCATGTACAAGACATCCTCAATAAGATTATCAGTGGATTTCTCAGCAGAAATCTTGGCAACCAGAAGGCAGTGGGATAATATATTTAAAGTGGTGAAAGAAAAAAAAAAACCTGTCAACTGAGAATTCTATATTTAGCAAAACTATCCTTCAAAAATTAGAGAGAAATTAGGATATTCCCAGATACTGAAAAGCTGAGATACCTTATTACCACTAGAACTGCCCTATAAAAAATGCTAAAGGGAGTCCTTCAGGTTGAAATGAAAGATGCTAGACAAAAACTTGTAGCCATACAGAGATATGAAGATCTCCAGTAAGGTAAATATATGAGAAAATATAAAAAAACAATTATTGACATAATTTTGACCTGTAATTCCACTTTTTATTTTCTACATAATTAAAAAACAAATGTATAAAAATAATCATAAAACTATGTTGATGCATGCACAATTTATAAAGATGTAATTTGTGATACCAGTAACATAAAGTGGGGGGAGGGAAATGGCACTGTATAGGAGTAGAATTTTTGTGTGCAGTTGAAGACAAGTTGGTATCAATCCAAAATAGATTGTTATAAACTTAGGGTATTAGATGTAATGCCCATGATAACTGCAAGGAAACGTCTATGTAATATACACAACAGGAAATGGGAAGGGAAGCAAAATGTGTCAGTACAAAATCAACAAAACATAAAGGAATGCAATAATGGAGGAAATAAGTGACAAAAGACTATCTGTAAATACACAGAAAACAAATAACACAATGGCCAAAGTAAGTCATTCCTTATCAGTAATTGCTTTCAATGTAAAAGGATTAAATTGCACAATCAAAAGACAGTCTCCAATCAAAGTCAACATATGAATTTGGTGGAGACAAAATTAATTCCATAACAGAAGGCAACTCCCTCAATATGATAAAGGCCATATATGAAAAACTCATAGCTAAAATCATAATAGTGAAAGATAAATCTTTACCCCTAACATTAGAAACAAGACAAGATGCCTGCTTTCACCGCTTCTTGTCAAAGTATTATTGGAAATTCTAGACTGAGCAGTTAGGCAATAAAAAGAAATAAAAGACATCCAAACTGGAAAGGAAGAAGCAAAGTTAAGCCTCTATTCACAGAAGAGATGTTCTTACATATGGAAAATTCTAAAGATACCACAAAAAACTGTTAGAATTAATGAACAAACTCAGTAAAGTTTCAGGATACATACAAAAATCAGTTGTACTTCTATAAACTAACAATGAATAATCCAAAATGGAAAGTAGGGAAACAATTCCATTTACAGTAGCATCAAATAGAATAAAATATTAAGGAATAAACTTTACCAAGGATGTGAAAAACTTGTGCACTGAAAATTTCAAAACACGGCTGAAATTAAAGAAAATAAATAAATGGAAAGACACTCTGCATGTATGGATTGGAACACTTGAAATTATTAAGATTTCAATACTACCTGAAGTGATCTACAGATTCAATGCAATTCCTATCAAAATCCCAATGATGATTTTTGCAGAAATAAAAAAAAAAATTCATTCTAAAATTCATAGAGAAGCTCAAGGGACCTTGAATAGCCAAACCAATCTTGAAAAAGAACAAAGTTGGAGTTCTCATACTTTCTGATTTGATAACTTACTACAAAGCTACTATAATCAAAACAGTGTGATACTGGCATAAAGACAGACATATAGACCAAAGGAGTAGAGTAAAGAAGACAGAAATAAACCCTCTTATATATGGTCAAATAATTTCAACAAGGTTGGCAAGACCATTCAATGGAGGAAAAGACAGTCTATTCAACAAATGATGCTGGGAAAACTGGATATCCACATGCAAAAAAATAAGGTCGACCCATACCTTACACCATATACAAAAGTTAGCTCAAAATGGATCAAAGACATAAATGTTAACCCTTTATCAGATGTGTAGTCTGAAATACTTTCTCCAGTTCCATAGGTTATCTTTTTATTTTATTGATTGTTTCTTTTGCTGTGCAGAAGCTTTTTAGTTTGATGTAGTCCCACTGTTTATTTTTTATCTTGTTGCCTGTGCTTTAGATGTCATATCCAAAAACTCATTGCCAAGACCAATTTCAAGGAGATTATCTCCTATATTTTCTTTTAGGAGATTTATGGTTTCAGGTCTTACTTTTAAGTCTTTAATCCATTTTGAGTTAATTGCTGTGAGTAAGTTAGGATAGAGGCCTAATTTTGTTCTTTTGTGGGAATAGCCAATTTTCCTAGGAGCATTTATTGAAGAGACTGTCTTTTTTCCATTGAGTATTCTTGGCTCCCTTGTCAAATATTTGTTCAGCATATATGCATAGGTTTATTTCTGGACTCTTGATTGTGTTTCATTCACATATGTGTCTGTTTTTATGCCAGTACCATACTGTTCTGATGACTTTTTGGTGGAGTTTGAAATCAGATATGTCATGCTTCCTGCTTTGTTTTTCTTTCTTAGGGTTTTTCTGTGGTTCCCTACAAATTTTAGGGTTGTCTTTTCTTTTTCTGTGAAAAATGCCATTGTAATCTTAATAGGGATTTCAATGAATCTATAGATGGCTTGGATATTATAGACATTTTAACAATATTAGAAGTTCCAATCCATGAACACAGGATATTTTCCCATTTATTTGTATCTTCTTCAATTTCTTTTATCAACATCATAATTTTTAGTGTACAGACTTCTCATCTCCTTGGTTAAATTTATTCCTAAGTATTTTATTGTTTGATGCTATTTTAAATGTAATAGTTTTTTTTTTTATTTCCTTTTTCAGATAATTTGTTGTTAGTGAATAGAAACAATACTGATTTTGGTATTCTGCAATTTTACTGAATTTGTTGATTAGGTTTAACAGTTTTTTGTTGGTGTCTTTAGGATTATCTATATAAAAAATAATCTGTAAATAGACAAATTTTCTTCTTCCTTTCTGATTTGGGTGTCTTTTACTGCTTTTTCATGCCTGATTGCTCTAGCTAGGACTTCCAGTACTATGATGAATAAGAGTGGTGAGAGTGGGCACCCTTATCTTGTTCATGATCTTAGAAGGAAAGCTTTAAACTTTTCATCATTGAGTATGATGTTAGCTGTGGGTTTGTAATATATGGTCTTTCTTATGTCTAGGTACATTCCTGTATACCTAACTTGTTGAGGGCTTTGATCATGAATGGATGTTGAGTTTGTCAAAGGCTTTTTCTGCAGCTATTGAGATGATCATATGATTTTTATCTTTCATTCTACTAATATGGTGTATCACATTTATTGATTTGCATATATTGGACTGTCCTTGCATTCCAAGGATGAATACAACTTGATCATGATGTATGATTCTTTTAATGTACTGTTGAGTTTGGTTTGCTTATTTTGTTGAGAATTTTTGTATCTATACTTATCAGGGATATTGTCCTGCAGTTGTCTTTTCCTGTAGTGTCCTTGTGTGGCTTTGGTATCAGCGTAATGCTGACCTCATAAAATGAGTTTGGAGTGTTCACTCATCTTTAACATTTTGGAAGAGTTTGAGAAGAATTAGCCCTAATTTTTTAAAAAAAAATTTGTTAAAATTCACCAGAGATACCATCCGGTACTGGGCTCTCTTTTTGAGAGGTTTTTAATTACTAATTAAATGTCCTTACTCATTATTGGTCTCTTCAGATTTTCTATATCCTCATGATTCAGTCTTGGTAGGTGGTAAATTTCTAAGAATTTGTGTATTTCTTCTTGGTTCAATTTTTTGTTCATAGTACATTATTACGGTACTTCTTATTTCTGGAGTTGAGTTGGAATGTCTACTTTTTCATTCACAATTTTGTTGATCCTTTCTTTTTTTGTTAGTCTCCCTAAAGATTTGTCAATTTTGTTTATCTTTTCAAAAAACCAGCTCTTAGTTTTTTAAATCTTTCCTATTGTTCTTATGTTCTCTGTTTTACTTATTTCTGCTTTAATCTTATTAATTGCTTCCATCTGCTAACTTTGGTCTTAGTTCTCTTTTTTTTCTAGTTTCTAGTGGTATAAACTTAGGTTGTTTACTTGAGGACTTTCTTTTTTCTTGATGTATGGCATTATCATTATAAACTTCATTCTAAGAATTGCTTTTGCTATGTTCCATAAGTTTTGGTATGTTATGTTTCCATTTTAATTTGTCTCAGGAAACTTTTATTTCTTTTTTAATTTTTTCTTTAATCCACTGGTTGCTCAAGGGTGTGTTGTTGGATATCCATATATTTGTGAGTTTTCCAGTTTCCTCCTGTTATTGGTCTCCAGTTTCATACTATTGTGGTAAGAAAAGATACTTGGTATGATTTCCATCTTCTTGAATTTGCTAAAACTTTTTTGTTGCCTAACATATGACCTTTCTTAGGAAATGTTCTATATGTGCTTAAGAAGAATGTATTTTCTGCAGCTATTGGATGTAATGTTCTGTATACGTATATTAGGTTAATTTTCTCTATAGTGTAGTTAAAATACACTGTTTCCTTATTAATTTCCTGTCCGTATGATCTGTCCTTTGTTGAGAGTGTGATATTAAAGTTTCCAACTATTATTGTATTGCTGTTTATGTCTCCTTTTGTTTTTGTATTTGCTTAGTATATTTAGATGTTCTGATGTTAGGTTCCTAAAAATTTGCAGTTGTTATATCTCCTGGATGGATGGACCTCTTTGTCATTTGATAGACCTTCTTTGCCTCTTTGGACAATTTTTAGTTTAAAGTCTATTTTGCTGAAAAAAGTATAGCTACTCCTGCTTTCTTCTGGTTACCATTTGCTTAAAACAATACCTTTGGGCCAGCCCCGTGGCTTAGCAGTTAAGTGCGTGTGCTCCACTACTGGCGGCCTGGGTTCGGATCCCTGGCGCACACCGATGCACCACTTCTCTGGCCATGCTGAGGCCACGTCCCACATACAGCAACTAGAAGAATGTGCAACTATGACATACAGCTATCTACTGGGGCTTTGGGGGGAAAAAGGAGGAGGATTGGCAATAGATGTTAGCTCAGAGCTGGTCTTCCTCAGCAAAAAGAGGGGGATTAGCATGGATGGTAGCTCAGGGCTGATCTTCCTCACACAAAAAAACAAACGAAAAAAACCAAAAAACAATACCTTTTTCCATTCCTTCACTCTCAGTCTACATGTATCTTTAAAGCTAAAGTGAGTCTCATATAGGAAGCACATCATTTGATCTTCTTTTTTAAATCCATTCAGCAATTCTATGTCTTTTCTTTGGATAATTTAATCCATTTACTTTTAAAATAATTATTGATAGGTAAGGACTTGCTATTGCTATTTTGTTAACTGTTTTCTGACTGTTTGTAGATCTTTTATTCCTTACTTCTTATCTTGCTGTCTCTTTTTGTGATTTGATGACCCTTTTGTAGTGGTATGCTTTGATTCTTTTATCATCATGTTTTGTGTAACTCTTACAGGTGTTTCTTTGTGGTTACCATGAGTCTTACATAAAATTTCTTCTATTTATACATTATATTTTAATCTGATAAGAACTTAACTTTAATAAAATACATAAACTTTACACTTTTACTCTCTCCTCCTCACATTTTAGATTACTAATGTTACAATTTACATATTTTTATATTGTATATCTAATAACAAATTACTATAGTTATGGCTACTTTTAATACATTTGTTTTGTCATTTTTAAACTATGTTTGTAAATGAATTATACACAACCATTACAATATTAGAGCATTTGACTTGACTCTGTATTTACCATTACCAGGGAGCTTTACACCTATATTCATATGTTTTTACAATATTAATTAACACCCTTTTATTTATGCTTGAAGAACTCCATTTAGCATTTCTTTTAAGGCTATTCTAATGACGACAAACTTCTTCAGCTTTTGGTTGTTAGGGAAAATCTTTATTTTTCTTTGATTTTGAAAGACAATTTTGTTTGTCTTTTCAAAAAAACGGCTCTTAATTTTGTTGGTACTTTTTGTTGTTTTTGTGGTCTCTATTTCATTTATTTCAGCTCTGATCTTTATATTTCCTTCTTTCTAACTTTGGGCTTAGTTTGTTCTTTTTCTTGTTACTTAAGCTTCAAAGTTAGGTTGTTTATTTGAGATCTCTTTTTTCTTAACATAGGTGCTTATTGTGATAAACTTCCTTCTTTCAACTGCTTTTGCAGCATCCAATAAGTTTTGGTATGGTGTGTTTCCATTTTTGTTTATGTCAATATATTTTTTATTTTCCTTTAGATTTCTTCTTAGACCCATTTATTGCTTAGGAGTGTGTTTTTTAATTTCTACATATTTGCAAAGTTTTCTGTTTTCCTCTTGTTGTTGATTCTTATTTTCATACCATTGTGGTCAGAAAAGATACTTGGTATGATTTCAATCTTCTTAAATTTGCTAAGACTTGTTTTGTGGCCTATCATATGATCTATCCTGGAGAATGTTCCATGTGTACTTGAGAAGAATGTGCATTCTGCTGCTGTTGGATGGAATATCTTATATATGTCTGTTAGGTTCGTTTGGGCTAGAGTAGGATTCAATCAAATTCTGTTTATGTATGGATACCAGATTTCTATTGTTGAAGGGGGAACCAAAACAAAAGATGTCTTATGCCACCATGATGTTGACATCACCCCCACTAAGATCATTAATATTTGTTCCGACTTTTTCTTCTCATTCTCACTACCATGGTTTAAACTTTCAGCATTTCTTCTTTGGAATTCTGCAACAGCCTCTTAACTATACCCTTATCTCCAGCCTTCCTCATTTCAATTGACTTTTTAAATTGCAGTCTGAGTAATTTACCTAATCCAATCGTGGAAATCCCCTCCAGTGTTTCTTCAATAGTGTGCAGGATAAATTCTAAACTCCTTAGAATGACATTCAAAGCCATTCATAATTTGGAAGCATGCTTCCATTTCAGGTTCATATTAATACACTGTTTTCACAATGTAGGCTCCCGTTGCTATGAATTACTTGATAATCCCCACCCACCATGTTCTCAGTCTGATTCTTGCTTCTGTACAAGCCAACATGATGCTTCACCCACCTAAAATACATATTTAATGCTTTCTTTAAGATGTTCAGATTTCCTTCTGGGAAGCCTACCCTGAAGTACTCCCTCACAACAGACTCTTTCAGTCTGAGTTATACGCCCTTCCTCTGTGCTTTCCTCTACTGCAGCATTACAACACTAAATATAAATATCTTTCTCTTACAGTAGATTTTGAGCTTCTTGGGTGTACAGACTTGTCATATTTGTTTTTATATCTTCAATGCATAGCACAATATCTGGCAAATAGTTGATGCTCAATACATTTTGTTGAGTGAATACATGCCCAATATATTGGAAGGTGAAGAGGAAAATTTTAATTCAAGTGCCAAAGCCCTCATGGAATGTAAAAAAATGTTCTGGAGGTTAATTGATGATTAAGATTATGCTAAGGGTGATATAACCAGCTAGAATGACACTTATAAGTGAATCATAATGAATGGTCTAAAAAACATTCACAGAGAGCAATGGTTTTCAACATTCCTTGGGCATTAGATCACTTGAGATATGGAGCTTTTAAAAAATAAAGTACATGGATTCCATTCACAGAGATTCAGTTTCAATTGGTCTAGAGTGAGATCCAGGTATTGTTAATTTTTTAAGTTCCTGAGTAATTGTATTGGGCATTGTATTAGTTTACTATGTCTCCCATAACAAAATACCATAGGCTCGGTGGTTTAAACAACAGAAAAGAATTTTCTCACACTAATGGAAGCTACAAGTCCAAGGTCAAGGTATCAGCACATTTGGTTTCTTCTGAGGTCTCTCTTCTAACCTAGCAGAAGGCCACCTCTCACTGTGTCCTCACATGGGCTTTTCTCTGTGTTTTCACATCCCTGGTGTCTCTTTGTATATTGAAATTTCCTCTTCTTATAGGGATAGATTGAATTAGGGGCACCCTAATTGCCTCATTTTAACTTAGTCACTTCTTTAAAGACCTGTCTTTAAATATAGTCACATTCTGATATACTGTTGCAGGGCTGCAACAGATTAATTTTTGTGTAGACACAATTTAGCCCATAGCAGGCACCTATTGAAGAGGGTAATTAACATTCTCTTTTTCTTGGCCTATTTTTCTTTACAGATTCATTGATATTTAATTAACATGAAATAAATTGCACATATTTACATTGTACATTTTGATGAGTATTGAGGTAAGTATATATCTGTTAAATTATCACCTCAATCAAGATACTGAATATATTGAACACTCCCAACAGTTTCCTCTTGTAACTTTGTAATCCATCCCTTCTCTGCTCCTCCATGCTCCCAGGCAACCACTGATTTGCCTTCTATCACTATAAATTAGTTTGAATTTTCTAGAATTTTATTTAAAAGTTGTCATATACCATGCACATTTTTGTCTGGTTTCAGCCTAATTCAGGATAAATTTTTGATATTTATCCATATCATTACACATATCAATAGTTCATTCATTTTTAAAATGGGCAGAAGAACTAAACAGACATTTTTCCAGAGGACATCAAAATGTCAGACACATGAAAAGATTCTCAACATCACTAATAATCAGGAAAATGAAAATAAAAACCACAATGAGGTATCAGCTCACACCTGTTAGAATGGCTATCAACAAGACAAGGGAAAACAGGTACCAGTGAGGATGTGGTGAAAGTGGAACCCTTATACATAGTTGTGCAAATGTAAACTGGTCCAATCACTATGGAAAACAATATGGAGGTTCCTCAAAAATTAAAAATAGATCTATTATAAGATCCAGCAATTCCACTTCTGGGTATATACCCAAAGGAAATGAAAATCAGGTTTTTGGCAAGATATATGCACTCCCAAGTTTATCACAGCATTATTCACAATAGCAAAGATATGGAAACAACCCAAATGCCTATCAACAGATGGCGCAACAAAAAGATGTGGTACATATACACAATGGAATATTATTCAGCCGTGAGAAAGGAGGATGCTTTTCCATTTGACAACATTGATGTATCTTGAGCACATCATGCTAAGAAAGATAAGTCAGAAGAGAAAGACAAGTATTGTATTATATAACTTATATGTGGAATCTAAAAAATTCAAACCTGTAAAAAACAGAGTGAAATGGTGGTTGCCAGGGGATAGGGGGGATAAGAAAGATGGTGTTTAAGGGTACAAACCTGTAAGGAGTAGTAAATGAACCACAAAGATCTAACATACAGTATAATAAATATGGGCAAAAATAGTATACTATAATTATGTAAAGTAATAAATATTGCTACATTGGCAATCATATTACAATATATAAATGTATCAAAGTAATGCACTATACACCTTAAACTTATGTGATGTTACATGTCAAATTTATTCAGTAAAAATAGTTTATTCTTTTAATTGCTGAGTAGCATTTCATTTTATGGATATACCAAAAATTGTTTATCCATTAACTTGTTGATGGACATTGGGGTAATTTCCAATTTTGGTTATTACAAATAAAGCTAGTATGAACATTCTTATACAGGTCTTTTTATACACATATACATATGCTTTCATTTCTCTTGTTTAAGTACCTAAGAATGGAATGACCAGCTCTAATGGTAGGGATTATTTAACTTTATAAGTAAGTGTCAAGTTATTTTCCAAAGTGGCTTTACCATTTGCTATGGACTGAATTTTTGTTTCCCCCTCAAAATTCATATATGTCAAAGCCTCATCCCAAAAGTGATGGTATTTTCAGGTGGGCCCTTTGAAAAGTAATTAAGTCATGAGAGTGGAGTTCTCAGGAATGGGATTAGTGCCCTTATAGGAAGAGATGGTCTCTCTCTCTCTGTCTACCATGTGGGGAAAAAGCGAGAAGGTGGCCACCAGCAAACCAGAAAGAGGGCCCTCAACCAAGAATCAAATGGACTGACCCCTTAATCTTGTACTTCCCAACCTCCAAAACTGTGAGAAATAATTTTTTATTGTTTAAGCCATCTAGTTTATGATAATTGGTTAGAGAAGCCCGAGAGGATTAAGACACAATTTTACATTCCCACCATCAGTTGCTTCATACCCTTGTCAACACTTGGCATGGTCAGACTTTATAATTTGAAAAAATTACATTTTAGTTGAGTTCTAGTAGTATCTTGCCATGGTTTTAATTTTCATTTCCCTAATGTATAGTGATGTTGAGCATCTTTTCATTCACTATTTGTCTTCCTTACATCTTCTATTGTAATGTGTCTTTTAAAATCTTTTTTTCTCTATTTTTTTGATTGGATTATTCGCCTTCTTATTATTGAGTTGTAGGCATTCTTTGTAAATTCTAGACGTAAGTTCTTAGTTGGATATGTGCTTTTTAAGTATTTTTTCCCAGTCTATGGCTTGCCTTTTCATGTTCATAACAGTGTCATTTTGAAGACTCAAAATTTTTAATTTGGAAAAATCCAATTTTTAATTTTTTGTAGTTTATGCTTTTTGTGGCCAATTTAAGAAATCTTTGCCAAATTCAATGTCACTGAGATATTTTCCTACATTTTAGTCTAGAAGTTTTAGAATTTTAGTGCTTATGTTTAGGTCTATGATCATTTTGATTTTTGTATATGATCTGAGATAAGGGTCTATGTTTTACTTTATTTATTAATTTATTTAGTTTTCATGTGCATATTCAATTATTCCATCACTATTGTTTTAACAGATCACCCTTTGCCATTTGAATTGCTTTAAGACCACTATTGAAAATCAATTTACCATATATCTGTTTGTCTGTTAACGTACACTTTATTCTGTTTCATTGATTTATATGTCTATCTTTACACCTTTTAAGGCAGTATTCTTTTTTTATTGAGGTAAAATTAATATATAACATTATGTAAGTTTTAGGGGTACAACAAAGGTCAGCCTCTGTATACACTACAAAATGTCCACCACCAAAAGTCTAGTTACCATCCATCACCATACAATTGACCCCCTTCACCTATTTTGCCTGCCTTCCAATCTCTTTCCCCTCTGGTAACCACCAATCTGTTTTCCATAACTATGAGTTTGTTTTTGTTCTGTTTGTTTTATTTTTTTAGATTCCACATATGAGTGAAATCATACTATATTTCTGTTTCTCTGTCTGACTTATTTCACTTAGCATAATACCCCCAAGGTCCATCTATGTTGTTGAAAATGGCAAGATTTCCTCCTTTTTATCACTGAGTAGTATCCCATTGTGTATTATATATATATGTGTATATATATATGTGTGTATATAAATTAATGTTTCTGTAGTTTTTGGATAAATACCCAGAAGTGGACTAATTAGATCATATGATAGTGCTATTCTTAACTTTTTGAGGAACCTCCATACTGTTTTCCATAGTGACCGCATCAATTCACATTCCCACTAACAGTGCAAAAGTGTTTCCTTTTCTCCACATCCTCTTCAACACTTGCTATTTCTTTTTGATAGTAGCCATTGTGTGTGAAGATAGCAGCCATCCACACACCACAAGAACAGTTGTGAAGTGAAATCTCATTCTGGTTTTGATTTGCATTTCCCCAATAATTACTGATATTGAACATCTTTTCATATGCCTGTGGCGATCTGTATGTTTTCTTTGGAAAAATGTCTATCTAGTTCCTCTTCCCCTTTTTTAATTGGGTTGTTTTTTTGTTGTTGAGTTTTATAGCTTTTCATATGTTTTGAATATTAATCCATTGTTTGATATGTGATTTGCAAATATCATCTCCCATTCAGTAGGTTGACTTTTCATTTTGATGATGCTTTTTTTTACTGTGCAGAAAATTTTTAGTTTGATGTAGTCCCATCTATTTATTTTTGCTTATGTTTCTCTTGTGTTTGGAGTCAGATCCACAAAAAACATCACTAAGACCTATGTTAAGGAGCTTGCCACTTATGTTTTCTTTAAGGAATTTTATGTTTTCAGGCCTCACATTCAAGTCTTTAATCCGTTTTTAATTTATTTTTATATATGGTGTAAGATAGTGGTCCAGTTTCATTCTTTTGAATGTAGCTGTCCAGTTTTCCCAATACTATTTATTGAAGAGACTATCCTTTCTCCATTGTATGTTTCTGTCTCCTTTGTCATAAATTAATTGCCCATATATGTGTGGGTTTATTTCTGGGCTCTCAATTCTGTTCCATTGATCTATGTGTCTGTTTTTATGCCAATACAATACTGTGTGATTACTATAGCTATGTAGCATAGTTTGAAATCAAGGATCATGATACCTCCAGCTTTGTTCTTTCTCAAGGTTGCCTTGGCTATTCAGTCTTTTGTGGTTTCATGCAAATTTTAGAATTATTTGTTCTAGTTCTGTGAAAAATGTCATTGAAATTTTGATCGGGACTGCATTGAATCTGTAGATTGCTTTGGGTACCATGGACATTTTAACAATATTAATTTTTCCAATCCAAGAGCATGGAATATCTTCCCATTTATTTGTGTTTTCTTCAATTTCCTTCATCAGTGCCTTATAGTTTTCAGTGTACAGATTTTTTACCTCCTTGGCTAAATTTATTCCTAGGTATTTTATTATTTTTGATGCAATTGTAAATGAAATTGTTTTCTTGATTTCTCTTTATGATATTTTGTTATTTGTGTATAGAAATGCAACAGATCTTTGTATATTGATTTTGTAGACTGCAACTTTACTGAATTATTTTATTGATTCTAACAATTTTTTGGAGGAATCTTTAGTTTTCTGTATATAGTATCATGCCATCTGCAACTAGTAACAGTTTACTTCTTCCTTTCTGATATGGATGCCTTTTATTTATTTTTCTTGTCTAATTGCTATGGCTAGGACTCTCAATACTATATTGAATGAAAGTATTGAGAGTAATCATCCTTGTCTTGTTCCTGATCTCAGATGAAAAGCTTTCAACTTTTCACTGCTGAGTATGATATTAGCTGTGACTTTTTCAGATATGGCTTAAGGCAATATTCTTGATTACTGTAGCTTTATAATAAGTCTTGAAATTAGGTAGGTAGTCTAAGTCCTCTAATTGTTGTTCCATTTTTTCAAAATTGTTTAGTTTTTCAGTTTCCATATAAAATTTAAAACGAGTTTCTTGATTTCTACAGAAGAAAGCTGGTATTTTAATTGAGATTGCATTTACTGTATTGATCAACTTGAGGAGAATTAATATCACAGCAACATTCAGTAGTCCAATCCATGACCACATACTATATTTTCATTTATTTAAGTCTTCTTTAATTTATTTCCACAATGTTTTCTATTCATCATTATATCAGTCATGCATATCTTTTATCAAATTATCCTTGAACATTTCATTTTCTAATATTATTTTATTGAGGTCAAATTGGTTTACAACATTGTGTAATTTCAAGAGGACTGAATCTTGCTCACCCCCAACAGTCTAGTTTCTATGCATCACGATAGATATGTGTCCCTTTAGCCCTTCCCCCCACCCCCTTCCACTCTGGTAACCACTAATATGTTCTCCTTCTCCATATGTTTATTTATCTTCCACATATGAGTGAAATCATATGTTTGTCTTTCTCTCTCTAGCTTATCTTGCTTAATGTAATACCCTCAAAGTCCATCCATGTTGATGCAAATGGCACAATTTTGTCTTTATGGCTGAGTAGTATTCCATTGTATGTATATATCACATCTTCTTTATTCATTCATCCATAGAAGGACACTTGGATTGCTTCCACATCTTGGCTATTGTGAATAATCCTACAATAAACATGGAATGCAAAAATCTCTTTGTATTTTTTTGTGAGGAAGATCAGCCCTGAGCTAACATCCATGCTAATCCCCCTCTTTTTGCTGAGGAAGACCGGCTCTGAGCTAACATCTATTGCCAATCCTCTTCCTTTTTTTCCCCCAAAGCCCCAGTAGATAGCTGTATGTCATAGTTGCACATTCTTCTAGTTGCTGTATGTGGGACGTGGCCTCAGCATGGCCAGAGAAGCGGTGCGTTGGTGTGCGCCCGGGATCTGAACCCGGGCTGCCAGTAGTGGAGTGCACGCACTTAACTGCTAAGCCACGGTGCTGGCCCCTCTCTTTGTATTATTTATTTCAGGTTTTTTTGATAAATATCCAGTATTGGGATAGCTGAATCTTATGATATTTCTATTTTTAATTTTTTGAGAAATCTCCATATCTTTTTCCATAGTGGCTGCACCAGTTTGCATTTCCACCAACAGTGTATAAGAGCTCCCTTTTCTCCCCATCTTCTCCAGCATTTGTTAATTTTTGTCTTGTTAATTCTAGTCATTCTGACGGGTGTAACGTGACATCTCTTGTAGTTTTGATTTGCATTTCCCTAATAATTAGCAAGGTTGACCATGTTTTCATGTGCCTATTGGCCATCTGTATATCTTTGGAAAAATGTCTTCATATCCTCTGCTCATTTTTTGATCCAGTTGTTTGTTTTTTTGTTGTTGAGTTTTGTGAGTTCTTTGTATATTTTGGAAATTAACCCCTTGTCAGATATATGATTTTCAAATATGTTCTCCTAGTTGGGGGGTTGTTTTTACATTTTCTTCCTGGTTTCCTTTGCCTTGCAGGGGCTTTTTAATCTGACGTAGTCCCATTTGTTAATTTTTTCTTTTGTTTCCCTTGCCTGAGTAGACATGGTATTCAAAAAGATACTGCTAAGACCAATGTAGAAGTGCATACCGCCTATGTTTTCTTCTAGAAGTTTTATGGTATCAGGTCTTACATTCAAGTCTTTTATCCATTTTGAGTTAATTTTTGTGTATGGTGTATGATAATGGTCTACTTTTCTTCTTTTGCACGTGGCTGTCCAGTTCTCCCAGCACCACTTATTGAAGAGATGTTCATTTCTCCATTGTATGTTCTTGGCTCCTTTGTTGAAGATTAGCTGCCCATAAGTGTGTGGTTTTATTTCTGGGTTTTAAATTCTGTTCCATTGATCTGTGTATCTGTTTTTGTGCCAGTACCATGCTATTTTGAATACTATAGCTTTGTAGTATATTTTGAAGTCGGCGATTGAGATGCCTCCTCCTTTGTTCTGTTTTTCATGGGATTGTTTTTGCTATTCAGGGTCTTTGGTTGTTCCACATAACTTTTAGGATTCTGTGATCTATTTTCATGAAGAATATCATTGGGATTCTGACTGGCATTGCATTGAATCTGTAGATTGATTGGACATTTTAATATGGACATTTTAACTGTGTTTGTTCCTCCAATCCATGAACATGGACTATCTTGCCATTTCTTTATGTCTTCTTTGGTTTCTTTCACTAATGTCTTATAGTTTTCAGTGTATAGGTCTTTAATCTACTTGGTTAAATTTTTTCCTAGATGTTTTATACTTTTTGATGCGTTTCTAAATGGGATCATATTCTTGAATTCTCCTCCTGCTAGTTTTATTAAGGTATAAAATGTAAATGATTTTTGTATATTGATTTTGTATCCTGCAACTTTGTTGTACTCATGAATTATTTCTCATCATTTTCTGGTGGATTCTGCAGGGTTTTCTATATATATAATCATGTCATCCACAAAGAGTGAGATTTTTAATTCTTCTTTTCTAATTTGGATTCCTTTTGTTTCTTTTTCTTGCCCAATTGCTCTGGCCAAACCTGCAGTACTATGTTGAATAAGAGTGTTGAGAGTAGGCACTCTTGTCCTGTTCTTGTTCTCAGAGGGGTGACTTTCAGATTTTTACCATTAAGTATGATGTTGGCTGTGGGTTTGTCATATATGGCCTTTATTATGTTGAGGTACTTTCCTTCTATACCCATTTTATTGAGAGTTTTTATCATAAATGGATGTTGGATCTTGTCAAATGCTTTCTCTGCGTCTATTGAGATGATCATGTGATTTTTATTCTTAATTGTGTTAATGTGGTCTGTCACATTGATTGATTCACAGATGTTGAACCATCCATTCATCCATGGTATAAATTCCACTTGAACATCCTGTATGATCTTTTTAATATTTGCTGTATACGAATTGTTTACATTTTGTTGAGAATTTTTGCATCTATGTTCATCAGCAATATTGGGCTCTAATTTTCCTTTTTTTTCTTGTCCTGTTTGGTTTTGGTGTCAGGGTAATGTTGACCTTGTAGAATGAGTTAGAAAGCATCCTATATTCTTCAATTTTTCAGAGTAGTTTGAAAAGGATAGGTATTAAGTCTTCTTTGAATGTTTGGTAGAATTCACCAGAGAAGCCATCTGGTCTTGTACTTCTGTTTTTTGGGAGGCTTTTGATTGCTGTTTCAAGCTCTTTACTTGTGATTGCTCTATTAACATTCTCCATTTCTTCTCAATTCAGTTTTGGAGGTTGTATGATTCTAAGAATTTATCCATTTTTTCTAGGTTATCCAGTTTGTTGGCATATGGTTTTTCATAATATTTTCATATAATCCTTTATATTACTTTGGTGTCCATTGTTATTTACCCTCTTTCATTTCTGATTTCATTTATTTGAATCTTCTCTCTTTTTTTACTTAGGTAGTCTGGCTAAGAGTTTGTCAATTTTGTTTATCTTCTCAAAGAAACAGCCCTTAGTTTCATTGATACTTTCTAATTTTTTCATAGTCTCTATTTTGTTTATTTCTGCTCTGAATTTTATCATTTCCCTTCTTCAACTGACTTTGGGCTTTGTTTGTTCTTCTTTTTCTATTTCTGTTAGGTGTAGATTACTTATTTGAGATTTATCTTGTTTGTTGAAGTGGGCCTGTATTGCTGTAAATTTCCTTCTTAGTTCTGGTTTTACTGCAACCTATGTGTTGGTATGTTGTGTTTTCATTTCATATTTCTCCAGGAATTTTTTGATTTCTTCACTGATTCAATGGTATTTTTAGTAGCATGTTGTTTAGTCTCCATATATTTGTGACTTGCCCAGCTTTATTCTTGTAGTTGATTTCTAGTTTCATATCATTGTGGTCATAAAAGATGCTTGATATGATTTCAATCTTTTTATATTTATTGAGGCTTGCCTTGTTTCTCAACATATGGTCTATCTTTGAGAATGTTCCATGTGCACTTGAGAATAATATGTATTCTACTGCTTTTGAATGGAATGCTATATATATATCTATTAAGTCCATCTGGTCTAGTGTTTCATTTAAATCCAATATTTCTTTGTTGACTTTCCATCTGGATGATGAATCCATTGATGTAAGTGGGGTGTTGACGTCCCCTACTATTATTGTGTTGCTGTCCATTTCTCCCTTTAGGTCTGTTAATAGTTGCTTTATATACTTTGGGGCTCCTGGGTTAGGTACATACCCGTTCATAAGTGTTATGTCCTCTTTGTGGAATGTCCCTTTTATCATTATATATTGCCCCTAATTGTCTCACATTATCTTTTATATCTTGGAGTTTGCTTTGTCTGATATTAAGTATGGCAACACCTGCTTTCTTTTGCTTGCTATTTGTTTGGAGTATAATCTTCCATTCCTTTCATTCTGAGCCACTGTTTGTCTTTAGAGCTGATATGTGTTTCCTGGAGGCAGCATATATTGGGGTCTTGTTTTTCAATCCATCCAGCCACTCTGTGTCTTTTGAATGATGAATTCAGTTGATTTACAGTTACAGTGATCATTGATTATGAGGGCCTAATACTGCCATTTTTCTCTTGTTTTCTGGCGGTTCTATATTTCCATTGTATCTTTTTCCTTGTCTTTTTGACTGCCATTTCAGTTTGGTGGTTTTCTGTGACAGTTTTCTCAATTTTTTCTTTATTTATGATACGTGGCTCTGCTCTGATTTTTTGTTTAGTGGTTACCATGAGGTTTGTATAAAAGCTCTCGTAGATGAGATAGTTCATTTTGTGATAGCCTCTTAGCTCCATTAACCTAAGCAAGTTCCATCCTTTTTCTCTTCCCTTTCTGAGGTATTCTTGTCACAAATTATTCTTTTTTGTGTTGTAGGTTTGTGACTAAATGGAAGTGTTTCTAGTCATTTTTGATGCTTTCTTTCTCCTCATCTTTTGTGTTATAATTAGATGTTTGCTAACCTATTCTGATAG
The DNA here is from genome assembly GCF_057802395.1 of Ceratotherium simum simum. Taxonomy (NCBI): domain Eukaryota; kingdom Metazoa; phylum Chordata; class Mammalia; order Perissodactyla; family Rhinocerotidae; genus Ceratotherium; species Ceratotherium simum. Next base: position 62,358,340 of record NC_141940.1, read on the forward strand.
AGAGCTGCAGTTTTCTGATTTTGTCTGTCTATTTATCTCCTTGCTCAAAGCTTTGTAAACTTTTGCCTTTTTATTTCAGGTATGAGGGCTCCTTTCAACATTTCTTGTAAGGCAGGTCTAGTGGCAATGAACTCTCTCAGATTCTGTTTATCTGGGAAAGCTTTGATTTTTTTGTCGCATCTGAAGGATAATTTCACTGGATTGAGTATTCTTGGCTGATTGATAGTTTTTGTCTTTCAGTATTTTGAATATATTTTTGCATTCTCTCCTAGCCTTTTAAGTTTCTGCTGAGAAATTTGCTAAAAGTCTGGTGGGTGTTCTTTGTAGGTTATTTTCTTCTATCTTGCTTCCCTTGATATTTTTTATTTTCTGTTGACTTTTCCCAGTTTTACTATTATATTCCTTGGAGAAGGTCTTTCTGCATTGACGTAATTGGGAATTCTATTGGCTTCATGTACTTGTGTGTCTAGTTCCTGTTCCAGGTTTAGGAAGTTCTAAGCTACTATTTCTTTGAACAAGCTCTCTGCTCCTTTATCCCTCTCTTCTCCCTCCGGGATACCTATAATCCTTATGTTACTTTTCCTAATTGATTTGGATATTTCTTGTAGAATTTCTTCATTTTCTTTAAATCTCAGTTCTCTCTCTTTCTCCACCTAAAGAATTTCCATAGTACTGTCTTTTAATTCACTAATTCTGTCCTCTAGAAGATCTGCTTTTTTTTTTTTACGGTTTCTACATTATTTTTTGTCTCATTAGTTGTGTTCTTCATATCCACAATTCCTGTATAGTTTTTTTCAAGGACTTCAATCTCTTTGGTGAAGTATTCCTTCTGTTCATTAATTTTATTCTTGAGCTCATTGAACTGTCTTTCTGTGTTTTCTTGTAAATTTTTGAGTTTCTTTATGAGAACCATTTTCAATTCTCTGTCATTTAGATTGTAATCTTCTGTGACTTCAGGGTTGATTTATGCAGAGTTGTCATTTTCCTTCAACTCTGCAGTGTTACTGTAGTTCATGATGTTTGATGTATTTATCTTTTGTCAGAGAACTATTGGTTCTATCAGATCACAGACTCCACCTGCCTCCACTACGAGGGGGCAGAAGCTTTGTTTTCTGATCCCACCCCATCTCGTATTTGTGCCAGTCTAACTGCTTGGCATTTTCACTGGCTGGCTGCAATCTCTGGGTGGGTCATGGTATGCAGCTATGTCCAGCTGAGCTGGTGTGGTAATTGGTAGGGGTGATATATGTTGGCCAGCACTGCACACACAGGTGGGTCCCCTGGGCTGCTGCACTTGGCAGCTGGGGCACCTTCATGTAGGCTGAGCTGCTGCTACTCAGTGGGTTGCAGTTGCATGGGTGGGACACCTTCCCATGGGCTGGGCACTGTGATGGGCAGATCCTGTGGGCTGCTGTGTTTGGCAGGAGGAGTGCCTTCATGGGAGCTGGCACTGAACTTTGCAGGGGGGGCACCTTCATGGTGGTGAGCCACTGCCACTCAGTGGTGAGCATTAGCACAGGCAGGGCCACTGCAGCACAGTGCATGCTTCTGTGGGCCAGGCTACCATTTCCAAAGCATTCACATGTGGACTGGGCTTCCTTCACCTCCACTCACAGTCATGCTTGCTGCTGTGTGAGGATCCAGGATGTGGATTGCTGCAGCTGGTGAAAGGGAGGGGTCCACTCACCTAGTTCTACTGCTTCCCAGGGATCCAACCCACACACCTTCAGATGTGTAGCTGCATGGATCTCTCAGGTATCCTATTGTGCTGTGTAGGGAATCCTCCGCTAGTTAATGAATGTCTATTTAGTTATAATTTAGAGGGCAGTGACAAAGTGAACAACTCACTCCACCATCATGATGACATCACTCCCTCAAATTATCCCTGAGCATTTCTTATTTTTGAAACTATTGAAAGCACTATTTTATTTCAATTTCCCATTGTATGTTGCTATTACATAGACATATATCTGATTTGATTTTTGCATATTGACCATGTGTCCTGAACCCTTGCAAAGCTCACATATTAATTCCAGTAGCTTTTAGGAAGAGTTCTTAGGAGTTTCTACATAGACAAACATGATATAAATGAAAAAAGACAGTTTTACTCTCTGCTAATCTGTATGTCCTTTATTTGTTTTTCTTGCCTTATCGCAGTTGCTATGACCTCCAGTAAAATGTGAAATAAAAGTAGAGAGATTGGACTTTTGTGCCTTATTCCTGAGTTTAGGAAGAAAATGTTCAGACTTTCACAATGAAATATGATCTTAGTTCTGGATTTTTCATAGTTTTCTCTTCTCCGGTTGAGGAAATTTCTTTTCTATTCCTAGTTTGCCAAGAAATTTTTTCATGAATTAGTGCTTAATTTTGTCAAATTATTTGTCTGCATCTATCATATAGTTTTTCTCTTTAGTCTCTTAATGTGGTAAGTTGTATAGTTTGATTTTTTGAATGTTAAATTAATTTTGCTTTCATGAGATAAACCCACATGGCCATGATTTATTATGATTTTTATACATAGTTGGATTTAATGTGCTAAAACTTCATTAAAAATTTCTATGTCCATATTTATTATGGATATTTGTCTTCAGTTTTAATTTCTTGCATTGTCTTTTTTTGGTTTTGTTATGAGGGCAATACTAACCTAATAAAATGAGTTTGGGAGTTCCCACTTCTCTTGAGTGAACTTTGATAGTTTGTTTCTTTCAAGGAATTTCTCCAATTTCCTGTATTTTGTCAAGTTTATCAGTATTAAGTTTTCAATCCATTATCCTTTTAATGTCTATATGGTCTGTAGTGACATCCTGTCTCTCATTCTTAATATTGGTAAGTTCTATTATCTATCTGTCTATCTACACAATGAACCAGCTTTTGGTTTCATTTTGTCTTCCTTTGCTGTTTTCTATTTCATCAATTTCTCTTTTTTTGTTTTTTTCCCCAGCTTTATTGATATATTATTGACATATAACACATGTAATTTTAAGGTGTACAACATGATGAATTGACACATGTGTATATTACAAAATGAGCACCACAATTAGTTTAGTTAACTCCTCCATGCCCTCTCATAATTACCATTTCTTTGTGATGATAACATTTAACATCTACACTCTTAACAACTTTCAAGTACAGGCATACCTCAAAGATATTGCAGATTGAATTCTAAACCACTGAAATAAGGCGAATATCACAATTAAGCAAGTCATATGAATTTTTTGGTTTCCCAGTGCATATAAAAGTTATGTTTACTCTATACTGTAGTCTATTAAGTGTGTAATAGCATTGTCTAAAAAAACAATGTACATGCCTTAATTAGAAAATACTTTATTGCTAAAAAATACTAATCATTATCTGAGCCTTCAGAGACTCATAATGTTTTTGCTAGTTGAGGTTCTTATAAAAATGCAATATCTGTGAAGTGCAATGAAGAGAAGTACAATAAAATGAGGAATGCCTACACATAATAATGTATGCTAATTGCATTCACCATGCTCTACATTAGGGGTCCTAAGTTTTCATTTGGAGATTTGCAATGAGAGGAAGATGAGCCATCTTCAAGGCACTTCAAAGGTAAAAAGAGTCTGATTTAATTGTCTCTGACCAGGATTAAAGCTGCTTAGCTGGATAAATAACTTACCATCTGTCCTTTAATCCTTGTTTGCTTTGGTCAACTAGTCAATTTCTTCTCTTTCTTTTTCTTTATTTCTTATTTTTATCTATCTTGGGGAAAATATTTTTGGAAATTGATGTCCACCTCTAACATATATTTGATATGATAATTTATTTTGCTAAGCTGATTTTCATTTCAACACTCAATACATGAATGTTACTGAAAGGACCTATACTTTGGTTTTCTTGCATTTTATGTGATACTTTTGGTATTTCTTGGTTTTCATATGTTTGGTCATGTTGAAATCTACATCTAGAATTATCTTTTGTCCCTGTCTCAAACTACTCACTTTAAAAAGAGAGCTTTTGGGAGTATTTTTCTGTCCATACATATTCAAGTTTAATGTGTTTTTCTTAATCTCCACGTTCCATGTTGTTCAACACTATGAAAAGAAATGACAAGAAATATTCTTCAGAGTGGACTCCCTGGTAGCATTTCCTTTCTTCACTTTTGATCAGTCTTAAGCCTACAAAGGGCATAAGTCTTATAACACAATAGTATCAATAATTGTTAAAATTATAATAAATTAAGTAAACCTTTGGAACATTAAAATAGGCTTAATCTATGTTTAGAGCAATGGTATGCTTCTGGGGAAGATAATTGGTTAAAATTAGTAAAAGGACAAACTTGAATAGTTACAAAGCAATGGCAGAGGAATTGAACAGCTGGAAATGTTCTTGTAACTTAAGAAAGCTGCTCATATAGTTCTTGTTGTTTATATCCTTGCTGATTACAAGAGTGTTAAATATAGAAAGAGAGCCGCTTCCTGATATATATCTAGCCTTGACTACATCAGAAAGCTATTGGACATCTCAGAAGAGGGTTATGCAAGTTTCCTCCTGAGTATATTATACATACATTCACATTTAAAGTAAAATTAAACTGTTAAATAGAAAGTAGTTCATTTATATGTCTAGCAGATGTTGCTATGGTTGGGCAAGTGGTAATGTGAGAAAATTAAGCAACTAAACTCAAAGAATTCTCTAAAACTCCTCCTACCAAAATAATATATAAAAGAAGGCATTTTGAAACTAGATTTTTATAAATCAGGTATTGGAGGAGAGTTGTATTTTTTTTTTTTTTTGGTGAAGAAGATTAACCCTGAGCTAACATCTGTTGCCAATCCTCCTCTTTTTGCTGAGGAAAATTGGTCCTGAGCTAACATCCATGCCCATCTTCCTCTACTTTACATGTGGGACACCTGCCACAGCATGGTTTGATAAACGGTGCCTAGGTCTGTGCCTGGGATCCGAATCTCTGAACCCCAGGCCATTGAAGTGGAGTGCATGAACTTAAACACTATGCCATTGGGCCACCCCCAAGCTGTATCTTTTTAAGCACCTATGCAAATCTGTCCTAGCAAAATAGTAACAGAAATAACCTAAATGAGAGAAATACAATTTCTAGTTAAAAGGGTCAAACATTGAGCAAATACAAAGAAACTGTTCTATACATATATATAATAATAAAATTATGTATATACAATTTGTGGGTATTTTCCTACTCCTTATCCTAGTAGTTGTATGTATATTATTTTTACTTACTTGTTCATCCACTCATTCAATGTATATTTACTGCCCATATAGTAGAATCTCATATTCATTAAGTAATATTTATTGAGTAAATATTTGTTGAATAAATATATTTTTGAGTAAATAAATTAATATAAAACAACACACTAGAGGCTGAAAATACAAACATGAATAAAAGATGACCTCTCTCTTGATTATTAAGACAAGATGACCATAAATACAAGAAATTAACAAAATTCATAATTGTAAGAGTGTTATGATACACATATGCACAGATTGCTGTAAATTTTCACAGGAAGTGCTCAATTGTTGTCTGGACAATTGATGAGGGCTGAAAGAGGCAATGTGATGTACTGAAGGAAAAATAGCCTTCAAAGTCCCAGAGATCCATTTTGAGCGTCAGTTCTGATGCTAGCTTTAAAACTTTGGTCAAGGAATTTAAATTCTGATCATTTTCTTTCTTATCTGTAAGATGCAGGCAAAGAGAATGTAGCATAGAAGGATTTTGTTTGCAGAATAGAGTAAGAAAGTCCTCAGCACAATACTTGATACACTATTGGCAGTCAAATATTTCCTTCTTTCTTCCCAGATGTGAGAGCCTATTGGTTATCTACTATTGCATAACAAATTACCCCTAAAACTTAGCAGCTTGCCACACACATTTATCATCTCCAAGTTTTGATGTATCAAGAATCTAGACATGGCTTAGCTAGATACTCTGCTTCATGGTCTCTCATGAGGTTGCAATAAAGATGCTGGCCAGGAGTTGGGTCTTATTTGAAGTTTTGACTGGAACAGGATCTGCTTCCAAATCACTTTTGTGGTTTTGAGCAGGATTCAGTTCCTTGAGGGCTATTAAGTTGAGGGCCTCAATTCCTTGCTGTCTGTTGGCCAGAAACCACCTTCAGTCTCTTGTCATGTGGGCTTTTCCAAGATGGCAGCTTACTTCATCAAAGGCACCAAGAGATAGAGTGTGCTAGCAAGATAGAAGTCACCATCTTATGTAACCTAATCACAGAACAGATACATCAATTATACCATATTCTATTGTTAAGAAGCAAGCTTTTAGGTTCAACCTACACTCATGAGAGAGGATTATACAAGGGTGTAAATGCCAGGAGGCAGGGACTATCAGAAGTCATTTTAGAGGCTGCCTACCACAGATAGCATTAAAAATTTACCACTTATTATTATTTTTACTGTGTGCCAGGCAATGTGTCCTTTGAGTCATAGGAACAATCACATTTTATTCTTTCAACAACCCAGTGAAGAAAGTATTAACATTATTATTGTTATACCCCCTTTACAGATAAAGTACTAAAGTTTAGAGAAGTTAAGGAACTTTCCCAAGGCCACATATATAAGGCTTGAAGAAATGAATGAGAGTATTTTTTCCTATAGAAACCTACAGTGACCTACTCCTCAAACCATATAGACACCCAACTATTCTATATATTCTAAAATTGTAGTATTTAATTGATGAATCTAATCCCTAAGGAAGCGTTAACTAGATGAGATATAACCCTTTCTCCTTGGTACAAAATGCTTTAACTTAGTTAAAATGCAAGGATGTTAACTAGGAAATCTTTTAAGGAATGATTTATGGAATAAACTCCCAGAATTATTTTTCCTAGATTAATTCCAAAATTATAATTTTCTCTTTAAATTAAAAAAATTAATTTAGATTCATACATTATATTGAAAGAATTTGAGGCCTCTGACATCAAAAAAGAGTTGGCGAACATTTTACCCATGAAGTAATTTAAGTGATTTTGGAGATCATACTTTGGGATTTTTGAGAATGGTAAATCAATTAGTATATGCTTCTTTCTGTTACTGACTGTGTAACTGACATATCACTTCCATTTATGTAGAAGTCCTTCATTTTCTCCATCTAGGATTCCACATAAAGAAAGACATCATGGCCCTATTGGGAAGTTTTGAGATTGCTAGTTGGCCTAAAGATTGTGGTTGAATGCCTGACAGAGATTTCTGTGGAGGTTTTGGGAAAGTCAACATCTTTGTTGCTGTATTACTTCTTTAAATGGAAATCATGGATGAGTTTGTTTGAAATATTAAAAGCATTCCGAAAACTTGGAAGTCTGTCATTTTTGCCAGTGGTAGTGATTGAGCTAGAATGTGTCTCTGGACTAACGTTCAGTCTCATTGAAATTGAATTCTCCATATATGTTATCATTCACTACATTTATCCTGTTTTTCTTAAATGTTTCTCTTTTCAAAGCTAGGAATTGGTAACAAAGCTATGAAATAAAGTACATACATAAAGTAGCTATAATTCAAAATGTACAACCCAAACAATTCTTTTATTCAATCATGTCTTTTTATCTTCTTTAAGCTATCATTATCTTTCTCTTTATATAAATAGAACATTCAACTTCATTCAGTGTACATATTGGTCCAAAAGGTCTGATGTTTACTATTTCATTTCTCATAAATTAAATAATTAAAGAAGATATAATGATTTTAAACAATGTCTTGTAAAGAAAATAGCAAGTGGAAGTTTGTTAGGGGGATATTAGTTTCTTATTTCCGCTGTAACAAATTACCAAAGGCTTAGTGGCTTACAACAATAAGAAAAATTATCTTGCAGTTCTGGAGGTCAGAAATCCTAAAATTAAGATGTTGGGAAGACTGCATTCCTTCTGGAGACTCTAGGGGATAAAGTGTTTCCTTGTCTTTTCCAACTTCTAGAGGTTACCTGTATTCCTTGGCTTGTGACCCCTTTCTCACATAACTCCAATGTCTTGCTTCCCTCCTCATATGTTCTACTATTAACTCTGATCCTCTTGCCACTCGCTTATAAATACCTTTATGATTACGTTTTGCCTACCCATAAAATCTCCTCAACTCAAGATCCATAACTTAATCATATGTGCCAATACCATTTGCACTGTAAGGTAACAAATTCACAGGCTCCAGGCATTAGGGATTAGACATTTTTAGGGTGCCATTATTCAGCCTACTATAGGGGTTACGAAATGCAAAAAGAGACAATGAAAAGTAGAGAATGTCTACTGACAGATTTTCAGAGATGTTCTAGTGTTATCAGATTGGCATTTTATGATAGCAATCAATTCAGTTTATAAAAACATATGGGACTTTAAGTTTTATCAAGATTGTGTATATTTAAAGCTCCATAAATACTAACAGTAGTGATGGAAATTTTTTCCTTCATTACTATTTTTTGGGAAATGAATTGATAGACCAGTAGGAGAAAATCAAATTATCCAGAAAACAAATATAGGCATAGCTTTATTTTTCCATAATTATAGAATATGTTGAAATAGAATCTATACTTATTTTGTGTAGCTCAGTGGGCAAACATAGTACTAATTAGTGGAATTACTTACCCCAAGGATATACTTCCTAATAATAAGAGATTTTTCCTTCAGAAGAAAGTGACTTCATGATTAAAAGACTCTGAATAAACCCTGGATAACCAATTGTCAGAAATGTAGACTTGATTCATAGATCAGTAGTTCTCAGTCTGTGAGAAAGTTTTTATTAGAATTCAGTGAAATTAAAAACTTAAGGATAGATTCAGGATTTTCTCACACAAATAAATTAATTAAATTTAAAACTCTCTTTTATTTAGATATTATGTTCTTTACAAATTTTTGGAAATAAAATGACCTTTATTTTTACAAAATAATAACCATACATTATAATAATTGTTGTGATTTTATTTGGCAGCACAAAATATTGGAAACCATATACTTGTTCTCAAAATTTTATTTTATTTTTTTTTGAGGGAGATTGGCCCTACACTAACATCTGTTGCCAATCTTCCTCTTTTTTCCTTTTTCTCCCCAAAACTCCATTACATAGTTGTGTAGCATAGTTGTAGAGTTGTAGATCTTCTATATGGGATGCCGTCTCAGCTCAGCTTAATGAGTGGTGAGTAGGTCCATGCCCAGGATACAAACTGGCTAATCCCGGGCTGCCAAAGTGGAATGCACAAACTTAACCACTACGTCACCAGGCTGCCTCCTCAGAATTTTAATTTTTTAGTCTTACTCCTTTGTGAAATTGAAAAATCTGCAAGCAATTTGCTAAATGATTGCTAAAGTCTCTGAAAAACCTGAGGTTTTTTTTTTGATTCCCTAACTCATTGGAGTCAATTATTATTTCAAACACCATATAGCTACTGTTTATTGAGGACTTATTATGTGCCAAACATCAAAATAGGCATTTTATATATGTATAATACCTAATCTAAAAATAAAATTGATATTTATTATTTTCACCGTTTTACAATTGATAAAACAGAGACAGTGGAGTTATATAACTTCCATTCACAATTAGTAAAAATTGGAGCAATGATTCACGCACAGATTTGCCTGATACCCATCTTGATGGGTATGGCCTTGATATATGGCCTCTCTTTAGTTGTATTTAAACTGCAAAAGTCTCCTCTGAGAATGTATCATCCTTATCAATGACAACATTCTACTTACAGTGAAACAATCTTTCACCTTTAAAATTAGAGCAGTAAATTTTGAACAAGAAAAACTTTGGAGAAGGAATTCTTTCGATATTAAAGAGGTTACAGTTGCTAGGATTTCATGTAATTTGATTTTCCCTGATAATTTACTTTTCAATATCCCTAGTTCCTACTCATTTACTTACTATAAACTTCGCATTTTGGGGGGAACATAAAATCCTAGTCTTTCTTGACTCATTAAGCAATATAGTACAATACTTCATCTACTACAGCTTATTTACTTTAAAAGTTTTGTATTTTTTAAGCTGTGTGCTATTCTCTCAGAGACTAATAAACATGTCAACCTCAAATTTAATTCAGTTCGCACAATATTTATAGCACACACACTAGATGCCAGTCAATAGGATAGCTGGCCAGAGATGAGTGTGGAAAATTGGGAAAAATGTTTGAAAGAGAGATGGGGGGCCAGTAATAGTAGCTTTTGCCTTCTCTTTCAAAATTGTGCCTAACCCTTCAAGCAAGGATCAAGCTGGTGACTTTTTTTCCACCCTGGAAAATTCACACCCAAGAATACAACATTTGAACAAGCACAATATGGGGATCTTTTAACCACAATAGACATATCACACTCAACTGCCTCATAATGCTCTAAGAAGGGGCCTCCCGTTGTTTTCTTCTAGAGAAATTGGAGTTTAAATTTTATCAGAAGCATAGGATATGCAATATCTTGATAGATGAACTCCTTAGAGTTATGGGGAGGGACACTTTCCACATGTCTGCCCTTTCAGTGGCTCCCAGTGCAAGCAGCCAGCACTTGTTGCCACACCTGGATTTTCAAAGTTTTCTTTTTACTTAATCTGGAAATCATGATTCAAGTTTTTCTTTAACTAGTTGTTACTTACATATTTTTATTAGTATCCAATCCACATTTAATTTAGGTACTATGTAGTAAATTTCATTCTCTGCTTTTCATACCACACCCAACCCTCAACATATTTTTTTCCATCTAGCTATTTCTCTGAGTCAACAGAGCTTGTTGGCCAGGAGAGTGTGCTATCAGACTTAAAAGAGAGGATAAAAATACTTTTAAAAGTCTTAGATATATTTTAGGTGATATACCAACTGCAGCTTTGTAATAAAAAGAATTTTTGTGTATAAATCTCAACTCCTTTGAAAGGTGGAATGAAATTTCTTCCAATAAAACTTCTATGACTTTCTCATGACCAACTTCTCCTTAAAAACATATGTATATGCATTAGATCTTCAGAACTCATTCACCTTGCAAAACTGAAACTTTGTACTATTTGAACAATATCTCCTCATTTCCTCTTCCTCTGCACCCCGGGCAACCACTATTCTACTCTCTGCTTCTATAGGTTTGACTATTTTAGATTCCACACATGATTGAGATCATTCAGTACTTGTCTTTTTGTATCTGGATTATTTCACTTGGCATAGTGATGATAGTTAACAATACTATAATATATACTTGAAATTTGCTGAGAATAGATCTTAAATTAAATTTTCTCACCACACACACATGCACACACACACATACACACACAATTGTAACTGTAAAGATCCCTGGTAGTTATTTAGCTTGATGATGATGATTTTTTCACAATGTATACATGTATCAAAACATCAATTTGTACACAAAAATTTTATGTATCAAAGATATCTTGGGGTGGGCCCCATGGTCTAGTGGTTAAGTTTGGTGCATTCTGCTTCAGTGGCCTGGGTTCAGTTCCTGGGTGTTGACCTACACCACTCAGCTGCCAGGCTGTGGTGGCAACCCATACACAAAATAGAGGAAGATTGGCACAAATGTTAACTTAGGGCAAATCTTCCTCAAGCAAAGCAAGGAGGATTGGCAATAGATGTTATCTCAGTGTGCATCTTCTTCAGGAAAAAAAAATATATATCTCAATAAAGTTGTTTTAAAAAATACTAAAGAAAAAAATTGTACTTTAAAGAGTAAAATAAAAATCCAAACAAGATTTCTATATTATATTCATGTCAATATCTTGGTTGTGATACTGTTCTATAGTTTTGAAAGATATTACCATTGGGGGAAACTAGATAAAGGACACATGGGATATTTTTATATTATTTCTTACCATTGCATGTGAATCTGCAATTACTTCAATAAAAATTTCCATTAAAAATGTATATAGACTTTAAGACAAAAATAGTTATTGGAAATGAAGGACATTTTATAATGATGACATGGTGAATCTATAAAGAAGATATAAAAATTATAAACATATATGCACCTAACAACAGAGCCCCAAAATGCACAAAGCAAACATTGACATAATTGGAGGGAGAAACAGATAATTCAACAATAATCACTACAGACTTTAATACTCCAATTTCAATAATGGATAAAACAACTAAACAGAAGATCAGCAAGGAAATAGAAGATCAAACAACAGTATAAACCAATTAGACCTAAAAGATATCTATATAATATTCTACCCAACAACAATAGAATACACATTCTTCTCAAGTGTACATTGAATATTCTTCTGGAAAGACCAGATATTAGATGATAACACAAGTAACAATAAATGAAAAGGATTGCAATCATACAAAATATGTTCTTCAAGCACAATGGAACAAAATTAGAATTTAATACCAGAAGGAAAACTGGAGCACTCACAAATATGTAGAAATTAAAAAACACATTTCTAAATAACCAATGTGTCTAAGAAGAACTCAAAAAACATCAGAAAATACTTTGAGGTGAATGAAAATGGAAACACAACATACCAAAATTTGGTATGCATTTTGGGATGCAGTGAAAGCAGTTCTCAGGGAAAAATTTATAGCTTCAAATGCTTACATTAGAAAATGAAGAAGAGAGTGTAACGACAACATCATGGCAGAGTGAGTTGGTCTTTTTGTCTTTCACCTCTAAGTTACAACCAAACGGACATCCACTAACCAACAGAAGGTTCCATACACTGTACAACAGGATGCCTGAGAGATCCATGCAGCTACACATCTGAAGGTGGGTATACTGGACCCCTGGGAAACAGTGGAAATAGGGGAGAGGCGCTCTCCCCCTTCCCAGTGGCAGTGATGTAGGTTGCAGATCCTCACACAGCAGCCAGTGTGACTGTGAGTGGAGGCAAGGGCAGTCTGGCCCATGCACAAAGGTAGCCCACCTGCAGGAGCACCCACTGTGCCATGGTGGCCCTGCCTGTGTGAATTCTCCCCAACCAGTAGTGGCAGCTCAGCCCTAATGAAGATGCCTTGTCTGAATGGCAACCCTGCCTACAAGAGCACAACCCATCTGCTGAGTGCAGCGGTGCTGCCTGTGTGAATGCAGAGTGGCCAGATCTGCACAACTACGAGCACATGGGGTGGGAACAGAAAAAACAGCTCCTGCCCCCTGCACAGCAGTGGCAAGTGGAATCTGCAACCAGAAGCAAAAGGAACCACAGCAGAACCAGTTACCCAGTTTTCAGTAGCAACAACACCGACATCAGCTCCACCCAGTATAATTCCCTGAATCTCCAGGCCCCTGCCAGCAACAGTGAGACCTGTGAACCCAGAACCCCTGGTAGTGGTGCAACCAGCACCCCATGAACCTGGGAACAGCAGCACAGGTGGTACACAAGACAGCAGCATCTGAACCTGCAGACACCCAGTGGAGGAACATGAGACCCAGGTGACCAGAACCAAAGTAACCAAAGATGTACTCAAATAAGAAAAGGTGATTACTACGACAAATGGTCTGGCAGAAGACCAATTCATCAAACACCATGAAGAACTACAGTAATGCTAGAGAACGGAAAGAAAATGATCTCTCCAGAAACCAAACATGAAGTCACAGAAGATTGCAATCTAAATGAAATAGAATTTAATATATCTGTCATAAAGAAACTCAACAAGTTATAAGAAAACTCAGAAAGACAGTTCAGTGAGCTCAGGAATAAAATTAATGAAAAGCAGGAATACTTCGCCAAAGAGATTGAAGCCCTAAAAAAACAAAAACAAAAATTCTGGATATGAAGAATGCAATTAATGAGACAAAAAATAAGGTAGAAAGCATAAAAAATAAAGCAGACATTAAAGAGGAGAAAATTAGTGACCTCGAAGACAGAAATATAGAAATGCATCCGCTGGAGGAGGAGAAATAATTAAAATATAAAAATAAGGAAATTATTTGAGAAATAACTGACTGAATTAGGAAAAGTAATGTAAGGACTATACTTATCCCAGAGGGAGAAGAGCATGAGAAAGGAGCAGAGAGCTGGTTCAAAGAAATAATAGCTGAGAACTCCCCAAACCTGAGGAAGGAACTACACATACAAGTACGTGAAGCCAATAGAACTCCCAATTACATCAATGCAAAAAGACCTTCTCCAAGGCATATAGTAGTAAAACTGGCCAAAGACAAAGAAAAAATTTTAAGGGCAGCTAGGCAGAAGAAAATAATCTACAAGCCCTATCAGGCTTTCAGCAGATTTCTCAGCAGAAACTTAACAGGCTAGCAGAGAATGTAATGATATATTCGAAATACTGAAAGACAAAAACTATCAGCCAAGAATACTCAAAACAGTGAAATTATCCTTCAGATATGACAGAGAAATAAATAAATAGAAAGCTTTCCCAGATAAACAGAATCTGAGAGAGTTCATTGCCGATATACCTGCCTTACAAGAAATGGTGAAAGGAGCCCTGCTTCCTGAAACAAAAAGGTGAAGGTTTACAAAGCTTTGAGCAAGGAGATAAATAGACAGACAAAATCAGAAAACTTCAGATCTCTTTCAGAATATGGAAGCAAAAATTTAATTATAACTTAAAACATAAAGGGAAGGAAAACATCAAAATTAACTATCAACTCTTGAACTTAGTCACAAACTCACAACACAAAACAGAATAATTTGTAATAACAATAACTCAGAAGGGGAGGAGGAAAGGGAAGGAAACTGCTTAGGCTACTGAACACAAAAGGCTATTAGACAATGGACTACATCATCCACCAGAACTTTGTATACAAACATCAAGGTAACTACTAAACAAAAAATCAGAGCAGAGCCACAATTCACAAAAAAACAGAAAACCTCCAAAATGAAATGGAAGTCAGTTTTACAAAGGAAGAGAAAAAATGGAAATTGAGGACAACCAGAAAACAAGAGATAAAGTGGCAATATTAAACACTCATATATTAATAATCACTCTAAATGTAAATGGATTGAATCCTCCAATCAAAAGATACAGAGTGGCTAGATGGATTAAAAAACAAGACCCAACAATATGCTGCCTCTAGGAAACACATCTCAGCTCTAAAGACAAACAGAGGTTCAGAGTGAAGTGATGGAAGATTATACTCTAAGCAAATGGCAAACAAAAGAAAGCAGGTGTTGCTATACGTATATCAGACAAAGCAGACTTCAAGATAAAAAAGATAATGAGAGACAATTCGGGGTAGTTTTTAATGATAAAAGGGACTTTCCACAAGGAGGTCATAACACTTATGAATATATATGCACCTAAGACAGGAGCACCAAAGTATAAAAAACAACTATTCACAGACCTAAAGGAAGAAATTAACAGCAACACAATAACAGTGGGGGACCTCAAAACCCCACTTACATCAATGGATAGATGATCTAGACAGTCAAAAGGAAATAGTGAATTTAAATGAAACACCTGATCAGATGGACTTAATAGATAAATATAGAGAGAGCATTCCATTCAAACCCAGCAGAATACACATTCTTCTCAAGTGCACATGGAACATTCTCAAAGATAGACTATATGTTGGGAAACAAAGCAAGCCTTAGTAAATTTGAAAAGATTGAAATCATGTGAAGCATCATTTCTGACCACATGGCTATGAAACTGGAAATCAACTACAAGAAAAAAGCTTGGAAAATCACAAGTATGTGGGAACTAAACAACATGCTACTGAACAACCACTGGATCAATGAAGAAATCAAAAGGGAAATTAAAAAATACTTGGACACAAATTAAAATGAAAATACAACACACCAAACCTTATGGGATGCAGGAAAAGTGGTTATAAGAGGGAAACACAAAGGAATATAAGCCCACCTCAACAAACAAGAAAAACCTCAAATAAGCAATCTTAAACTATACCTAACAGAACTAGGAAAAGAAAAAAAAAAAAGCCCAAAGCCATCAGAGGGAGGGAAATAATAAAAATTTGAGCAGAAATAAATGGAATAGAAACTAAAAAAACAGTAGAAAGGATCAATAAAACTAAGAGCTGGTTTTTGAAAAGATAAACAAAATTGATAAACTCTTAGCCAGAGTCACCAAGATAAAGAGAGAGAAGGCTCAAATAAGTAAAGGTACAAATGAAAGAGGAGAAATTACAATGGATACAGCAGAAATAAAAAGGACTATAATAATACTATGATAAACTATATGCCCACAAATTGGATAACTTAGAAGAAATGAATAAATTCTTAGGATCATACAACCTTCCAAAACTGAGTCAACAAGAAATAGAGAATTTGAATAGGCCAATCACAATTAAAGAAACTGAAACAGTAATCAAAAACATCCCCAAAAAACAGAAGTCCATGACCAGATGGCTTCTCTGAAGAATTCTACCAAACATTCAAAGAAGATTTAATATCTATTCTTCTCAAAATATTCCCTGATACAAAAACCAGACAAGGACAAGACAAATAAGGAAAATTACAGGCCAATATCACTGATGAAGATAGATGCAAAAATCCTCAACAAAATACTGGCAAACTGAATACAACAATACATTAAAAGGATCATGCACTATGATCAAGTGGGATTTATACCAGGGATGCAGGGATGGTTCAACATCTGCAAATCAATCAATGTGATCCGCCACATTAACAGAATGAGGAATAAAAATCACATGAATATCTCAATAGATACAGAGAATGCATTTGACAAGATCCAACCTCCTTTTATAATAAAAAAAAAATCTCAGTAAAATGAGTATGGAAGGAAAATACCTCAACATAATCAAGGCCATGTATGAAAAACTCACATAAAACATCATATTTAATGGTGAAAAACTAAAAGCCACCCCTCCCAGAACAGGAACAAGACAAGGATGCCCACTCTTACCACTCCTATTCAACATAGTACTGCAGGTTTGGCCAGAGCAACTAGGTAAGAAAAAGAAACAAAAGGAATCCAAATTGGAAAGGAAGAATTGAAATTGTCACTGTTTGCAGAAGACATGATTATATATACAGAAAACCCTAAAGGATCCATCAGAAAACTATTAGAAATAATCAACAGCTACAGCAAAGTTGCAGGGTACAAAATCAACTTACAAAAAATCTGTTGCATTTCTATACGCAAATAACAAACTAGCAGAAAGAGAAATCAAGAACACAATCCCATTTATAATTGCAACAAAAAGAATAAAATATCTAGAAATAAATTTAACCAAAGAGGTGAAAAACCTTACCCTGAATACTATAAGACATTATTAAAAGAATTTGAGGAAAATGTAAAGAAATGGAAAGATATTCTGTGTTCATAGATTGGAAGAATAAGCATAGCTAAAATGTCCATATTACCTAAAGCAATCTACAGATTCAATGCAATCCCAATCAGAATCCCGATGACATTCTTCATGGAAATAGACCAAAGAATCCTAAAATTTATATGGAACAACAAAGGAACTTGAATAGCCAAAGCAATCCTGAGAAAAAAAAAAACAAAAACAAAGCTGGAGGCATCACAATATCTGTCTTCAAAATATACTACAAAGCTATAGCGATCAAAACAGCATGGTACTTGCACAAAAACAGACACACGGATTAATGGAACAGAATTGAAAGCCCAGAAATAAAACCACACATCTATGGACAGTTAATCTTCAACAAAGGAGCCAAGAACATAAAATGGAGAAAGGAAAGTCTCTTCAATAAATGGTGTTGTGAAAACTGGACAGCCACATGCAAAAGAATGAAAGTAGGCCATTGTCTTGCACCATACACAAAAATTAACTCAAAGTGGATTAAAGACTTGAATGTAAGACGGAAACCATGAAAATTCTAGAAGAAAATATAGGTAGTACACACTTTGACATTAGTCTTAACAGCATCTTTTCAAATAGGATGTCTGCTAAGGCAAGGGAAACAAAAGAAAAAATTAACAAATGGGACTATATCAGACTAAAAATCTTCTGCAAGGCAAAGGAAAAACCATGAACAAAATGAAAAGACAATCCACCACTGGGAAAAAATATTTACATATCATATATCTGATAAGGGGTTAATTTCCAAAATATATAAAGAACTCATACAACTCAACAACAAAAAAATAAACAACAGGATCAAAAAATGAGCAGAGGACATGAACATACATTTTTCCACGGAAGAAATACAGATGGCCAACAGGCACATGAAAACATGGTCAGCATCACTAATTATTAGAGAAATACATATCAAAACTACAATGTGACATCACCTTACACACATCAGAATGGCCATAATTAACAAGACAATAAATAACAAATGTTGGAGAGTATGTGGAGAAAAGGGAACCCTCGTACATTGCTGATGGGAATGCAAATTGGTGCAGCCACTATGGAAAACAGTATGGAGATATCTCAAAAAATTAAAAATTTCAATACCGTATGATCCAGTAGTTCCACTACTGGCTGTTTACACAAAGAACATGAAATCAGTAATTCAAAAAGATATATGCACCCCTATGTTTATCATAGCATTATTCACAATAGCCAAGATATTGAAGCAACACAAGTGCCCATCAACAAATGAATGGATAAAGAAGATTTGGCATAGTTATGTGATGGAATACTACTCAACCATAGAAAAAGACAAAATCATGCCATTTGTGACA
This sequence comes from Ceratotherium simum simum, assembly GCF_057802395.1. Lineage (NCBI taxonomy): Eukaryota > Metazoa > Chordata > Mammalia > Perissodactyla > Rhinocerotidae > Ceratotherium > Ceratotherium simum. The sequence goes on from NC_141940.1 coordinate 62,376,854, forward strand.
ACATGGATGGACCTTGAGGGTATTATGCTAAGTGAAATAATTCAGATAAAGAAGGCCAAATACCATATGGTTTCAATCATATGTGGAATATAGAAAAACAAACACATAGATAAGGAGAACATATTGGGGGTTACCGGAGGGGAAGGGAGTGGGGAAGAGTGAAAAGGATAAAGGGGCACATATGTATGGTGATGAATAAAAACTAGAGCCTTGGTGGTGATCACGATGCGGTCTATACAGAAACTGAAATACAATAATGCACGCCTGAAATTTACACAATGTTGTAAGCCAATATGACCTCAGTAAAATAATTTAAATAAATGCAAAATAAAACCACAATACCTTTTATAATAGCACCAAAAAGAGAGAATGACTTAGGTATAAATCTAACAAAATGTGTACAGGATATATAAAATAATGAAATTAAGGAAACAATTCTATTTATAATAGTAACAAAAAGAATGAAATACTTAGGAAAACTATATAACTCTTAGAAGAAATCATTCACATAATCATTTGTGAGATTGAATTATGTGATGATTTCTTAGACATAACAACAAAAGTTCAAGCAATGAAGAAAGAAATAAACAGGACTACATAAAATTGAAATATGTTTTTGCTTAAAAAGATATTTTGATAAAAGTGAAAAGACAACCCACAGTATGAGAAAAAATATTTGCAAATCATATGTCTGATAAGGGTCTAGAATACAGAATATATAACAAACTCTTACAACTCAACAATAAAACGACAACACAATTTAAACGTGAAGGGTCTGAACAGACACATTTCCAAATAAGATCTACAAATGGCCAAGAATCACGTGAAAAGATGCTCAACATCATAAGTCATTAGGGAAACACAAATCAAAACCACAGTAAGATACTACTTCACACCCAGTACGATGACTATAATGGATACAAAAAAAGTAAAGGAGAATATCAATATTGGCAAGGATACAGAGGAATAGGAACACTCATACATCGGTGGTGGGAATGTTAAGTGATGCAGCCACCGTGGAAAAGAGTTTAGTGGTTCCTTAAAAAGTTAAACAGAGTTATCATTGTTGTTAGTGCAGTCAAGTCGATTCCGACTCCTAGCGACCCTGGGTACAGCAGAGTGGAACTCTGCCTGGTGTTTATGCACTATCCTCTCACCTTCCATCGCTATATCAGACAATGCTATGCTGCTAGGGTTTTTATGGCCAATTTTTTGAAAATGGGTAGCCAGATCCTTCTTTTCCTACCGTCTTAGTCTGGAAGCTCCACTGAAACCTGTCCACTCAGGTAACCCTGCTGGTATTCAAAATACCAGTGGCATAGCTTTCCACATCACAGCTGCCATAGTATGATGATAGTTGGACAGGTGGTGTAGTTCCCTGACAGGAAAAAGAACTCAGGCCATGGTGATGAGCAAACCAAATCTTAATAATAGACCACTAGAGCTGGCTATCAGGAGTTATCACATGACCCAGCATTTCCAGCCCTAAGGATGTACACAACAGAATTGAAGACGTATATCCACACAAAAACTTATATATAAATGTACATAACATTATTATTCATAATAGCCAACAAGTGAAACAACCCCAATGTCTATCAACAGATGAATGAATAAATAAATTGTGGTATAGCCATAAATGCAATATTACTTAATCATAAAAAAGAATGTATTACTGATACATGCTACAACCTAGATAAACCTTGAAAACATTATACTAAGTAAGAAAAAAAAAAACACAAAAGACTACATTGTATGATTCGATTTATATGAAATGTCCAGAATAAGCAAATTCATTGAGACAGAAAGTAGATTAGTAGTTGCCAGGGGATAGGGAAATGAAGAATAGGGAGCTATACTGCTAATGGGTGCAACATTTCTTTTTGAGGTGATGAAGATGTCTAGAATTGCATAGTAGTGATTGTTGCACAATTTCGTGAGTTGTATACTTTAAAAGGTTGAAATTTATGGGATATGAATTATACCTTAATAAAATATATATAGAGAGAGAGAAGAGAAAGTGTCATCATAAGTTAGGAGCCATTAGTACTCCATACTCAAAACAAGAAAGCCTTGAATGCCTCTTTCTTTAGTATACGTATATTTACAATTTATACCCTTATCTACTTTCATATTTCATAGCAAGTTTGAAACAGTTTACAATAATGACACATGTTATAATGAACGTTTAAAACTAAAATTAAGGCTGGCCCAGTGGCTTAGCAGTTAAGTGCCTGTGCTCCGCTACTGGCGGCCCGGGTTCAGATCCCTGGCCCGCACCGACGCACCGCTTCTCTGGCCATGCTGAGGCCGCGTCCCACATACAGCAACTAGAAGGATGTGCAACTATGACATACAACTATCTACTGGGGCTTTGGGGAAAAAAAAGGAGGAGGATTGGCAATAGATGTTAGCTCAAAGCAGGTCTTCCTCAGCAAAAAGAGGAGGATTAGCATGGATGTTAGCTCAGGGCTGATCTCCCACAAAAAAAAAAAACAAAAAAAAAAAAAAAAAACTAAAATTAAAAGACTGGAAAACATGAAGAAGGAGATTTTTTGGCAATTGAGCATCAGATTTAGTTCTGAGATTTCTGACAGCCAAGACAAAAATGGAAACATTAAAGGCTATTATAGTTATATCCAATACAAGGAAGCATATCCCTCACTACTTTGGTTGAGTGTGTATATATGGCTCAGGCCCAGGCTAGGAATACCGATCATTTTGTTCTGTCAGGCCCACTAGAGCCTTGACTCATTGGTCTCCTATTTATCTGTGGCAGGAAGCGTGTGCCCGGGAGAGTACGGCTCTCAGAAACGCAGGCCCCCTCTGCCTTTGAGAGGTGTCAATTACAAACTCCAAGTCTTTCACAAAGAGAGAAGATAAGGGAACCACTTCTCTCCCAGAAACCATCTTAGTTCTCTTAATTAGGGAAATGATCTAGAAAGATCTGCCTGTGAGGAAACCTGAGTGCTTTGAAAGTTTGTTGTGGAGGAAGGAGAGGTAGGTGAAGCCAGATTGCTTTGATTCTTCCCTAAAGTTAAACTTACCACTGAACGGTCCTTCCCACTAACTATCTGAAGATGCCCTGATTTCCTTCTCCTGCAACTAGCTGGGTTATCTGTTCTCCTGGGTAACATCTAGATGTTGGATAAAATAAAAATCATGCACAGATATATTCTTTTGGATACAGACTGCTCCTAAAAATCAAGGTAAAGGCATTGTTCCAGAAATTCTCTGGAGTGGTCCCTGAGGAAGACTTAGTAGTCTATTGGGAACTAGGCTTGGCCCATCATTCTCTTAAAGTACCAAGGTTGATTGGTTCTAATGAAAAGATGATGGCTTTTCTCAGTGGGCTGACGTTTATAGCAAAGGTTTCTTCTGGGGCTAGAATAGGAGCTCTGTTGGGGGCTACTCATAGGAGAGGCTTTGCCGTGCTGATAAGAAAAGAGTCCTTCAAAGCTCCTGAGTTAAAATGGATGTCTAATGTCCTCTAATTTATGCTGATCCTCTGTGTACTCCATTTAAGAAACTTAAAGGAAAACCATTTGTCAGTGAAGTCTGCTGAAATACAGAATATTAAATTATTTATATATGTAATATATTATAAAATACTTAAAATGTTAAAAAAATAAGCAGGGAGTATTTAAAAAAATAGGTCCCAAATTCAAACCCATCACTTATGGTATACTGGAAATGAAGCAGCACAGCTTTGGAATTAAAATAATTGGGTTTGAATCCAAGTTACATATAACTCTACCCTTAAACACACAATGCCTTTGCAAAATAAAAACAATAGCATCTACCTCATAGAGTTATTTTGAATATTAAATAGGAAGTACCTATATTAGTACTTGGCAATCAACATGACAATTATTAATACTACTGGAAGAGGAAAAGAGTAACTGGTTACTGCAACCAGGTAAGATACAAAAGATTCCATATCCAGACAAACACATCCACAAATATTAAATGAAGTTTCTGGTTTAGGCTAGAGCATATTTATGAGAAAACTTATCAAAGGGCAATATTGTAATGAAGAGCTGAAGATAGAAGTCCAGAAAACTCTAAACAATGCAAAACCACTTTAATTAGTTGCAGTCCTTCGGACCCAACCCCAGGAAGGCAGGCAAACCAATTCCTGTCCTCACAATGTTCTTTCTAGTGCTTTCTGCAGGGTTGTACCCGGAGAGAAGCAAGGAAAGTCAGTGTGTGTTCGGACTATTGAGGGATAGAAAGATTATCTGGGATTCACCAACTTGTTCAGTATCCTTTGACCTATATCATCCCTTTCAGGAGTGTTCTTAGATAAAGAACATGCGATCAAATTTTGTCCTACCTTCCTAGACTGCCTTTAATTCACTCCCAACTGCCCCCTCCTAAGTCTCTTCAGCTGAAAGATTCACCAATAATTTTGGTGGTTGCTGCTTAATAACTTAAAATGTGACCTACCTGGAGTATTTGCATTTCTACAGTGGACAATATAAGACCTTCTTGCATTGACACACACACACACAAACACACACACACACACACTCCTCAAAACTTTCAACGTTTAACAGAATGACATTATAATCGTGAAATGGCACATAATAATGTGTACATGTAGGTATATGAAATTTTATAAATATGTCTATTTGCACTGTTACTTTAGAGATATACTTGAGTTTTGCATTGTTGCTTTGGAAATGTACCCGACTTTTTGTGTGTGTGAGGAGATCAGCCCTGTGCTAACATCTGCCAATCCTCCTCTTTTTTTGCTGAGGAAGACTGGCCCTGGGCTAACATCCGTGCCCATCTTCCTCCACTTTATATGGGGGGGCCACCACAGCATGGCTTGCCAAGCAGTGTGTCGGTGCGTGCCCAGGATCTGAACCCGCGAACCCCAGGCTGCCGCAGGGGAGCGTGGGCACTTAACGGTTTGCACCACCGGGCCGGCCCCGGAAATGTACCTGACTTATGATAGAAAAAATAATTTCTAATTTTAGTGCTATCTTGAAGAATCTCCCCAGAATAACTCGGAAGTCATTTAATCTATAGTAACTTCAATGTTTGATGTCAAATATATCCCACCCCCTTCTCCTTACTCCTAAGGAGCAGCTGGGGTTCAAATTGTACACTTGCTGGATCAATATAATTTTGCTGTTAAAAAATTTAATGCCTTCAGGCATGGATTATACATAGGCCAGAGAAAAACCTAGCCGCCAGAATGCCATTCCCAAAGCAGCCAACATCTGGGGTCTGTTGGCATTTGTCTATTTTCTTTTCTTTTTTTTTTTTTTTTTGTGAGGAAGATCAGCCCTGAGCTAACATCCATGCTAATCCTCCTCTTTTTGCTGAGGAAGACCTACTCTGAGCTAACATCTATTGCCAATCCTCCCCCTTTTTTTTTTTTCCCCCAAAGCCCCAGTAGATAGTCATATGTCATAGTTGCACATCCTTCCAGTTGCTGTATGTGTGACACCGCCTCAGCATGGCCGGAGAAGTGGTGCGTCGGTGCGCGCCCAGGATCCGAACCCGGGCCGCCAGTAGTGGAGCGCGAGCACTTAACCGCTAAGCCATTGGACCGGCCCCGACATTTGTCTATTTTCATTTGTTCTTTGTAGTGCTCTGCTTTTAGTCGTTCACATCCAACTTCAATAAACATGCAGGGTAATTTAGCATTGATAATACAAAGCATTTCTGGCACTGCTTCAATACAGTTGTTTTTATCACTTTATAGAATTAGAGTCATAGATACTTTGTACTTAAAAATAAAATGGGAGTCTTAATTTTTAGAAACGTTCAATTGAGTTCTGCCTTAAATTTCCTCAAGATGTGTATATGTACGTGTGTGTGCATATACACATGTTGTGTATATACTTCTAAGTAGGTTGATCACTTAGGATTCCACATAATTATAAATTGTTAAATTGACTATATTAGTTTGATAGGACTTCTGTAACAGTACCATAAACTGGGTGGCTTAAACAACAGAAATTTATCATTTCACAGTTCTGGAGGGTAGAAGTCTGAACTCAAGGTATCAGCAGGGTTGGTTCCTTCTGAAGGCTGCAAGGAAAGGATCTGTTCTAGGTCTCTCATCTTGGCTTGTAGATGGCTGTCTATATGTCCACATAATGTCCTCCCTGTATACAAGTCTGTCTCCAAATTTTGCTTCTTTATAAGAGCACAAGTCATATTAGATCAGGGCCAACTCTAATGGCCTCATTCCAACTTGAAGACCCTATCTCCAAATAAGGTCGTATTCTGAGGTACTGGGGCTTAGGACTTCAACATATAAATTTTAGAGGGACACAATTCAACCCATAACATTGAGATCTTATTTTTTTAAGTGATGTCATAATAGTTTATAACATTGTGAAATTTCAGTTGTACATTATTATTTGTCAGTCACCATATAAATGCATCCCTTCACTCCTTATGCCCACCCCCCAAACCCCTTCTTCCTGGTAACCACCAAACTATTCTTTCTGTCCGTGTGTTTGTTTATCTTCCACATATGAGTGAAATCATAAAGTGTCTGTCTTTCTCTGTCTGGCTTATTCCTCTTAATATAATAACCTCCAGGTCCATCCAGGTTGTTGCAAATGGGATGATTTTGTCTTTTTTTTATGGCTGAGTAGTATTCCATTGTATATGTAGATACCACAATTTCTTTATACAATCATCTGTTGATGGACACTTGGGTTGCTTCCACTTCTTGGCTATAGTGGATAATGCTGCAATGAACACAGGGTTGCATGAGCCTCTTTGGATTGCTGATTTCAAGTTCTTTGGATAAATACCCAGTAGTGGGATAGCTGGATCATAAGGTATTTTTATTTTTAATTTTTTTAGGAATCTCAATACTGTTTTCCGTAGAGGCGGCACCAGTTTGCATTCCCATCGGCAGTGAATGAGGGTTCCCTTTTTTCCACAACCTGTCCAACATTTGTTATTTTTTGTCTTGGTGATTTTAGCCATTCTAATGGGTATAAGGTGATATCTTAACGTAGTTCTTATTTGCATTTCCCTGATAATTATTGATGTCAATGATCTTTTCATGTGCCTATTGGCCATCTGTATATCTTCCTTGGAAAAATATCTGTTCATATCCTATGCCTATTTTTTGATCAGGATTTTTGGTTTTTTGTTGTTCAGTTGTGTGAGTTCTTTATATGCTGTGGAGGTTAACCACTTGTCAGATATATGATTTGCAAATATTTTCTCCCAGAGGGTAGGTTGTCTTTTCATTTGGATCCTGGTTTCCTTTGCCTTAAATAAGCTCTTTAGTATGATGAATTCCCACTTGATTATTGTTTCTTTTGTTTCTCTTGTCCAAATAGATATGTAATTTGAAAAGATCCAAGACTGATGTCAATAAGTGTACTGCCTGTATTTTCTTCCAGGACTTTTATAGTTTCATGAGATAGCTTCAAGTCTTTGATCCATTTTGAGTTAATTTTTGTGTATGATGAAAAATAATGGTCTATTTAATTCATTTGCATATGGCTGTCCAGTTTTCCCAGCACCATTTATTGAAGAGACTTTCCTTTCTCCATTGTATGTTCTTTGCTCCTTTGTCAAAGATTAGCTGTCCATAGATGTGTGGTTTTATTTTTGGGCTTTCAATTCTGTTCCATTGATCTGTGCATGTATTTTTGTACCAGTACCATGCTGTTTTGATTATTATCGCTTTGTAGTATATTTTGAAGTCAGGGATGGGGATGCCTCCAGCTTTGTCCATTTTTCTCAGGATTGCTTTAGCTATTTGGGGTCTTTTGTTGCCCCATATGAATTTTAGGATTCTTTGTTCTATTTTTTTGAAAAATGTCCTTGGGATTCTAATTGGGATTGCATTGAATCTGTAAATGGCTTTAGCTAGTATGGACATTTTAACTATGTTTATTTTTCCCATCAATGTGCATGAGATAACTTTCCATTTCTTCGTGTCATTGCCGATTTCTTTCAATAATGTCTTATAGTTTTCATTGCATAGGTCTTTCACTTCCTTGGTTAAATCTATTCCTGGATATTTTATTATTTTTGTTGCAATTGTAAGTGGGATTGTACCCTTGAGTTCTCTTTCTGCTAGTTTGTTATTGGAGTATAGAAATGCAACTGATTTTTGTAAGTTGAATTTGTACTCTGCAATTTTGCTGTAATTGTTGATTATTTCTAATAGTTTTCCAATTAATTCTTAAGGGATTTCTATGTATAAAATCATGTCATCTGCGAAGAGCAAGAGTTTCACTTCTTCATTGCCTATTTGGATTCCTTTTATCCCTTTTTCTTTCCTAATTGCTCTGGCCAAAACCTCCAGTACTATGCTCAATTGGAGTGGCAAGAGTGGGCACCCTTGTCTTGTTCTGGTTCTCAGAGGAATGGCTTTCAGTTTTTCCCCAGTGAGTATGACATTGCCTATGAGTTTGTCATATATAGCCTTTATTAATCTGAGGCAATTTCCTTCTATACCCATTTTGTTGAGAGTTTTTATCATAAATGGATGTTGGATCTTGTCAAATGCTTTCTCTGCCTCTATTGAGATGATCATGTGATTTCTATTCCTCATTTTGTTAATGTGGTATATCACAGTGATTTATTTGCAGATGTTGAACCATCCCTGTGTCCCTGGTGTAAATCCCACTTGATCATGGTGTATGATCTTTTTAATGCATTGCTGTATTCTGTTTGCCAATATTTTGTTGAGGATTTTTGCATTTTTGTTCATCAGCGATATTGGCCTGTAACTTTCCTTCTCTGCATTGTCCTTGCCTGGCTTTGGTATCAGGGTGATGTCGGCCTTGTAGAATATGTTAGGAAGTGTTCCACCTTCCTCTACTTTTTGGAATAGTTTGAGAAGGATAGGTATTAAATCTTCTTTGAATGTTTGTTATAATTCTCCAGAGAAGCCATCTGGTCCTGGACTTTTATTTTTGGGAGATTTTTAATTACTGTTTTAATGTTTTACTTGTTATTGTTCTGTTCAGATTCTCTATTTCTTCTTGATTTAGTTTTGGGACTTTGTATGCGTCTAAGAATTTATCCATTTCTTCTGGATTGTCCTGTTTATTGGCATGTAGTTTTTCATAGTATTCTCTTATAATCCTTTGTCTTTCTCTGGTATCTGTTGTAATTTCTCCTCTTTCGTTTCTAATTTTATTTGTTTGAGCTTTCTCTCATTTTTTCTTAGTGAGTCTGGCTAAGGTTTTTCAATTTTGCACATCTTCTCAGAGAACCAACTCTTTGTTTCATCAAGCCTTTCTACTGTTTTTTGGTTTCAATTTATTTTACTTCTGCTCTAATTTTTGTTTCCCTCCTTCTGCTGACTTTGGACTTTGTTCTGTTGCTAATTCTGTTAAGAGTAGTTTAAGATTGCTTATTTGGGATTTTTCTTGTTTGTTAAGGTGGGCCTGTATTGCCATGCATTTCCATCTCAGGACCACTTTAGCTGCATCTCATCTGAGGTGGTATGGTATATTTTCATTTTCACATGTCTCCAGATATTTTTTGAATTCCCCTTTAATTTCTTCAATGATCCATTGGTTGTTCAGTGGCATGTTGTTTAGTATCCAGATCTTTATCTCTTTCTCAGTTTTTTTCTTGTAGTTGATTTCTAGTTTCATAGCATTGGGGTCAGAAAGGGTGCTTGTTATGATTTTAATATTCTTAAATTTATAGAGGCTTGCCTTGTTTCCCAACATACAGTCTATCCTTGAGAATGTTCCATGCATGCTTGAGAAGAATGCGTAATCTGTTCTTTTTGGATGGAATGCTCTCTATATATCTATTAAGTCCATCTGGTCTAGTTTTTCATTTAAGTCCTCTGTTTCCCTATTGACTTTCTGTCTGGACAACCTATTCATTGATGTAAGTGGAGTATTAAGATCCCCTACTATTATTATGTTGTTAATATTTCCTTTTAGGTTTGTTAATAGTTGCTTTATGTACTTTGGTGCTCCTGTGTTCAGTGCATATATATTTATATGCAATATGTCTTCTTGGTGGAGTGTCCCTTTTATTATATATTGCCCCTCTTTGTCTCTCACTACCTGTTTTATCTTGAAGTCTACTTTGTCTACTATAAATATGGGAATACCTTCTTTCTTTTATGTGCCTTTACCTTCGAGTGTCCTCTTCCATCCCTTCACTCTGACCCTGTGTTTGTCTTTAGAGCTGAGATGTGTTTGCTGGAGGCAGTATATTGTTGGGTCTTGTTTTTTAATCCATCTTGCCGCTCTATCTCTTTTGATTGGAGAATTCAGTCCGTTTACAGTTAAAGTGATTATTGATATATGAGGGCTTAATGCTCCTATTTTATCGCTCATTTTCAGGTTCTTCTACATTTCATTTGTTTCTTCGCCCATGAGTTTGGGACTACCAATTCAGTTTGGTAGTTCTCTATGATGGTTTTCTTAGTTTTCTATTTATTTATCATATGTGTATCTGTTCTGATTATTTTTCTAGTGGTTACCATGAGGTTTGTATAAAAAATCTCATACATGAGATAGTCCATCTTCTGATAGCCTCTTATTTCCTTAGACTAAGTTGATTCCATCTCTTTCCTCTTCCCCTTCTAAGTTATTATTTTCACAACTTATTCCATCTTGTGTTGTGAGTTTGTGGCTAATGTGACGAGGTTATATTTATTTTTGCTGTTTTCCTTCCCTTTATCTTTGATATTATAATTAAGTGTTTGCTAACCTGATCTGTAGAGAGGTGCAATTTTTCTGATTTTGTCTATCTATTTTTCTCCTTGCTCAAGGCTTTGTATCCCTGCCCCCCCCCTTTTTTTTCAGGTATGAGGGCCTTCTTGAGCATTTATTGCAGTGGGGGTCTTGTGGTGATGAGCTCCTTTAGATTTTGTTTATCTGGGAAAGTTTTTGTTTCTCCATTATATCTGAAGGATATTTTCACTGGATAAAGTATTCTTGGCTGAAAGTTTCTGTGTTTCAGAATTTTGAATATATCATTCAACTCTCTCCCAACCTCTCCGGTTTCTGCTGAGAAATCCACTGAAAGCCTGATAGGAGTTCCTTTGTACATTTTTTTTCTTTCTTGCTGCCCTTAATATTTTTTTCTTTCTCATTGACTTTTGCGGGCTTTACTACTATATGCCTTGGAGAGGGTCTTTTTATGTTGATATAGTTAGGAGATCTATTGACTTCATTCATTTATATTTCCAGCTCCTTCCCCAGGTTTGGGAATTTGTCAGCTATTATTTCTTTGAATGAACTCTCTGCCCCTTTTTCCCTCTCTTCTCACTCTGGAATACCTAGAATCCTTATGGTTCATTTCCTAATTGAGTCGGATATTTCTCAGAGAATTTCTTCATTTATTTTTAGTCTTAGTTCTTTCTCCTCCTTCATCTGGATCATTTCTGCATTCCTATCATATAGGTTGATAATTCTATCCTCCATATTTTCATCTCTGTTCTTTAAAGATTCCATATTTTTCTTTATCTGCTCCATTGTGTTTTCATCTCCATCATTTCGGATTTGTTTTTCTTTATAGTTTCAATCTCTTTTCTGAAGAAGTTCCTGATTTAATTGAACCATCTATCTGTATTTTCTTGTAACTTGTAGAGCTTTTTTATGATAGCCATTTTGAATTCTCTGTCATTTAAGTTATTGATTTCTGTGCCTTCAATATTGATTTCTGGGTGCTTGTCATTTTCCTTCTGGACTGGAGATGTAATATATTTTCTCATACTGTTTTATGACATGGATTTGTTTCTCTGCATAGCGATGATATCTGGTTGCAGCTTCCACCTGCTGCCACTGGGTGACGGTCAAGAGCTGTGTATTCTGAGCCTGCCATGATCCACGGGTGCTCTGACTGGCTGGCTGTGCTGGAGCACCGGGAAGGAGGAGAGGCGCCTTCTGTCACTTGCTTGATCCCAGGGCCTTCTCACTCTTCCCTTGCTATCTGCTCTCCTGGGATCCTTGCTTAATGAAGACACCCCCACAACAGTTCAGTCACCTCCATGTGGGAGTTTCCCATGGATTGTGAGGGAACTTGGAAAGTGACGGTTTTCCCATAGAGGGCTGCCTCTCCCCCCCTCTCTCTGAGAGCCACATGGTCCCAGGGTCACTGCCAAGGAGAGATAGGAGTTCTCCTTACCTCCTTTGACTTCCTCTGGTGGAATCCCTCACCTCCACCTTCAGACATACGTCTGTGTGGGTCTCTCAGACGTCTTTTGTGTTGTGGGAATGTCTTCTGTTGGTATACGAATGTCCTTTTTGTTGTATCTTGGGGGGAGAGTGTAAGGGGAGAGCTCATTCTGCCATGATGCTGATGTCACTCCTTGAGATCTTTTTTTTAAATAAAACACTTATCTTTCAATCATATGCTTTTATTTCAATGTCTTTAAGCAATATTGAATAAACAATCAGCCACATTTTCTATTTAACTTTAAGTGTGAGTTTTGGTTTTACTCTTAGGAGGTTAGAGATTATGAACTCAGTCTACTGATCAGTGTTTTGCACACAATAAATATTCAATAAATATTCGTAGAAGGAATGAAAGCAACATAGTCCAGAAGAAGTGAATGGTAACATCATGAGCTTTCTCGAGTTGCTGTATTTCTTTTGAACCTGAGGGCATGGGATGTTGATATTTTGCTATGGGAATTTAAGATAGAAATCAAACTAAATTTCCAGAAGTCCTATTTAGAATAATTTTTCCACAGAGTTTCCCAGTGTAAGGCTGGGAACAATGAACTAAGCAGTTTCCCTGTAGTATACTCTTAACCTCAGAAATCTAGACTTGTGGGTAAATGTTTTATTTTAGCTTCTTTCTCCATTTTGTCTTTGATTGAAAGTGGAGTAGACAATGTAGGAGAGTCTTGAATGAGACTTATGAAGAAAAAGTTGGTAATTTGGCTGAAAAAAATGAGGCAGCCAATTGTTGATCCTTGATCTTAAAGAAGTTAGACAGAAAGGCTTCTCTAATATTTATGAGCCAGGGACAATTTGAAGATAGCAGCTCACATTCAACCAATTAAATGTTCTTTCTGACTGAGAGTAAAGCCAAGTGGTCATTCACACCTCCCTGCAGAATAATTTAAAATTACTCAATTAATCAAAAGGGAAGGAGAATAGAGTGATCCCCTCTATAGTCCCTCCTTGCCTGCTTGCTAAAAAATGGAATATCTTTTGTCAAGGCTGAGGCTTGTGTGTCTGCCTGTAGACCTGTCTGCCTGATTTTGATGTCAGTAACTTGATGTATTTGATGTTTTCTAAAGAGAAAACTCTCTTTTCTATAGTTTGCTTTCATTTGAAGTTAGACTACTATATCACTAAAATTAATATATATGCATGTATTTTATATTTTCATTTTAATATTTTGATAGTCATTTCTTTTTCAAAGCCCTCCAACTCTCCTTCTGCATTCTAATCTTTCTGTCATTCAAGATGATTATTGTTAGGCTATTTGGTAGATTAGGCAAACTAAAGAAAGTAGTATTGGTGATGGTGGTGGTAGTGATGTGTGTATATTGGAAGTATATGCTTATTTGACATTAAATTTCTTCTTAACTCCAAATGAAACTTTAAACCAAGCAGCCAAAAAATGTCAAGTGTAACTGAATACAACCCTTGCATTAGAATCACTGAAACTCTTTAAGAATATTTGTGAGTACAGGTGAAATTAAAAATTCCCTTATGCTGTTTAAAGTTAGAATAATACATCTGATGAAATGGCCTACCTAGCATCATATTTAAATATCATATGTGGATGTCATGATCTGCTATCTTCTCACTAACCTAGTAGACAACCAAGTAGCAAAGTGGAATTGCAGCTAGCTCTGATTAGAGATGGACAGCCAGCCTTGCAAGTAAGTGTTAGAACGTTGTCTGACAGCCTGGGTTTTTATGCACCCACTTTTCTTTGTGGAAATGCAGAGACAGGGAAATAAGTGAAATTCCATTTATTTTTTCCATTAAAACTCTGTGCTTTATGAGCATGTGACAGCAATAACAATGGCTAACATGTATATGGCACTCACTATGTGTTAGCAGAGCCACCACATTGTCCAAATCTAGGAGGTACCATTCATACTGCATTCTGTAAATGGTATCCTCTGGAGTTATGCAATGCAGTGGTACCAAGTGTCAGGCTCTGTTCCAAACATTTTATATATATCATCTCAATATAGTACTCATAACAACCTTAGGAGGTTAACACTATTAGTATGTCCACATGACAAATGCAGAAACTGAGGTACAGAGTAAACACCATGCCCATGGTCACCTCGTAAGTGACAGAAAGTAGGTTCAAACACAGACAATCTAACTGTAGAGGCCATGATTGTAACTACTACACATACTGCCTATGTAAAGCTTTGAAAGAGTTTATGGCTTTGGAAATGAGGAGATACCAGTGACTGAATGAAGAATGTCTGAATGCAGTTAGCATGCAAAATGCATGTTTAAAAAGTTCTTCACATTTTCTAAACATGAGCTACAAATTTGATTCTGAACTTTTAATGCAAAGAGGGAAACCCCATCAGTTGTATGATTCACACGGTCTAAACAACAATTATAGACCAGTTGCTAAGAAGCAGAGCTATTGTTACTAAGATCAGAGAACTCTTGAAAAGGATGTTGTGAGTAATGTCATCAATAGCACCTCCACAGTAAACATAGCAGCATGTTTCTTAAGGCCTGTTTCTAATAATTTTACTTACTATAAATTCATGCCATAATGCCAAAGTGATCTTCCAAAAAAATGATTACTGAGCTATACTACATCAGAGTAAACTAACCCAGTAGTCCATATTCACATTTCTCTGGTGGCCTTGCTGAAGCCAGCAATAGATTGTAAAACATCCAAGATAAAGGAAGTCTCCTTCAAGGACTTCTCTATAAATATAAGCTCTTTCCATTTAGATTTTGAAAATGTTGAGCAACAGTAAGTTTCAGGTTATACTCTGTGATGAGAACCTGATGGTCAGGTCAGCATGTTGCTGATTATATGCAGTTCCATGTGCTTTAAAAGTTGATAACCATTTTGTTATGGAATAGCGCTGCTACCAAGAACACTGAGTGTATAGTCCAAGGAGAATCAGGGCAGTGTCGTGGTTAAGCATCTGAATTTTTGGGCCAGTCATACCTGACCCCAAGTGACGTAGTGGCATTGTGACCTGGAATAAGTTATAAATCTATTTACATTTTCTTCCTCATTGTTAAAATGGAGATAATAATACGTATCACATAAGGTTATTTTAACATGAAGAATATAAAATGCCTAGCAGATTTCTTGGCATAAGTAGGGCTCAATCATTATAAACAACCATAATACTACTACTAACATACTATGAATTTATAGGTACTGAAAATAGTAGTGATATAAATATTTTTCAAGTGTCAGAAATCTATGATTATTTGTTACTTTTTCAATATTCTGCACAAACTTTATGAGTCACAGCTAGTATCAGGCTTGGGAAAAGTAGTTAGTTAGAAAACAGAAATTTACCTACAGCTTCCTGGCCTCCCTTTTTCTAGTTCCTTGCCTCCACCAGGAAAAAGCAGAACAAAACTCATTCATACTGAGGCATTAGTGAATCAGTGTGGTAGTATAGAATGGTGATTTTTTTAGTCCAACAGACACATCCTCAAGCTCTGAACCTTACTTCTGTGTTCTAAGCCCCAAATTTCTCACCTAGTATACAAAGACAATAACTCCTTCCTCAGAGGATTGTTGAAAGGATTAAAGGTAATAAATGCGAAAGCATTAACACAGTGGTGCCACATATAAAGTGTTCAATAAATGGTAATTATTATTGGTGTTGTTATTACCCTGCTATAATAGGTAGCCTTGGAGTCAAGAGACATGAACTTTAGACCCAGCTGTTATTCTAACTCATGATGTGTCCTTGGGTGATATATAAAAGTGCTTGGTAAATTACAAAGGATTATTCACGTAGTAGTATTAGTAGATAGTGGTGGTAGTAGTCATAGTAGTAGTACTAGTGTAGTAGTAGCAGTAGTAGTATTTGGTAAAATGTGAGTGAATAGGAAAATCAGCACCTACCATGTGCCTAGCACTTTATATAAGTTATCATATTTAATGTTAACAATAACATAATAACTGAGATTGAGATGATTTACTGTATATCTGCTGTGAAAACCCACACAATTTCTCTACTGCTTAGCCTCAGGACTCAAACTTAGATTAAAGGGCATTGTTCTCCTTCCTACTCTTCTTCCTTTCTTGTATAAGGCTTCGGGAGGCTACATGGGGCTTACTTTCTGTTCCTTTAGGGCCTAATACCTACCATTCTATCCATTTGGGTCCTTCTCTCTCCTCTTTTCTTCATCCTAGGTGTGGGGTGAAATTCATGTCTGAGTCAATGGAGTTTTAGGAGATAGAGGTTGTGGTACCAACTTGGAGAAGATGAGTTTTACCCCAAAGCAGAGTTGACTCAAGGCCAGGGAGCCAGCTTCTAAAAGGAGGAAATCATTTTAGAGGATTTAGGTCAACATGATGAGGAGAAATAAGGTTACTCCCTTCCTCCCTTCCTTGCTTGTGCTCTAAACTCAGAAATGTTGAGGGTGGGAATAGGCAGGATTCCCACATTTTTTGTTATTAAAGTAAAATTGGTATATAACATTATAAAAGTTTCAGGTGTACAACATTATAATTTGACATCTGTATACTACAAAGCGATCATCATAAAAAGTCTAGTTACCATCCATCACCATACAATTTACCCCCATCACCCATTTCGCCCACCCCTCATCCCTCTTCCCCTCTGGTAACTACCAATCTGTTCTCTGTATCTTTGAGTTTGTTTTTGTTTTTGTTTTGTTTGCTTGTTTAGATTCCATATACAAGTGAAATGATAAAATCTTTCTCCATCTGACTTATTTCACTTAGCATAATATCCTCAACATCCAACCATGTTGTCACAAATGGCAAGATTTCATTCTTATTATGGCTAAGTAGTATTCCATTATATATATATATATATACATATATATATATATATACCATTATATGTATATATATATATATACATATATATATATATACATTATATATATATATATATGTATATATATATATACCACACCTTCATGTTTCTTAGTTACTACTGCTACTATTACTACTCCTCTTTCTTCTCCTCCACCTCCTCACACTAGTAATAACAACAACTAGCATTTTTGGGTGTTTATTATGGATCCAGGCACTATAGTAGCACTTTGCACTTATTAACTTATTCAACTCTCACAATAACTTTATTAACAGTGAAATGCTGGTAAATCTCTAACAACCAGCTCTATGGGGAGAACAAAAACCCCGATGTGTAATGTTTCTGATTTCTGTGGTATAAATATTCCATTTGAATCAATTTCAAGCTAGTAGCATGATATCACTGAATGCAGAGTTGGGAAGAGATGTTCAGTAGCATATCATTATATAGCATTTCAATCATACATATAAAACAGACGTAAATAACCTCAAGAACATAGATAATAGTAAAATATAGTAAAGTGACTAGTAAGGGTAGAAAACAAAAATTAACTTGGACTATAAAAAATCCTCCCTGCTATTCAGCATGCTGGAACAAAACACAGAGATAAAGCTAGCTACAATGTTAATAGGAGACAATACTTTTCCCACAGGCATCTGCAACTGTAAAATGTCATATCATCTCCCTTCTCTGAGTGGCTACTGCTTCCTTATTCACTGGAGAACACTTCCTTAAAAGACTTTAGAAACCTGGCTGTTTGAAATTGTATCAGTAAGAACGAAATGTCTCACTCCTGTCTATAAAATCTAAATCACATTGACTGAGAGATTCAGTCTTGATTTCCAGCTCTGGTACAGAGATTCAGATGAAGAGTTTCTAGACACTATACTCCACACCTATCTTAACATAATATAGTAATTCCAAGGAAACAGGACCCTGAGTCTACTTTGCAGTCCATACATGATGCTGGTCCTTTTATACACAACCCTGCTTTGCTTTGAGTCTATCAAAACACTGTTTCATTTAAATTTCACCTAAACTCCATTTTTCTCCAAAATTCTAAAGCTCCATCTTTTCCATTGTTTGGGAGACACCCCACGATTCCTCTGGTGTGTTATCTTTCTCATTGCAATGGGTCAGGAAAACTGATTTTG
Organism: Ceratotherium simum simum; assembly: GCF_057802395.1. Classification (NCBI taxonomy): domain Eukaryota; kingdom Metazoa; phylum Chordata; class Mammalia; order Perissodactyla; family Rhinocerotidae; genus Ceratotherium; species Ceratotherium simum. Next base: position 62,394,965 of record NC_141940.1, read on the forward strand.
TCAGATGGCAGGTTTGTTCTTGGTACCCTTAGGCTGATTGGGCTAGGACAAAAGTGGTGAGTTTTCAGTATTTATTCACATTTTCTTTAATACAATTTACTTAATTTTAAGTTTATATGACTCAATTTTTAATAATGGCTATGTTTAACATCCAGTTCACAAAATATCTGAAAATTAAAAATTGATTCTTTGTGAGCAGGTATGATCCAACTACAGTACACTATGAGGTAAATTCTGTCTCCATTTTACAAATGAAGGAACTGAGACCCAAACAAGTTAGGCAATATAACTTTTGACCTAGGTCGCACAGCTAGTAAATGGCAGAGCTGAGATTTGGGCCTAAAATTTTGGCAACAGAGCCCATGCTCTTAAACACCTGCTTCCTCTGATATGCTAAGTAACAGTTGCATGAGGATTTTACCCTTGGCTTTCATTTCATTCACCTGCCAACTTTGTAGCCCCCTTTCTCTAGGAAGAATCTACTGTAGACTGGGTAGTCTACAGATACAATTCCTGCAGAATGACATATATTCTCTTTGTCCCAAGTGGTTGATTTGATCAAAATAATACTGTCTAGGAATTTACTGCCACTTTAAACATCAATTTCTTTATCTCTAAAAGCTGGATAATAATGTTAAGTCCAGAAAGAATTTTGCTTCTTAATGGGTACATTTTTGGGGGGCGGAGTCAAGATAGCGGCGTAGGCAGACTCTGAACTCATCTCCTCCCGTGGACACAGCCAATTTACAACTACTCGTGGAAAAATTACCCCTGAGACAGAACTGAAAACTGGATAAGAGGAACTCCTGCAACAATGGACAATCCTAACTGGGGTAGAAGAGGCAGAGACTCCCTTCCGGAGAGGAAAAACGCCGCCTTCACAAGCCGCCAGCTTCACGGCCGCCGGGAGCAGCGCACAGGTACGCAGCCTCCCTGGAGGCGCAGGGCCCTGAGCCGGGGAGCACCCCTGCTGTGGGCATTTTGTGGACCCAGCACAATCGACACCAGTGGCATAATATCTGACTTTGCCTGCTACTAAAGCATTGGGGAGCACCCCCAGAAAACCCGGTTCACAAAGAAACTAAAACTGGCTCTTAAAGGGCCCGCGCACAAACTCACCCGTTCCAGAAAGCATCCTAAAATCACCAGAAAGAAAGGTTCACAGTGCTTTGGTGACAAGAGACTCACCTAATAGGCCCTGAGTGCATCTCGGTGAGGGGTGAGACCTCTCCAGGGACTGGGACATTGGCGGCGGCCATTGTTGTGGCATGGTGTGGGCGTGCTGACACAGACGCCATTGGAGTTCTCCCTGAGGCCTGCTAGCCCAGGGTCTGCTCCACCCGCTAGAGCACCAATTTAATGCAGCTCAGCCAGGGCAGGCAGCCCACCCTAGAGACTGGTCCCAACCAACAACAAGCCCTCAGGCAACTTATGGGCCTGCATAGATTGGTGACTGGATTCTCTGCAGCCTGGCAACTGAGCTGTCTTGAGCGGGGCAGGGTGTGCACAAGGAGCGGGTGGAGAGTGTGGGGCGGTGGCGGAGTGTGTGGGACTCCCGCCGTGGAGAAACTGGGTCCACTTGGGGAGGTCCGGGCGCTCACACGGGGAAGGACTGTGTTGACTATGGGTGTGGACCTGTGGGCAACAAGGCTTGTCAGCTGCAGAAGACTTGTGCTTCTCAAAGACCGACATAGGAGGTTTGCCCAACCTTCCAAAGCCTGAAACAATTGGGTGCTCCTATGCCTGAGGGCAGCCCCACCCAGCTGCAATCCTCAGAGAGCTGACAAGAGACCTAATAGGCTAGAGGCTTACAGCAATTGTAAGGCCCTGAGCCTAACAACCTGCCACACTGAGGGCCTACTCAGTTAAAAGAAATACTGCAACATAAATGTGGTATTAGAGCTTACAGCCAACTGTGCTGGGGCTCCCCACACCTGATAAAGAGACTGAAGGGCCCACAACAACTACAAGCAGCTGAGCATTACAACAGCTGGCCAGGAGCATAACTCAGCCTCCCTGGGCGCCTATAGGGAGAGCTAACAGGCCACAATAGAAGGACACACGTAGCCCTCATAGGGGCCACCCCTGGAACATTGAGAACTGAGGGAAGCACACTGGAAGCCTCCTAAGGCATCACTTACATAAGGTCACCTATCAAAGAGCAGGAGTCATAGCTGACCTACCTAATACGTAGACACAAGCACAGGGAAAGAGGCAAAATGAGGAGGCAAAAGAATACATTCCAAGTAAGGGAACAGGACAAAACCCCAGAAAAGGAACTAAGTGAAACAGAAATGAGCAACCTACCCGACAGAGAGTTCAAACTAAGAGTGTTAAGGATGCTCACTGATCTGGGGAGAAGAATAGATGAACTCAGTGAGAATGTCAACAAAGAAATGGAAGATATAAAAAAGAACCAATCAGAAATGAAGAATACAATACTGGAAATGAAAAATTCATTAGAGGGACTCAAAAGCAGAGTAGAGGATACAGAAGAACGGATCTGTGAGCTGGAAGAAAGACTAGAAGACATTACCCAAGGTGAACAGGTAAAAGAGAAAAAAATTCAAAAGAGTGAGGACAGTCTAAGGGACCTCTGGGACAACATCAAGTGCACTAACATCCGTGTTATAGGTGTCCTGGAAGGAGAAGAGCGAGACAAGGGGGCAGAGAATCTATTTCAAGAAATAATAGATGAAAACTTCCCTAACCTAAGGAAGGAAACAGACATCCAGGTACAGGAATCACAGAGAGCCCCAAACAAGATAAACCCAAAGAGGCCCACACCAAGACACATCATAATCAAAATGTCCAGAATTAAAGATAAAGAGAGAATCCTAAAAGCTGCAAGAGAATGTCAAGTTACATACAAAGGAAACCCCATAAGGCTATCAGCTGACTTCTCAGCAGAAACCTTACAGGCTAGAAGAGAATGGCACGATATATTTAATGTACTAAAAGGAAAAAACTTACAGCCAAGAATACTCTACCCAGCAAGGTTATCATTCAAAATGGAAGGAGAGATCAAAATTTTCCCAGATAAGCAAAAATTAAAGGGGTTTGTCACCAAGAAACCAGTGCTACAAGAAATGTTAAAGGGACTGATTTAAGGGGAAAAGAAAAGACCACAAATGGGAAGAATTATCTATTTCCATGATAAGAGGGAAATGGATGCAAATGCACACAAAAGAGGTTAGATATGATATCAAAAACATAAAGTGAGGGAGGAGGGGAGTTAAAGAGTACAGCTTTCAGACAGAGGTCAAACTAAAGTGACCATCAATTCTGTATAGAAGAAGTAAGGAACAGAGAAGGACTACTAAAACACTGAGAAAAAAAAAAGTTAAAAAATGGCAGTAAGTACATACTTATCAATAGTTACTTTAAACGTCAATGGAATAAATGCTCCAATTAAAAGGCATAGGGTGGCTGGCTGGATAAAAAAACAAGACTCATATATATGCTGCATACAAGAGACACACTTCAGATCTAAAGACACTCACAACCTGAAAGTGAAGGGATGGAGAAAGATACTCCACGCAAATGGCAATGAAAAGAAAGCTGGGGTAGCAGTACTGATAACAGACAAAATAGACTTTAAAACAAAAAATGTAAAAAGAGACAAAGAAGGGCATTACATAATGATCAAGGGAACAATCCAACAAGAGATTATATAGAGGATATAACACTTGTAAATATCTACGCACCCAATGTAGGTGCACCTAAATATATAAAGCAATTATTAACAGACATAAAAAGAGAAATAGACAGTAACACAATAATAGTAGGGGACTTTAACACTCCACTTACACCAACGGATAGATCATCCAAACAGAAGATCAATAAGGAAACATTGGCCTTAAACGACACACTAGAACAGATGGACCTAGTAGATATATACAGAGCATTCCATCCGAAAACCGAAGAATACACGTTCTTTTCAAACGCACATGGAACATTCTCCAGGATTGATCACATATTAGGCCACAAAACAAGTCTCCATAAATTTAAGAAGATTGAAATAATACCAAGCATCTTTTCTGACCACAACGGTATGAAACTAGAAATCAACTATAGGAAGAAAATCAGAAAAGCCACAAATACATGGAGATTAAACAAAATGCTGCTGAAAAACGACTGGGTTAACGAAGAAATCAAAGAATAAATCAAAAAATACCTGGAGACAAATGAAAATGAAAATACAACATGCCAGAATTTATGGGATACAGCAAAAGCGGTTCTAAGAGGGAAGTGTATAGCGATACAGGCCTATCTCAACAAACAAGAAAAATCTCAAATAAACAATCTAACAATGCACCTGAAGGAACTGGAAAAAGAAGAACAAACAAAACCCAAAATCAGTAGAAGAAGGGAAATCATAAAAATCAGAGCAGAAATAAATGAAATAGAGACCAAAAAAACAATAGAAAAAATTAATAAAAGCAAGAGCCCGTTCTTTGAAAAGATCAACAAAATAGACAAACCTTTAGCTAGACTCACCAAGAAAAAAAGAGAGAAGGCACAAATAAGTAAAATCAGAAATGAAGAGGAGAGGTTACAACAGACACCTCAGAAATACAAAAGATTATAAGAGAATACCATGAAAAGCTATATGCCAACCAATTCGACAATCGGGAAAAAAGGGATAAATTCTTAGAATCATACAACCTTCCAAAACTGGATCAAGAAGAAGAGAATTTGAATAGACCAATCACCAGTAAGGAGATCGAAACAGTAATCAAAAACCTCCCCAAAAATAAAAGTCCAGGACCAGACAGCTTCCCTGGGGAATTCTACCAAACATTCAAAGAAGACTTAATACCTATCCTTCTCAAACTCTTCCAAAAAATTGAGGAGGGGGGGAAGCTCCCTAACTCATTCTACGAAGCTGACATTACCCTGATACCAAAACCAGACAAGGACAACACAAAAAAAGAAAATTACAGGCCAATATCACTGATGAACATCGATGCGAAAATCCTCAACAAAATACTAGCAAATCGCATACAACAATACGTTAAAAAGATTATACACCATGATCAAGTGTGATTTATTCCAGGTATGCAGGGATGGTTTAACATTCGCAAATCAATCAACATAATACACCACATTAATAAAATGAAGAACAAAAATCACATGATCATCTCAATAGATGCAGAGAAAGCATTTGACAAGATACAGTATCCATTTATGATAAAAACTCTGAATAAAATGGGGATAGAAGGAAAGTACCTCAACATAATAAAGACCATATATGAGAAACCCACAGCTAATATCATCCTCAATGTTGAAAAACTGAAAGCTATCCCTCTAAGAACAGGAACCAGACAAGGATGCCCACTGTCACCACTCCTATTTAACATAGTATTGGAAGTCCTAGCCAGAGCAATCAGGCAAGAGAAAGAAATAAAAGGGATCCAAATTGGAAAGGAAGAATTGAAACTGTCACTATTTGCAGATGACATGATTTTATATATAGAAAACCCTAAAGAATCCACCAGAAAACTTTTAGAAGTAATAAACGAATATGGTCAAGTTGCAGGATACAAAATCAACATACAAACATCAGTTGCATTTCTGTACACTAACAATGAAGTAGCAGAAAGAGAAATTAAGAATACCATCCCATTTACAATTGCAAAAAAAAGAATAAAATACCTAGGAATAAACTTAACCAAAGAGGTGAAAGATCTGTACACCGAAAACTATAAAACATTTCTGAAAGAAATTGAAGAAGACACAAAGAAACGGAAAGATATTCCGTGCTCTTGGATTGGAAGAATTAACATAGTTAAGATGTCCATACTTCCTAAAGCCATCTATAGATTCAATGCAATCCCTATCAAAGTTCCAACAACATTTTTCACAGAAATAGAACAAAGAATCCTAAAATTCATATGGAACAACAAAAGACCTCGAATAGCTAAAGGAATCCTGAGAAAAATGAACAAAGCTGGAGGTATCACACTCCCTGATATCAAAATATACTACAAAGCTATAGTAACCAAAACAGCATGGTACTGGCACAAAAACAGACACACAGATCAATGGAATAGAATCGAAAGCCCAGAAATAAACCCACACATCTATGGACAGCTAATCTTTGACAAAGGAGCCAAGAACATACAATGGGGAAAAGAAAGTCTCTTCAACAAATGGTGTTGGGAAAACTGGAAAGCCATATGCAAAAAAATGAAAGTAGATCCTTACCTTACACCATACACAAAAATTAACTCCAAATGGATTAAAGACTTGAATGTAAGACCTGAAACTGTGAAAGTTCTAGAAGAAAACATAGGCAGTACGCTCTTCGACATCAGTCTTAGCAACATATTTTCAAACACCACATCTGACCGGGCAAGAGAAACAATAGAAAAAATGAACAAATGGGACTACATCAAACTAAAAAGCTTCTGCACAGCAAAGGAAACCATCAACAAAACGAAAAGACAACCTAACAATTGGGAGAAGATATTTGCAAACCATACATCTGATAAGGGCTTAATCTCCAAAATATATAAAGAACTCATGCATCTCAACAACAAAAAAACTACCAACCCAATTAAAAAATGGGCAAAATACCTGAACAGACATTTCTCCAAAGAAGATATACAGATGGCCAACAGACACATGAAAAGATGTTCAAAATCACTAACTCTCAGGTAAATGCAAATCAAAACTACAATGAGATGTCACCTCACGCCCGTCAGAATGGCTATCATTAACAAGACAGGAAACAACATGTGTTGGAGAGGATGTGGAGAGAAGGGAACTCTCATACACTGCTGGTGGGAGTGCAAACTGGTGCAGCCACTATGGAAAACAGTATGGAGATTCCTCAAAAAATCAAGGATAGAACTACCATATGATCCAGATATTCCACTGTTGGGTATTTATCCAAAGAACTTGAAAACACCAATTTGCAAAGGTACATGCACCCCTGTGTTCATTGCAGCGTTATTCACAATAGCCAAGACTTGGAAGCAACCTAAGTGCCCATCAAGGGACGAATGGATAAAGAAGCTGTGGTATATATACACAATGGAATAGTACTCAGCCATAAGAAACGATGAAATCCAGGCATTTGTGACAACATGGATGGACATTGAGGGTATAATGCAAAGTGAAATAAGTCAGAGGGAGAAGATCAAATACCGTATGATTTCCTTCATTAAGTAGTAGATAATTACAACAATAAACAAACACATAGGAACAGAGATTGGATTGGTGGTTACCAGAGGGGAAGGGGGGAGGGAGGAGGGTGAAAGGGATAATTCAGTACATGTGTGTGGTGATGGGTTTTAATTAGTATTTTGGTGGTGAACATGATGTAGTCCATGCAGAAATAGAAGTACAATGATGTACACCTGAAATTTTTGCAATGTTATAAACCAATGTTACTGCAATAAACAAATAAGCTAAAAAAAAAAAAAACAAAAACTACCAACCCAATTAAAAAATGGGCAAAAGACCTGAACAGACATTTCCCCAAAGAAGATATACAGATGGCCAACAGACACATGAAAAGATGTTCAAAATCACTAACTATCAGGGAAATGCAAATCAAAACTACAATGAGATATCACCTCACGCCCGTCAGAATGGCTATAATTAACAAGACAGGAAACAATATGTGTTGGAGAGGATGTGGAGAAAATGGAACTCTCCTACACTGCTGGTGGGAGTGCAAACTGGTGCAGCCACTATGGAAAACAGTATGGAGATTCCTCAAAAAATCAAGGATAGAACTACCATATGATCCAGCTATTCCACTGCTGGGTATTTATCCAAAGAACTTGAAAACACCAATTTTTAAAGGTACATGCACCCCTGTGTTCAATGCAGCTTTATTCACAATAGCCAAGACTTGGAAGCAACCTAAGTGCCCATCAAGGGACGAATGGATAAAGAAGCTGTGGTATATATACACAATGGAATACTACTCAGCCATAAGAAACGATGAAGTCCAGGCATTTGTGACAACATGGATGGACATTGAGGGTATAATGCAAAGTGAAATAAGTCAGAGGGAGAAGGTCAAATACCGTATGATTTCCTTCATTAAGTAGTAGATAATTACAACAATAAACAAACACATAGGAACAGAGATTGGATTGGTGGTTACCAGAGGGGAAGGGGGGAGGGAGGAGGGTGAAAGGGATAACTCGGCACATGTGTGTGGTGATGGGTTGTAATTAGTATTTTGGTGGTGAACATGATGTAGTCCATGCAGAAATAGAAGTACAATGATGTACACCTGAAATTTTTACAATGTTATAAACCAATGTTACTGCAATAAACAAAAAATTAAAAAAAAGTAAAATGGCTACATTTTTGAAGGTCCACTATGTCCCATGTGCTTTTTGTATATTATATCAGAGAAGCAGATGTTATATCCCCATTTAAAGGTTAGAAAACTCAGGATCTTGCTCAACATGAACCAATTAGCAGAATGGGGAAAGAATGATTCAAATTTAGGTCTGTTTAACTCAAAAGCTCGTGTTCTTTCCACTAGTTCAGATTTGGGAATATCTGATCTCCTTCTCAGCAAAACATGCTGTAAGAAAAAATTTAAGGGAAAAAAATGATGTGACCCTTCCCGAAAAGCTTGTAGTTTTCTACAAATGTAAACTGTGCCTAGAGAGGGAGTTAGTCCTTTGGTTAAAATTTAGCCCCGGTCCACTCTAGTCACACTCATCATTCAACCCACTCCCTTTTGTCTATAGCCTGAGCCTTAGACTTGAGAAAGGGAACGGTAGAATCCAACTCTCCTTTTGTTGCAATGTGAACTTGAACATGTATTAGTCATACTCATCTTCCCAATATATTTAGTCCCCTGAAGAGGAAGCAATCATCTTTTAAGTTGAACACTTACTCTGTCTACAAAGTTCTGGCCAAAGCAGGGAAAATAATGAAGTCTAGCTTTTGAGTGCTGACTGCTTCCCTGAGGTGCAATTGCCTATATATATGCTTTTGTTTGTATACTCTGGAATGGCTCTGGGCTGCTAATTAAATTTAGGTTGCTCTAGCCAGGTTTTAGAGCAGAATACTCTAAAAGAAATTATTGCTTTTTTAATTTAATATCAAATTTCCCAGGCCTCAACCACAATCATCCTAGCCTGATAGAATTCTGAGCAAACACTCTCATCACTGCCTTCCATTTCTCCTGAAAGGTTGGTTGCTCAAAGATTCAAGTAATAACACTGTGGCCTGGAGACTTAGGTAATAACATATTTTAAATTTTGGTCTGAAAGCTTAGTAATGTTAATGACCTCATTCATTACACAGCATGGTGATGTATTAGGGGATGAGGTTAGTATAATACAAAAGGTGGTGATTTGTGGTTTGTCACCATTGCATTTTAATAAGGTAGAAATATAAAAGTGAGTTTTTGCACTCCTCCATCTGCTTCATAAGGAGTCTCCTCAAAATTTTGCCTTTAGTGTGTCTCCTTTGACTATCCCAAGACCTATTAATGAAATGACTTCTGCTTCCAGCTTAAGTGTTGGTCTCTCTAAAAATCAACTGTTAAAGTCAGTAGCCAGTTACTGTGATCAATGATTTTAGCTAAGCAAGGGAGAATAATAGAATGATTAGAGGTTTGACTAAGAAATTTAAGACTAAAATCCCTGGCTGTAGCCTTGATTGATAGAAGCAAAGTTTGCTTCTTAATGATCACCTTGCTTTACATTTCTCTAAATTGACAATAATTTCTATGCACCTACTTCATCAGGAATATTTTTAGGATATTAGTGAGTTGTTTTATTAAGTGCACTGAGATCCTACATTGCTAAGAATGTTCTACGTGTGAAATATTTTAAAATGGTATGATGGAGGAAACCCAAGCCACAGATGGATTCTATTTGAAACCTAAATATTTTATCTTGAGCAGTCTCATAACTCATGTGGGGTTGAAGCTTTGGTTGAGGTAATGTATCATGAGACCAAGACCATGAAGGCACCAATACTCCTAGTTTAATGCTGTAGTGCAGTTCCTGGAGCCAAACTTTTAAAAATCTGGGAGTCCGGGTGAGGCTTTTCAGTTTTGTGCTAAAACAAATGTGTTACTCATCTTTAGAAATGAAAAAAAAAAAAAAAAAAGCCCTGTAAATTAGTCCCCTAAATCTATCTAAGTTTAAGCTAAAGGTTGAAACATTCATAAATTTGCAACCCAAATGCAAATATGAATATTTATAAATGTCGACAGGAGGGAGGGAACACAATAGGGAAGGAAACCTGAATGGATAATTCCCAGATAGCACTTCAAGGAGCAGGAGCATCTATAACAAGGTTTCTCAACCTCGGTACTACTAACATCTTTGATTGGATAATTCTTTGTTGTAGAGGCTGTCCTATGCATTGTAGGATGCTTAGCAGCATCTCTACCCTCTGCTGACTAAATGCTAGTAGCACCCACCATCCCCACAAGTTGCAACAACCAAAATCTCTCCAGCCATTACCAAATGTTCCCTGGAGAGCAAAATCACCACAGGTTGAAATCCTTTTCTCTTGCTTAACAGAATTCTGAACTAAGGAGAATGTAAAATTTGACTCAGAGAGGTGGAGGAAGATGGAGACATAATTTGTAGATATTGGAAAAGCCTAGATAAATCAGCCCTGTTAAGAGCCCTGGGCAGTGGGCAGCCAAGGGGAAGCACAGAGGAACCAAGTTAGGTATCCTGAGAAGAGGGCGAGGTAAAAAATATTTTGCAGTTAAGCCAGGCCCATTCTCTGTCCCCTGATTGGCTAGCCAAACTACACTGGTATCTGTAGGCCCACTTTTAACATTTTCTAAGTCTAGAGAAAGAGTATAAATGGAGGCACCTTGAGGCACACAATCCATCTTCCTTCTCTTCTCACCTCTAGCTCTGTCCACCACAAAGACCTCTTGGGTATGTGTGTGTACACACCTGTCCATATATTCAAGCTGTATTTACTTCTTCCAACTTGCAAACAGCTGCCTCTTGGCCACCTCCAGGCCTTAGGATAAACACACCTGTGGATCAGTCTGTTCCTGGAAGGATGTATATAAGCATGTCCTCTGTTCCTGGACAGCAGATTCTGGACCATTTGAGTGGAATTTTTTGTACCTGCAAAGTTTAGAAAAGGGAGTTAAGTCTTCAAGTGGAGAACGTACCCTTGGCCCTGTAGAGGGAAGTGGCTGCAGGAGAAACAAAAGGAGGTCCTTCTAAAGTACAATGCCTTGTTACCCAGCACAAGGGTGATACTGAGCTCCTGTGTCTGGAGTTCTGTATTTGTCTTTAAGTTTTCCTCAGCAAATTTTGTATGTCTGTCAAGGCCTTACATTCTCTTGTGATATCCAGCTAATCTTAATAATGAACCTCTATTCTTTTGGGAGTGGGAAGTAGGACACGGAATGGCTAAAGGTTTACTGAAACTCCCAGTTGTCAGGGACTATATTAGAACCAGAACATTTTGGGGCCCAAATGAGTGCTTGATAGGGAGTAGACATTTAAATACCTCTTCAAGCTCAGGAGGAAGACATTACTAGGAAGAAGAGAGCAGTTAATGATTCTCAGATCTGGCTAAATAAAATATTATACCAAAGATATTTAATTTGTAGGAGGCCTACTTAGTTAATTCAACAAACATTTATTAAGGGTCTTATATATTGTCAAGCACTGTTCTAGGTGTTGGTACCATATGGGATAACAGAAAGGATGTAGGTGAAGTGGGGGAAGGACGGTCACGATTTCCAGAAGACATGATGTCTAAACTTATTTTTTAATAGATGAATTAGCCAAGGGGAACATATGTGTGTGTATGTGTGCACACGAGTATGTGTTAACTAAGGGAAATAATAAAGCATTCTAGGTAAGTGGTCTTTAACTTCAAATATTAATATTAGTAGAAATAATTTTATTTCTATTTTGTGCATAAGGAAACCAAGGCTGAAGATATTAAGTAACTTTCTCAAGGCCACATAGCTACTACATTTTGGAGCCCCAAATCAAGCCAAGCAGGGCTATATAAATCCAATTTTAATCCTTCTACAATATACATTGTCCTGCCTCCAATGAAGTCTTGCTATTCAGGGGACTTTAGCTAAAAAAAATCCTATGAAATTTTCTGTGATACTTTCATGATGTTAGATTAAATCCTGTCTTGGTAAGAATATAGACACACACATATACTTGCAAGCACACAGAGCCACTGAATTCATGTTTATTAAGTGAATGAATGAACAAATGAATAAATAAAATATTTGAATTAAACATTTATTGAAGTGTGCTATCTGCAAATCAATGTGCTTCTTTTTTTTTTCTTTTTTTTTTTTTGTGAGGAAGATCAGCCCTGAGCTAACATCCATGCTAATCCTCCTCTTTTTGCTGAGGAAGACCGGCTCTGAGCTAACATCTATTGCCAATCCTCCTCCTTTTTTTTTTTTCCCCAAAGCCCCAGTAGATAGTTGTATGTCATAGCTGCACATCCTTCTAGTTGCTGTATGTGGGACGCGGCCTCAGCATGGCCAGAGAAGTGGTGCGTCGGTGCGCTCCCGGATCCAAACCGGGCCGCCAGTAGTGGTGCATGCGCGCTTAACCACTAAGCCACCAGGCCGGCCCCTCAATGTGCTTCTAATACATGCTGTGGAGGAAGCAGGCACCATCCCTACTTTTAAAGAGCTTACTATCTAATCAAGGAAATTATATATTTCAGAAATAACTGAAAAAATAGGATAGAATATGAGAAGTTATATAAGAAAAGTGCAAAACACACAGATGATGCAAGATTAATTTTAAATCAGGGGACAGGTTAAAATCTTCCTAGAAAAGGTCCAATTTAAACTGGACTGGGAAGGATAGACAGGTCTTCTCCAGTCAGATATTGAGAAATGGACAATCCAGATAGAGGGAACAGTCTGGGGAAAATTATAAAAATGGGAAAATAGAAAGATAAGATAGAATAATAAGCCCTCAAAGACACTGAAGTCAGATTATACATGTGCTAAAATCTTATTTATGCCATTTACTAGCTTCCAACTTGCAAATACCTGCCTCTTGGCCACCTCCAGGCCTTAGCATAAACATACCTGTGGATCAGCTTGTTTTTGGAAGGATGCATATAAGCATGTCCTCTGGTTCTGGACAGCAGGTTCTGGACCATGTGACAAGTGGATAGTTGCTTAATCTCTCTACACTTTATCTTGATTTTCATTAATAATGTAATAATGAATTTGATAACACCTGAAAAGCACCTAACATGGTGTCTGGCACCTAGTAATTGGTAAAAAAAAAAAGCTAATTTATTATAAAACATCAAGTATACAGAACAAAAAGTATTTTATTTTGGCTACAAATGGGATTAAAGGGATGGGGGTGAGAAATAGTATATATATTTAATTCTGTCTTATAAGTTATTCTTAGTTTGTCATTTACCCTAATATTAATTATATTCCTACTACACCCTGAACTTGAAGGCCTGGGCTAAGTGATATACAGTTTTCCCCAGGGTAGTTAGTTATGAGGTGTCAGAAAGGAAAATCTCTGAGGTCTGTCTTAAGCATTGAAGAGCAACAACAATTGCTTAATGCTTTGAAATCAAAGGGTCATGTGAATTAGAAAGAGAGACAGAAGCTTTATTTCATATTTCAGGCAGGAAGATTTATGCAATCCTTTGGCCTTCAAAACATTCCAAGCAGCATGCAAATGTTTCACCAACTCTTCCAAAATGTCAGAAAGAGGTGTGTCATAAATAGCATGAGGGTAACATTTTGCATTTTTATCAAACTGACTAGGCTCTAACCAGGCTATTCTTCTGGACATGGGCCAGCACTCATTGACAACTAGCTTCAGCCTTTGGCAGCAGTGGGTTATTAATCTATTTAATTCTCTTACTTCTTTTTTCAAGACAGCTGTCCCTTTCCTGGATGGCATCACCACCACCCTTCCCAGATTTGGCAGACAGTAGTCTAATTTCCCTCATAAGGGAACATTATATTGTGGTATTACCACTTCTAGAACCATTTATATTTTTTAAAAAGGAAAGAAGTTTCCTGCAGATGAAGAAACTCTTTATAATCCAGGGGAAGACTCTTATATGGTAGAATTTCAGGGGCCTTCTCAATGTCTCCTCAGTCACACCACTTAGGTGTATTTCTCTACACCTTGCGGGATTAAAGTAATGACATTATTTATAGGGGCAGACCTCTTCATAAAATGGTGGATGTGTTGTGTAGTCTCTATTTGCTTCCTACTCCCCCAATATCTACTCTCCACCTTCCTCTATACTGCTCTGTGCCATAGGAAACTGACCTCTAAGGACTGTATAGCCAAGAGTCCCTTGCCATCTGATTTCCAGTTGGATTCAGCAATAGGAGGCAAGAGATGTGGATACAGGAGGAGAGAGATGTCATGGTATACTTTTCCTCTCTCTACAATAGCTGTGTGACCAGAGTTCCTGTTGGTCAGCTCCTCTCCAACAGTTCTAGCTCTTGCCATATTCTAGTAACATAGTTCTTTCTCAGCACCCTTCAAGCCTACAAGTAGTAAAGACTTATCACTGTTGCTAGACTCTAGATATCTCATCATTCCTTATTGGTTCTTTAATCCTGCTCACATCTCTGCAAAAAGTACCTTCATTAAAGTCTCTTAAATTAAATCCTTCTGAGTGTGCCATTTATTTCCTGCTGAGATACCGAATTATACAGTGAAAATCATCTTGGCTTTTCTATCTTCTAGAAATATGAGGCTCAGATAAAAAGAAAAAATAGCAAAATATTTCAAAAGGCCTGTACATGTTACATAAATTTCTCTAACTATCATATTTCTAGGATTCTGTCTATTTAAGGCAAAATAAGATCATGCATGAGAAAGTGCTCTATAAACGACAAAGTATTGTGCAAGGTTAAAAGGATAATGATGACGATTCTCCCCTGGATTTAGTTGTATTCTTTATTTAAAATCAGTTTTATTGAAGTATAATTTACATACAATAACATTATAATAAAATTCACCAATTACAAGTGTGTAAGTTGATGCCTTTTGACAAATGTATACAGTCATATAACAACCATAACATTCGTGACATAGAACAGGTATTGGCAAACTATGATCCATAGCCCCATTGCCTGTTTTTATGAACATAGTTTTATTAGAACACAGCTATGCTCATTTATTTACAGGTTGTCTAGGGCTGCTTTTGTACTACAATGGTAGATTTGAATATTTGTGAAAGAGACTGTATGGCCCGGAAAGTCTAAAATATACACCATCTGATCCTTTACAAAAAACATTTGTTGACCTCTGTTGCAAAACATTTCCATAATCTAAAAATGTTCCCTTGTGCCCTTTTGAAGTCAAACCCTTCTCTCAAAACCCAATCTCTGGAAACTACTGAACTTATTTCTATCTCCACAGTTTTAACTTTTTTAAAATTCCATGTAAATAGAATCATGTGATATGTTGTATTTTTGGTCTGGCTACTTTGAATTATCATAATGCTTTTGAGATTCGTTTATCTTCTTTTAGTATTTCATTCATTTTAATTCTGAGTATATCCATTGTGTGGGTATATCAATTATTTTTGTTTGTTTGTTTTTGTTTTGCTGAGGAAGACTCACCCTGAGCTAACATCCATTGCCAATCTTTCTCTTTGTGCTTGAGGAAGATTCACCCTGAGCTAACATCTGCCAATCTTACTCTACTTTGCACGTATGTCACTGCCACAGCATGGCTGCTGATGGGTGATGTAGGTCCATGCCGGGGAATCGAACCTGGGCCACGGAATTGGTTCATGCTGAACTTAAACACTAGGCCACAGGGCCGGCCCTCAAAATTTTTTTATCCATTTACCTATTGATGAATATTTGAGTTATTTTCAATTACTGGATATTATACACAGCTGTTATGACATTTGGGTACAAGGATTTGTTTAAACATATTTGTTTATTTCTCTTGGATAAATACCTAGAATGGGATTGTTGGGTCATATAGTAAAGTATATTTTAACTATAGAAGAAACTCCCATATTGTTTTTCAAAATGATTGTACCAATTTGCATTCCAACCAGCAGTATATGAGAGTTCCAGTTTTTCAACATCCTTGCCAACACTTAGTATGATCAGTCTTTTTAATTTTAACCATTCTAGTGAGCATACAGTAGTATCTCTGTATAGTTTCAAGTTTATTTCCCTAATGCCTTCTCCAGAATGTCATACATTTGGAATCATATAGAATGTAGTCTTTTGAGTGTGACTTCTTTTAGTCAGCATAATGCCTTTGAAATTCATGTATATTTTTGTGGGCATCAAAAGTGCATTCTTTTTTATTTGGTTTTATGTTCACCCACTGAAGAATATTTAAGTTTTCTCTAGTTTTTGGCAAGTTTGACTAGAGCTGCTATAAACATTTATGTACAGATTTTTTGGGGGAGCATAAGTTTTCTTTTTCTATAGTATATAGCCAGAAGTGGGATTATTGGATCATATAGCAGAAGTAGTCTAATTTTATAAGGTATTGCCAAACTTTTTGCCAGAGGGGCTGTACTATTTTGCATTCTTACCAGAAATTGCTCTGCATACTCACCTGTACTTGGCATTGTCAGGTTTTTTATTTAAAAATGTATTATTTTAGTCATTTTAGTAGACGTGTAGAGATATGGTTTTATGGTTTAAATTTGCATTTCCCTAATGGTATTGAACACATTTTCATGTAAAAATTTCCCTTTCATATATTTTATTTGGTAATATATCTGTTCATGATTTTTGACCATTTTTTGTTTGTTTTTTATTGTTAAATTTTGAACATTATTTATGTATTATGGTTAAAAATACTTTATTCATATATGTAATTTACAAAGACTTCTTCTAGTCTTTTCATTACCTTAAATTTATTTTGCCAAAGAATATATTTAAATATGGATAAAGCCCAAGTTATCTTTTTTCTTTCTTTTATGGATCTGGCTCTTTGTGTCATGTCCAAGACCTCTTTGCCCAACCTAAGGTGAAGAAGATTTTCTCCTATGTTTTCTTCTAAAAGGTTTAGAGTTTTATGTTTTACATCCAGGCCTCTTATCCATTTTAAATTAAATTTTATATGAGGTGGAGAGCTAGTCTAAGATGGCAGCATAGGAAGACCCTGAATTCACCTCTTCCCATGGACACACTGAATCTATCCTACATACAGAGCGATTCCTCTTGAAAAAGAACTGAGGGCTTATTGAGCAGCTTCTGTACACCAAATAGCAAAGGGACAACATAGAGATGGGTAGGAAGCCTGGAGACATGGTATCAATGGGAACCCATCCCTGATGTGGCAGCCTGCAGCAGGGAGGGATATCACTGAGGGGCCTGCACACAAGCTTGCGTGCCCAGGGGCACAGCAAAAAACCCCAACAATTTAAAGGGCACCTAGATGATATGGGAAGGTAATCCATTTACTTACTGTAGAGCATCTGCCAAATGGGTGGGGAGCTGCTGGAACTCTCCAAGGTTGGAGGCACCAGTGAGCACATTTTTTTTGTATTTTTCTTCCACCTTGATGGTATACATGATTGCACTGTCCGGAAACTCTGTCCAGACTGCTAAGGCTGCCACAGCGCACCCTGGGCTCCTGGCCCATGCCAGCTTCAGCCATTCCTCCAAGGTGGCCACAGCACAGTATGCCTCAGAAAACCCTCAACCTGTGCCTGCTCCAGTTCCAGGAATCCTGACAGGATGTCCATGGCACAGCAAACCCTGGGGTCCCCAGGCCCATGCCCATGTCAGCATCAGCTGTCCTACCAGAGTGTCCCAGGTGTGGCACATCCTGGACCCCCTGGTCCATGCCCACTCCAGCTCCAGCCATCCCACCAAGGCAGCCTGACACAGTGTACCCTGGGACTCCCTAGCTCATGCCCACTCCAGCTTCAGCCAGCCTGCCAAAGTTGGTTGGCACACACAGTCTACACAGGGGATTCTCCTACACAAGCCCACTCCTTCAAGACTGGGAGAGGTAACTGTTTCACCTAATTCATAGAATCAAACACAGAAAGTCAAACAAAATGAAGGACAAAGGAATAGGTTTCAAATGAAAGAACAAGATAAAACCCCAGGAAAAAAACAACCTAATGAAATGGAGATAATTAATTTACCTTATAAAGAGTTCAAAATGATGGTCATAAAGATACTCACTGAACTCAGGAGAAGAATTGGGGAACACAGTGAAAACTTCAACAAAGATTTAAAAAATATAAGAACCAATCAGAGCTGAAGAATATACTAACTGAAATGAAAGATACACTAGAGAGAATCAATAGCAGATCAGATGACACAGAAGAATGGATCAGTGATCTGAAAGATAAAATAGTGGAAATCACCCAATCAGAACAGCAAAAAGAAAAAGAAATTTAAAATTGAGAATAGTTTAAAGGACTTCTGGGGCAACATGAAGTGTGCTAACATTCACATTATAGATGTCCCAGAAGGAGAAGGGAGAAAGAAAGGGGCAAAAAACTTATTGGAAGAAATGATGGCTCAAAACTTCCCTAACCTGGGGAAGGAAACAGACATTCAGATCCAGGAAGCACAGAGAGTCTCAAATAAGATGAACTGAAAGAGAGCCACACCAAGACATGTTATGATTAAAATGGCAAAAATTAAAGGTAAAGAGAGAATCTCAAAGTTGCATAGAAAATAACAAGTCACATGCAAGAGAATCCCTATAAGACTATCAGCTGATTTTCCAGCAGAAACTTTACAGGCCAAAAGGGAGCAACATGATATATTTAAAGTGTTGAAAAGAAAAAAACTTACAACCAAAAATACTTTACCCATCGAGGTTATCATTCAGAATTGAAAGAGAGAGAAAGTTTCCCAGACAAGTAAAAACTAAAGGAGTTCATCACCACTAATCCAGACTTACAAGAAATGTGAAAGGGTCTTCTTTAGTGGAAAAGAAAAGATCATAACTAGAAATAAGAAAATATATGAAAGAAAAAAATCTCACTGATAAAGGCAAATATTTAGTAAAGGCAATGGATCAGCCACTTAAGAACCTAGTATCAAGGTTAAAAAACAAAAGTAGTAAAACTAAGTATAACTACAATAAGTAGTTAGGGGATAGACAAAATAAAAAGATATAAAATATGATGTCTAAAAATATAAAACTTGGGGGGGAGTAAAAATACAGTGCTTTCAGAATACATTTTAACTTAAGTAAGTGACTATCAACTTAAAATAGACTGCTATATACATAGGTCAATATATATGTACCTGATGGTAACCACAAACTGAAAAACTACAATAGATATGAAAATATAAAGAGAAAAACGCCCAACTGTAACACTAAAGCAAACTATCAAAGCACAAGGGTAGAGACAAAGCGAAGAAGAAAGAAACAGAGAAGAACTACAAAAATAACCAGAAAACAACTGACAAAAATGTCACTAAGTACATACCTATTAGTAATTACTTTAAATGTAAATAGACTAAATGCTCCAATCAAAAGGCATAGTTTTGCTGAAGGGATAAAAAACAAAACCCATCTATATGCTGTCTACAAGAGGCACACTTCAGACCTAAAGACCCACAGAGTCTGAAAGTAAAGGGATGAAAAAAGATAATTCATGAAAATGGAAATGAAAAGAAATCTGGAGTAGAAATACTCATATGAGATAAAGTAGATTTTTAAAAAAGTCTGTAACAAGATACAAAGAAGAATATTACATGATAAAGGAGTCAATCCAAGAAAAGGATATAACATTCATAAATATTTATGTTCCCAGCATAGAAGCACCTAAATTATAAAGCAAATTTGAACAGACAAAAAGGGAGAAAATCACAGTAATACGATAATAGTAGTAGACTTTAATACCCCACTTGGATAGATCATCCAGACAGAAATCAATAAGGAAACACTGTCTTTAAATGACACATTACACCTGATGGACAAGAGTTTTATACAGAACATTCTATACAAAATCTGCAGAACATACATTTTTTTCAAGTACACGTGGAACATGTCATAGAGGCCACAAAACAAGTCTAATAAATTAAAGAAAATTAAAATCATATCAAGCATCTTTTCTGACCATAATTATATGAAACTAGAAATCAATTACAAGAAGAAAACTGGAAAAAACACAAACACGTGGAGACTAAACAACATTCCACTAAACAACCAATGGGTCAATGAAGAAATCAAAGAGGAAATAAAAAAAATCTTGAGACAAATTTCAATGAAAACACAACTTTCCAAAATCTATGGGACACAGCAAAGGCAGTTCTAAGAGGAAAGTTCATAATCATACAGGCCTACCTCAAGAAACAAGAAAAATCTCAAATAATCTAACTTTACACAAAAAAAAATTAGAAAAAGAAGAACAAACATAGCCCAAAACTTAGTAGAAGGAAGGAAATAATAATGATCAGAGCAGAAATAAATGAAATAGAGACAAAAAAAAACAGTAGAAAATATTAATGAAACTAAAAGCTGAATCTTTGAAAACATAAACAAAATTGATAAACTTTTAGCCAGACTCATCAAGAAAAAAAGAGAGAGGGCCCAAATAAAATCAGAAATGAAAGGGGAGAAGTTACAACTGGCACCACAAAAATTCAAACGATCATGAGAATACTACATACAATTATAAGCCAACAATTTGGAAAACCAAGAAGAAATGGAAAAATTCCTAGAAACACACAAGCTTCCAAGACTGAGTCATAAAGAAATAGAAAATCTGAATTGAACAATTACAAGTAGTGAAATTGAATCAGTAATTTTAAAACTCAAAAGCAGTAAGCCCAGGATCACATGACTTCACAGTTTTGGTTGGTGAATTCAACCAAACATTTAAAGAAGACTTAAAACCTATCCTTCTCAATTTATTACAAAAATTGAAGAAGAAGGAACACTTATAAATATATTTTATGAGACCAGCATTACCCTGATGCCAAAACCAGACAAAGACACCACACAAAAACAATTATAAGCCAATATTGAGATTGAGTCCCCATATTAGCATGCAAGAATTCTTGCTTTAAACTTTTCCTCACCCTCTGTCTTATTCTCACAATGTGCTTTGGAAAAATGCATAGAACTGCACATAGGCAAGCTAATCAGTAACCAGTAGAAAAAATAACTTATTAGGAGAAAATGTATGTCCTCTACACAAAACTGTTCCTTCTGTCCCAGATAAGGAAGTAACTGATGTTCTCTTAGATTCCTCAGGAATGTCACATTCAGCAGATCTGAAACTTTTTGTCTATGGAGAGATTCCCAATGGTCTGCAGTCATCCATCACCTGATATTCCTGATCCCCCTCCCCAACCCCGTTTGCCTTATATGAGTTGTTTCTAAATCAGTTCCCCTTTAAGATTTTTTTAGGACAATAGTCTACCATCTTCCAATCAGCTAGCTCATCACTTAATAATGTTCTTTCTCTACCACTTTTCTCTCGACTGATTGGCTTTTGTCTTCCAGCAAGCAGATGGAGCCCTTGCTCGGTAACAATATCCCTGATGAACACAGATGCAAAAGTCATCAAACAAAATATTAGCAAACTGGATTCAACAATACATTAAAAAGATCATACACCACAATCAAGTGGGATTCATTCCAGAGATGGAAGGATGGTTCAACATCTGCAAATCAATCAATGTGATACAGCACATGAACAAAACAATGGATAAAAATCATATGATCATCTCAACAGGTGCAGAAAAGGCATTTGACAAAATTCAACATCAAATTATGATAACAATCTTTTTGTTTGTTTTTTTGTGAAGAGGACTAACTGTGAGCTAACATCCCATGCCAATCCTCCCCCCATTTTTTTTTTCTTGAGGAAGAGTGGCCTGAGCTAACATCCGTGCCCATCTTCCTCTACTTTATATGGGACGCCACCACAGCATGGCCTGCCAAGTGGTGCATTGGTGTGCACCCAGGATCTGAACATGTGAATCCCGGGCCACAGAAGTGGATTGCAAGCAGTTAACCACTTGCACCACCGGGCCAGCCCCATGATAAAACTCTTAACAAAATGGCTGTAGAAGAAACATACCTCAACATAATAATGGCCATATATAACAAACCAATAGCTAACATCATTCTCAACGGTGAAAAGCTGAAATCTTTTCCTCTAAGATTAGGAACAAAATAGGGATGCCCACTCCCGCCACTTATATCAACATAGTATTAGAAGTCCTAGCCACAGCAATTAGACGATAAAAGTAAATAAAAGCATCCAAATTAGAAAGGAAGAAGTAAAATTGTCACTATTTGCATATGACATGATACTTACTATATACAGAAAACCCGAAAGACTCCACCAAAAAACTTTTAGATCTATTAAATGTATTCAGTAAAGTTGAAGGATACAAACTAATATACAGAAATTGTATAACCAGCCATCAGAAAGAGAAAGTAAGAAAACAATTTCATTTACAACTGCATCAAAAAGAATAAAATATCTAGGAATAAATTTAAACAAGGAGGTGAAAAATGTGTACTCTGAAAATTGTAAGACACTGATGAAAGATTGAAGATGACAAAAATAAATGGAAAGATATATCATGTTCATAGATTGGAAGAGTTAATATTGTTAAAACATCCATATTATCTTAGGCAGTCTATAGATTCAATGCAATCTGCATTAAAATATGAATGGCATTTTTCACAAAACTAGAACAAAGAATCCTAAAATTTGTATGGAACCACAAAAGACCACAAATAGCTAAAGCAATCTTGAGAAAGATGAAGAAAGCTGAAAGTATCACATTCCCTGATTTCAAATTATACTACAAAACTATAGTAATCAAAACGGTATGGTACTGGCATGGAAATAGACACATAAATCAATGGGATAGAGAGCCCGGAAATAAACCTACAAATATATGGTCAATTAATCTATGACAAAGGAGGCTAAAATATGCAATGAATAAAAGATATTCTCTTCGATAAATGGTGCTCAGAAAACCAGACAACTACATGCAAAAGAATGAAACTGGACCTCTATCTTAAGCCGTATACAAAAATAAATTAAAAATGGATTAAAGGCTTGAGTCTAAGACTTGAATCCATAAAATTCCTAGAAGAAAACCTAAGCAGTCAGCTTTTTGACATCAGTCTTAGCAGTAAGTTTTTGGACCAATCTCTTCAGGCCAGGGCAACAAAAGCAAAAATAAACAAATGGGATTAAATCAAACTAAAAAGCTTTGGATAATGAAGGGAACCATCAACAATATGAAAAGGCAACCAACTGAACAGGAGAAGATATTTGCAAATCATCTATCTGATAAAGGGTTAATATCTAAGATATATGAAGAACTTATACAACTTAATATCAAAAAAACAAACAACCCTACTAAAAATAGGCAGAGGATTTGAATAGACACCTTTCCACAGAAGACATACAGATGCCCAACAGGCACATGAAAAGATGCTCAACATTACTAATCATCAGGAAAATGCAAATCAAAACCACAATGAAATGTCACCTCACAACTGTCAGAATGGCTATTATCAAATAAACAAAAAATAACAAGTGTTGGTAAAGATGTGGAGAAAAGGGAACCCTTGTACAATCTTGGTGGGAATGTAAATTAGTGCAACCACTATGGAAAACAATATGGAGATTTCTCAAAAAATTAAAAATAGAACTACCATGTGCTTTAGCAATTCTACTTCTAGGTATTTATGCAAAGAAAATGAAAACACTAATTTGAAGAGATATATGCACCCCTATGTTCATTGCAGCATTATTTATAATAACTAAGATATGGAAGCAACATAAGTGTCCATCAGTAGATGAATGGATATAATAGGTATGGTATGTATATATGCAAGAAATATTACTTAGCAATAAAAAAGAATGAAATCTTGCCATTTGTGACAGCATGGATGGGTGTAGAGGATATTATGCTAAGTGAAGTACCTCAGGCAGAGAAAGACAAATACCATATTATTTCACTTATATGTGGAATCTAAAAATCAAAACAAAGGAACAAAGAAAATCAAACAGAAACAAACTCATAGGTACAGGAAACAATTTGGTGTTTACTAGAGAGGGGAGGGTTTGTGGGGCAGGTGAAATAAGTGAAGGTGATTATGGGGTACAAAATACCAGTTATAAAATAAATAAGGCATGAGAATGTAACGTACAACATAGGGAATATAATTAATAATATTGTAATAACTTTTTAAAGTGACAGATGGTAACTAGATTTATAGTGGTAGCTATTTCATAATGTATATAAATATCAAATCATTATGATGTACACCTGAAACTAATAGGATATTGTATGTCAATTATACTTCAATAAGAAAAAATTTTGTATTAGGTGTAAGCTTTTGGTCAAAGTACATTTATTTGTTTGTTTGTTTATTTTGCATAGGGATGCCCAATTGTTCCAGCACTAACTATTGAAAGGACCATCCTTACTCTGTTGAATTGCCTTTGTACCTCTGTCAAAAATTAATTGACCATATTTGTGTGGGTCTGTTTCTGGACTTTCTATACTGTTCCATCAGTTTACGTGTTTAAACCTTCACCAGTATCACAATAATTTGGTTACTATAGCTCTGAAGATAGTATTAAATATCATGTAGTGTGCAGGCTCCAAATTTATTCCTCTTTTTTCAAAATGTTTTAGCTATTTTCTGCCCTTTGAATTACTATATAAATGTTAGAATCAACTTCTCTAAATCTACAAAGTGTCCTGCTGGGATTTTGAGTGAAATTGCATTAAATAAATAGGTCAATTTGGGGGAGAATTGATATCATAACTATATTGAATCTTTCAATGAGCACAGTATATTTGTACATTTTTAAAGTTTTTTTTTTAATTTCTGCTATCAGTACTTTTTAATTTTTAGCATAGTGATCCTTCTCATGGTTTGTTGGATTTATACCTAAGTATTCCTTTTTTTATAGAGCTATTGTAGATGGTGTTTTTTAAAATATCAATTTCTGGTTGTTCATTGCTAGTGCATAAAAATATGATTGATTTTTGTGTGCTGACTTCATATCTTTTGAATTTGCTAAACTCACTTTTTATTCCAAAGAGTATTTATCGTGAACTTTTGTGATTTTCTGTGTAGACAATCATGCTATCTGCAAATAAGACCAATTTTATTGCTTCCTTTCCAATCTGTATGTCATTTATTTCTTTTTCTTTTCAAATTGCACTAGCTAGGACACCCAGAACAATGCTGAATATAAGTTGCAAGAGCAGACATCCTTGTCTTGTTGCTCATTATAGGAGAAAATCAATCAATCTTTCACCATTGACATTGATATAAGCAATGGTTATATTTAAATGCCCTTAATGAGGTTAAAGAAATTTCCTTTTATTCCTAATTTTTTGAGCTTAAATAGACACTGACATTATTACCTTCATAAAAATATTTTTATTGTGGTAAAATATAAGTAACATAAGCATTCAATCTTTCACTATTGAGTACAAAGTTAGCTTAAGAGATGTTGAATTCTGTCAAAACATTTTTCTGTGTGAATTGATTAGATGATGTAGTTTTTCTTATTTTTCTCTATTAATACAATGGATTACATGGATTTTTTCAATACTTAACTAGCCTTGCATTCCTTGGATAGACTCCATGTGCATATTATATATATAATAATTAGCTAATATTTGTTTTTTTGCTTTTTTTCAAATATACAATACGGTATTATTAACTATAGTCACCATGCTGTACATTATATCCCCCAAATTTATCTATTTTATAACAAGAAATTGGTACCTTTTGACCACCTTCACACACTTTGCTCAGCCCACACCCTCCCTGACTCTCATAACCACCAATCTGTTCTTGTAAATATACTAGGTTTTTGGTTTTGATTTTTTTTAAATTCCACATGTAAGTGAGATCATATAGTACTTATCTTTCTCTGTCTGACACTTCACTTAGCATAATATCCTCAAAGTTCATCCATGTTGTTGCAAATGACAAGATATCTTTCTTTTTTATGGTTGAGTAATATTTCTGTGTGTGTGTGTGTGTGTGTGTCAAATTTTCATTCCATTCATCCATTAATGTACACTTAAGTTGTTTCCATGTCGAGGCTAATATAAATAATACTGCAGTGAACAGAGGGGTGCAGATATCTTTTTGAGTTAGTATTTTTGTTTTCTTTGGATGAATACTCAGCAGTGAAATTGGTAGATCATATGGTAGTTCTATTTCTAATTTTTTGAGGAACATTCATACTGTTTTACATATTGGCTGCACCAATTTACATTCCCACTAACAATGTAAAAGGGTTCACTTTTCTCCACATTCTTGCAAACATGTGTTATCTCTTGTCTTTTTGATAATAGCCTTTCTAACTGGTGTAGGGTGATATCTCATTGTGGTTTTGATTTGCATTTCCCTGATGATTAGTGATGTTGACTGCTTTTTGTTGTTGTTGTGAGGAAGATTAGCCCTGCGCTAACATCCGACGCCAATCATCCTCTTTTTCTTGAGGAAGACTGGCCCTGGGCTAACATCTGTGCCCATCTTCCTCTACTTTATATGGGATGCCGCCACAGCATGGCCTGACAAGCAGTGTGTTGGTGCACGCCTGGGATCTGAAGCTGTGAACCTCGGGCCGCAGCGGAGTGTGCACACTTAACTGCTATTCCACCAGGCCGGTCTCTTGACTATCTTTTCATGTACCTGTTGGACATCCGTATGTCTTTGGAAAAATGTCTATTCAAATCTTCTGACTATTTTTTAATCCGACTGGGATTTTTTTGGTATTGAGTTGCATGAGTTCCTTATATGTTTTGTATATTAACCCCTTATTAGATGTATGATTTACGAAAATTTTCTCCCATTCTGAAAGTTGCCTTTTCATTTTATTGATGTTTTTCTGTGCTGTGCAGAAGATTTTTATTTTCAAGTGTCCCACTTATTTATTTTTGCTTTTGTTACCTTTGCTTTTGGTGTCAAATCTAAAAAATCATGGCTAGGATTGATGTAAAGGAGCTTACCTCCTGTGTTTTCTTCTAAGAATGTTATGGTTTCTGGTCTTGTGTTCAAGTCTGTAATCCATTTTGAGTTGATTTTTGAGTATGGTGTAAGATGGTGGTCCAGTTTCATTTTTTTGCAGGTAGCTGTCCAGTTTTCTCAACTATGCATGAGAGAGACTATTTTTCCCTATTGTCTATTCTTGGTTTCTTTGTTATAAATTAACTGACCATATATGCATGATTTTATTTCTCATCTCTTTATTCTGAGATCTATGTTTCTGTATCTCTGTAGATCTATGTTTCTGTTTTTATGCAAATACTATTCTGTTTTGATTACTAGAGCTTTGTAATCAGTTACAATTATATTTAGTTTGACATCAGGGAGCATGATGCCTCCAGCTTTGTTCTTTCTCAAGATTGCTTTGGCTCTTCTGGTCTTTTGTGGTTCTATACAAGTTTTAGGATTGCCTGTTCTATTTTTGTGAAAAATGCCATTGGAATTTGATAGGGATTGCATTGAATCTATAGATTACTTTGGACAGTATGGACGTTTTAACAATATTAATTATTCTAATCCATGAGCATGAAATGTCTTTCCATTTATTTGTGCCTTCTTCATTTCTTTCAGGAATGTCTTATAGTTTTCAGTTATAGGTTTTTCATTTCCTTGGTTAAATTTATTCTTAAGTATTTTATTCTTTTTTATGCAATTGTAAATGGGATTGTTTTATTAATTTCTCTTTATGATACTTTATTATTAGTTTATAGAAATACAACTAATTTCTATGTATTGAGTTTATATCCTGCAACTTACTGAATTTGCTTGTTTGTTCTAACAGTTTTTTGATAGTCTTTAGGATTTTCTGTATACAATTTTATATCATCTGCAAATAGTGAAAGTTTTACTTCTTCCTTTCTTATTTAAATTTTTTTTCTTGCCTATTTGTTCTGCCTATGACTTCCTATACTAGGATGTATAAAAGTGGCAAGAGTGGGCATCCTTGTTTTGTTCCTGATCTTAGAGGAAAACCTTTCAGGTTTTCATCAATGAGTATGGTGTTAGCTGTGGGCTTTCATATGTGGTCTTTATTATGTTGAGGTGTGTTCCCTCCCTACCCATTTTGTTGAGAGTTTTTAATCATAAATTGATGTTGAATATTTTCATATACTTTTTCTGCATCTATGGAGATGATGATATGATTTTTATAATTCATTTTTTATTGTGGTGTATCACATAGATTGATTTGTGGATGTTGAACCATCCTTGCATCCTCAGAGTAAATCCCACTTGATCATGGTGTATAATTCTATTAATGTGTTGTTTAATTCAGTTTGCTAATATTTTGTTGAGAACTTTTACATTTATGTTCATCAGGGATATTGGCTCGTCATTTTCTTTTCTTGTAGTGTCCTTGTGTGGTTTTGATATCAGGATAAAGGTGGCCTTGTAAAACAAGCTTGGAAGTGTTCCCTCCTCTTCTATTTTTTAAAACTGTTTGAAAAGGATTGGTATTAATTCTTCTTTAAATGTTTGGTAGAAGTAATTAGCAAAGCCATCTGGTCCTAGACTTTTGTTTGTGTGGAGTTTTTGATTACTGATTGAATCTCCTTACTAGTAATTGGTCTGTTCAGATTTTTTATTTTGTCATGATTCAGTCTTGACAGGTCATATCTTTTTAGGAATTTATCCATTTTTTATAGGTTGTCCAATTAGTCGGTGGATGAATGTTCATAGTAGTCTCTTATGACACTTTGTATTTCTGTGGTATCAAGTGTAACATCTACCCTTTTTCTCATTTTACTTATTTGATTCCTCTCTTTTTTTCTTTGTGAGTCTAGATAAATGTTTGTCTATTTTTTTAATCTTTTTAAAAAGCCAGCTCTTAGTTTCATTAATTTGTTTCTATTGTCTTTTTAGACTCTATTTTATTTATTTCTTTTCTAATTTTTGTTATTTCCTTCCCCTTATTAGCTTTGGGTTTAGTTTATTCTTTTTCTAATTTCTTGAGGTATAAAGTTAGATCGTTTGAGATCTTTCTTGTTTCTTAATGCAGGAGTTTATTGCTATGAATTTCTTTCTTAAAACTGCTTTGCTTCATTTCATAAGTTTTGGTGTTCTATATTTCCATTTTCATTTGTCTCAAGATATTTTTGACTTCTTCTTTGCCACTAGTATTCGTTAAGAATTATTTCATCTATGAGGGCTACTTTGTCTCTATTTTTATTTTCTTGCACTGCATTTATTTTTATTTGGTGTTTATATTGGGGAAATGTTAGCCTCAGCAAATGAGGTGAGTGTTTCTGCTTCTTCTATTTGATGAATTACTGAGAGACGACTGTCAAAGTTTCAAACTATAATTGTTAATTTATCCATTTCTCCTTTCAGTTCTCCCAGTTTTTGCTTCTTTTGTTTTGAGTTATGTGCATATATTTAAGAATATTACATCTTTTTGAGATGTCCATTTTATCATTAGGCAATGTCATTATTGCTCCTTAGTAATTTTCCTTGTTCTAAATTTTACTTTGTTTGGTATTAACAGAGCCTCTCCAAGTTTTTTTTTTTTTTTAATTGGTGTTGGCATTGCATATCTTTTGTTATCCTTTTACCTTTTATCTACCTATATTATTATATTTAAAGTGGGTTTCTTATATACATGATATAATCAGGTCTTGCATAACCCATTCAAATAATCTCCACCTTTATTGTTATGTCTAGACCATTTTTATTTAAAGTAATTGTTGAGTGACATCACCAAGATGGTGGCATAGGAGAAGCCAGCCTCTCTTCCCCTCACAAAGATTAAGAATTAGACAGCTGTCCATGAACAAATGCAGCTGTGGGTGAGCTCTAGCATCCACTTAAGAAACCTCAGCAACACAATGAAACAAAAAACTTGAGAAAAATCACACATAAAATGAAGACAGTTTCATTTTGCCTGCATCTTTCTATTCCCCAAGTTGGTGTTGCACAGTGCTAAGAGGAAACTCCCCAGCTAGGAAGAGTTCCCCTCACTGGTAAAGAATGAGTGAGGTGAGCATTGATCTTGCCCAGCATTTTGGGGCGTCACACAAAAATCCCACTTTAATTTCACCCTACCCAGACTGGCAAAGCTAAGACATATAGAGATGGCTAGGAACAAGTAAGAAAAGCAGGGACTACCAATAGCAACCATGTAGCAGAGAGATGGTGATTCACAGTGACCTGCTCTACATACAAATCTAACATCTTTCCACTGAAGAAAAAACCAACAGCCAGCACAACTACTGTGGACCCCTGATTTCACCAGCATTCCCCTCACAGATATTCCTGTTCACTGATGCCAGCTTCTTGATTCCCTCTTCATTCTCTGTCCCTAACTGAGCCTGGGAAGTGTACTGGCAGTCAATCAAGGCCTTTAGGCCTGCACAAGTGCAAAATGCCGCCCTAGACCACTGAAGCTGATCTCACTGCTGTGTGCAAGCTCAATGCTAGCCCCTCCAACTGAGCACCTGTATGCCCCTGGCCCAACTGCCATCTTCAGTCTCCACTGCCATGTGCCTGTAGCAAGACCCAGCAAACATGGTAGTATGCACTGACAGCCAGGGCCCTCAAAGTCATTAGTGCATCCACAGTCAGCCCCAGGCCCTGCTCCCTGTGCTGTCCCCCAGCTATATGTGTGTTTACAACTGGCACATGCCACTAACAGATACCTGCAACTAGCCCTGCAGCCAAGTGTGTGTTCAACACTCGTTCTGGCCACTACTGTTGACAGCTCTAATTCCAAGCTGCTGGAGCTGGAGGTGTTACTGAGCACTCCACCACACTTTTTAGCCAATGTGGGACCCATGCAGCACCCACCAAAGACCACAAAGCTGTTGAAGCTAAGGATAGCACTGGCCTGTGCCAAAGATATACCATGCCCCACCTGGACCAAAAATCACAACATGATGCCAAACTTCATGCATGCAACACTAGACTTGCGGTCACAGCACACTCTAATGTGCCCTCCTATGCATGTGAAAGTCTTCCTTTACTGAAGTTCATAAAATCTGGAAGAAGTGACTGCTTCTTCAAATCCACAGATACCTACTTCACCATAATGAAGAATGAGAAAAACATGACACCACCAAAGAAATATAGTAAAACTCCTACACTTGGCCCCAAAGAAATGGAGATTCGGGGATTACCTAACAGTTCAAAATAATTTTTCTAAAGATGCTCAGAGAGCTACAAGAAAACCCAAATAACTTGTTTAAAGATGTCATGAAAACAATGCAAGAACAAGGTGAGAAGTTCAACATAGAGACAGAAAACATGAAAAAGGATCAAACAGAAATTTTGGAGCTGAAGAATACAATGATTTCACTGAAGAATACAAAGATGAGTTTCAACAGCAGACTTGACCAAGAAGAAAAAAGAATGAGAGAGCTGAAAGACAGATAAACTAAAACTACCCAATCAGAGGAGCAAAGAAAAAGGAAAAAAAATAAAAAGAGTGAAGAAAGCCAGTGTAATCTATGGGTACCATCAAATGGATACCACAGAAATACAAAGGATTATAAGACAATACTATGAAAAACTATGTGCCAACAAATTGGACAATCTAGATGAAATGGATAAATTCTTAGGCTCATACAACCTCCCAAAACTGAATCAAGAAGAAATAGAGAACCTGAATAGACCAATCACAAGTAAAGATATTGAAACGAGAATAACAAACCTCCCCAAAAATAAAAGTCCAGGACCAGATTGCTTCTCTGGAGAATTCTACCAAATATTCAAAGAAGATACAGTACCTATCCTTCTCAAACTATTCCAAAAAATAGAGGAAGATAGAATACTTCCTAACACGTTCTATGAGCTGAATATCACCCTGATACCAAAGCCAGGCAAGGACAGTACAAAGAAGGAAAATTACAGGCAAATATTGCTGATAAACATAGATGCAAAAATCCTCAACAAAATATTGGCAAACTGAATACAGCAATACCTTAAAAAGATTATACAACTTGATCAAGTGGGATTTATACCAGGGATGCAGGGATGGTTCAACATCTGCAAATAAATCAATGTGATACACCGCATTAACAGAATGAGGAATAAAAACCACATGATCATCTCAATAGATTCAGAGAAAGCATTTGACAAGATCCAACATCCATTTATGACAAAAACTCTCAATAAATTGTGTAGAGAAGGAAAGCACCTCAACATAATCAATGCCGTATGTGACAAACCCACAGCCAAAATCAAAGTCAATGGGGAAAAACTGAAAGCCGTTCCTCTGAGAATGGGAACAAGACAATGGTGCCCGCTCTTGCCACGCCTATTCAACATAGTAGTGGAGGTTTAGGCCAGAGAAGTTAGGCAAGAGAAAGGGACAAAAGGAATCCAAATAGGCAACAAGAAAGTGAAACTCCTGCTGTTTGCAGATGACATGATTTTACGTACAGAAAATCCTAAATTCCATTGGAACACTGCTAGAAATAATCAACAGCTACAGCAAATTTGCAAGGTAAAAAATCAACTTACAAAAATCAGTTGCATTTCTATACTCTAATAATGAATTAACAGAAAGAGAAGTCAAGAATACAATCCCACTTACAATTGCAAGAAAAAGAATAAAATATCTAGGAATATATTTAACCAAGGAGACCAACACAATGAAAACTATAAGATATTATTGAAAGCAATCAATGATGACATGAAGATATGGAAAGGCATCCCATGCACATAGATCAGAAAAATAAACATAATTAAAATGTCCATACTACCTAAAGCAATCTACAGATTCAATGCAATCTCAATCAGAATCCAAATGACATTCTTCATGGAAATACAACAAAGAATACTGAAATTCATGTGGGGTAACAAAAGACACCGAATAATCAAAGCAATCCTGAGAAAAAAGAACAAAGCTGGAGGCATTACACTCCCTGACTTCAAAATATACTACAAAGTTATAATAATTAAAACAGCATGGTACTGGTACAAACACAGACACACAGATCAATGGAACAGAATTTAAACCCCCAAAATAAAACCACACATCTACAGACAGCTAATCTTTGAGAAAGAAGCTAAGAACATACAACGGAGAAAGGAAAGTCTCTTCAATAAATGGTGTTGGTAAAACAGGACAGCCACACGCAAAAGAATGAACGTAGACTATTTTCTTTCACCATGCACAAAAATTAACTCAAAACGGATCAAAGACTTGAGGATAAGACCTGAAACTATAAAACTCCTGGAAGTACACTCATTGACATCAGTCTTAGAGGGATCTTTTTGAATGCCATGTCTACTCAGACAAGGGAAACAAAAAATAAACAAGTGGAACTTCATCAGACTAAAGAGCTTCTGCAAGGCAAAGGAAACCAGGATCAAAATGAAAAGACAACCCACACACTGGGAGAAAATATTTGCAAATCATATCCAACAAGGTATTAAACTCCGTAATATATAAAGAACTCACACAACTGAACAACAAAAAAACAAACAACCCAATCAAAAAATGGGAAGAGTATATGAACAGACATTTTTCCAAGGAAGATATACAGATGGCCAATAGGCATATGAAAAGATGTTCAAATCACTAATCATCAGAGAAATGCAAATCAAAACTACACCAAGATACCGCCTTACACCCCTTAGAATGGCTATAATCACCAAGACAAAAAATAACAAATGTTGGAGAGGTTGTGGAGAAAAGGGAACCCTCATTCACTGCTGGTGGGAATGCAAACTGGTGCAGCCTCTATGGAAAACAGTATGGAGATTCCTCACAAAATTAAAAATAGAAATACCTTATGATCCAGCTATCTCATTACTGGATATTTATCCAAAGAACTTGAAATCAACAATCCAAAGAGGTTTATGCACCCCTATGTTCACTGCAGCATTATTGACTATAGCCAAGGAGTGGAAGCAACCCAAGTGTTCCTCAACTTATGATAGGATAAAGAAGATGTGGTATATATACACAATAGAATACTACTCAGCCATAAAAAAGACAGAATCATCACATTTGCAACAACATGGATGGACCTGGAGGATATTGTGTTAAACAAAATAAGCCAGACAGAGAAAGACAAACACTGCTTGATTTCACTCATACATGGAACATAAACTAACACACAGACATAGAGAACAATTTGGTGGTTACCGGGGGAAGGGACTTGGAAGGGGGGCACAAAGGATGAAGGGACACATTTACATGGTGAATGACAAACAATAATGTACAACTAAAATTTCACAATGTTATAAACTATTATGACACCAATAAAAATAATGGCACCAAAAAATTTCGTATAAACCAGGTTGATAAATTTGAGTGACTATATTAAATTCCTCAGAAAACTTGTGAAGATATTGTGTTACTTTGGGAAAATTTTTGGCTATGGCCACCGTTCAGCTTAAATCCAGGGAAGATAAAAAACTAAGTGTTTAGCCTTTGGATCCTCAGAAGGATTAATTAGGAAAGGACATGTTCTGATAGGGTCAGAGGAAGAGGGAATGAGGAGAGGTCCAGGGAAAATATAAATTTTGGCAAGAGTTTGTATCTGGCAACTAAGGGTATAGAGGCAGTGTAGATGTTATAGAACAGAAGGAGAGTTATGGCACCAGAGGTGGCACCTGAGCACAAGGAGCCAGGGAAGATGAATATGATCTTATCAGAGGCAGAGCCTAAAACAAAGAAGCCAGGGAAGAGGAACATGAGACTTCAGAAGCTATTTTATCTTTCTTTAATTGTTTGTCTCAGTTAATCTTAAAATTTTATTTTGCAAAAAGGCAAGTTTAGACTCCTGATAACATGTGGAAGTCTCAACATACCAATTGAAATAGGCATTCCATATAGTTTCAAAAGTTACAGAGCTATGTTTATTCAATTTTGTTCTAAGAAAAGCAAGTTTGGAAAGTTCAAAAGTTCCCCATACTGGTCATTGGTATTTTAAATTACTTTTGGTTAAGTCTGTCCATTTAATTATAAATGCATATAAGGAAGGACCACAGTTCTTAAATATAAAATCAGCCAGGGTCTCTGTAGGTAGGCACCCTCAAAATAATTAGACAACTGGGAATCCATTTCTCAGAGGGTTTTCTCTAGAGTAAATGAATAATTTTCAAACAGCCTAAACAGCTCAAACAGCTTAAATAGCTTGCAAATAAAATAGCTTAAACAGCCCACAGTCTTAATACCAGCACAGTTCTAAGGGAAAAGGCTAATCTTGAAGTAGTCAGGCCAAAGGCTGAACACCACAGTTCTAATAGAACAGCCTAATTTTGAAAGAGTCATGCTGAAGGGTTAACAATGTAGTTCTAATGGAACAGCCTAATCCTGAAAGAGTTAGGCCTAAGGAAGAAAGCACAGTTCCACTAGAACAGCCTAGTAATCTATGCAGAAATAGAAGTACAATGATGTACACCTGAAATTTTTACAATGTTATAAACCAATGTTACTGCAATAAACAAAAAATTAAAAAAAAAGAATAAAAATTCTCTATTTATGTACAGCCTTCACTAATGCATAATCTGTCAGGGGTGGTGGTGATTGTGTATTTATGTCTTAGTAAAGACGGGGCAGCCAAACACACACACACACAAAAAGAACAGCCTAATCCTATAGTAGTTAGGGTGAAGGCTGAGTAGCACAGTTCCAGTAGAATAGCCCAGTTCCACAACGATCAGGCCAAAGGCTGAATAGCACACTTCCAATGAAACAGTCTGATTCCAGATGAATCAGACCAAAAGCTGAGCAATCAGTTCCAATGGAACAGCTTGACTCAAAATAGTCAGGCAAAAGTGCCAAATGAGTACTCACAGAGAAAAGAAGATCTTAACTAGAAAAGGATAAAGGTTTAAAATAAATCCCAAATAGAGCTTGGAGAGCTTCAAAATACAAATAGAGTAGAAGCTGGGATCCAGAAGAAAGATTCACCTCAAACTCTAGGTTTGGTGAGAAAAACAGTAACTCAATGGGCTCTTTTGTGAGTACCGCACCTGTTAGCTCACCAGCCTTGGATTTCTCAGTGGTCTTCTCTGTGCACCCATATAGGCCATCAAAATGTTGACCTTAAATAAATAGACAGCTAGTTATTTCCCCAGCAAAAATTGTTTATTTGGAATCAGCAAAGAATCTCAATTTGGGGTCTGCAACCACGTGAGCCATGTACAAGTCCTGAGCAACAAGGGGAGGAGAAACTCTTCTATCAGAAAGGGAGAGGAAACTGGGAGGCCTACTGTAAACAAAAAGTCCATTGGAGAAGACTGGGAGTTCAAAGTGTAGTGGCTTTTCATTGGATGAGTTGTGACAGTCTCTCATTGGCTGAGCTGTTGCTGGGCAAGAAAAGGAAGTCTCTTTTTTTTTTTTTTCCATTTTGGCTATGCAATCATTGTAGGGCATGAGAACTCCCAGTGCTGGCCTCCCAACTCTGGTTTAAATGATATTTCTGTTTATTAATTTTCACAAGAAAGAAATAAAAGTCATCCAAATCTGAAAGGAAGAAGTAAAGTCATCATTATTTGCAGATGATATGATCTTATGTATAGAAAATCTTAAAGACTCTACCAAAAACCTTTTGGAACTAATCAACATTTCAGTAAAGTGGCAAGCTAAAAATCACCACACAGAAATTAGTTGTGTTTATATACTAACAATGAACATCTAAAAAAAGAAATAAAGAAAACTATCTCACACACAATGACATCATAAACAAAAATTTAGGAATAAATTTAACCAAGAACAATGCAAGATCTGTACAATAAAAACACACTTCCTTTGATGAAAGACACAAACACGTGGAAAGATATTTCATGTTCGTGGACTGGAAGAATTAATGTCCGTACTACACAAAGCCATTTATAGATTCAATGCAATCCCCATCAAAATCCCAATAGCATTTTTCATAGATATGGAAAGAACAATTTTAAAACTTGTATGAAATCACAAAAGACCTTCAATAGGCAAAACACTCCTGAGAAAGATTAACAAAGCCTCAGGCATCACATTTCCTGATTTCAAACTATACTACAAAGCTATAATAATTAAAACAATATGGTACTGGCATGAAAAGACACATAGACAAAAGAAACATAATAGAGAGCTCAGAAATAGACCGTTGCATATACAGTTAACTTTTGGTTGGCAAGGGAGCCAAGAATACTCAATGGAGAAAAGATAGTCTCTTCAACAAATGGTGCAGGGAAAACTGGATAACCACATGCAGAAAAATGAAATTGGCTCTCATCTTACACCACTCACAAAAATTAACTCTAAATTGATTAAATACTTAAACATAACACCTGATACCATAAAACTCCTAGAAGAAAATAGGGAAGAAACTCCTTGAAATTGATCTGGCAAGGTTTTTTTTGGATATGACACCAAAAGCAGAAGCAACAAAAGCAAAAATCAACACATGTAACTAGATCAAACAAACTCTTCTGCACAGCATGAGAAACAATCAAAAAATGAAAAGGCAACCTATGGAAAGGGAGAAAATATTTTCAAACTTTACATCAGATAAGGAGTTAATATCCAAAATATACAAAAATCTCATACAACTCAATAACAAAAAAAAATCTGATTATAAAAAGGGCTGGGGAACTAAATAGACATATTTCCAAAGAAAACATCCAAAAGGCAGACAGGTACATGAAAAGGTGCTCAACATCACTAATCACTAGGGTAATGCAAACCAAAACTACAATGAGCTATCCCCTCACACCTGTTAGCATGGCTGTCATCAAAAATACAAGAAATTACAAGTGTTATGAGGATGTGGAGAAAAGGGATCCCTTGCGCTCTGTTGGTGGGAATGTAAATTGGTTCACCCACTATGGAAAAGAATACAAAGTTTCCTCAAAAATTAAACATAGAACTTCTATATGATGCAGCAATCCCACTGTTGGGTATATATCCAAAGGAAATGAATAGATAAAGAAAATTTGATTATATATATATATATATATATGTATATATATCATATATTATATATCTATAAGAATATTATTTAGCCATGAGAAAAAAGGAAACTCTGCCATTTGTGACAACATGTATGGAACTTGAGGGCATTATGCTAAGGTAGATAAATCAAACAGAACAAGGTAAATGCTGTATGATATCACTTATGTGTGGAACCTGAAAGAGCCAAATTTGTATAAACAGAGAATATATTGGTGGTTACCAGGAGCTGAAGGATGAGGGAATTGAGGAGATACTGTTTAAGGGTACAAACTTGCAACTAGAAGATAAATACGTCCTGGAGATCACAGTTTAGTGATTACAATCAACAATACTATATTATAGACCTCAAAGTTGCTAAGAGACTAGATCCTAATTGCCCTCATCATAAAAAAGAAATAATAATTGTGTGACATGATAGAGATGTTAGCCAATGCTACAGTGATAATCATATTGCAATATATAAGTGTTTCAAATCAACAGTTCGTATGCCTTAAACTTACACAATGTTACATGCCAGCTATATCTCATTAAAAACAAAAGATCAGTTAAATATAAATGCATGGTTTCATTTCTGGGCTGTCTATTCTGTTCCACACGTCTATATATCATCTTTATCCCAGTATCATATTGATATAATTACTGTAGTTTTGAAATATATTTGATATATGTATACATTATGAAATGATTACCACACTTAATTTAATTAATGCACCATCACCTCAGATACTTTTCAATTTTTTGCACTGAAAAGACTTGAGATTTACTCTCTTAGCAAATTTCAAGTATATAATACAGTATTGTTAACTATAATCACCTGGAATTCCACAGTTACATAGATGATGGATAGATAGATACATAGATAGATAACATAGATGATAGATATATTTCTTATATATTTTGGATGCGATCCCTTTATCAGATATATTGTTTGCAGATATTTTCTTCCATTTTGTAGATTGCCATTTTATTTTGTTGATTGTCACCTTTGCTTTTAAGTTTGATGTAATCCCACTTGTCTATTTTTGCTTTTGTTGCCTATACTTTAGGTGTCATATCCAAGAAGTCAATCCCAAGGCCAATGTCAGGAATCTTTTCCCCTATGTTTTCTTTTAGGAGTTTTACAGTTTGTGGTCTTACATTTAAAATCTTTAAACTATTTTGAGTTGATTATTGTTTATGCTATAAGATAAGGGTACAATTTTGTTCTTTTACATGGGGCTATCTGGTTTTCCCAGCACCATTTGTTGAAGACCTTATACATTCACCATTATGTGTTCTTGGTAACCTTATCAAAGACCAGTGCCTTACATGCATGTGTTTATTTCTGGCTTTCTATTCTAAATGTTTGTTTTATGCCAGTTGCATGTTCTTTTTGTTACAGTAGCCTTGAAATATACTTTAAAATCAGGAAGTATGAGGCCTTCAGCTTTATTCTTCATGCCCAAAATTACTTTGTCTCTTTGGGGTCTTTTGTAGTTCCATATGAATTTTAGGATTGTTTTTTCTATTTCTGTAGAAAATGTCATTGGGATTTTGATAGGAATTACATTGAATCTCTAGATCACTGTGGTTAGTATGGACATTTTAACAATATTACTTCTTCCAGTATGTAACCAAACCATATCTTCCCATTACTTGCATCTTCCTCAATTACATTCATCAATTCTTATCAATTTTAGTGTGCGAGTTTTTTCATCTCCTTGGTTAGGTGTATTCCTATTTTATTCTATTTGATGATGGTGTAAATGGAATAGTATTCTTGATTTCATTTTGGATGTTTTGTTGTTAGTGTATCGAAATGCAACTGATTTTGCAGATTGATTTTGTATTCTGCAAGTTTATTGAATATACTTTTTAGTTATAAAAGAGTTTTCATGGAATCTTTAGAGTTTTTTACATATAATATCATGACACCTGCAAACAGCTAATTTTATTTCTTCCTTCCCAATTTCGATGCCTTTTATTTCTTTTTCTTGTTTAATTGCTCTGGCTAGACCTTCCAGTATTAATTTGAAGAGAAATGGTGAGAGTGGGCATTTTTGCATTGTTTCAGATCGTAGAGGAAAGACTTTCAATTTTCACCATTGAGTATGATGTTAGCTGTAGTATTTTCTTAAATGGTCTTTATTGTGTTGAGGTAAGTTTGCTCTTGATCTAAATTGTTGAGAATTTTTATCATGAAAAAGTGTTTAACTTTGTCAAATGCTTTTTATGCATATATTGAGATAATCATGTGATTTTTATGCTTTATTCTGTTAACGTGATGTATCATATTGATTTGTGTATTGTTGAACCATCCTTGCATCACATGGTAAATCTCAGTCATGATGTATGATCTTTTCATTGTGCTGTTGAGTTCTGTTTGTTAGTATTTTGTTGAGGATTTTTACATCTATGTTTATCACAGTTATTGACCTATAGTTTTTTCTTTCTCTTTCTTTGTCTGGATTTGGTATTGGGGTTATGCTGGCCTCAAAAAATAAGTTTAGATGTGTTCCCTCTTCTTCTATTTTTTGGAAGAGTTTAAGAAGGATTGGTATTAATTTTTATTCAAATGTTTGGTAGAATTAATCTGTGAAGCTGTCTGTTCTTAGGTTTTTATTTGTTGTGAGATACTTGATTGCTGATTCAGTCTCCTTATTTGTTGTTGGTCTGTTGAGGCTTTCCATTTCTTCTTCATTAAGTCTTGGTAGGTTGTATGTTTCCAATAATTTATTCATTTCTTCTAGATTGTCCCATTTGTTGCTATATAATTGTACATATTTGTCCCTTATGCCTTTTATTTATTTCTGTGGCACCAGTTGTGACAGCTCCACTTTCATTTGCAATTTTATTTGTTTGAATCATGTCTCTTTTATATTAGTCTTGAAAAGCATTTGTTGATTTTATCTTTTTAGAAAAGAAAATTTTAGTTATTTTGATTTTTTTCTATTTTCTATGTCATTCATTTCTACTCTAATCCTTATTATTTCTTTCCTTCTTCTAACTTAGGTCTTAGTTTGTTCTTTTTTTCTAGTTCTTTGAGGTGTAAAGTTACAGTTTTTATTTGAGTTCTTTAATTTTTTAATGTACATATTTATTTTCATAAACTTCCCTTTTGGTATAGTTTTGCTGCTTCCTCTAAGTATTGTGTGTTGTGTTTTCATGTTAGTTTGTCTGGAGCTATTTTCTAATTTCCCTTTTCATTTCTTCTTAGAACCAGTGGTTGTTTTAGAATGTGTTGTTTAATTTCCCTGTAATTGTACATTTTTCCTTCTGTTATGATATCTAGTTTCATTCCATCGTTGTTGGAAAAGATACTTGGGATGATTTCAGTCTTTTAAACTTAAGACATTTTTTGACTTAGCATGTGATGTATCCTGGAGCATAGTTCATGGGCACTTGGGAAGAATGTGTTTTCTCCTGCTGATGGGTGGAACATTCTATGTTTGTTAAGTCCATTTAGTCTAAAGTGTTGTTCAACTGCTGCTTTCTTCATGTTTCTCTGTCTGGTCATTCTATCCATTCTTGAAAGTGGGATATTGAAGTCTCCTATTATTTAATTGCTCTCTGTTTCTCACTTTAGGTCTCTCAATGTTTGCTTTAAATATTTATGTGCTCTGATGCTGGATGTTTTATAGATATACATGTACAATTGTTATATATATATATATACACACACAATTGTTGAATAATCATTTTTATCATTATTTAATGGTGTTCTTTGCCTCTTGTGACAGTTTTTTACTTTAAGTCAATTTTGTCTGATACACGTGTAGCCACCCCTGCTCTCTTTTGGTTTCCTTTAGTATGCAATATCTTTTTCCATCCCTTCATTCTCAGCCTATGTGTGTCCTTAAATCTAAAGTGAAATTCTTGTAAACAGCATATATATTAAGTTTTATTGTTTTATCCATTCAGCCACTTCATATCTTCTGAGTGGGGAGTTTAAACCATTTCCATTAAAGTAATTATTGATAAGTAAGGACTTACTATTGTCGTTTTATTAATTGTATTCTGAGTGTTTTATAGTTTTTATCCTCTTCCCGTCTTGCTGATTCTTTGTGATTTGTTGATTTTTTGTATTGATATGCTTTGATTCCTTTCTCTTGCTCTTTTGTGTATATTCTTTGTAGATTTTCTTTATGGATACCATGAGATGTACGTAAAAAATTATAACAACATACTAAGCTGATAACAAGTTAATTTCAATTGCATAAAAAAACTCTACACTTTTGGGGCCAACCCAGTGGCGCTGATGGTTGGGTGCGCGCGCTCTGCTGTGGCGGCCCGGAGTTCCCTGGTTCGGATCATGGGTGCGCACTGACGCGCCGCTCCTCAGGCCATGCTGTGGCGGCGTCCCATATAAAGCAGAGGAAGATGGGCATGGGTGTTAGCCCACGGCCAGTCTTCCTCAGCAAAAAGAGGAGGATTGGCAGATGTTAGCTCGGGGCAGATCTTCCTCACAAAAAAAAAAAAAAAACCCTACCCTTTTACTTCTCTCCCTAAAACACATTTTATGTTATTGTTGTCACAATTTACATCTTTTTTTTTTTTTTTTTGTGAGGAGATCAGCCCTGTGCTAACATCTGCCAATCCTCCTTTTTTTTTGCTGAGGAAGACGGCCCTGGGCTAACATCTGTGCCCATCTTCCTCCACTTTATATGGGACGCCGCCACAGCATGGCTTGCCAAGCAGTGCGTCGGTGCGCGCCCGGGATCTGAACCAGCGAACCCCGGGCCACCGCAGCGGAGTGCGCGCACCCAACCGCTTGCGCCACCAGGCCGGCCCCTACATCTTTTTTTTTTTAATGGGTTGTATGCCTCTTTGGGCTTCTTGTTTGAGCAGACGCTGTTTTTATTTATTTGTTTGTTTGTTTATTTATTTATTTATTGAGGAAGATTGGCCTTGTGCTAACATCTGTTGCCAATCTTCTTCTTTTTTTTTCTTTTTTCTCCCCAAAGCCCCAGTACATAGTTGTGTATCATAGTTGTAGAATTGTAGTTCTTCTATATGGGACGCCACTTCGGCATAGCCTGATGAGTGCTGAGTAGGTCCATGCCCAGGATCTGAACCAGCGAACCCTGAGCCACTGAAGTGGAACACGTGAACCCAATCACTATGCCACTGGGCTGGCCCCACCATTTACATCTTTTATATTGTGCACACACCAACAAATGTTTGTCATTAAAATTATTCTTAACATTTTTGTCCTTTAACTTTTATACTAGGGTTAAAAGTCATTTTTGCATCACTATGACAGTATTAAATTTTTCCATATTTTCTATATATTCACTTTTACCAGTGAGATTTATACTTTCATATGCTTTAATGTTGCTGTCTAGTGCCCTTTTTTTCAATTGAGGAACTTCTTCTAGCACTTCTTGTCAGGCAGGTCTATTGGCGTTGAACTCCCTCTGTTTTTGTTTGTCTGGGAAAGTATCTCTACGTCAATTTCAATTGGCAGTTTTGCCAGATATAGTATTTTATTTATTTATTTATTTTCTTTCTGCAATATGATTATATTATCTCACTCTCTCCTGGCCTTCAAGGTTTCTGCTGATTAATCCTTTTGTAGACTAATGGGGGTTCCCTTATATGTCATAAGTCACTTTCCTCTTGCTGCTTTAAAAATTTTTCTCATTATTTTTGACTTTTGACCATTAAATTATAATATGTCTTGGTGAAGGCATCTTTAGGTTCAACCTGTTTGACCTTTATAAATCAGGATGTGCATCTTGCTTCCCACATTTGAGATTTAAGCCATTATTTCTTTCAATAAGCTTTCTGGCTCTT
The DNA here is from genome assembly GCF_057802395.1 of Ceratotherium simum simum. Lineage (NCBI taxonomy): Eukaryota > Metazoa > Chordata > Mammalia > Perissodactyla > Rhinocerotidae > Ceratotherium > Ceratotherium simum. Next base: position 62,438,597 of record NC_141940.1, read on the forward strand.
TCTATTTCTTTTATTTTTCTGAGAATCACACAATAGGTATATTAATTGACTTGTTAATGTCTCATAAGTCCCATAAACTTTCACCACTCTTTTGCATTATTTTTTCTTTTTATTTCTCTGATTGTATAATTTCAAATGATCTGTTTTTGAGTTCACTAATTCTTCCCTTCGCTTGATAGATTCTGCTGTTGAATCTCTCTATTGAATTTTTCCATTTAGTCTTTGAATTCTTCAGTTCCATAATTTGTTTTGTTCTTTTTTATGGTTTCTATGTTTTTATTGATCTTCTCATTTTGGCTAGGTACTGTTTTCCTGATTTTGTTTAGTTATCTCTCTGTGTTCTCTTATAGTTCGCTGAGCTCTTTAAGACAACTGTTTTCAATTCTTTGCCAGGCAATTTGTAGATCTCCATTTTGGGAGGGTTGGTTATTGGAGATTTACTTTGTTCCTTTGGTGGTGTTATGTTTTCCCAGTTCTTCATGTTTATTTTAACCTTGTATTGCTATTTGTGCTTTTGAAGATGTAGTCACCTCTGTCAGTCTTTACAGACTGGCTTTGGGAGTGAAACTCCTTCACCAGACACCCTGGCTAAAGATGCTGGAGTTCTCTCAAATCTCTTCTATGAATGCACCATTTCCACTCCTATCACTCACTCCTGGGGGGATCTCTTAAGATTGTGTACCTTCTCTTATTCCCATGCAGCCATGCCACATGCTGAGAACCACTACAACTTTTCCCCACGGCAGCACCCTGATGTGTGGATGTATTGGGTGCAAGCTCTGACTCACTCCTGAAGGAGATACTTTAAGATTATGTGCCTTCTTCCTACCTTGCATAGCTGTGTCAAGCACCAAGAGTTGCCCACTCATTTTCCTTAAAAAAGTGCAGTGAAATGCTGGGATGGGGGTCATAAGCTCCCATTCTCTTTCCCTCCTGGAAGAGCAGTGTGAGGGTTCTACAACTCCTCCCAATCCCAGAGTCAAGCTGGCTGCTGCAATCCATGCCAGCTGCTGAGATCTGTATGCTGTTTGTGAGAATGTATAGTGTGATAGCTTCAGAGGCACATGGATTGCCAGCTACAGGGGTGCAGAGGGAGGTTGTTGAGATCTGTGCACTGTTTTCTGTGAGCTTCTGTTCCTGTTCTTTGTTGTTAGCTGCTCCCAAATGATCCAGCCATGCCAATTTCCTCAGTGTTCTGGATGTGACAGGACAGAAGCTAGCCTCTTGGGAAGTACCTCAAAAGCCTGGGGATGCCAGACCTCCACTTTGTTTTCTCCCTTTCCCATGGGAGAAATTGCTGACCAGGGGTTCTCTCTTGGCCCAGAGCTGTGCCAGATTGGGGAAAGGGTAATGCAGATAAACTGCAACTGTTCTTCTTTCCCTTTACAACATGGCTGATCTTGAACTTTGTGCTTCACTGGGGTGCTGGAACTTCTCAACTGGACTACAGAGCCCTCATAAAGGTACTTTTATCTCTGAATGGTTTGTCAAATCAGTGTGTCCATGGTGATGCAAGGGCTTGGATCTCCTATTCCACCATCTTGCCAACATCACATATCTTACCTAGTTTTACCCTAATGTTAGCCTCTTACATTACCATGGTACATTTCTCAAATCTAAGAAAACAATGTTGATACATTACTATCAACCAAGCTTCAGATTTCACCAGTTTGGGCTGTAATGTTATTTTTCTGTTCTAGGAACCAATCTAGGATAACTGCATTTAGTTGTCCTATCTCCTTAGATCTGTGACAATTTCTCAATATTTCCTTGTTTTTCAAGATCCTTGATATTTTTGAAGAGTATTGGTCTGGTATTATGTAGAATGTTCCCCAGTCTGGCTTTGTCTGTTTTCCTTATGATTAGACAGGGTTTGTGTATTTTTGAGAAGAATGACACAGAAGTGAAGTGCCCTTCTCATCACATCACATGAGAAATACATGTTAGCCCCATAACACCATTGGTGATGTTAACCTTGATCACTTGGTTAAAGTAGTGTTTTCCAAGTTTTTTCACTATAAAGTTACTAGTTTTTCTTTACCGTACTCTACTCTTTTGAAGCAAATTACTAAGTGTGGCCCACCATGGGAGGAGGAAAATTAATCTCCACATCCTGGAGAGGGAAGTATAACTATATATTATTTGAAATTAATTCATGAAAAGATATGTCTCACTCCATTTATTTATGCAAGCATTTATTTATATCAGTATAAATTTGTGAATATTTATTTTGTGCTTGGGGTTATAATTTAATATTATATTATTAATTTTGTTGCTCAAGTTGTTCCAGCTTTGGACATTAGGAGCTCTTTCAGATCTGGTACTTTGACATGATCACATTCCTTTTTTTAATACACTTCCTAACTCTCTGGCACTGCAAGCTGCTCTAGGCTCATTTTGTAATTTCCTTTTCCCAGCTTTAGAATCAGCCATTTCTCCAAGAAGATCTTGTTGTTTTTACTCCAATTTAATTTTAATAAGAAAAAAATATATTTCTACTAAAAGTTCTTGGGATATATGTATTGATACTATTGTCTTACCAAATTCTTCTTCCTGTTATCTCTACTTCTCAAATTAGAAGTAATATTCCTGGTCCACCCCGTGGTGTAGCAGTTAAGTGTACGCACTCCACTGCTGGTGGCCCGGGTTCAGATACTGGGTGCGTGCGCACCAACACACCACTTGTCAGGCCATGCTGTGGCGGCGTCCCACATAAAGTGGAGGAAGATAGGCACGGATGTTAGCCCAGGGCCAGTCTTCCTCAGCAAAAAGAGGTTCAGTTCTAGACCACTGCAATAAAGTGAATATCACAATAGAGTCACATAAATGTTTCGGTTTTCCAATGCATTTAAAAGTTATGTTTACATTACATGTAACCTATTAAGTATCCAATAGCATTATGTCAAAAAAATGTATATACCTTAATTAAAACATACTTTATTGCTAAAATATGCTAACCATCATCTGAGTCTTCAGTGGGTTGTAATCTTTTTGCTGCTGGAGGGTCTTGCCTCAGTGTTGATGGCTGCTGATGGATCAGGGCGCTAGTTGCTGAAGGTTGGGGTGGCTGTGGCAATTTCTTAAAATAAGACAACAGTGAAGTTTGCCACATTGATTGACTCTTCCTTTAATGTATGATTTCTCTGTAGCACGTGCTTCTGTTTGAAAGCATTTTACCCATAGAAGGACGTCTTTCAAAACTGGAGTCAATCTTCTAAAACCCTGCCACTGCTTTCTCAACTAAGTTTATGTAATATTCTAAATCATTCATTTTCGTTTCAACACTCTTCACAGCATCTTCATCAGGAGTCGATTCTATCTCAAGAAAACACTTTCTTTGCTCATCCATATGAAGCAACTCTTCATCCATTAAAGTTTTACCATGAGTTTGCAGCAATTCAGTCACATCTTCAGGGTCCACTTCTAATTCCAGTTTTCTTTCTTTATTTCCACTACATCTGCAGTTACTTCCTCCACTGAAGTCTTGAGCCCTTAAAAGTCATCCTTGAGAGTTGGAATCAACTTCTTCCAAACTCCTGTTACTGTTGACATTTTTATCTTTTCCCATGAATTATGAATGTTCTTTATGACATCTAGAATGGCAAATCCTTTCCAGAAGGTTTTCGATTTACTTTGCCTAGATTTATCAGAGGAATCACTATTTATGACAGCTATAGCCTTATCAAGTATATTTCTTAAATAACGAGACTTGAAAGTCAAAATTACTCATTGATTCATGGGCCACAGAGTAAATGTTATGTTAGCAGGCATGAAAATAATATTAATCTCATTGTACATCTCCATCAGAGCTCTTGGGTGACCAAGTGCATTGTCAATGAGCAGTAATATTTTGAAAGGAATATTTTTTTCTGAGAACTAGGTCTCAACAGTGGGCTTAAAATATTCAGTGAACCATGTTGTAAACAGATGTGATGTCATCCAGGCTTTGTTGTTCCATTTAAGGAGCACAGGCAGAGTAGATTTAGCATAATTCTTAAGGGCCCTAGGATTTTCAGAATAGTAAATGAGCATTGGCTTCAACTTAAAGTCACCAGCTGCATTAGCCCCTAACAAGAGAATCAGATTGTCCTTCGAATCTTTGAAACCAGACATTGACTTCTCTTTTCTGGCTATGAAAGTCCTAGATGGCATCTTCTTCCAATATAATGCTGTTTCAGCTACACTGAAAATATGTTGTTTAGCATAGTCATTTTAATTAATTATCTTATTTAACTCTTCTGGATAACTTGCTGCAGCTTCTACATCAGCACTTGCTGCTTCACTTTGCACTTTTATATTATGGAAATGGCTTCTTTCTTTAAACCTCATGAACCAACCACTACCTTGCCTCTCTCTGCCTTCATAGAATTGAAGAGAGTTAGGGCCTAGCTCTGAATTAGGCTTTGGCTTAAAGGAATGTTGTGGCTGGTTTGATCTATCCAGACAACTAAAACTTTCTCCATATCAGCAATAAGGCTGTTTCACTTTCTTATCATTTGTGTATTCACTGGATTAGCACTTGTAATTTCCTTCAAGGACTTTTCCTTTGCATTCACAACTTGGCTAACTGGCACAAGAAGTCTTAGCTTTCTACCTATCTCAGCTTTTGACATGCCTTCCTCACAGAACTCAATCATTTCTAGCTTTTAATTTAAAGTGAGAGATGTGCAACTTTTCTTTTCACCTCGGACGCTTAGAGGCCATTGTAGGGTTATTAATTGGCCTAATTTCAATATTGTTGTGTCTCAGGAAATGGAGAGGTCTGCGGAGAGTGGCAAAGATGGAGGAACAGCCAGTGAGTGGAGCAGTCAGAACACATACAACATTTATCAATTAAGTTTGCCATTTAATATGGGTGTGGCTCGTGGTGCCTGAAAACAATTATATTAGTAACATCAAAGATCCCTGATCATAGATCACCAGTAAAAATATAATAATAATTAAAAAGTTTGAAATATTGCAAGAATTGCCAAAATGTAACCGAGACAGAAAGTGAACAAATGTTGTTGGAAAAATGGTTCTGATAAACTTGCTTTAAAAACAAAAAAAAAGCAATATCTACAAAGTGCAATAAAATGAGATATGCCTATTATATATCTTAATGAGAGCATATGACATTTATATCTTAATCAGAAGATGTGACATTTACCTTCTATTCTGTAACCATAAGCCCTTAGTTTATTCTTAAGTCTATGACTAAATTGAACAAATGTTCATTACCAATACTTTTTTAACAACTTCTCTATTCTTCTTTAGTTAGCTGGCTTTCATCCTTCAGTCATTTTTTCTCCCATCAGAAATAATCATGGTTGCTGTATATCCTGAGTTCTTTCATGCCTTAGAATGTCTGCTGTTAAACTTACATTTGATCTAAAGCTTGGCTAGTATTCTTAGGTCATACTATCCTTCAGAATATTGTTTCCCATTGTCTTCTGACATTAGCTGTATTTGTGGAGAAGTGTCATATCAGCCAGTTTTTTTCCTTCTGCACATGACTCCTTCTTTATCCTTAAAATTTAATAATATAATCATAATATGATTTGTTTTCAGTCTCTTAAGACTATGCTGGAACACAAAGTCCAGTATTTAGATTTACAACTTTAGTTCTTCCACTAGTTTAGAAAATTTTTCTGCTGTTATATCTTCTACTACTTTCCCTGTTTCATTTGTAGAGTAAAAGTTATTCTACTTCAGCATTATCTTTACTAGATCATGTTTGTTCTTCATCTCTATTATATTTTATCTATTTACTTCAATTTCTCTCTTTATCTTCTTCATTCTCTGTAATTATCTCAGAATTTCCCTCCATTTCATTAATTTGATTTTTATAAATTATACTGAGTTTCTTACATTTTCTAGTTTGTTAGTTCTCATATGGTGTCTTGTGGTTTTCAATTTGTTTCCTTAGCTCTGAGTCCTTCCTTTTTATATTATCTGTTGATTTTACTGTGGTCTTTGAGTTCCTTTTATATTTAGCTCATATTTTTAATAAGTTCTTCTATTCAGTAAACATTCATGGGGAATTTGAATTGGCTTCAGTTCCTTGGGTTACACATTCTTCTTGAGTGGATTTTTGTCAGTCTTTTGCATCCTATGCTCAATTTTGTTCCTTATGTTCACATCCCATTTTTTTCTGTAGTATGTTTTCATTACTGTGATGCAGTTTTGTTTTGTCTTAGCTTGTTTATGCTTAAGAGGGACAGCTTTTGAAACTTACATTTGCCTTTATATGGTATTGATATGTTTTCTTTGATACTATTCATTCTTTTTATGATATCCTTCATTTTCCCTTCCCTTTCCAGTTGCATTTTGAGGGCTGCTATATTGAAGTTCTGTCTATTACTTTTATAACCTACTGACTTAAGAGTGGAGACTAAGAGTGAGTTCCTCTGAAATTGTACAAAACTTTTGTTTCAGAACTTTGTCTCTGAAAATCTTTCTGAGACATTTTAAAATGTCCTGTATCAAGATTCACTCCACTTATGTCTTTTTCCCCTGAGATATTATTCTTCATTTTATATTATTTCTCAAATTCAGCATAGGATACTGAAAAATGAGAAGTTCCAGAAGACTTTTCAATCTTTTCTGTTATCCTAAAAAGCTATGATGGTAATTGGAGTCTTCCTGCAACAGGATTTCTATTACTTTTGTGCCTCTACATCCTCCTCAGTTTCCTATTATTTAAATTGTTTATGAAAGTTCTCAAGATTCTGAGATTCACCATATTTCCATGGTACAGGTTCTCAGATATAAATGATATGTAAAGAGCCATTCACAACTGAGGTGGCAGCTGTGGTGTCAATGGCTGAGGCCAGATGTGAGAGGCCAAGAGATACACCGAAACCCAGCCACAGAGACAGAGTGTGGGTCAAGAGCACCTTCTGCACCCTCTCAGCAAGCCACACACTGCATATGTAGGGGCATAACCATTGTTGTTCTTCCAAGACTAAATTACTATTTCAACAACAGCAAAAAAATGAATTTAGAAAAATAACTCTGAGAGTGATGTTACAAAAGATGGCAGATTGGAAGGTCTAGGATTCAGTACCTCCACTGAAACAATTTACTTGGAAATGTCGGAATGAACTGTATCAGAACTTGGAGTCCAGCTGAACACTTGCAGCATCCAGGAGAGTGATAGATAAATAAAGAAGTTAGTAAATTGCAGTGAATTTTGCCATTTTGCATAGCAGTTGCCATTCCCTTTTCCCACAGTAAGCAGACATGAGAATGGTAGACCACATTCCTGGTGTAGCTTTTTGGTACCAGGGTAGGAAAAAGGACTTTGTCCTACAAAGTTGGAGCTGTGTGTTTTGATGTGCCCAGTGGATCACTGAGGGACCAGCACAGGATGACAATTGTTTCAATCCTCTCAGGATGGAGTGATTTCCCAGGTGGCATATGTTGAAAAAATTTAAAAAGATCATATATTCTTTCTTTTTTATTTTCTCATCTGATCCAGGCATTCAAGGAAATTTCTGTAGGGTCACAAGCTGATGACTGTGGGGATAATGGAAAAGAGACTTCAATAACCACACAAGACAAAGATTATAATCTTTTCAAAAATAGCTTGGAAAAGTCACCAACAAAATGGAAAACTGCAGTACTCAACAAGCAAAAACAGCAATCCTCAGGGAGATAGGAGAATCTGATTTCCTGAGTTACCAAATTACAATATTCAAAATGTCCAGCTCTCAATGAAAAAAAAAATGAAGCATACAAAGAAACAGGAAAGTGTGACTATTTCATAGGAAAAAAGAAATAAGCCATGAAGAATGCTTCCATGAGGAAGCACAGACTTTGGACTTACTAGACAAAGATTTTAAATTAATTATCTTAAATATGCTCAAAGATCTAAGCAAATCATGGACAAATAATTAAAAGGAATCAAGAAAATAATATGCAAACAAGTATGGAGAATCATAACAAAGACAGAAATTATAGAAAGAAACCAAATAGAAATTCTGGAGCTGAAAAACATAATAGGCAAAATGAAAAAAAAATAGGACAGAAGTTCAACAGCAGATTTGAACAGGTAAAAGAAAAAACTGTGAACTTTAAAAAAAGGGTAATGAAAACTACCTAGTCTGAGGAGCAGAAAGAAAAAGGAATGACGAAAAATGAACAAAATCTAAGGTACAAATCTGACACAATCGAGTATATCAACACGTGCATTATGGGAATCCCAGAAGGAGAAGAGAAGAAAGAAAGGGTCAGAAAAAATATTTGAAGATATAATGGCTGAAAACTTCCCAAATTTGATTAAATACATGAATCTATATACCCAAGAAGCTCAATGAACTCCAAATAGGACAAATCTAAAGCTATTCACACTGAGACACATTATAATCAAACTGTTGAAGGGCAAAAACAAAGGGAAACTCTTGAAAGCATCAAGAGAGAAGCAATTCATCACATACATGGAATCCACAATAAGATTAACAGCAAATTTATCATCAAAAACAATGGAGGCCAGGGGCCGGCCCAGTGGCACAAGCGGTTAAGTGCACGTGCTCCACTGCGGTGGCCCGGGATGCACCAGTTCAGATCCCGGGTGCGCACTGAGGCACCACTTGTCGAGCCATGCTGTGGCGGTGTCCCATATAAAGTGGAGGAACATGTGCATGAATGTTAGCCCAGGGCCAGTCTTCCTCAGCATAAAAAGAGGAGATTGGCAGATGTTAGCTCAGGGCTGATCTTCCTCACAAAAAATATAAATAAATAAAATAAAAACCAGGGAGACCAAAAGGCAGTGGGATGATATATTCAAAGTGCTAAAAGAAAAAAAAAATAAAAAAACTTCTCAACCAAGAAATCTGCATCTGGTAAAAACTATCTTTCAAAAATGAAGGAAAAATTAAGGCTTTCACAGATAAACAAAAGCTAAGAGAGTTGATTGCTAGTGTACCTGCCCCACAAGAAAGCTAAAGGGAGTTCTTAAGGCTGAAGCAAAAAGACAATAAATGGTAACTCAAAGCCATATAAAGGTCTCTGTCTTTATATTACATACATAGATTAATACAAAAACTAGCATCATTGGATTTTTGGTTTGTAATTCCTCTTTTTATTTACTGCATGAGTTAAGAGAAAAAATAAAATAAAATAATAATTACAAATCTGTGTTAATGGACACATGTATAAAGATATAATTTGTACCAATAATAACATAAAAGGGATGATGGAGATGGATAGGAGCATAGGAGTTAAATTATGTTGTTGAAGCTAAGTTAACATCAAGTCAACTAGATTGTTGTAAATTTAGGATGTTAATGGTAATTCTCATGGTAACTACTAAGAAAATAAATTTAGAGTATATAGAAAAGAAATAAAGAGAGGCTAAAAATTGTACACTATAAAACAGTAAAATACAAAGAAAGGCATTATTGGAGGAACTGAGGAACCAAAAAGTATTAAGACATATAGAAAACAAAAAGTAAAACTAAACTTTTAGGCAGAAGTAAATTTCTTCATTATGGATAATTACTTTAAGTGTAAATAGATTAAACTCACAGATTAAAGGAGAGGATTGGCAGAATGGATTTTAAAAAACATGATGTAAATATATGTCACTTAAAAGAGACTAACTTTAGACTAAAAGACACAAATATGTTAAAAGTGAAAGGATAGACAAAGATATTTCATGCAAATAATAACCAAAATAGAGCTGGAGTGGTTATAATAATACAAGAAAAAATTGTTACACAAGACAAAGAGGACAATATATTTTGATTAAATGAAGAATTCATCAAGAAGATACAACTATAAACACTTACATCAAACGACATAGGCCCAATATATATGAGGCAAACATTAACATAATTGAAGGGAGAAATAGGAAGTTCTACAGTAATATTTGGAGACTTTCACACATCACTTTCAATGATGGATAAAACATCTAGACAGAAGATCAATAAGGAAAGAAATAACTTGAACAATATTATAAAGTAACAACTTAATGGACATATATCAGAGTCTTCACCTGACAACAGCAAAATAAATATTCATTTCAAGTACACATAGAGCATTCTCCAGGTAGACCATATTTTAGGTCATAAAGCAAACCTCAATACATTTTAAAAGTTTGAAGTCTTACAAAGTATATTCTTCAACCACAGTGTATTTAAACTAGAAATCAGTAACAGAAGAAAAACTGGAAAAGTTACAATTGTGTGGAAATTAAACAACACACTCTTAAACAACAGACGTGTCAAAAAAAGAAGTCACTATAGAAATTAGAAAATAGTTTGAGACAAATGAAAATGAAAGCACAAAATATCAAACTTATGCAATACAAAGAAATTAGTGCTCAGAAAGAAATTTATACTAGTAAATCACTACATTAAAAAGGAATAAAGATCTCAAACCAACAAATTAACTTTACAACCTGAGGAACTAGAAAAGGAAGTGCAAACTAAACACAAAGGCAACATAAAGAACAGAATGAAAAAGATTAGAGCAGAGATTTTAAAAGCAAGGAGAGAATAGAAAAAACAATCAAGGGAATCAACAATACTAAAAATTGGTCTTATGAAAAGATAAAGAAATTGACAAAACTTTAGGAAGACTGACTAAGGAAAAAAGAGAGAGGACACGAGCAATTAAAATCAGAAGTGAAAGTGACCTTAAAAAATTACATTACAACAAATCTAATAAATTAGATAATCTAGACAAAATGGGAGAATTCCTATAATCACACAAATTACAAAAACTGATGCAAGAAAAAACACATAAACAGATCTTGACCAAATGGAATTTTCCCAAGAATACAAGGGTATTTCAACATAAGAAACATAAGAAAATCAATGAATGTAATATACCACATTAATAGAACAAAGGAAAAAAACCCAGCGTGAAGATCTCAATAGATGCAGAAAGCATTTGACAAAATTCAGCACTCTTTCATTCTCTCGGTGATAAAAACACCCAGAAAACTAGGAATAAAAAGGAACTCCCTTAGCATGATAAATGACATTTATGAAAAACCCATAGCTAGCCTGACACTCAATGGTGAAAGATTGAAGGCTTTCCCTCTAAGATCAGGAACAAGACAAATATGTTCATTTTTACTACGGCTATTCGAAATGGTACAGGAAGACCTAGCCAGAGCAATAAGGCAGAAGAAAAAAACAAGGAAATAAAAGGCATCCCTGGAAAGGAAGAAGTAAACTATCCATATTTGGAGATGACATAATTCTATATATAGAACATCCCAAAAAATCCACAGGAAAAATACTAGAGATAATAAGCGAATTCAACAAAGTTGCAGGGTACAAACTTAACATACAAAAAATAGTTCTGTTTCTATACACCAGCAATGAATAATCTGAAAAAGAAATTAGCAAAATTATTCCATTTTCAATAGTATCAAAAAGAATAAAATATCTAGGAACAAATATAACTAAGGAGGTCAAAGCTTTTGCTCTAAAAACTACAAAACATTGCTGAAAAAAACTTAAAGAAGTCCTAAGGAAATGGAAAGCCATCTATGTTCATGGATTGGAAGTCTTAATATTGTTAAGATGGCAATACTCCTGAAAGAGTTCTACAGATTCAATGTAATTATTATCAAAATTCTAATGCCATTTTTAGCATAAATAGAAAAGCCAATCCCCAAATTCATATAGAATTGCAAAGGGCCTCAAATAGCCAAAACAATATTGGAAAAGAAATACAAAGTTGACAGACTCACACTTCTTGATTTCAATGCTTACTCAAAGTTACAGAAATCAAAACAGTGTGGTACTGGCATAGATATAAGTGTATAGACCAATGGAATAGAATTGAGGGTCCATAAATCAACCCAAACATCTATGGGCAATTGATTTATGATAAGAGTTCCAAGACAATTCAATGGGGAAAGAATAGTCTCTTCAACAAATCCTATTGAACAGCTGGATAACCACATGTAAAAGAGGGAAGTTGGACCCCTACCTCACTCCATACAAAGAGTAACTCAAAATGGAGCAACAACCTATATGTAAGAGTTAAACTATAAAACTGTTTTTAAAAATAGGGGTCAATTATCATGATTTTGGATTTGGCATTGGAGTTTTAGATTTGATGTCAAAAGCACAAGCAATAAAAGAAAAAAATAGATAAATTGAACTTCATCAAAATTAAAAACTTTTGTGCATCAGAGCTTATTATCAAAAAATAAAAAGGTAACGTATAGAATGGGAAAAAATATTTGCAAATCATATATCTGATAAAGTTTACTATCCGGAATATATAAAGAACTCTTACAACTCAACATAAGGAACACAAACAACTCAATTATAAATAGGTAAAGGAATTGAATACACGTTTTTATAAACAAGATATAAAAATATCCAACAAGCACACAGAAAGATAGTCAAAATCATTGGTCATAAGGAAATTCAAATCAATATCATAATGAGATACCACTTCACATCCACTAGAATGGCTATAATGGGAAAAAAATCCAAGATATTTACAAGCAAGAATGTGAGAAATAAAAATCTTTATACACTGATGGTGGCAATGTAAAGTGATACAGGGTCTGTGTAAAACAGTCTACCTATTTCTCAAAAAGCTAAACAGAATTGTTATATGACCCAGCAATTCCACTTCTAGGTATACATTCAAGAGAAATTAAAACATATGATCACACAGAAACTTGTACATGAATGATTATAGCAACATTATTCATTATATATATATTTTTTAATTTTTTGTTTATTGCAGTAACATTGGTCTATAACGTTGTATAAATTGCAGGCAACGTCATTGTACTTCTATTTCTGCATAGATTACATCATGTTCACCACCCAAATACTAATTACAACCCATCACCACACACGTGTGTTGAATTATCCCTTTCGACCTCCTCCCTCCCCCCTTCCCCTCTGGTAAGCACCAATCCAATGTCTGTCCCTATGTGCTTGTTTATTGTTGTTATTATCTACTACTTAATGAAGGAAATCATATGGTATTTGACCTTCTCCCTCTGACTTATTTCACTTTGCATAATACCCACAATGTCCATCCATTTTGTCACAAATGGCTGGATTTCATCGTTTCTTATGGCAGAGTAGTATTATATTGTGTATATATACCACAGCTTCTTTATCCATTCGTCCCTTGATGGGCACTTAGGTTGCTTCCAAGTCTTGGCTATTGTGAATAACGCTGCAATGAACACAGGAGTGCATGTATCTTTACACATTGGTGTTTTCAAGTTCTTTGGATAAAGAGCCAACAGTGGAATATCTGGATCATATGGTAGTTCTATCCTTGATTTTTTGAGGAATCTCCATACTGTTTTCCATAGTGGCTGCACCAGTTTGCACTCCGACCAGCAGTGTATGAGAGTTCCCTTCTCTCCACATCCTCTCCAACACATGTTGTTTCCTGTCTTGTTAATTATAGCCATTCTGACGGGCATGAGATGATATCTCATTGTAGTTTTGATTTGCATTTTCCTGATAGTTAATGATTTTGAACATCTTTTCATGTGTCTGTTGGCCATCTGTATATCTTCTTTGGAGAAATGTCTGTTCGGGTCTTTTGCCCATTTTTTAATTGGGTTGTTAGTTTTTTTGTTGTTGAGATGCATCAGTTCTTTATATATTTTGGAGATTAAGCCCTTATCAGATGTATGGTTTGCAAATATCTTCTCCCAATTGTTAGGTTGTCTTTTCATTTTGTTGATGGTTTCCTTTGCTGTGCAGAAGATTTTTAGTTTGATGTAGTCCCATTTGTTTATTTTTTCTATTGTTTCTCTTGCCTGGTCAGACATGGTGCTTGAAAATATGTTGCTAAGACCGATGTCAAAGAGCGTACTGCCTATGTTTTCTTCTAGAAGTTTCATAGTTTCAGGTCTTCAATTCAAGTCTTTAATCCATTTGGAGTTAATTTTTGTGTATGGTGTAAAGTAAGGGTCTACTTTCATTTTCTGGCGTGTGGCTGTCCAGTTTTCCCAACACCATTTGTTGAAGAGACTTTCTTTTCTCCATTGTATGTTCTTGGCTCCTTTGTCAAAGATTAGCTGTCCATAGATGTGTGGGTTTATTTCTGGGCTTTCGATTCTATTCCATTGATCTGTGTGTCTGTTTTTGTGCCAGTACCATGCTGTTTGGTTACTATAGCTTTGTAGTGTATTTTGAAATCAGGGAGTGTGATACCTCCAGCTTTGTTCTTTTTTCTCAGGATTCCATTAGCTATTCGGGGTCTTTTGTTGTTTCATATAAATTTTAGGATTCTTTGTTCTATTTTTGTGAAAAACATTGCTGGAACTTTGATAGAGATTGCATTGAATCTATAGATTGCTTTAGGAAGTATGGACATCTTAACTATGTTAATCTTCCAATCCAAGAGCATGGAATATCTTTCCATTTCTTTGTGTCTTCTTCAATTTCTTTCAGAAATGTTTTATAGTTTTCAGTGTACAGCTCTTTCACCTCTTTGGCTAAGTTTATTCCCAGGTATTTTATTCTTTTTGTTGTAATTGTAAATGGGATGGTATTCTTAATTTCTCTTTCTGCTACTTCGTTGTCAGTGTATAGAAATGCAACTGATTTTTGTATGTTGATTTTGTATCCTGCAACTTTACCATATTCGTTTATTGCTTCTACAAGTTTTCTGGTGGATTCTTTAGGGTTTTCTATATATAAAATCATGTCATCTGCAAATAGTGACAGTTTCGCTTCTTCCTTTCCAATTTGGATCCCTTTTATTTCTTTCTCTTGCCTGATTGCTCTGGCTAGGACTTCCAGTACTATCTTAAATAGGAGTGGTGACAATGGGCATCCTTGTCTGGTTCCTGTTCTTAGAGGGATAGATTTCAGTTTTTCACCATGGAGGGTGATATTAGCTGTGGGAACATTATTCATTATAGTCAAAAGGTACAAACAAACCAAATGTCCATCAATGGGTGAATGGAGAAATAAATTGTGGTATGTACACACAATGAATTATTATTCAGCCATAAAAATAAATGAAGTACTGATACGTGTTACAACTTGGATGAACCTTAGTTTTACTGAAATGAAGAAATACTTACACGCATAAGAAAAAAATCAAGATATAAAGTGAATATCCATATGATTTTGACCACACAAAATACTGATAGCAGAAGGAAAATGCACAAAATTTTTAACTCTGTGAAGTAGCATTATGGTAAATTTTAAATTACTTCTACACTTTTCTGTATTTTCTAAGTTTTCTGCTATAAATGTATTTGCTTATGTTGATTATCAGATTGAAATTTAAAGCCAATAGTGAAAACAAAATACAACTGGACTTGATTTTGACGTTGAAATAAAGTAAAAGTTTTGCCAAATTAATTATCAAATAATTAACCCTTGTTTTAGTTCTGTAGGTCACATTCTTTTGACTTTTTTTTTTTAATTGATGTTTTAATGGTTTCTAACATTGTGAAATTTTGGGTTGTACATTTTTGTTTGTCCATCACCACATATATGACTCCCTTCACCCCTTGTGCCCACCCCCCACCCCCACTGCCCCTAGTAACCACAGTCCAGTTTTCTCTGTCCATGTGTTGGTTTATATTCCACATATGAGTGAGATCATACAGTGTTTGTCTTTCTCTTTCTGGCTTATTTCACTTAACATAATACACTCCAGGCCCATCCATGTTGTTGCAAATGGGACGATTTTGTCTTTTTTTATGGCTGAGTAGTATTCCATTGTATATATATACCACATTTTCTTAATCCAATCGTCAGTCGAGGGACACTTAGGTTGCTTCCACTTCTTGGCTATGGTGAATAATGCTGCAATGAACATAGGGGTGCATAAGCCACTTTGGATTGTTGATTTCAGGTGCGTTGGATACATTGCCAGTAGTGGGATGGCTGGATCATAGGGCATCTCTATTTTTAATTCTTTGAGGAATCTCCATACCGTTTTCCATAGAGGCTGCACCAATTTGCATTCCCACCAGCTGTGTATGAGGGTTCCTGTTTCTCCACATCCTCTCCAACATTTGTTGTTTTTTGTCTTGGTGATTATAGCCATTCTATCAGGCGTGAGGTGGTATCTTAGTGTTGTTTTGATTTGCATTTCCCTGATGATTAGTAATGTTGAGCATCTTTTCATGTGCCTATTGGCCATCTGTATATCTTCCTTGGAGAAGTGTCTGTTCATTTCCTCTGCCCATTTTTTGATCGGGTTGTTTGTTTTTTTGTTGTTCAATTGTGTGAGTTCTTTATATATTATGGAGATCAACCCCTTGTCAGATATATGTTTTGCAAATATTCTCTCCCAACTGGTTGGTTGTTTGTTCATCTTGATTCTGGTTTCATTTGTCTTATAAAAGCTCTTTAGTCTGATAAAGTCCCACTTGTTTATTTTTTCTTTAGTTTCCCTAGTCTGGGTAGGCATGTCATCCAAAAAGATTCCCTTAAAACCAATGTCAAATAGTGTGTTGCCTATATTTTCTTCTATGGGTTTTATAGTTTCAGGTCTCACCTTCAGGTCTTTGATCCATTTTGAGTTTATTTTTGTGAATGACGATAGCACATGGTCCACTTTCATTCTTTTGCATGTGGCTGTCCCGTTTTCCCAACACCATTTATTGAAGAGACTTTCCTTTCTCCATTGCACGTTCTTAGCACCTTTGTCGAAAATTAGCTGTCCGTATATGTGTGGTTTTATTTCTGGGCTTTCAATTCTGTTCCATTGATCTGTATGTCTGTTTTTGTACCAGTACCATGCTGTTTTGATTACTATTGCTTTGTAGTATGTTTTGAAGTCAGGGATTGTGATGCCTCCTGCTTTGTTCTTTTTCTTTAGGATTTCTTTAGCTATTCGGGGTCTTTTGTTGCCCCATATAAATTTTAGTATTCTTTTTTCTATTTCTGTGAAGAATGTCATTGGGATTCTGATTGGGATTGCATTGAATCTGTAGATTGCTTTAGGTAATATAGACATTTTAACTATGTTTATTCTTCCAATCCACGTGCATGGGATATCTTTCCATTTCTTTATGTCATCGTGGATTTCCCTCAATAATGTCTTGTAGTTCTCATTGTATAGATCCTTCACCTCCTTGGTAAGATTTATTCCTAGGTATTTTATTCTTTTTGATGCAATTGTAAATGCTATTATCTTTTTGAGCTGTCTTTCTGTTAGTTCATTATTAGCATATAGAAATGCAACTGATTTTTGTAGATTGATTTTGTACCCTGCAACTTTGCTGTAGTTGTTGATTATTTCTAACAGTTTTCCAACAGATTCTTTAGGGTTTTCTATATATACAATCATGTCATCTGCAAATAGTGAGAGTTTCACTTCTTCGTTACCTATTTGGATTCCTTTTATTCCTTTTGCTTGCCTAATTGCTCTGGCCAAAACCTCCAGTACTATGTTGAACAGGAGTGGTGAGAGTGGGCAGCCCTGCATCGTTCCTGTTCTCAGAGGAATGGCTTTCAGTCTTTCCCCGTTGAGTATGATGTTAGCTGTGGGTTTGTCAAATATGGCCTTTATTATGTTGAGGTACTTTCCTTCTATTCCCATTTTATTGAGAGTTTTTATCATAAATGGATGTTGTATCTTGTCAAATGCCTTCTCTGCGTCTATTGAGACGATCATGTGGTTTTTATTCTTTGTTTTGTTGATGTGATGTATCACGTTGATTGATTTGCAGATGTTGAACCATCCCTGCGTCTCTGGTATAAATCCCACTTGATCATGGTGCATGATCTTTTTAATATATTGTTGTATTCGGTTTGCCAATATTTTGTTGAGGATTTTTGCATCAATGTTCATCAGCGATATTGGCCTGTAATTTTCTTTCTTTGTATTGTCTTTGTCTGGTTTTGGTATCAGGGTGATGTTGGCCTCCTAGAATGATTCAGGAAGTGTTCCATCTTCCTCTATTTTTTGGAATAGTTTGAGGAGGATGGGTATTAAATCTTCTTTGAATGTTTGGTAAAATTCACTGGAGAAGCCATCTGGTCCTGGACTTTTATTTTTTGGGAGGTTTTTGATTACTATTTCAATCTCTTTACTTGTGATTGGTCTATTCAGATTCTCCATTTCTTCTTGGTTCAATTTTGGGAGGTTGTATAAGTCTAAGAATTTATCCATTTCTTCTAGATTGTCCAATTTGTTGGCATATAATTTCTCATAGTATTCTCTTATAATCCTCTGTATTTCCATGGTATCTGTTGTAATTTCTTCTCTTTCACTTCTATTTTTAATTACTTGAGCCTTTTCTCTTTTTTCTTAGTAAGCCTGGCTAAGGGTTTGTCTATTTTGTTTATCTTCTCCAAGAACCAACTCTTTGTTTCATTAATCCTTTCTACTGTTTTTTTGGTCTCAATTTCATTTATTTCTGCTCTGATTTTTATTATTTCTCTCCTTCTGCTGGCTTTGGGCTTTGTTTGTTGTTCTTTTTCTAGTTCTGTTAGGTGTAATTTAAGGTTGCCTATTTGGGCTTTTTCTTGTTTGTTAAGTTGGGCTTGCATCGCTATGAGTTTCCCTCTCAGGACCGCTTTTGCTGCATCCCATATGGTTTGATATGGCATGTTATCATTTTCGTTTGTTTCCAGATAGCTTTTGATTTCTCCTTTAATTTCATCAATGATCCATTGGTTGTTCAGTAGCATGTTGTTTAATCTCCACATTTTTGTCACTTTCCCAGTTTTTTTTTCCTGGTTCATTTCCAGTTTCATAGCCTTATGGTCTGAAAAGATGCTTGTCATGATTTCAATCTTCTTAAATTTATTGAGGCTTGCTTTGTTTCCCAACATATGGTCTATCCTAGAGAATGTTCCATGCGCGCTTGAGAAGAATGTGTAGGCAGCTGTTTTTGGGTGGAGTGCTCTGTATATGTCTACTAGGTCCATCTCGTCCAGTTTTTCATTTAAGTCTAATATTTCTTTATTAACTTTTTGTCTGGATGATCTATCCATTGCTGTAAGTGGGGTGTTAAGATCCCCTACTATTATTGTGTTGTTGTTGATTTCTCCTTTTAGGTTTGTTAATAGTTGCTTTATGTACATTGGTGCTCCTATGTTGGGTGCAAATGTATTTATAAGTGATATGTCTTCTTGATGGAGTGTCCCTTTTATCATTATATATTTCCCTTCTTTGTCTTTCTTAACCTGTTTTATCTTGAAGTCTACTTTGTCTGATATGAGTATGGCAACACCTGCTTTCTTTTGTTTGCCATTAGCTTGGAGTACTGTCTTCCATCCTTTCACTCTGAGCCTGTGCTTGTCTTTAGTGCTAAGATGTGTTTCCTGAAGGCAGCATATTCTTGGGTCTTGCTTTTTAATCCATCCTGCCACTCTGTATCTTTTGATTGGAGAGTTCAATCCATTTACATTTAGGGTAATTATTGAAATATGAGGGCTGAATGTTGCTGTTTTGTCACTTATTTTCTGGTCCTTTTGCATTTCCTTTGTTTCTTGTCCCATTTGTTTTGGACTGCCAATTCAGTTTGGTTGTTCTGTCTTATGATTCTTCTAGTTTTCTCTTTGTTTATCATATGTGGTTTTGCTTTGATTATTTGTTTAGTGGTTACCTTGAGGTTTGGGCAAAAATCTTGTGTATGAGATAGTCCATTATCTGATAGCCTCCTATTTCCTTATACTAAGTCAATTCAGTCACTTTCCTCTTCCCCTTCTAAGTTGCTCTTGTTATACCTTATTCTACCTTGTGTTGTGGCTGTGTGTTTACAGTGATGAGGTTAAATTTATTTTTGGTGAATTTCTTCCTTTGATCTTTGAGTTTAGTATTTAAGTGGTTGCTAACCTATTCCGGTAAAGATCTACTATTTCTCTGATTTTGTCTACCTACTTTCCTCCTTCCTCCAAGGTTTGTGTTCCCTTTCTCTTCTTTTTTTCAGGCCTGAGGGCCTTCTTGATTATTTCTTGTAGTGGGGGTCTCGTGGCCATGAACTCCCTTAGCTTTTGTTTATCTGGGAGAGTTACTATTTCTCCATCATATTTGAAGGATATTCTTGCTGGATAGACTATTCTTGGCTGAAAGCTTTTCTCTTTTAGTATTTTGAATATATCATTCCAGTCTCTTCTAGCCTGAAAAGTTTCTGTTGAGAAATCCGCTGAGAGCGTGATGGGAGTTCCTTTGTATGTTATTTTTTGTTTTTGTCTAGCTGCCCTTAATATTGTTTCTTTGTCGTTGACCCTGGCTAGCCTTACCACTAGGTGTCGTGGTGAAGGCCTTTGTCTGTTAATATATATAGGTGTCCTGTTGGCTTCGCTTACTGGTATTTCCTGCTCCTTCCCCAGATTTGGGAAATTTTCAGCTATTATTTCCTTGAATAGGCTCTCTGTTCCTCTTTCCCTCTCCTCTCCCTCAGGAATACCTATAATTCTTATGTTACATTTTCTAATAGAGTCAGATATTTCTCGGAGTCTTTCTTCATTTCTTTTTAGTCTTAGTTCTCTCTCTTCTTCCACCTGGAGTATATCTGTATTCCTATCCTCTAAAGTACTAATTCTTTCCTCCATATTGTCAGCTCTGTTCTTTAAAGATTCCAGATTCTCCTTTATCTCTTCCATTGTGTTCTTCATCTCCATCAGCACTGATTGGTTTTTCTTTATGATTTCAATCTCTTTTGTGAAGAAACTCCTAATCTCATTGAATTGTTTGTTTGTTTTTTTTTTTTTTCCCGCTGCGATCCACGGCTCCAGTCCCGTTTGTTCAGGTCCGCCTTGGATCGCTAGGTCTGGTCGAGCTGCAGACTCCGGGTTGTGGGGAGGGGGGAGCTCTCTCTTTTGCCCTCTGGGTCCCTGACGTGCGAGGCTTCTCATTTACCCCTCTTTATCCGCTCTCTGGGGTGCTCAGATGTTGATGGTAGCCCTGTGGCTCCTCTGAGTCCTCTGTGCGGGAATTTCCCACTGGCTGAGAGAATCCGAAGAGCCACGGTTTCCCCGCCGAGGGCCGCCCCTCCCCCCTCTCTGGGAGCCACGGGGACCGGGATCGCTGATCTGATGGGGAGGGAGCGGAGTTCTCCTTACCTCTCCCCACTTCCTCCGGGGGCCCAGCACGTTCCGCTCTCAGATGTGCGGCAGTGTGGATCCCTCTGCTCTAGGTTTTCACTGTCTGGGATTCCGTTGTTGGTCTGTGGCTGTTGCTTTTGTTGTATCTTGTGGGGGAAGAATTCACGGGAAAGCTCACTCCGCCATGATGCTGACGTCACTCACTCCTCTTTTGACTTTTTAAGGCATTATAAATGGTAGTTATTAATTCTAGGAAACATTGCAGTGAAGAAATATGCTCTTTGGAGGGTAATTAAAATCCAACTTTTATATGTTATTATTATTAAGACATAATTCATATACAGACACCACTTTGCCTATAAAGGGATATAAAAAAATCTGTATTCCTCTTGTTTGATATTTTGACTCTGCCAGATTTTAATTACTCACAAAGTTTCTACGCATTGTATTTTACTGAAGATGCAAGCTTTAAAATTCGTTGGTATTTTGAAAATCCAAAGCTGAGGTGACACATGCTCAGGTGCTAATTTATCTACATCAATTAATTTCAGGCCTCTGATGTAAACCAATTAGTATTCAACACTTGATGGAGTCATTGTCTGTCAGATTAGCATCTAGAAATGTGTGTCACTACTACAGGGCTAGACACCAAAACTTTGCTAATAAAAGTAGCAGAATTAACGGAGTGAACAGCATAGATAATGACTTAAAGTCGAATATACAGTATAGAAAGAGGCTGATCAGCTGTCTCCAAGAAATAAAGATATCAGAGAGGCAGCTACCTTATTCCCCCCAAAATGAGTTTAGACAATGTTATTCAAAAACTTCAAAGGTGTTCATAGTCATTGTAAAATTGTGTCATAATAAGTCATGTCCGACCTTCTTGCCTGGTGGTCAGATGACATAGTATGCAAATAGCAATGAGTTATACTCTATTAGAACTTCAAGTGGCTGTTTCTAATGGGATGAAAGGCCTACAAGGGGAGGAGTTGGGGCGGGGCGTTGATAACCATGTATCAGAAGAAAGAGTATGTGGTGCTCACAATAAAGGATCATGATGCCAACTTTCAGATTTCTCACTAGTGGTGAGAGAAGTAAACTCAGAGGTAGACTAGTGGTAAAAATGCATTACGGTTTAGAGAAAGTATACCAAAGTTAAATATGTAGCAAGTGATGTAGGCAGATCCCTTTTATGAATGCACAACAAAACCCCATGGCAAAGTTGCCAATGATCAGTAAAGACTAGAAAGCTTTGCTCAGGGTGCTAGGACAATTGAATTAGCATGTGATTTGGTCTCTTAATAAATGTATATTTTTGTCAGAATACCCTGGGAAATTTTCTTTCAAATTTGGGATATTTTCTTTTGAGATTATAAAATTTATTTCTACTTTAGCATATCAGGCAGAATGAAAAGTCTCATATGAGCTTGATCTGAAAGTCTAGAAATCTGTTATAAGGACAATCATGGAGACACGTGATTTAATAGTTTAGAAGTCTTATTAAATTTAGAATGGCTTTGGAGGCAGAAGTGAGCATGCCAGGATTTTTTTCTTCTTTTGTCTTTCAATTATTGTAGTATGGGCCATGCACAAAGTTTAACTTTAAGATATTTTGCTAGTTGGTTATCATTGACTAACTAGCTTTTGGCCAGAATAGCACTTAAGAAATTAGCAGCTATTGACGATGTTAAACTTAGTTTCTCTTAACTAATGCGATCAAGGGCATAAGCTATATTGTTAGAAAACACCTGTAGAGATTTTTAAAATCCATAATTACCTGGTATATTTCTTTATAATTCTGCTTCCTGACCTGAACCCAGACTTAAGAAATCAAATCTCTGGGGTTGGACCCAGAAATCTCCAAATAAAACAAGTATAGCATATAATTTTGACATAAACTATAATTTGAAAACTAGTATATGCTGATGGATTCCAAATTCACATTGGTAGTCTGACATCTATCTGGTAACTAATTCCCACCCTCAAGACAAACAGCACTTGAAGTAAAGAGCTGCATCTTACTCTTATAAAATTAGACCAATTATTTCATTTTACAAACCAAGAATTAGGATTCAGTTAGGTTAATTATTTGCCTTAATTTATTGTCGGAAAGATTGACACAGAAATCTGACTGATTTGGTTCCCAATTCAATGTTCTTTCCATCACAGTGATGAAAAGTGAATGAGAATGAAGTTTGAAAATACTAAGAGTTCAAATAAGGCAAAATGGTTGCAGAAAGATAAAATGATGCTAATTATCAGCTTTGCTAATTTTATTAAAATTTTTTTTTCAAAATGTGCATTGTAAGTAAGGATTCATATACTTTGAAATTTCCAGATTTATCTTGGCATAGCTTAGGGGCTATACTGTAGATCAAAATAACCTTGACGTCTTAAATTCAAAGATGTTTGATGATATCAATTCACAGCTACAAATGTTTTAAGTGACTTTTATTTTTCAAGCGCATTTTACTATTTTTGTACAGTGTTAATTTATGTATAGTAGTTTCATTAAAGAATTTGTGAAAAAGTGACATCAACTAGTCACACAGACTTTTAAATATTAACCAGACACTGTTAGGCATTCTTCCTATAATTATGTATTGCAAAGACAATGATTTATTAGTAAAGTATGGAAATCTGGTTGTCAGATTTAAACTCTATATCCTTGAAAATGCCACATTACACAGTCTAATTAACACTGAAACCAGAACAGATCCAACCAGTGAGACACCAAGTCTGGCTTTGTGTACAACCATGGCTAAAATTGGATGCTTCATTGAAAATCATACCTCACCCACCCCCAATGAATCTAACTGTGAAGTACTATACCAAGGAAGAAAATATCTTTCTGATCTCAGCTGGTGATCAGCATATTACCTAAAGCATAAGGATTAATAATCCTTGTAATTTTATCCTAGCTAGTGTGCCTGCAGAACCTATTCTAATTCATATATCTCACCCTTTTTTAAAAATCTTGCTAAGAGTCAATAATATCCTATAGCAACAGTTTCCACAGCTCAAAGATAAATTTCCCAACACCACAGATGATAGAACACTGCTGTTCTATTTGGGGAAATAAGGCAAAATGAAAAATTAAAACAGCTTTTAAATATTTTAAAGGCAAAGGAAACACTTAACAAGAAAAATCTGAGCTGTTTCCTTGACCACTTAGAAAAGAATGTGACTTTGCTTTGTATTCAGATAGTATTAGGCTTTAGAATTTGTTTTAATTAACGAAGATTGTTACTTAAAGGAAGCCTTTTGTTTGGAAATAGTCAATGCAATGTTCAATGGCTTTTCCCTACGCATGTAAGATTTTAATTAAACAATGAAGAATGTTGCCTACACATTTGGAAAACTTCTGATTTTAATATCTTTCCCCTAGACCATTCCTTCCCATTCACATGGAAATGGCCATAGCTATTTCTCTTTTATTACAAATTCTGAACATTATTCCTTGACAAGAATCTAAGGCCCAATGGATTTCATCTCTGATTATCCCTGTGCAAACATAAATTTAATAAATATTATTCTGATTCTTAGTGTGGTAATCGGCTCCTTGTCCCCTCATAAAGCATCATGATAATTGCTCTTATACTGACAAATCTACTTTCACTGGACATAGAATCTTAATATCTTTAAGTAGAAAAAGCTTCGTGAGCTTCTGTGTCTACTCTTACCCAATGCAGGAATACCCTCTACACACTCTCTGACAAAGTTTTCTGGCCTGTGCTTGAACACCTCAGTGACTACTAGTTCACTCACTCCATTGCAGCCTTTCAATCACTCAAGTACTTACTGAGCATCAGCTCTTGAAAGAGCATCATATGAGTAAAAGCCTATCCCAATCTAATCAGGGAGATTGACACATACACCACTTTCACACAAAGGTGAGTAGGCTTAATGATACCAGATACAATGTGCTTTTGGAGCTGTTGTATAAGGAGAGATTCAATCTGAGTAAACAAATCTGGGTTAGCTTTGTGAAGGTAGAATTGAAATGGGGTATTTGTCACAAGGAATAGAAATTCATTTAAATTAACTCAAGAGTAAGGGGATGGTGATTGCATGTGGACTAAAATGGAGAAGTCATCAAAACAGAAGCAGCTCTAGGATCTAGCTACCGTTTCAAATTCTCTAAGGGACCAGTTGGTCTTGGTTTGTTATGGCATATCACCTCTCAGCATAAATGATCTCTTCTTTTTTTTCTCTATCTCAATCAACGTATTCTGCTGCCGCTTAGTTTCTGCCCATACCCAACTTTATCTTGCATATGGCTCATCATGGCCATTCCTACTTCTCCCTTTATTGTCACTTTTCCCCCTTCTTACTGCTAACTGGGAAATTCTTTCCAACTTTGTTAGTTCAAATTCTT
Source organism: Ceratotherium simum simum (assembly GCF_057802395.1). NCBI lineage: Eukaryota > Metazoa > Chordata > Mammalia > Perissodactyla > Rhinocerotidae > Ceratotherium > Ceratotherium simum. Next base: position 62,463,929 of record NC_141940.1, read on the forward strand.
AAGAAAGAGAAAATCAGACTTTGGTCCAATTCATCTTTTTGCAACAGGCCATATGACATAGACTGATAGCCAGATTGGGTGTTCTACAGTATGATGCATGCCTAACCATCATACAGATAGCCAATGAATGATAGGGGAGGGGAGGAGGAGGATAGGGTCACTTGACACAAAATAAAGCAGTGACCATGCGCTGGATAATTTTCCCTTAAAAATGGATATGTGTAAAAATCAGGCAATTAAAATATTTTCCTGTCCAGTGAAATATACAACTGGAAAGATAAGTTGATATCAAACTGTAATGATCTTTAAATGTTAATTTAAGTAACATTGACTTTTTCTCTGTATATCAAGGAACGTTCTCAAAGTTTGTTTGCAAAGTGGAATCATTATAATAATAGTCAATATTTAAATAGCACTTAACTATGCTACAGGCACCATTCTAAGTGTCTTATGAGTGCTAATTCATCAAACCTCATTAGGCCTGTAATAAAGGAAGTTAGCTCTGGCTGCAACAAGGCATGGCTTGGAAGAAAGGGCTCAAGATCGGGGTGGGGGTAGAGGTGGAGTGTGCTGATTAGAAAACTGTTGCAATAGTTTTGAATACTAGGAAAGGTGAGTACCTAAACCAGGGCACTGGCAAAACAGTAGTGAGACGAATACTAGAGATTTTCATAGTTAAACTTGATAGGATTGTTAATTGACTTCATGTGGAGGGAGAATGGAAGATGTTACTAAGGTATTGATCTTAACAGGCTTGACCTGGAGATGATTATGATATTACTGAGGACACAAGGGGATATAGAAGGAAGAGTACATTTGCAGAGAAGACGAGTTTGTCTGAGATGTCTATGGGGCATCAGGTGAAGAGGTTTGCGTAAAGAGGTCTGGTATTTGGCAGAAAAGTGGCAGAGGTTTGAAAGTTATTCCTTTTTACCAAATGATAGCTTGCAGTGTGAGATAAGAAAGTCCATTGGTAAATGCTGATTTAAGGTTGGAAAAAATTACATTAAAGGAGGTGATTATAGAATTATGGCTCTCTAGAACTGTAAAGGACCTTAAAGATCATGGACTCCAACACTCTAATTTTGAAGAAATTCATTTCAGAGAGACATGACTTGTCCAAGATCACAGCATGTATTATTAACAAAGCTGAGTCTAGTGCCCTGATACACTGAAGAAGAAGAGTCAGAAAAATCCCATATCACAGAAAAGTAGAGAAGACAAGATTAATTACAAGGATATTGAGAAAAGTTGAAAAGGGCTTCAGCTTGGTGAATACTCAGAAGAGGCCATTGAATTCAGCAATTAGGAGTCTACTTTTGGACAATTTTCATTATTAAAATATTCTTTCTGGAACAAAAGCCACCCTGCACCCAGTAACTTCAAACCACCAGTCCTAGGATTTCCTCCTTGAGCCAATACTGCTCCCTTTTTTCTCTTCTTACCTTGTATCTCTGTTACCTTTGTCGCCTCTCCTCTGTTTCCAACCCCATATTCTTCCTTCTCTTTATCTTTTTCACAATATGAAAGTGGACTTTAGTTTGGTGTCTTTAAATTTTTAAAAGATGTAATTTTAAGATCTTTAAAAGATTTAAAATCTTTAAAAGATTTGAAAAATGTGATTAACATATTCTTTTTCTTTGTATTTCATTCAATACCAAAACTTCAAAAATTATTGCTCCTTTTGATTTATGTTGATGATGTGATGTATGGTTTTTCTATCTCTAAAGTTTCTTTTTCCTTTTTGCCATTTCATATAATTTGCCTTATTTTGCTTTATTGGTTATCTTCTTCATTAGGCAGCATGGTTTAAACGCCAAAAGCACAGAACACTTATACTGAGTTGTGGCCCTATCAACTGTATCTCTGTGAAGCCTTTGGCAGGTCATTTGACTTCTTTAACTCTTAGGTTCCTAATCTGTCAATTGAGGATATTGCCTTCTGTGCCTATTTTTAGGAAGCAATTGTTGGGAATATTTGGGGGGGGTGCCAATAACATTGTTTATGTAAAAATATATAAAAGTAGTTTGGAAAATAAAACATTACCTTGCAAAAACAAGTTATTACATTTATATAGAATTGTATAGTGGGAAAAGCATGATTTTTGGAGCCATATAAATTCTAGTTTGAATCCTAACTCTAGCATTTACTAGCTGTCTGATCTAGTGCAATTTACCTAACTTTTGTAGGTTTCAGTTTCCTCATCTGCTTAAAGGGGATAATAAGAGTACTCACCTCCCATAGTTGTGGTAAGCATTAAGAAAAATGTATATAAAATGGGTGAAACACTGGGTACATACTAACTGTTCCATAAATATACTATCATTTTTTCTTTCCTTGCCACACAAGGTGTTTTGCTTACACATGATACCTTTATGTCAAATCCACTAGCAATGATCTCTCTTGGAAAGTAACATAACCAAAGGGACCGGTATATCCTGGACTCTAATGAATGGTCCATGAAAAATGCTGAATAGGCCTAATTGACTCAGCAAAAGTTAAGATTAAAGCTGTTTCAAAACGTGTTTAATCTCCAGAGGGTAGACACTGCCCCTTCTGATGCATTTTATGCCTATCTCTCTGCAGATCCCCAGAATCAACTCACTTTCCTCCTTAGCAAAGTAAATAGAGCACAGAGCATGCTATCAGAAAGCCTGGATTTGAATGTTCATTTTATCACATAACAATTGGGTTACCTTGGGAAAACCATGAAGACTTTCTCAGGCTTAGTTTCTTTACCCAGAATTTAGGATAATGCCTCTTTCTTCCTGTACCTTGCAGAGTTGCTGTGCAGAAAGTATAGAGGAGTATATATGGATCTGTCTTTGTAAACTGTAAAATTTCATAATGTGAAATGGTGTTATTATTCAAGAGCCTTTATAGTGGTTTGGGATACTTCTTTAGTTTGAGGATGTAAGTAATCTGGATTCTTTGAGGCCCATATTTTGAGGCTGCCATGGGTAAAAGTAGAATCAGTTCTTATACAGTGAAAGCCTGTGAGGTGTGTTACAATGAGGGTCTGGAGTTCTAGCATGTGATTGCCACCTTTTCCTCATTTTTCCCTTCATTTAAAAACATGGCTTCCTGAGAAAACAAGCAGACCCTGACAGTCACTTGGTGTCTAATTTCTTTTCAATTATTCTTCTTGTGAACCATCCACACTCATGTTTCAATAAAAATGATCATTCCTCTTCTCTTTTCCTGATTTCCAACATCAAGGCACATTGTTCTACCAAAACTAAAAGGCATTGGTAGCTTTAGTAATTATTTTTTTATTTATACTTTCAGCTTTTGAGACAGAGAAGACATATTAGTAAGAATAGAGATTATTGCTGAAACACAATTGCAGATGATTCCTTTATAATTAAACATTTTTGATACATAAATCTCTTTTTTTCTTGACCTGTTTAAAGGAAGTGGTTTCTTTGGTGTCACTAAGCAGTGGAATAGATATTCATAATCCCTTGAGCTCTTCTTCCATTAGGAGAAAAAACAAAGAAAGAATATTACAAGATTATTTTCTTTTTAAGAAATAATACTCTATTTGCCCCAAAAGATCATTTTGCAAAACATGGCCTATAATTGCTCTTACCTCATTCTACCTCATCCAAACTTACTATATAAAAAACTATGTATATTGAGGAGTTATCTGAAAAGTCTCGTTACATAGTACCACCTCATGTTCACAATTGCTTCAGTTTTATTTTTGTTTTATTTTTTAAAATAATAATTCTTACTATAAAAGTAATACCTGTTCAAAGGTATAACAAAGAAAACTAAACTAGCCTATAAGCCAATCACACACTTTATATTTTTCTGAGATATTTTCTATGAGACATAAACAATTTCATAGAATTTCAGCCTCAGACATTGTTATTCTGAGACCAAAATAAAATAAGACAAAGCAAAGCCATTTCATAATTTTGCCTAAGCACAGACAAAAACAAGTTCACTGTGCACACACAAAATACCAAGGACTCCCTTTCTTAGCCAAAATGAATGATTACTACTTCTTTACCATTTACAGCTTTTTCTTCATACTGGTGTCTCCTTTCCCCATAGATAAAATTTACTGAGATACCCAATCATAGAATCCCTTCTTTTCTGCTTTCTGCTAGCATCTAATATGGAGCAAACTTCCTTAGATGTTCCCCCAAATTACCCAACCAAAGCCCAAATCCTAGAATATGTTATTTCTAATACCCTCTTGCTGAGACACCTCATGATTCTCCATGGTTCGTGTTCTTCCTTATTGCGTTGAGAAATAAATCCAAAGTTTTTAGTTATGGATGTGTATATTAACCATGTGTTTCTGATGCTTTGACATCTGGGGCTTTGTTGATCCTAGAAGTACTGCCCCTCCCGGTGTTAGCCCATTCTTAGAGGTAGTAAACAACTCTTTGGTGAGTGTGCCTTTCACATACAAAGCAACCAATCTAGAGCCCATTCCCCAACCAACTCCTTTATAGGGCTCTCATACTCTAGGCCACTATTCAGTTTGCCCTAATCACCTTAGGGACGGGTAGCAGACAACTAGGGACAGCTCCTATGCCCCAGAGCCTGCTAAAATTATCCTAACTAATCCCTAACCTGCCTATTCTGCCTTACCAGTTCCTTCCCACAGAAACAATAATAAAGATTCTTGCCCATGTTTTCCCCCTTGCCTCTGCCTCCTGACTGACCCTGGTGATTTCTTGGGTGGCCACCCTGGTGGCATACTATGTCACCTGTTTCTAGGAGTTTGTAAGTATAAAAACTTCTTCATGGCAGTCATTTCTGTGTCTGCCACATCTTGCCATACCTGATTAAAATAAATCTCATGTACATTTTAAAACAGTATGTCCCTTTAGCTGGAGAGCAACATATATATATTTACATTTGTTATCTCTGTCCCATGGTCTTCCTCAGGTGTCAGGACAAACCTAGAGGGAATGATGGCCACATGGACTGCTGTTAGGTTAGAACATCAGTGGCGGGGGTTTATTGGATAGATTGCAACTCCTAGTAGCTAAAAACATAGTTGGCTAGGTGTGTCAAATCTGAGCCAAGGAAGATATTCAAGGTCAGTCTCAGAGGGGCAGTGTCAAAATCAGAAATAAGGGGAAAGTGCTAGAGACAGAACACTCTTCGAGTTCAGGAATGGACCGAGAAAAAAGGAAGAAGCAAAAGGGTTCAGGACATTAACCATGAGCAAAGCAGCAGTGCTCATTATCTGGGGAGGGAGCTAAAGAGGTGTCAAAAGTCTATATTGATTTTTTAAATACTATGCTTCAAAAGATAGTGCATATTTATTGTTTGACTAAAGTTTTTTCTTATAAATAATATGGATATATTCTTTCCAGGTTACGATTTTTGTCTATAAAATCCTGAATAATATTGCCAGGCTTTTTTCCATTACTCCCTTAGCAGTCCTTCTGATAATGGTGACTGTGTTGAGATATCGTATACAGTAATTAATCTAAGCTCATTATTATATCTGTCACATGAAAAATGATAATGTCCTTTCCAATTGATTTGAATGAAATATAGGCTCCTAATGATCAAAATCATGTTTCACTAATTTTTCATTTGCTGCCAAAGAAATCTGTGGTGAGAAAGACCTTCTCTAAGGCCTATTTCTTTCTGTAATATATTAAAAGTATCTATCTTTTCTCTTATTCTCTCACTTGCACTTCTTAAACTGAAAATACTTTTAAATTTTACAGAACTAAGAGTGTATTTATTTAAGATATTTACAAAGATAGCTTATTTTAATAGATATCCTAATCTCCAAGAGGAAACAGCATGTCAGGACAGTCCCATTATGTATTTGCTTAACATGTAGGATCATAGACTGTTTGAGTCAGAACGGAGGCTGAAAAATTAGAACATACTTTTTTTTAATCTAGTCTAGTTCATATTGACACCCCAGTCACTTCTGCACATGCCAGCTCTTTCAAATACTTGAAGACACTTTTCACAGTCCCTCATGCAATATAGGTACAGATTTTTTTTTATCAACTCAGCTACCTATCTCTGGTTGACTCAGTTTATTAATGCCCTTTTAAAAATGTGGTACAACATTCTAGATTTGATTTGAACTCTATACATCTAGTTATGTAGTCTAAGATAGCATGAGTTTTGCAGGAGGCCATGATGTGCTGTTCGGTTCGTATTGAACTTGTTGTCAATTCAACTCCCCAATGCTTTTACGATAAGTCTCCTCAATTCTCTTTATATGAAATCGATCTTTTTGAACCTAAATGCATGACTTTCCATATAATTCAGTTAAGCTTCATGTTTTTAGTTTTAGCCCAGTATTTATTATAAATGATAATAATTCTCTAAAAAATAGAATCGGTAAACTTTTTCTGGGACCAGATAGTAAATGACTATTTTCTTTTTTTTTCTTTTTTAATTTTTTGTTTATTGCAGTAACATTGGTTTATAACATTGTATAAATTTCAGGTGTACATCATTATACTTCTATTTCTGCGTAGATTACGTCATGTTCACCACCCAAATGCTAATTACAACCCATCACCACACACGTGCCGAATTAGCCCTTTCGCCCTCCTACTTCCCCACTTCCCCTCTGGTAACCACCAATCCAATCTCTGTCTCTGTGTGTTTGTTTGTTGTTGTTATTATCTACTACTTGATGAGTGAGATCATACAGTATTTGACGTTCTCCTTCTGACTTAATTTGAAAACACCAATGCGTAAATGACTATTTTCAACTTTGCCACCTATAGGGTCTGTGTTGCAACTACTCAACTATGCCATCATAGTGCAAAAGTAGCCATACACAATTTATAAACTAGTGAGTGTGGCTATGTCTCAAAAAAATTTTACTTACAAAGACATACCATGAGCAAGATTTGGCCCATGGGCTTTAGTTTGTCACTTCCTACTCTAAAACGTTGTACATATAAGCCTATCTTCAGTCTTCTGGGGAGAAGGTCCATAGCTTTCCTGAGATTCTTAAATGAGTTCAGGTCTCTAAGTAAGATGATGAACACATAATCTAGGGACTTCATTTGAATATGTTCTTGCTATGTTTCTACTCATTTTACAGGTAAAGTTACAGTCCTAGTTTATGCCTATTGTCTAAGTGTCCTGTCTGGTTAGTGTCATCTTTCATTCTCAAAATTCTTCTAGTTTAGTTAAGAATTATGTGGTTACCTTACTAATATGTCATATGGATATGGTCTCTCTTAGGTCCAGAGAAGTTTCTAAAAGTTGTATTTTATTCAAGATCTTCCTTCTAACCATTCAGGCAAGTAATCTTCCAAAGACAAGTACCTTGCTATTTTTTTCTTCTCTATTCCCTTTTCAAATGGCAGATTAAAGGGATGAGAGACAAAGGGCTATTTTGCTGAACCAAAGGATGGTTTAAATTATCTCTATGTTGAGAGGAATTTAGGGGCAAACAATAGCACCACAAAGAGAAAAACAGGGGCTGTGGTCAGAAGAATAGTACTGAGGCAGGAATAAAGAGGAGCACACACACATGGTCCCTCTTTGGGAACACTACTACAATATTCGTGGTTTTTTAGTCTCCTAGTTCTATGTGGAAGAGAAGAAAAGTGCTTAACATTTTTGAGACCCTCCTGAGGACTTTAGAAATTAAAAATAGAAGATTGCCAAAACTTTGAGATGCAGTTGTGGTAGGGGGTAGGCTGTTTGGGCCTCTGCACTTTTTTTCAACACTAAAACTCCATAATTTCTCTAGAAATCTGTTTTCTAAATAGAGGTGAAATAAATCTGCTTCTGAGGTGAATAAAGTTCTAGATCTATTCTTCCATTAGCTAGCTGTGTTGATTTTGGCAAGTCATTTCCCCTTTCTGGGCTTTAGATTCTCCTCTCTGGGCTTTAGCTGTCTCAATATGCCTTAGTGTTCTGCCAGTAGAGATTTTGGGAAAATCAATTACAGAATGGCTTTGTGTGTGTATATATATATAATTTAATTCTACAACCATACATTTTGTATTATTTTAACATCTATTTTCCTGAGGGTTTTGGGGCTAAACTTAGAGCTATGTCCTTAACTGCATATCTGACGTAGCTGCTGTTATTCTTTTTTATCTGTATCCCCACAGAGTAATGCTCAGTATAATCTGTGAGATCCCTTCCCTTTACTTCAAATTGTAGAAGAGTCTAGCCTCCAACATCATAAATTCATTCAAGAGCATGCATCTTCTTCATTATGACATATTTGAAGGATCTGAGAAGGTGCTCTACTGTCCTTTACAAAAAGAAATAAATACAATGAACACATGGGATTATAAAATGCAGAGAGGCAATTACTTTTTCTCTACCAAGTATTTGTGAATGCAAACTCCATATGAGAAGCTGTTTCCAGGTGGAGCTTAGATGTGATTTTTTTTTTTTTTGCAAGGATGCAGGTGCTTTTCATCCCAACATAACTATTCTGTTTCTGATGTCAATCTGAACTTTAAAAATTAGATTATTCCCCTAAAGACTTGAAATATTAGAGATAGGTCTTAATGAAGCAATAATGTTAATCCCTTCTGTCTGTACTATGCTTTATCATTTACAAAGCCCTCTGAATCAGGCAGGGCAGGTGGTAGCATTCTCTCTTTACAGGTGGAGAAACTGAAGCTCCCAAATGCGTGGAAGACTTGTCTATACTCAAAACAAATTAAGGGCATCACCAGCACTGAAACTCAGGTGAGTTTTAAAGTACTTTTAGTGTCTTTTCTTTCTTTTGCCTGATTCAGATAAATCTTACCCTCTTGGCAACTTGGTGATGTAAATAACAATAATTTAAAGATAAGATTGCTAATTATTGCTATAATTAAAAATAGATACCTACATTTTACCCGATGTTCTGCAAAAACAAAAAGATGGAATTTTTGCCTTAAGAAATGTACTTACTAAAACATCTGAACCAAATAGTTATTGATAAATACCTTAATCTACTCAATACCTCATGACTGGTCAGTGGGGAAACCACAGTTTAAGGCCCAAAACTCAATAAATTGCAAAGGCTTACATCAGAGCACCATTGTTGAAAAAAGCATTTAGGTATTAGCACCGACTTTATGGCAATTGTTACCACATATTTAGTTTCCTACGGAGATTTTTGAAAGAAGTCTTTTACCCATTGAAGAGAACATATAGCCACGACAGTTTGTTTTCTGACATACTTTTCTCTCAACAATTAGTTATTAAGACTCAACACTGTGCTAGTCTGTGTGGGGTATAGAAAAGAAGTAGAAGGCACAATCCATCACTTATAGGAACATATACCCTAGTTGGGAAAATTAGATAGCAACCAAGGTGCAAAAGAAAATGCTACAAAGCAGCGTTTAGATTATGTACCATAAGGAACATCATCTTTGGATGGTGCGGCCATTACTCTTGTGTGCACTGAGTGGCATGGATTTCTGAAGGGAGGAATGGACAGTGTGTTGCATCACAGTCCAAAGGCAATATACACCACTAGGTTTTTAGAAGTGTATAATGGTCAATAGTGTATGTTCTGGTAACATTGCCTGGGTTTCAGTCCTGGCTCAGTCACTTCCTAACTTGAGTTCAACTTCTCTGAGACTCAGTTCCTCATTTATAAGATGATGTGGGATTTAACAGTACCTAAATCATATAGAGGTTGTAAGGATTAAATGATATACTCCATAAAAATGTCTTAGCATAGGGCCTGGGACATAGTAAATGCACTAAGTGGTAACTATTATTACTAGTTCCCACCTGTTATGGGTTTGAATTGGCTATGTTTCTTTTAATTCCTTCCCCAAATTTAATTCTCCTAAAAATTTATATATTGAAGTCCTAACCACCAGTACCTAAGAATATGACTTAATTTGAAAATAGGGTCATTGCAGATGTAATTAGTTAAGATAAGGTCATACTGGGGTGGGAAGGGCCCCTAATCCATTACTACTGGTGTCCTTACAAAAAGGGGCAATTTGGACTCAGACATGAACATGGAGAGAATGCCATATGAAGATGGGAGCTATGTTGCCCAGAAACTACCAGAGGATAGGAGACAGGCCTGGAACAGAACTTTTCCTGGTGCTTTTAGAGGAAGCATGGCCCTCACAACACCTTGATCTTGGACTTCTAGCCTCCAGAAGTGTGACACAATATATTTCTGTTTTTAAACCACTCAGTTTGTGGCAGTTACAGCAGCCCTGGAAGACAAATATACTACCCTATAGTGCTGGAACATCCATGAGTCAGGTGTAGTACTCCTTTTGACATATACAATAAATATCAACACCTCATCTCTGGCTGGCAGGAATGGGGTGGAGCAAAGATGAAAAGACTTTTCCTTTCTGTTCTCCAGGTATAACTTTTCTCAAAGAATATGTATCTCTTACAATTAAATGAAACATAGCAGTATCCTCAGGTCAAGACCAGAAGCAATCTGTGCTTCTGAAGGACAAAGGCAGCAGGACAGCAAAGAGAATGGTCATTCAAGGTATGCCAATCTCTAGCAACGTGGCATAAACATGAGCAAGGAAGCACGTTGTGCTAATGGTGCATTCGTTTTGGCAAGACATTTGAAAGGGTACCTTAATGCATGTGTAACAAGCACCTTCCTGCTGAGTGCCAGTGTCCTTGGCAGCATTTAATCTGACAAGATCTTCATATGTAACTTTAAATGGAAGACCATGTAATTAATACACTTTCTCAGTTCAAGTACTAATTTTGTATACAATAATTGATGACTAATGAAGACAACCAATCTTTCTTTAGTTGGTTATAATTGAAACAACATGTAGTGGGTATTTTATACTGACTCACTCTAAGATTTAAATTCTCAAGAAAATTGAAAACAATTTTAAAATATATTCCCAATTTGTGTTTTATGGTATTTATTCTTCTTTCCTGCTTCGGAATAAAGAAGGTCTTTTAACTAAAATATTAGCATTTATTCTCATAAGTATTAATAGTAAAAATCTTCAAACTTTTAAACACATAAAACTTTAAAAGCTCATTTAAATCAAGGGGAAGTGACTCATGCTTTGTAAAGGACTTACAGAGTGCATGTGGTTTTAATGTTGCTGCTTTTTAACATTAATTTAACATCAACATGGTGCCAACTTCTATATAAATTGGAACTCACACAGTGTCAAATTTACCAGTTAATTCATTGGAAAATTAAATAAGAAAATAACAAATTGGTGTTAACTTCACATATCCAAAATCAATTGTTTTCAACAATGTTTACCTTACAACAAATAGATATCAGATTGTGTAGCAAAGATATTGTGAATGTTGATTGCATTCTGACACTAATTCTTAGCCACCACCTGGGTGTCCTATAATTCAATTCAATTCTGAAACCATCTATCTGAGTGTCAGATCCCACAAGTTCAAGGGCAAGGTCCCCAACGAGACTGCCTTTATTTTAGATGCCAGCCATAAGTGGGGTCCCCAGGATACTCTCACTTCTGCCCAGCTGACTGCAAATTTTGGGCTTCTAACAATTGTTTGACAATTCACTAGAATGACTCATAGAACTCAAGAAAGTTCTATACTTATGATTATCATTTTATTATGAAGATTACAAATTAATAACCAAATGAAGAGATACATAGAGCAAGGTCTAGGAGAGTTCTGAGCACAGAAGCTTCCGTTCCCCTAGAGTTAGGTTGCATAATCCTTCCAGTACCTTGATATATTCACCAACCAGGTAGCTCCCCTGAGTTTCATTGTCCATAGTTTTTATACGTGGTTTCATTACATAAGCATGATTGATTAAAAACTGGCCATATGATTGAACTCAATATCCAGCACCCCTCCCCTGGATGTCAGGGGGCTGAAAGTCTGAACCCTCTAATCAACTGTTTGGCTTTTCTGATGACCAGCTCCCATCCTGAAACTATTTAGGGGCTGCCATGGGAAATCTCATTAGCATAACAAAGATGCTCCTATCACTCAGGAAATTTCAAGGGTTTTTGAAGCTCTGTGCCAGGAACCAGGGACAAAGACTGGATATATTCTTTACTATATCACACTGATCTTCTAAGGCCCTAAGTAGTAGATAGTGGAAACTTCTCCTCAACACCAAACTTTATGTTCTACTATTTCCTCTTAATTATAACCCCTCAACCCAACCAGGTTCAAGTTTTTCCCTTCTTCTTGTCTCTAAATTCTCTATCCACTCTTTCATCTTGAAGTGGATATGACTGATATCAGCTTCAACTATTCTAATCCCCCTTGATATTAATTGATTAATTTGTTTATTCAAAAGTAATTATTGAAAATTTGGTATATATATAATGGAATATTACTCAGCAATGAAAAAGGAAACCCTGCCATTTGCAAAAGCATGGGTGAATCTTTAGGGCATTATGCTAAATGAAATAGGTCAGACAGAGAAAGACAAATACTATATGATCTTAATCTCAAGTGGAATATAAAAAAGCTGAACTCGTAAAAACAAAGAGTAGACTGCTGGTTTCCAGGGGCTATAGGGTGGGGGAAATTGAGAGTTGTTGGTTAAAAGATATCCACTTCCAGTTAGTAGATGAATAAGTCCTGAGGATCCAATGTACAGCATGGTGAATATAATTAACAATGCTGTATTGTATAATTCAAAATTGCTAAAAGGGTAAATCCTAAATGTTCTCACCACACAAAAAAGTAACTATGCGAGGTGATGGATGTGTTAACTAACCTTATCGTGGTAATCATTTCACAATATATACATATACAAAATCATCACATTGTACATGTTAAACTTACAGAATGTTATACGTCAATTATATCTCAATAAAGCTGAAAAAATAATTATTATTGGGTAACTACTACGTGCCAAGCATTGTTCTTTGCTTGTGTCTCTCTTGCAGCACTAATCACACTCTGCCTTACAGGATAAATGTTTATTCATGCATTAGTCTATCTTTGTATACTCCTTTATCTTGGAGCTTGGTAACTATTTGTTGTTGAACATCCCCATTTTACCTACTATGTTCATTAACCCATTCATTCAAGAAATATTTATTGACTATCTATAATATGCTGTGTGACTTGGCAATGAATAAAGTACCTGCCTCTCGGAGCTTATAATCTATAGGATATGCAGACAGTTAACAACTAAACATAAAATATTAATTTAAATTAAAAGAGAATAAAGAGAGAGGTGGTGAAGTGTGTCCATTTTAGTTAGGGAAGGTCATAAGGAAAACCTTCTCTAAGAAAATAAAATTAGAGCAAAAGAAGGTACTGGCTCATGGAATGAACCATGAAACACTCTGAGAGAAGAACATTACAGCAAGAGCAAAGACGTAAAAGTGAGAATAAGTTTGGTGGGTTTGAGCAACAACAAGAAGGTTAATGTAGCTAGGTCCTAGTGAGGAAGAGAATGGTAGGAGATGAGGTCGGTGAGCTAGGGAAGGGCCATATCATGTAGGACCTTGTAAACCACAACAAGGGGTTTGTATTTTTTTCCTCAGCACAGTAGATAACCACTGGGTTTGATCTTTGAAGAGTTTTGAGCATGGGATTGACATGATTTAATTTATATATTTTTAAAAGATCTCTCTACCAGTATTATGGAAGATTGACTATACTGGGGCAAGAATGCAGCCATGTAGACAACTTAGGATACTAATATTATAATCTATAGTTTAGATTAGAGGACAGTGGCTTGGATAAGGTAACAGTTGAGGAAGTGAGAAAATACACTTGAGATATATTTTTAAAGAAGAGCAAATAGAATTTGATAATGGATTAGATGTAGACTGTGAGGGAAAGAGAAGAATAAAATATGACCTCTGAGTATTTGACCAAAGCAACTAAGTGAGTGGTTCACTGACATGAGGAACACTCAGTGACGAACAAGATAGATGGGGAGTGGTGATGCAGTCAAGAGTTGTATTTTGGACATGTTAAATTTGATATGCCTATTAGGCAACAATAAGGTACTTCCAAGGCAGTTGGATATAGGAGACTATAGCTTATGGAAGTGCCTAGGCTTGGATACATTTGGGGGTCATCAGCATATAAATAGTATTTAAAACCATTAAAAAATGAAATCACCAAGAGTATGAGACTAGATAGAAAAGAATAGGAAGCCTACAATATTTAATAAATGTGAAGGAGGAATAAGAACCATGAAAAAAACTGAGAGGGAGCTGCCAATGAGGTATGAGGAAAACCAGAATACACCGCCCTACATGAAACCAAGTGATGAAAGTACTTCAACAACAGGAAAGTGATCAACTGTGCCAAATTCTGCTAAAAGATCAAAGAAAATATGGATGAGAATTGGCTCTGCATTTGAAAAATGTGGAGGTCACCGGGGATCACAACATGAGGTTTCAATGGAGTGATGAGAACAAAATCTAATTAGAGTGTATTTGGAAGAAAATAAGATGTGTAAAAAGTTAAGAGAGTAAGTGTAGAAAACAGTTTTGAATGAGGGTTTGCTGCAAAGGTTATCAGAGAAAAGGAATGAAGAAGTGGTAACTGATAAGGGATTTGGGGTCTATGGAAGTTGTTTTTGTTGGTGGTGGTATTAATGTTTAAGATGTGAGAAATTTCAACATGTTTGTTGGTTGTGAACTTAGTGTACAGGGATAAATTGATGATGCAGGAAAGAAGTTATTTGCAGGAGTAAAGTCCATAATCGGAGTAAAGCAGATTATGTGGGTGCAGATACAGTGAGATGGGTAAATGTGGTGGTAAGAACTTGTGATAGGTCTCTTCAGAGAAGTTCTATTTTCTCAGTGAAATAAGAGGCCTGTTAAGCAGTGTATAGTGATGAAGGGGAAGGCAATATTGGATGTTTGAGAAGAAGGTGTGAAACAGCTTTTTGAACCATGGAAACAGAGAATGAAGATGGACTAGGAATTATAGTAGGATCACCTGGAAGTACTGAAAGTCCATTTCAAATTTTACTCATAAACTTAAAATGAGACCACACTTGCAAGTCTCAAGCCAATAAGAAATAAAGTACATTTGGAATTGCTTGGCTTCAGAAAACAGTTTAAGTAGTGTTTGAGAAGATTTGGTATCAAAGAGCTACCTTCCAGTCATAATATTGAGCCAAAGAAGTCAGTGAAATGTACAGTGGCCAATGGATAAAAAGGGGTCACTATTTGGAAAATTAGCTTGTGACATGAGCTTATTGCTTTTTGACACAGGGCTGGTGGTGATGAAGGTGATAGTGATGGTGATGATGGTGATGGTGATGTGTGTGTTTCAGGTTATAGAAGATAGTGCTCCAGTGCCTCCAACCCCCTTCTCAGATGTAGAAAAGATACAGAGACAAGTCATTATGAGTGTCAGCATTCCATAGCATACAGTTTTGAACTTCAGAACTAAATTCAGTCTACTTTTCCTCTTATTTCCACCAATTACCCATCCTTCTCCACAAAAGGAATGCTATTTGCTTAGCCAAATCCACTTTTCAAAAGTGGATTCTCTTTATTTTATTCAGAAGTCTACTGTGAAATGTGAGAAGAAGTGCCTATGAAATTTTGTATAAGGGTCTATTTTCATTAGTATCGCCACTGCTGTCTTCCCAGTGTCAACAAAATCATACCAGGTAGATAAAGCCTCATAATGGGCTCAGCTTCATGCAAATTGCTCTACTTGATATTGTGGGAGGGATACTGGAGGAACTGTTATGTGTTGTTTTGCTGATGCATCAAGACAATCCTTGTTAAATCTGAGTAAACCAGAAAAATGCTTGCCTCCACATCACTTCTACATGAGCCACCTATGACGATACTCAGAAGGACTTGTTACTTCTTGATGCTGTATGTTGTATCTGGTTTCAATGTTAACACACAGCAAGGATTTTATGACCAGAGATTTGCTACATAAAAGTGGGCATGATGAAAATACATGGGACAAGAAACAAGGGAAACACATAACAACTGAAAAACAAGAGATAAAATTGAAGAACTAAGCCCTCATATATCAATAATCACTCTAAATGTAAATGAATTGAATTCCCCATTCAAAAGACACAGAGTGGCTGGATGGATTAAAAAACAAGACCCAACAATTTGCTGCCTCCAGGAAACACATCTCAGCTCTAAAGACAACCAGAGGCTCAGAGTGAAGGGATGGAAGAGGATGCTCCAAGCTAACAGCAAACAAAAGAAAGCAGGTGTTGCCATACTTATATCAGACAAAGTAGACTTCAAGATAAAAAAAAGCAATGAGAGACAAAGAGGGGCAATATATAGTGACAAAAGGGACACTCCACCAAGAAGACATAACACTTATAAATATATAGGAACCCAACACAGGAGCACCAAAGTACATAAAGCAACTATTAAGAAACATAAAAGGAGATATCAACAGCAACACAATAATAGTAGGGGATCTTAACACCCCTCTTACATCAATGGATAGATCATCCAGACAGAAAGTCAATAAGGAAATAGTGGACTTAAACAAAAAACTAGACCAGAGGGACTTAATAGATATAGAGAGAGCACTCCATCCAAAAAGAAAAGATTACATATTTTTCTCAAGCACCCATGGAACATTCTCAAGGCTGGACCATATGTTGGGAAACAAGGCAAACCTCTATAAATTTAAGAAATTGAAATCATAACAAACATCTTTTCCAACCGTAGTGCTATGAAACTAGAAATCAACTATAAGAAAAAAAGCTCGGAAAGTGACAAAGATGTAGAGACTAAACAACATGCTACTGAACAACCAATACATCATTGAAGAAATTAAAGGAGAATTCAAAGAATATCTGGCAACAAATGAAAATGAAAATACACCATAGCAACACATATGGGATGCAGCAAAAGCGGTCCTGAGAGGTAAATTCATAGCAATACAGGCCCACCTTAACAAACAAGAAAAATCCCAAATAACCAATCTTAAACTACACCTAACAGCACTAGAAAAAGAACAAACAAAGCCCAAAGTCAGCAGAAGGAGGGAAAAAATAAAAATTAGAGCAGAAATAAATGAAATTGAAACCAAAAAAACAGTAGAAAGGATGGTTCAAAAAGCTGGTTCTTTGAGAAGATAAACAAAATTGACAAACCTTTAGCCAGACTCACCAAGAAAAAAAGAGAGAAGGCTCAAATAAATAAAATTAGAAATGAAAGAGGAGAAATCACAATGGATACTACAGAAATACAAAGGATTATAAAAGAATACTATGAAAAGCTATGTGCCAACAAATTGGACAATCTAGAATAAACGGATAAATTCTTAGACTCATACAACCTCCCAAAACTGAATCAAGAAGAAATAGAGAACCTGAATAGACCAAACACAAGTAAAGAGATTGGAATGGTAATAAAAAACCTCCCAAAAAATAAAAGTCCAGGGCCAGATGGCTTCTCTGGAGAATTTTACCAAACATTCAAAAAGGATGTAATACCTATCCTTTTCAAACTATTCCAAACAATAGAGAAAGATGGAACACTTCCTAACATTCTACAAGGCCAATATCTCCCTGATACCAAAGGCAGGCAAGGACAATACAAAGAAGGAAAATTACAGGCCAATATCACTGATGAACATAGATACAAAAATCCTCAACAAAATATTGGCAAACCGAATATAGCAATACATTAAAAAGATCATACACCATGATCAAGTGGGATTTATACCAGGGACACAAGGGTGGTTCAAAATCTGCAAATCAGTCAATGTGATACACCACATTAACAAAATGAGGAATAAAAACCACGTGATCATCTCAATAGATGCAGAGAAAGCATTTGACAAGATGCAAAATCCTTTTTTGATAAAAACTCTCAACAAAATGGGTATAGAAGGAAAGTACCTCAACATGATAAAGGCCATATATGACAAACCCACAGCCAACATCATACTCAATGGGGAAAAACTGAAAGCCATCTCTCTGAAAACAGGAACAGGACAAGGGTGCCCACTCTCACCACTGTTATTCGACATAGTGGTGGAAGTTCTGGCCAGAGCAATTAGGCAAGAAAAAGGAATAAAAGGAATCCAAATAGGCAATGAAGAAGTGAAACTCTCATTGTTTGCAGATGACATGATTTTATATATAGAAAACCCTAAAGAATCCATCAGAAAACTATTAGAAATAATCAACAACTACAGCAAGTTTGCAGGGTACTAAATCGACTCATAAAAATCAGTTGCATCTCCATACCCTAACGATGAACTAACAGAAAGAGAACTGAAGAATACAATCCCAGTTACAATCACAACAAAAAGACTAAAATATCTAGGAGTAAATTTAGCCAAAGAGGTGAAAGAGCTATACAATGAAAACTATAAGACGTTATTGAAAGAAAACGATGATGACATAAAGAAATAGAAAGATCTCCCATGTACATGGATTGGAAGAATAAACATAGTTATGTCCGTATTACCTAAAGCAATCTACAATTCAATGCAATCCCAATCAGAAACCCAATGACATTCTTCACAGAAATAGAACAAAGAATCCTAAAATTCACATGGGGCAACAAAAGACCCCGAATAGCTAAAGCAATCCTGAGAAAAAAGAACAAAGCAGGAGCCATCACAATTCCTGACTTCAAAACATACTACAAAGCGATAGTACTCAAAACAGCATGGTAGTGGTACAAAAACAGACACACAGATCAATGGAACAGAATTGAAACCCCAGATATAAAACCCCACATCTACAGGCAGCTGATCTTTGACAAAAGAGCAAAGAACATACAATGGAGAAAGGAAATTCTCTTCAATAAATGGTGCTGGGAAAACTGGACAGCCACTTGCAAAATAATGAAAGTAGACCATCTTCTTTCACCGTACACAAAAATTAACTCAAAATGGATCAAAGACCTGCAGGTGAGACTTGAAACTATAAAACTCATAGAAGAAAATATGGAGAGTACACTATTCATCATTGGTCATAAAGGGATTTTGTCAAATTCCCTGTCTACTCAGACAAGGGAAACAAAAGAAAAAATAAACAAGTGGGACTTCATCAGACTAAAGAGCTACTGCAAGGCAAATGAAGCCAGGATCAAAATGAAAAGACAACCCACCAGCTGGGAGAAAATATTTGCAAAGCATATATCTGACAAGGGGTTACTCTCCTTAATATATAAAGAACTCACACATCTGAACAACAAAAAAAAAAACAAATAACCTGATCAAAAAATGGACAGAGTATATGAACAGACATTTTTCCAAGGAAGATGTACAGATGGCCAATAGGCATATGAAAAGATGTTCAACATCACTAATCATCACGGTAATATAAATCAAAACTGCACTAAGATATTACCTTACACCTGTGAGAATGGCTATAATCACTAGGACAAATATAACAAATGTTGAAGAGGATGTGGAGACAAGGGAACCCTCATTCACTGCTGGTGGGAATGCAAATTGGTGCAGCCTCTATGGAAAACAGTATGGAGATACCTCAAAAAATTAAAAATAGAAATCCTTATGATCCAGCTATCCCACTTCTGGGTATTTATTCAGAGAACTTGAAATCAACAATCCAAAGACGCTTATGCACCCCTATGTTCATTGCAGCATTATTCACTATAGCCAAGATGTGGAATCAACCCAAGTGTCCATCAACAGATGATTAGATATAGAAGATGTGGCATATATATACAATGGAATACTACACAGCCATAAAAAAGACCGAATCATCCCATTTGCAACAACATGGATGGACCTGGAGGGTATTATGTTAAGTGAAATAAGCCAGACAGGTAAAGACAAACACTGTATGACCTCTCACATATGTGGAATACAAACTAACACATGGACAGAGAGAACAGTTTGGTGGTTATCAGGGGGAAGAGAGATGGGGGTGGGGCACAAGGGGTGAAAGTGTGCATTTATATGGTGACTGAAAAATAATAATGTACAATTGGAATCTCACAATGTTATAAACTATTATGACATCAAAAAATGCAGATTCCCCCCCCCCAAAAAAATGTGGACATGATGGCAAGGGGATGAATGAACTACTATGCAGCTGGGTTTAATTTTAATAGTATACTGCATTTTATAGTATTTTATTGTTTCCCAAGCGTGTTTGCATGCATTTGATCCTCACAGTCTTATAACGTTGTCAGGAAAGAGTTTATTCTTTACATTTTAGAGTAAGGAAATTTTAGCTTACACTGAATTTCTGAAAACTGTATGGATAGTAAATAGCAGAGCCCTACTAAACCCATATCTCTCAGAAGAGTGTTCTTTCCATTACTGTACAGTTTTTTTCAAATGACCCCAATTATAGTTCAACCAATTCTTAATCAATGTCTAATCTTTACCAAGCCTTAAATGCTAGGGATACAATCATTTCTACTTTCTGTTCATTTGCAAAAAGCTTATTACTTTATTTTTATTATACAAGAGTGAATAATATGTATGAATTACAGGAGATTTTGGAAATACCAGAATTAAAGTGAAAAATAATAAACTACAATCCCACCATGCTAAGATAACTTCTAGTATCATATAGTTACATTTTCTTTTTGTTAAACGTTAAAATTTTGGTATGCCTACTAGAATGAAATAAGCAAATTGAATGGAAAATCATAGAAAAGCTTTAGGAAGGGTTATTGAGAAAGGAGTCTTAAAATATTCCGCTATGATTGTAAATTGTCATATTTTCCTTGTAATTATTTCAATTTTGCTTTAGATATTTTGAGGCTATGTTATTAAGTGCACTCAGCTTTTAGAACTGTTACCTTCTTGGTAAATTGTTCATTTTATCATTATGTACTGACCCTATTTATCACTAATAGTATTTTTTGCCTTACAATCTGCTTTGTCTGATATTAACATAGCCACATCAGCTTTCTTTTGTATATTTTCCCGGCCTCTTTGTTTCCACCTCTTTATTTTGAATCTTTCTGTGTGCTTATGTTTTAGGGGTATCTCTCACAAATAATTTATAACTAATTTATTTTTTTATCAAATCTGTCGATCTCTGCCTTTTAATTGCTGAGTGTAGTCCATTTATAGGTATTGTTATGGCTGACATGTTTAGATTTATTTTTCCTGTCTTCTATTTTCTATTTATTCTGCTTTTTCTATGCTTCCTTTCACTTCCTTTTCTACCTTATATTACATTATCTTTTTTTCCCTCTACTGGTGTTGAAATACATTCTATATTTCCATTCTTCTTCTGATGATCCTTTAAAAAAATTGGCATACCTACTTGACTTAACAATATCTAAAGTCAATCAATATCTCTGTTCCTTATTCTCCTTCTGAATAGTATAAGGACCTTAGAATGCTTTAACTCCAATCATTCTTTACTATTTTGCCATATTTTCCAGTACTTTAGTTGTTCCTTGTTTTTATACTATCTAATGGGTTGTTGATGTTATATAGTTAATTCTTGTCCTCACTCTTGAATAATAATTTACCTGGATATAAAATTCTAGGTAGACAGTTATTTTTTTCAAAACTGAAGATGTTTCATTGACTTTTAATTTCTATAACTGCTATTGAGAAGTCTTTTTTTTATTTGTAGGTAATCTATCTTTTCTCTCTGATCACTTGCAAGATATTCTTTTCGTATTTGATATGCAGTTTCTCTATGATGTGTATAGGTTGAATTTAGTTCCGCTTATCCTTCTCAGTTTTAACTCTAATTTTTGTTTCTGAGTATTTGCGTCTTTCGTCAATTCTGGAAAACTATAAGCCATTCTTTTCTTTGAATACTGATCCTCCTCTATTTTCTCCATTCTTTCCTCTGTAACTCAGAGCCTCTGATTGTTGGACTTTCAAATTCAATTTTCTAAGTATCTGAACCTCTCTTTCATATTTTGCTTCTCTTTATTTTCTGTGCTGCACTATGGATAAGTTTCTCAGATTTATCATCCAGATTATTAATTTTCTCTTCAGTAATTGTGATGTAAAGAACAGGATTGTATGGCAGGGGCTTCAATTATAAAAACGATCTTAGCAATACAATAGAGGCTTCTATTATAAAAATTCTTTTAAAACTCTCATTATTTCATGATTTTATTCTGAGTTCTTCTTCTTCCTCCTCCTCTTCCTCTTCCTTCTCACTCTTTTTTACTTAAGATTTTTAACAGTTATTGATTTCATAAAATAAACATCCGTTTTGATGAAATACCCGGCATCATGCTTATGTCAGTTGTCAGAATTCAAACAACTTAAAATTTAATTTTCCTGAAAAAAAAAAAAAACAGAATTGTCTGAAAATGACTCTGGGAGCTCACTCTAAATTGGTTTGACAAACAGCTCATTGGGACCAGAGGTTCCCCCTTTTCCCAGAAGAGGAGCTTGCATCCAAGCCCAGATTCTCCCTAGACCTGTACTTCTTTCCACCAAACAGGCACTCCGTTGACACCAAGTTCTCCAGATTCTGGGAAGCTAGCATTATAAGACAGTTCTTTTATACAGTTGACCCTCTAAATCGAGACTGCCTCGTGTCTAGAAGTCTATGTAGCTCTCCCCTGACAAGACTGCTTTTTCACACTGGCTCTATAGGAAGGCCGAATTATAGGAGAATTATGTTCCTTTATTGAGTTATAGACCCACACTATGGGATAATATTCCCAGGTCCTGGTAAACTTTTCTAGGTGATGCTAGATCAAGGGGACCCATACCTTTTCTTCTCTTGCAAATGTAAGTTTCTTTGGCTTATATAAGTTTTCTTAATGAAGCCTATTCTTTAAGTCATGCAGTGTGACATTAAGTTTGTTCTGAATCCTGGTGTAGGTCAGATGGAGTTGAGTTGCTTATGACATGTTGTTTTATGGAAAGTTTTATGATTTGGAATTGTAGGTTCTAGGGCAGTTGTTCTCAAGCTTGAGAATGTAGTAAACTCATCTAGAGGGTTTCCTAAAACAGAGATCATTAGACACCAACCTAGAATTCGATGCAGTAGATTTTGGTTGGGGCACAAGAATGTGCATTTATAACAAGTTCCAAGTGATGCTGATGCTGCTGATCCCTGGAACATATACTGAGAATCAATGATCTCTAGAAATCCTCTTGTCTAGCTGGGAGTGTGTTGCTTCAGTGAAGTTTATATTGCTCCTGCCAAACAATGCAGGGGTATTACCAATCTAAGGACACTTTTGTGTTAACTTATTGGCAGGACTTGGCAGATAACATAAATTCAAATCCCCAAACCAGATGAAGGCACACCTATTGGTATGAATTTTTACAGAAGACTTTTTATTTGTGACTCAGAGCAGAGAATAAAATGAAAAACTTCCTTGTTATCTTTTCTTATACTGGTGAATGGAGTTTTTATAGTCTATGTTTTCACTGAGGTTCTGGCTCTATATGATTCCTGGCTTTAGGTAGGAATCTTCATTCCAATTACCCACTTGTGTTAACCCAAGGCCACTAAAACTCACACCCCTTGATTACTGAGACCAATCAACTACCCCCAGGGCAGCTGCAGCATCAATTCTTAGTTATCGCACTCATTTTGAGTTTCTTTTCTATTTGGGGCTACAGGCATTTCTTCATTTTCTTATGAGTTCTTATATGGAGGTTAATATATTATATCCACATTTCTAAATGTATGGTAGACGGAAGATTTTCAAATTATTTCGTTTTCCATATAGCTGGAAAAGGAATTATAGGCTTATTATTTAAAGATAAACAATCTTGCCAAATGCAAACCAGTGATTATATCAACATTTTACCTGTAGGTTAATCCAGGGAAATATCAAAGTATGCCACTATAGAGCAGGCATAAAGATTACTATATATAACTGCCAGAATAATACACAATAGGACTTTCTTTATTAATCACTGGCTCTGAGCATCATTTATCCAATGGTATGGATATGACAACTAATCTGGAAATGGCAAGTAGGTTTCAACTGGAGAACCACCCCCAGTAGATTTGTAGTGGCTGTGGACAGGGATTTTGAGGCTAAATCCAGGTTCATTGTGAGAAATATTGCTATTTTTCATGATAACATCTCTTAATTGTTAATATTTTTGAATGTTTGCAATGTGCTAGTCACTGTGATAAATACTTTACATACATTATAATATTTAACGTTCACAACAACCCTGTGAGATCAGTACTATAATTACTCCCATTGCATAGGTGAGGAAACTGAGGGTTAAAAAGATTAAGTAATGTCCAAAGTCACACAACTAGCTGGCAGTAAAACAATTATTAGAACTCATATCTATGTGACTCCAGAACCCAAGGTATTAATTGCCATGCCAAAGCTTCTCAAATTTCAGAAATGGTCCATTTCAAAAGCCAATATTGCTGACACTTAATGTTTATTTAAATTATTTTTCATATTACTTTAGTATTTAAATGAATACAAACAAAAACTAAGTATAAATTCCTTACATTTATAACTTTGATATGAATATTGCAAAAATTGCAAAGCAAATTAAAAATTAATTACAAACAAAACTATGAAATAAATTAGATAAAATTGATACTATTAATTTAATGTGATAGATAATGCTATTTGCTTAAACTAAACAATAAACTTTCTTTTAAAAAATCCATTATTTTGATGAATCAATTTATTAGCACCTTAAGTTACAATACTAAAAGCTATGAAAATAACATTTAACAAAACCTTCCTTACTGAGTAATTGCTACTAATTACTTACTGCTAATGAAGAATTACTGTTTGGTATATACAAAGAAGAATATGTAATTTGAATATGTAAGTGAAAGATATTCCCCAGGATTATTTAAGCTTAACATTTCTATATTACTATGTTCTGTGACATTATTCAGTACTCCTCTAACTTTTCTTTAATTGAACTATAGTAAAAGCTTCATTTGCCATGAGGTAATTGACATTCACTTGGTATAAATGCACCACTTATGTGTGAAGTCCTCTCTGTTCTTAATCTCATTACTTTCAACAATTAAAGTTATTAATTCATTAGTTCATTTTCATGGCATTGAATCAAAGTCTTATTTTACTACTAATAAAACAACTGAAGCAAGTGTTTTATGAAAATTGCCTTCAGTAGTGAAACATCACACCAAAAGAGAGGTTTTCTTTAAATAATCATTCAAACAAAACTTGAAAATCTCTTGGAAATTTAAAGCATACCAGTGATCTCAAGACTCAGTTTGAGGTTAACTGAAGGAGTAACCTCAGCAAGATGGCAGAGTAGGAAATACCAGACTTCATCTGCCCACAAAAATAATGATAATTAGACAGGTATCCAAAAGTGAAAATAACCCTGGGAGGGCCCAAGAGTCCAATTAAGAATTTACAGCAACCCAGTGGAGAAAAAAATGGACAATAACCACATAGAAAGGATTGCTGGGGAGATCTGCTTAGCTGAGACATCTAAAGATGACTAGGAACAAAGAACAAGAGTGGGGGTTATCAGTATCAAATATACAGTGGGTGTCATGGTGGTCCCCAGTGACCTTCTCTGTGAAGGACCTGAGAAGCCTTTGCCACTGAGGACCTTAGGCACCACAACAGCCACAGATTCTCTGCAACTTCTGCAATGGAGGACCCTGTAGTGTTCATCAGCATTGAACCCAGAAGCCTGTTCTGCAGAAGACACTGGCAGCTCTTGCCACTGAATTAACCAGCAGGCATCACCACCATGGACCTCCTAGGGAGAGAGATGCTGTTGGAGGAGTTACTTTTTTGCTTCCCCAAGACCAGCGCTGCCAGCCCCTCCAAACCCATGCATGCTGCAGACTCCAGAGCCCCAACTGTTCTGTGTGCACCTACATCTCAGATACCAGAGGAACTGCCACTACAGGCTAGCGAATGCCCCAGATTCTGGAGCTGCTATTGCTCCATGACTGTGTGCTCTAGTCCTTGGATCAATGGCTGCTCCACAGACATCAGTGCAACCACCACTACAAAGGCATACACAAGCTGGACCTGGTGCAAATACAATCCCCTCAGCCATGAAATATCCCATGGACAAAAAAGAGATCAGGAGGTCCACAACTTCCCTCACCATGGAAGACCTCGATAGCCCTCAATGCAGCTGCAGACACCTGCAGCCTTGGCCATTGAGGACCCTTGCAATCTAGCTGATGCTGACCTTAGCTCACATAGCTGTGTAGAGACCACAGTGCTGGACCTTCCCTGGAGATAGAACTGGCTCACCCCATTCAACTGGCATACTTGTACCCACCTGCAGATGAAGGTCTTTCCCAAAAAAACCAGTCTGTAAAGCCTGGAAGAGGTGGGTGTACCATCAATGCTCAAACATCAATACAAGGCTACAAGAAACATGAAAATCAAAGAAACAAGACACTACCAAAGGAAAACAATAATTTTCCAGTAACCAACCAGAAAGAAATGGAGATCTACAAATTGCCAAAGAATTCAAAATAATTGTTATAAGGAAGTTCAGCAAGTTATAAGAGAACACAGATAGATTAATCAATGAAATCAGGAAAACAATACATAAGCAAAACTAGAAGTTTAACAGAGAGATAGAAATCATAAAAAACAAGCCAAACAGAAATTCTGGAGCTGACGAATACAATGTCTGAAATGAAAAATGCAATAGAGAGCATCAACATCAAGCTTGATTAAACAGAAGAAAGAATCTGTGAACTCAAAGACAGGTCATTTTAAATTATCCAATCAGAGGAGAAAAAAGAAAAGAGTAAAGAAAGCCTGCTTCAATTATGTGTCACCATCAAGCAAAATAATAATAGTATTATGGAAGTCCCAGGAGGAAAAGAGAGAGAGAAAGGGCAAAAAGATTATTGAAAGAAATAATAGCTGAGATCTTTGAAAATCTGGGAGGAGATATAGACATCCAGGTACATGAAGCTGATAAATCCCCATACAGTTTCAACCCAAAGAAGACTTCACTGGGACACATTATAATAAAACTGTCAAAGATCAAATACAAAGAAATTTGAAAGTAGCAACAGAAAAACAAAAGCTCATCTCATATGGGAGAACTACTATAAGGCTATCAGCAAACTTCTCAGCAGAAGAGAGTAGGAAGATACATTCTAAGTGCTGACAGAAAAAAAAATAAAAAGTATCCGGCAAACCTATCCTTCAGAAATGGAAAAATAAAGATTAACCCAGACAAACAAAAGCTGAAGGAATTCATCACAACCAGACCTGCCTTACAAGAAATGAGTCCTTCATGCTGAAATGAAAGGGCACTAATTAGTAACATAGAAACAGGTGAAAGTATAAAACTCACTGGTAAAATTTAGTATATAGTTAAATTCAGAATACTCCAGTATTGTAATGGTGGTGTGTAAATCACTAATTTTAGTATAAAAGTTAAAAGACAAAAGTATTAAAAATAACTGTAGATACAATCATTTGTTAATGGATACACAACCTAAAAAGCTGTAATTTGTAACATCAAAAACATAAAAGGGGGGAATAAAAGTATACAGATTTTGTATGTAATCAAAGTTAAGATGTTATCGGCTTAAAATAGACTGCTATAACTATAAGCTGTTTTATGTAAGTCGCATGATAAACACAAAGCAAAAACTATAGTAGATACACAAAAGATGAAGAGAAATGATCAAAGCATACCATCACAGAAAACCATCAAATCGCAAAGCAAGAGAGCAAAAGAGGAAGAAAGGAACAGAAGAATTACAAAAGAGCCAGAAAGCAATGAACAAGTTGACAATAATAAGTTTCTGTCTATCAATAATAACTTTAATTATAAGTGGATTAAATTCTTCAATCAAAAGCCATAAAGTGGCTGAATGGATAAAATATAAAACCCAACAACATGCTGCCTACAAGAGACCCACTTAAGGTTTAAGGACACACATAGGCTCAGAATGAAGGGAGGAAAAAAATATCCCATGCAAATGGAAACCAAAAGTGAACAGAGGTAACTATATTTATGTCAAAGAAAGTAGACTTTAAATCAAAAACTATAAAAATACAAAGAAGGTCATTGTATAATAATAAAGGGAAAAATTCATCAAGAGGATATAAGAATTGTATATATATCCAACATCAGAGTACCTAAATATAGTAAGAAATTATTTACATATCTGAAGGAAGAATTAGACAGCAATGCAATAATAGTAGGGGATTTGCAATGCCCCACTTTCCATAATGGATAGATCATCCAGACATAAAATCAATAAGGAAATATTGGACTTAAATTACAGTATATACCAAATGGATCTAACAGACATACAAAGAGCATTTCATCCAACAGCGTCAGAATACACATTCTTCTTGAGCACAAAGGAAAATTTCTCCAGGACAGATCATATGTTAGTTCACAAAACAAGTCTTAACAAATTTAAGAGGACTGAAATCATATCAAGTATCTTTTTTGACTATAGTGGTATGAAACTAGAAATAAATAACAGGAGGAAAGCTGGATAATTCACAAATGTGTGGAAATTTCTGAACAACCAATAGGTCAAAGAAAAAAATCAAAAGACAAATCAAACAGTATCTTGAGACAAATGAAAATGAAAACACAGCATACTAAAACTTATGGGATGCAGGAAAAGCACTTCTAAGAGGGAGGTTTATAGTGATAAATGCCTACATTAAGAAAAAAGAAGATCTCAATTAAACAAGCTAACTTTACGCTTCAAAGAACTAGAAAAATAAGAACAAATTAAGACAAAAGTTAGCAGAAGGAAGGAAATAACAAAAATGAGAGCAGAAATAAATGAAATAAAGGACAGAAAAACAATAGACAAGATCAACAAAACTAAGAGCTCTTCTTCTGAAAAGATAAACAAAATTAACAAATTTTGGTGAGCATGTGGAGAAAACGGAACCTCTGTACACTGTTGGTGGGCATGTAAATTGGTATAGCCATTGTGGAAAACAGTATGGAGATTTCTCAAAAATTTAAAAATAGCACTGCCATATGATCCAGCAATCTCACTTTTGGGTATATATCTAAAGGAAATGAAATCAGGATCTCAAAGAGATATCTGCAATAACATGTTAATTGCAGCGTTATTCACAATAGCCAAGATATAGAAACAATGTAAGTGTCCACTGACGGATAAATGGATAAAGAAAATGTGAGATCTATATAAAAGAAGGAAATTCTGCCATTTGTGACAAAACAGATAGACTTGGAGGACATTATACTAAGTGAAATAAGCCAGACAGAGAAACACAATGACTGTATGGTATCATTCATATGTGGAGTCTTAAAAAAAAAAGTTGAATTCATAGAAACAGACAGTAGGATGGTGGTTTCCAGGAGCTAGGAAGTGGAAGAAATGGGGAGATGTATGCCAAAGGGCATAAACTTTCAATTATAAGGTAAATAAGTTCTGAGGATCTAATGTATAGCATGGTGACTATAGTTAAAAACACTGTATTGCAGAGTGACGTCAGCATCATGGCGGAGTGAGCTTTCCCGTGAACTCTTCCCCCGACAAGATACAACAATAGCAACAGTCACAGACCAACAACGGAATCCCAGACAGTGAAAACCGAGAGTGGAGGGATCCACACTGCCGCACATCTGAGAGCGGAACGTGCTGGGCCCCCAGAAGAAGTGGGGAGAGGTAAGGAGAACTCCGCTCCCTCTCCATCAGATCAGCGATCCCGGTCCGCGCGGCTCCCAGAGAGGGGGGAGGGGCGGCCCTCGGCGGGGAAACCGTGGCTCTTCGGACTCTCTCAGCCAGTGGGAAACTCCCGCACAGAGGACTCAGTGGAGCCACAGGGCTACCATCAACATCTGAGAACCCCAGAGAGTGGATAAAGAGGGGCAAACGAGAAGCCTCCCACGTCAGGGACCCAGGGGGCAAAAGAGAGAGCTCCCCCCTCCCCGCAACCTGGACTCTGCAGCTCAACCAACCAGACCTAGAGAACTGAGGCAGACCTGATCAAACAACTGGACCCGTGCATCGCAGCGGGGAAAAAAAAAAATGTGGATCGCAGCAGAAAAACTGGGGCAGAGCGCAGGGGGCTTAGACTACACAGCCCTTTACCACCAGACAGTGGCGGCAGGTGGAAATTGCAACCAGAGACTTCCAGGATGAGGAAAATCAAAACCAACACAGGAACCACAATGCAAAAATATATGAAATCACCAGACCAGAAACAAAATGACAAGCACCCAGAAATCAACCCCGAAGACACAGAAATCCATAAACTAAATGACAGAGATTTCAAAATAGCTATCATAAAAACACTCAACGAAATACGAGACAACACAGACAAACAATTCAATGAGATTAGGAGTTTCTTCACAAAAGAGATTGAAATCATAAAGAAAAACCAATCAGTGCTGATGGAGATGAAGAACACAATGGAGGAGATAAAGGAGAATCTGGAATCTTTAAAGAACAGAGCTGACAATATGGAGGAAAGAATTAGTACTTTAGAGGATAGGAATACAGATATACTCCAGATGGAAGCGGAGAGAGAACTAAGACTAAAAAGAAATGAAGAAAGACTCCAAGAAATATCTGACTCTATTAGAAAATGTAACATAAGAATTATAGGTATTCCTGAGGGAGAGGAGAGGGAAAGAGGAACAGAGAGCCTATTCAAGGAAATAATAGCTGAAAATTTCCCAAATCTGGGGAAGGAGCAGGAAATACCAGTAAGCGAAGCCAACAGGACACCTATATATATTAACAGACAAAGGCCTTCACCACGACACCTAGTGGTAAGGCTAGCCAGGGTCAACGACAAAGAAACAATATTAAGGGCAGCTAGACAAAAACAAAAAATAACATACAAAGGAACTCCCATCAGGCTCTCAGCGGATTTCTCAACAGAAACTTTTCAGGCTAGAAGAGACTGGAATGATATATTCAAAATACTAAAAGAGAAAAGCTTTCAGCCAAGAATAGTCTATCCAGCAAGAATATCCTTCAAATATGATGGAGAAATAGTAACTCTCCCAGATAAACAAAAGCTAAGGGAGTTCATGGCCACGAGACCCCACTACAAGAAATAATCAAGAAGGCCCTCAGGCCTGAAAAAAAAGAAGAGAAAGGGAACACAAACCTTGGAGGAAGGAGGAAAGTAGGTAGACAAAATCAGAGAAATAGTAGATCTTTACCAGAATAGGTTAGCAACCACTTAAATACTAAACTCAAAGATCAAAGGAAGAAATTCACCAAAAATAAATTTAACCTCATCACTGTAAACACACAACCACAACACAAGATAGAAAAACGTATAACAAGAAGAACAGAGAAGGGGAAGAGGAAGGTGACTGAATTGACTTAGTTCAAGGAAATAGGAGGCCATCAGATAATGGACTATCCCATACACAAGATTTTTTGCCCAAACCTCAAGGTAACCACTAAACAAATAATCAAAGCAAAACCACATATGATAAACAAAGAGAAAACTAGAAGAGTCATAAAACAGAACAACCAAACTAAATTGGCAGTCCAAAACAAATGGGACAAGAAACAAAGGAAATGCAAATGAACCAGAAAATAAGTGACAAAACAGTAACATTAAGCCCTCATATATCAATAATTACCTTAAATGTAAATGGATTGAACTCTCCAATCAAAAGATACAGAGTGGCAGGATGGATTAAAAAGCAAGACCCAAGAATATGCTGCCTTCAGGAAACACATCTTAGCACTAAAGACAAGCACAAGCTCAGAGTGAAAGGATGGAAGACAATACTCCAAGCTAATGGCAAACAAAAGAAAGCAGGTGTTGCCATACTCATATCAGACAAAGTAGACTTCAAGATAAAACAGGTTAAGAAAGACAAAGAAGGGAAATATATAATGATAAAAGGGACAGTACATCAAGAAGACATATCACTTATAAATACATTTGCACCCAACATAGGAGCACCAATGTACATAAAACAACTATTAACAAACCTAAAAGGAGAAATCAACAACAACACAATAATAGTAGGGGATCTTAACACCCCACTTACAGCAATGGATAGATCATCCAGACAAAAAGTTAATAAAGAAATATTAGACTTAAATGAAAAACTGGACGAGATGGACCTAGTAGACATATACAGAGCACTCCACCCAAAAACAGCTGCCTACACATTCTTCTCAAGCGCGCATGGAACATTCTCTAGGATAGACCATATGTTGGGAAACAAAGCAAGCCTCAATAAATTTAAGAAGATTGAAATCATGACAAGCATCTTTTCAGACCATAAGGCTATGAAACTGGAAATGAACCAGGAAAAAAAAACTGGGAAAGTGACAAAAATGTGGAGATTAAACAACATGCTACTGAACAACCAATGGATCATTGATGAAATTAAAGGAGAAATCAAAAGCTATCTGGAAACAAACGAAAAAGATAACATGCCATATCAAACCATATGGGATGCAGCAAAAGCAGTCCTGAGAGGGAAACTCATAGCGATGCAAGCCCACCTTAACAAACAAGAAAAAGCTCAAATAGGCAACCTTAAATTACACCTAACAGAACTAGAAAAAGAACAACAAACAAAGCCCAAACTCAGCAGAAGGAGAGAAATAATAAAAATCAGAGCAGAAATAAATGAAATTGAGACCAAATAAACAGTAGAATGGATTAATGAAACAAAGAGTTGGTTCTTGGAGAAGATAAACAAAATCGACAAACCCTTAGCCAGGCTTACTAAGAAAAAAAGAGAAAAGGCTCAAGTAAATAAAATTAGAAATGAAAGAGGAGAAATTACAATGGATACCATGGAAATACAGAGGATTATAAGAGAATACTATGAGAAATTATATGCCAACAAATTGGACAATCTAGAAGAAATGGATAAATTCTTAGACTTATACAACCTCCCAAAATTGAACCAAGAAGAAATGGAGAATCTGAATAGACCAATCACAAGTAAAGAGATTGAAATAGTAATCAAAAACCTCCCAAAAAATAAAAGTCCAGGACCAGATGGCTTCTCCAGTGAATTTTACCAAACATTCAAAGAAGATTTAATACCCATACTTCTCAAACTATTCCAAAAAATAGAGGAAGATGAATACTTGCTAAATCATTCTATGAGGCCAACATCACCCTGATACCAAAACCAGACAAAGACAATACAAAGAAAGAAAATTACAGGCCAATATCGCTGATGAACATTGATGCAAAAATCCTCAACAAAATATTGGCAAACCGAATACAACAATACATTAAAAAGATCATACACCATGATCAAGTGGGATTTATACCAGAGACACAGGGATGGTTCAACATCCGCAAATCAATCAACGTGATACATCACATCAACAAAACAAAGAATAAAAACCACATGATCATCTCAATAGACGCAGAGAAGGCATTTGACAAGATACAACATCCATTTATGATAAAAACTCTCAATAAAATGGGAATAGAAGGAAAGTACCTCAACATAATAAAGGCCATATATGACAAACCCACAGCCAACATCATACTCAACGGGGAAAGACTGAAAGCCATTCCTCTGAGAACAGGAACGATGCAGGGCTGCCCACTCTCACCACTCGTGTTCAACATAGTATTGGAGGTTTTGGCCAGAGCAATTAGGCAAGAAAAAGGAATAAAAGGAATCCAAATAGGTAACGAAGAAGTGAAACTCTCACTATTTGCAGATGACATGATTTTATATATAGAAAACCCTAAAGAATCTGTTGGAAAACTATTATAAACAATCAACAACTACAGCAAAGTTGCAGCGTACAAAATCAATCTACAAAAATCAGTTGCATTTCTATATGCTAATAATGAACTAACAGAAAGAGAGCTCAAAAAGATAATACCATTTACAATTGCATCAAAAAGAATAAAATACCTATGAATAAATCTTACCAAGGAGGTGAAGGACCTATACAATGAGAACTACAAGACATTATTGAAAGAAATCCATGATGACATAAAGAAATGGAAAGATATCCCATGCACGTGGATTGGAAGAATAAACATAGTTAAAATGTCTATATTACCTAAAGCAATCTACAGATTCAATGCAATCCCAATCAGAATCCCAATGACATGCTTCACAGAAATAGAAAAAAGAATACTAAAATTTATATGGGGCAACAAAAGACCCTGAATAGCTAAAGAAATCCTAAAGAAAAAGAACTAAGCTGGAGGCATCACAATCCCTGACTTCAAAACATACTACAAAACAATAGTAATCAAAACAGCATGGTACTGGTACAAAAACAGACACACAGATCAATGGAACAGAATTGAAAGCCCAGAAATAAAACCACACATATACGGACAGCTAATTTTCGACAAAGGTGCTAAGAACGTGCAATGGAGAAAGGAAAGTCTCTTCAATAAATGGTGTTGAGAAAACTGGACAGCCACATGCAAAAGAATGAAAGTGGACCATATGCTATCGCCATTCACAAAAATTAACTCAAAATGGTTCAAAGACCTGAAGGTGAGACCTGAAACTATAAAACTCATAGAAGAAAATATAGGCAACACACTATCTGACATTGGTTTTAAAGGAATCTTTTCGGATGACATGCCTACCCAGACTAGGGAAACTAAAGAAAAAATAAACAAGTGGGGCTTTATCAGATTAAAAAGCTTTTATAAGACAAATGAAACCAGAATCAAGATGAACAGACAACCACCCAGCTGGGAGAGAATATTTGCAAAACATACATCTGACAAGGGGTTGATCTCCATAATATATAAAGAACTCACACAATTGAACAACAAAAAAACAAACAACCCGATCAAAAAATGGGCAGAGGAAATGAACAGACACTTCTCCAAGGAAGATATACAGATGGCCAATAGGCACATGAAAAGATGCTCAACATCACTAATCATCAGGGAAATGTAAATCAAAACAACACTAAGATACCACCTCACGCCTGATAGAATGGCTATAATCACCAAGACAAAAAACAACAAATGTTGGAGAGGATGTGGAGAAACAGGAACCCTCATACACAGCTGGTGGGAATGCAAATTGGTGCAGCCTCTATGGAAAACGGTATGGAGATTCCTCAAACAATTAAAAATAGAGATGCCCTATGATCCAGCCATCCCACTACTGGCAATTTATCCAACGCACCTGAAATCAACAATCCAAAGAGGCTTATGCACCCCTATGTTCATTGCAGCATTATTCACCATAGCCAAGAAGTGGAAGCAACCTAAGTGTCCCTCGACTGACGATTGGATTAAGAAAATGTGGTATATATATACAATGGAATACTACTCAGCCATAACAAAAGACAAAATCGTCCCATTTGCAACACATGGATGGGCCTGGAGCGTATTATATTAAGTGAAATAAGCCAGAAAGAGAAAGACAAACACTGTATGATCTCACTCATATGTGGAATATAAACCAACACATGGACAGAGAAAACTGGACTGTGGTTACCAGGGGCAGTGGGGGTGGGGGGTGGGCACAAGGGGTGAAGGGAGTCATATATATGGTGATGGACAAACAAAAATGTACAACCCAAAATTTCACAAGAGACAAAGAAGGGCATTACATAATGATCAAGGGAACAATCCAACAAGAGGATGTAACACTTGTAAATATCTACGCACCCAATGTAGGTGCACCTAAATATATAAAGCAATTATTAACAGACATAAAAACAGAAATAGACAGTAACACAATAATAGTAGGGAACTTTAACACTCCACTTACACCAACGGATAGATCATCCAAACAGAAGATCAATAAGGAAACATTGGCCTTAAACGACTTACTAGAACAGATTGACCTAGTAGATATATGCAGAGCATTCCATCCGAAAACCGAAGAATACACGTTGTTTTCAAATGCACATGGAACATTCTCCAGGATTGATCACATATTAGGCCACAAAACAAGTCTCCATAAATTTAAGAAGATTGAAATAATACCAAGCATCTTTTCTGACCACAACGGTATGAAACTAGAAATCAACTATAGGAAGAAAATCAGAAAAGCCACAAATACGTGGAGATTAAACAAAATGCTACTGAATAATGACTGGGTTAACGAAGAAATCAAAAAAGAAATCCAAAAATACCTGGAGACAAATGAAAATGAAAATACAACATACCAGAATTTATGGGATACAGCAAAAGCGGTTCTAAGAGGGAAGTTTATAGCGATACAGGCCTATCTCAACAAACAAGAAAAATCTCAAATAAACAATCTAACAGTGCACCTAAAGGAACTGGAAAAAGAAGAACAAACAAAGCCCAAAATCAGTAGAAGAAGGGAAATAATAAAAATCAGAGCAGAAATAAATGAAATAGAGACCAAATAAACAATAGAAAAAATTAATAAAACCAAGAGCCGGTTCTTTGAAAAGATCAACAAAATTGACAAACCTTTAGCTAGACTCACCAAGAAAAAAAGAGAGAAGGCACAAATAAGTAAAATCAGAAATGAAAGAGGAGAGGTTACAACCGACACCTCAGAAATACAAAAGAGTATAAGAGAATACCATGAAAAGCTATATGCCAACCAATTCGACAATCTGGAAGAAATGGATAAATTCTTAGAATCATACAACCTTCCAAAACTGGATCAAGAAGAAGTAGAGAATTTGAATAGACCAATCACCAGTAAGGAGATCGAAACAGTAATCACAAATCTCCCCAAAAATAAAAGTCCAGGACCAGACGGCTTCCCTGGTGAATTCTACCAAACATTCAAAGAAGACTTAATACCTATCCTTCTCAAACTCTTCCAAAATTGAGGAGGGGGAAGCTCCTAACTCATTCTACGAAGCTGACATTACCCTGATACCAAAACCAGACAAGGACAACACAAAAAGAAAATTACAGGCCAATATCACTGATGAACATCGATCTGAAAATCCTCAACAAAATACTAGCAAATCGCATACAACAATACGTTAAAAAGATTATACACCATGATCAAGTGTGATTTATTCCAGGTATGCAGGGATGGTTTAACATTCGCAAATCAATCAACATAATACACCACATTAATAAAATGAAGAACAAAAATCACATGATCATCTCAATAGATGCAGAGAAAGCATTTGACAAGATACAGCATCCATTTATGTTAAAAACTCTGAATAAAATGGGGATAGAAGGAATGTACCTCAACATAATAAAGACCATATATGAGAAACCCACAGCTAATATCATCCTCAATGGTGAAAAACTGAAAGCTATCCCTCTAAGAACAGGAACCAGACAAGGATGCCCACTGTCACCACTCCTATTTAACATAGTATTGGAAGTCCTAGCCAGAGCAATCAGGCAAGAGAAAGAAATAAAAGGGATCCAAATTGGAAAGGAAGAAGTGAAACTGTCACTATTTGCTGATGACATGATTTTATATATAGAAAACCCTAAAGAATCCACCAGAAAACTTTTAGAAGTAATAAACGAATATGGTCAAGTTGCAGGATACAAAATCAACATACAAAAATCAGTTGCATTTCTGTACACTAACAACGAAGTAGCAGAAAGAGAAATTAAGAATAGCATCCCATTTACAATTGCAACAAAAAGAATAAAATACCTAGGAATAAACTTAACCAAAGAGGTGAAAGATCTGTACACCGAAAACTATAAAACATTTCTGAAAGAAATTGAAGAAGACACAAAGAAATGGAAAGATTTTCTGTGCTCTTGGATTGGAAGAATTAACATAGTGAAGATGTCCATACTTCCTAAAGCCATTTATAGATTCAATGCAATCCCTATCAAAGTTCCAACAACATTTTTCACAGAAATAGAACAAAGAATCCTAAAATTTATATGGAACAACAAAAGACCCCGAATAGCTAAAGGAATCCTGAGAAAAAAGAACAAAGCTGGAGGTATCACACTCCTTGATTTCAAAATATACTACAAAGTTATAGTAACCAAAACAGCATGGTACTGGCACAAAAACAGACACACAGATTAATGGAATTGAATCGAAAGCTCAGAAATAAACCCACACGTCTATGGACAGCTAATCTTTGACAAAAGAGCCAAGAACATACAATGGGGAAAAGAAAGTCTCTTCAACAAATGGTGTTGGGAAAACTGGATAGCCACATGCAAAAAAATGAAAGTAGACCCTTACCTTACACCATACACAAAAATTAACTCCAAATGGATTAAAGACTTGCATGTAAGACCTGAAACTATGAAACTTCTAGAAGAAAACATAGGCAGTACGCTCTTCGACATCGGTCTTAGCAACATCTTTTCAAACAGCCCATCTGACCAGGCAAGAGAAACAATAGAAAAAATGAACAAATGGGACTACATCAAACTAAAAAGCTTCTGCACAGCAAAGGAAACCATCAACAAAACGAAAAGACAACTAACAATTGGGAGAAAATATTTGCAAACCATACATCTGATAAGGGCTTAATCTCCAAAATATATAAAGAACTCATGCATCTCAACAACAAAAAAACTACCAACCCAATTAAAAAATGGGCAAAAGACCTGAACAGACATTTCTCCAAAGAAGATATACAGATGGCCAACAGACACATGAAAAGATGTTCAAAATCACTAACTATCAGGGAAATGCAAATCAAAACTACAATGAGATATCACCTCATGCCCGTCAGAATGGCTATAATTAACAAGACAGGAAACAACATGTGTTGGAGAGGATGTGGAGAGAAGGGAACTCTCATACACTGCTGGTGGGAGTGCAAACTGGTGCAGCCACTATGGAAAACAGTATGGAGATTCCTCAAAAAATCAAGGATAGAACTACCATATGATCCAGCTATTCCACTGTTGGCTATTTATCCAAAGAACTTGAAAACAGCAATTTGCAAAGGTACATGCACCCCTGTGTTCATTGCAGCGTTATTCACAATAGCCAAGACTTGGAAGCAACCTAAGTGCCCATCAAGGGACGAATGGATAAAGAAGCTGTGGTATATATACACAATGGAATACTACTCAGCCATGAGAAACAATGAAGTCCAGGCATTTGTGACAACATGGATGGACATTGAGGGTATAATGCAAAGTGAAATAAGTCAGAGGGAGAAGGTCAAATACCGTATGATTTCCTTCATTAAGTAGTAGATAATAACAACAATAAACAAACACATAGGGACAGAGACTGGATTGGTGGTTACCAGAGGGGAAGGGGGGAGGTAGGAGGGTGAAAGGGATAATTCGGTACATGTGTGTGGTGATGGGTTGTAATTAGTATTTTGGTGGTGAACATGATGTAATCTATGCAGAAATAGAAGTACAATGATGTACACCTGAAATTTTTACAATGTTATACACCAATGTTACTGCAATAAACAAAAAATTAAAAAAAAAGAAAGAAACCATTAAAACATCAATAAAATAACAGATAAAAAAATAATAAGCTTGAACAAAAACTTGAAAAAAACAAAAAAACAAAACAAAACAAAACAAAAACAAAAAAATGTGTACTGATTTTTCTAGTTTCATTAATACAGACAAATAATCAAAAGAAAGTGCTGCAAAACCGTATTAATAAACTATCAAGTACTAATGCAAAAAAAAAAAAAACACTATTGTATAATTGAATTTTGCTAAGAAAGTAGATCTAAATCATTTTCACTAGAAAGAAAAAGAATAATAATACAGTAACTATGAGAGGTGGTTGATGTGTTAATTAACTTGATTGTGGTAATCTTTTCATAATGTATGCATGTATCAAGTCATCACATTGTACACTTTAAATATATACAGTTTTATTTGCCTATTATATCACAATAAAGCTGGAGGAAGTAAATGTTAACTGTTACTACCAGAAAAAACAGTTTAAGAAATATTGCTTTACACATTCTTTCTTGTGTGAGAAGTAGATTAAGTCAGATCCTCCAATGAGTTCAACTTCTTCTAAGGTAAAACCTTGACTTAAAATTGCAATTCATTAACAAAAGTTCTATGTGCAAAAGCTGTTATGCATTCTCTGTATTATCAGATTTGGAAGTCTGGTTACAATAATAAGTAGTTTTTTTGAGTCCTAACCATATTCTAGGCACTGTTATAGGAAATTTCCATGAATTCTATAATTTAATACTGACATCCCTTGACACAGTTACTGTTATCCCCATTTTACAGATAAGGAAAATGAGGAATAAAAAGTCTAAGGAACACACCCCAAATTATGTGGCTATTAATGGAACTAGATTTAGTTTGAGTCCAGTCAACCTCCTTAAACCCCTCTTCTATACTGCTTCATGGTTATCCACCTCAGTTTAACTTTTCGACCTCCTAAATAGTGTCTTATATTACTACTATTAATATTATTCTTATTCCTATTAACTTTCTATCATTATTTAGAGAATAAAGGAACACTGAGGCCAAAATCATGTTCTAATTGTTTTTTTCACCTTTTTAGTAATAGGAAGTGTGCAAAATGAATGTCCTTGAAAAATTGTTGATGGCTTTGTGAATTCTTATATATTACAGTTCTTTCTATTTACTTGCACTGTACATGTATAAAATGTAATTTGTGATAATAATATAAAAGGAGTGAGGATGGAGTTATAGAGGAACCGACTTTTTGTATGCTATTGAAGTTGTTAGTACCAATTCAAACTATATTGTTATAAATTTAGAATGTCAAATGTAATCTCTATGGCAACCACAAAGAAAATAATGTTAAAAAATACACAAGGGAAATGAGAAGAGAATCCAATTTTTTCACTACAAAAACACTTAACCAAATATAAAAGAAGGTCATAATGGAGGAAATAAAGGACCAAAAAGATGTAAGACATACAGAAAACAAATTGCAAAAAGGCAGAAGTAATTCCATTCTTATCAGTAATTTCTTTAAATGCAAATGGATTAAAATCTGCAATCAAAACCAGAAACTGAAAAATGGATTAAAAAACATGATTCGGCTCTATGCTGTCTACAAGAGACTCACTTTAGATCCAAAGATGCAAATAGGTTGAAAGAAAAAGATTGAAACAATAAATTTCATGCAAATAGTTATCAAATGAGATCTGAGGCAGCTGTATGACTATCAAACAAAATAGTCTTTAAGTCAAAAACTGTTACAAGAAACAAGGAAGGACATTATATGCTGATAAAAGGGTCAACTACACAAGAAGATATAACAATTCTAAACATATGCAGGAAACAACAAAGCCTCAAAATATATGAAGCAACATTGATCAAACTGAAGGGAAAAATAGACAGTTCTACAATAATTGGAGACTTCAAAGCACCAATTTACATAATGGGTAGAACATCTAGATAAAAGATCAGTAAAGAATTCAAAGATTTGAACAACACTCTAAACCAACTAGACCCAACAGACATGTATAGAACACTCTACTGAACAATAGCAGAATGCACATTCTCCTCAAGTGCACATTGGACATTCTCCCAGATAGACCATATTTTAGGCCACAAAATAAATATCAACAAATTTTAAAAGTTTTATACCACTCAGGTATCTTCTGGAACCACAATGGAATAAAGCTACAGAAAATAACAGAAAGAAAAGTAAAATGTTAAAAAATATGGAAATTAAACAGCATACAACCAATGGGTTAAAGAAGAAATCACTAGAGAAATTAGAAAATAGTTAGAGATGAATGAAAATGAAAATACAACATACCAAAACTTATGGGATACAGCAAAGGCAGTGCTCAGAGGAAAATTTATAGCAGTAAATGCCTACATTATAAAAGAGGAGGGGCCGGCCCCGTGGCTTAGTGGTTAAGTGTGCATGTGCTGCTACTGGCGGCCCGGGTTCAGATCCCAGGCGTGCACCAATGCACTGCTTCTCTGGCCATGCTGAGGAGGTGTCCCACATACAGCAACTAGAGGGATGTGCAACTATGACATACAACTATCTACTGGGGCTTTGGGGGAAAAAAAAAAGGAGGAGGATTGGCAATAGATGTTAGCTCAGAGCCGGTCTTCCTCAGCAAAAAGAGGAGGATTAGCATGGATGTTAGCTCAGGGCTGATCTTCCTCACACAAAAAAATAAATAAACAAAAGAAGGAAAATCTCAAATCAAAAACCTAACTTTATACTTGAAAGAATTAGAAAAAAAAAGAAAAAACAAAACCTAAAATTAGCAAAAGGAAGACAATAAAAATTATAACAAAGATTTTAAAAATAGAGAATAGAGAAAATCAATAAAACCCAAAACTAACCCTTTAAAAATATCAACAAAATTGACAAATCTTTACGGAGGCTGGCCTAGTGGCTTAGTGGTTAAGTTCATGTGCTCTGCTTTGGTGGCTTGGGGTTCTCTGGTTCAGATCCTGGGCACGGACCGACTTACCACTCGTCAAGCCATGCTGCGGCGGTGTCCCATATAAAGTAGAGGAAGATGGGAATGGACATCAGCCCAGGGCCAAACTTCCTCAGCAAAAAGAGGATGATTGGCAATGGATGTTAGCACAGGGCTAATCTTCCTCACACACACAAAAAAATGACAAATCTTTAGATAGATTGATTTGAAAAAAACAGGGAATACATAAAAAACTAAAATTAGATATGAAAGTGGACATTACTACCAACCTTAAATAAACTAAAAAGGATTATAAAAGAATACTATAAACAATTGTACACCAACAAATCCGATAACCTAAATAAAATGGGCAATTTCCTAGAAACATACAAATTACCAAAACTGACTCAAGAAGAAATAGAAAATCTGAACAGATCTATGGCAAGTAGCAAGATTGAGTTAGTAATCAAAAACCTCCCAACAAAGAAAGTACAGGACCAGATGATTTTACCAGTAAATTTAATCAAACATTTAAAGAATTAACACTAATCCTTCTCCAAGTCTTCCAAAAAAATGGAAGGGGGGGAAAACCTCCTAAATTTTTCTGTAAGATGTGCATTACTTTGATACCAACATCAGAAAAGACATCACAAGAGAACAAAATTACAGACCAATATTTCTTGTGAATGTACATGCAAATATCCTCAACATAATTCTAGCAAATTGAATCAAATAGCATATTTAAGGAGTTATACATCATGACCAAGTTGCATTTGTCCCAGGAATGCAAGGATGGTTCAACATAAGAAAATCAATAAACATTAATACACTTCATTCATAGAATGAAAAAAATCCACACAATCATTTCAATTGATGTAAAAAGTAATTTGACAAAATCCAACACCCTTTCATGATATAAATATTCAGAAAACTAGGAATAGAAGGAAACTTCATCAACATGATAAAGGGCATTTTTGAAAATCTCAGAGCTAACATCTTACTTAACAGTGAAAGACTGAAAGCTTTCCTCCTAAGATTAGAAATAATTCAAGAATGCCCACTTTTACTACTGCTATTGAACATTGTACTAACAGTCCTAAACAGAGCAATTATGCAAGAAAAAAAATAAAAGTGGCAAGATGAGAAAGAAAACTATATTTGCAGATGACATGATCCTATATATAGAAAATCCCAAAGAATCCACAAAAAAGCTACTAAAGCTAATAAAAGAATTCAGCAAAGATGCAGGTTACAGGATCAACACACAAAAATCAGTTGTGTTTTCATTCACCAGCAATGAACAATTACAATACAATTAAGAATACAATTCTTAATTAGAAAAATTATTAAGAATACAATTAGAAAAGAAAAGAAATTAATAATACAATTCCACTTACAATTACATCTACAAGAATGGAATACCTAGGAATAAATTTAGCCAAGAATGT
Organism: Ceratotherium simum simum; assembly: GCF_057802395.1. NCBI lineage: Eukaryota > Metazoa > Chordata > Mammalia > Perissodactyla > Rhinocerotidae > Ceratotherium > Ceratotherium simum. The sequence goes on from NC_141940.1 coordinate 62,507,351, forward strand.
GAAAGTCTTGTATAAAACTTAAAAAAAAAGACTTAAAACTATAAAATATTGCTGAAAGAAATTAAAGAAGATGTAAATAAATGAATAGACATCCTGTATTCATGAATTGGAAAACTTAGTATTGTTAAGATGTCAATACCTCCCAAAGCAATCCACTCATGACTGCAATGAGATTCAATGCAATTCTATTAAAATTAAAATTTCAGGAGCCTTTTATTCAGAAATAAAAATAAAACTGATCCTCAAATTCGTATGGAAATTCAAGGGGCCCTGCATAGCCAAAACAATATTGAAAAAGGACAACAAATTTGCAGGACTCACTCTTCAGCTACTGAAGTAAAAACAGTGTGGATAGACATAAAGACAAATGGAATATAATTGAGAGTCCAGGATTCAACCCATATATCAATGGCCAATTGATTTCAACAAGGGTGCCAATTCCTTTCAGTGAAGAAAGAATAGTTTCTTCAGTGATTGGTGTTGGAGCAACTAGATTTCCATATGTAAAAGAATGAAGTTGGACCCCTACTTCACACTGTAGACAAAAATAAAATCAATGGATTAATGAACTAAATATAAAAGCTAAAAGCTAAAATCTCTTACAAGAAACAGGGATAAGTCTTCATGGCCTTGGATTTGGCAATGGATTCTTAGATATGACACCCAAAGAACAACCAACAACATCAAAAAGATAAATTGGAGTTCATCAAAATTAAAATCTTTTGTATATCAAAGCACATTATCAAGAAAGTGAAAAGACAACTTACAGAATGGGAGAAAATATTTATGATCATATATTTGATAAGAGATTAATATACAGAATATATAAAGGACACCTACAACTTAACAATAATAAAAAAATTAAAAATGGGCAAAGGGATTCTGGGAAGATGGTGGTGTAGGTGGATTCTGAGCTCACCTCCTCCCATGGAAACAACAAATCTACAACTACCTGTGGAACAATTTCTTCTGAGACAGATCTGGAAACTGGATAAAAAGAACCCCCACAACAAGGGACAACACTGACAGGTGGAAGAGGTTGAATGGTGCTGAAACAACTAGATTTCCAAAATATAACTCTGCTGAGGAAAAAAAGACATCTGAGCCACAGTGCTTCACAGTAGGATCAATCTTAAAAATACAAAGCTATCCCAGGGGAGTGGGAGGATCCAGATGGGAGATCTATGCCACAATAAGCATCCCAGCCTTCAGGTTTAGTGCAACCAAGATGAGATCCCATAATACCTGGCTTTGCTAGCTTTGAAAACCAACAGGGAATACCCCCAGAAAAGCTATCAAACTTCAGTGAAAGAAAAACCTGCTCTTAAAGGGCCCACACACAGATACCCAGGTTCCGGAAACCAACACAAATCATAAGAAAAGTGAATAGTCCATTGGTAAAAGATACTCATGTACTAAGTTCTGAACACATTTTAGAGAGGCAGGAAGCAGGTGGGCCCATCCTCAAGGGACTGAAACACTGATGGCAGCCATTATTGTGACCTAGTTCAGTGGTGCTGACAAGGACGCAGGCAGATGCCACTAGATTACTTCCTCTAGCCTGTTAGCTCAGGAATTTGCCTCACCCACTAGAGCACCAATTCATGAGCACAGCCAGAGCAAGCAGCCCATCCCAGGGGTTGGACCCACACATCAGCAAGCCAGCAGCAAATTTGTGGGCCCATGAGGATGGGATGTGTAGGACCTCTGCAGTAGGGTGATTGGGCTCACCTCAGCAGGCCATGCATGCAGGGCAGGCCTGTGTTGGCAGGGTGTGTGGGCCCACAGGCGGTGGGGCATGTTGGCTGCAGCAGACTTGTGTCCCTGGCCATCTCAAACAGCCGGATAAGGGATCTGTTCCAAAGTCCAACATCTGAAATGATAGTGTGCTGCCATGCCTCTGACCAGCCCCTCCCATCTGCACTCCTGAGAGACCCTACAGCAGCTGTGCAATGCAGAGAGCCACACCAGAGTTCCACTGCAGCAATTGTGAGCCCCTGAGCCTAGCAACCAATGACACTGGGGGCCTGACTTGCTTAATAGCAAAACAGTTATGTGCTATTAGACCTCGCACCCAGCCAGCCAGGGCTTCCCCACCTAATAAAGTGACAACCATGCACAGCTGAGCCTTACAAACAGCTGGTCCAGGGATCAGCCTAGCCTACCCGTGTGCCTGAAGAAAGAACAACTCTGCCACAACAGAAGGACACACATAGCTCACACAGGGGACATTCCTGGAACATTTGGAACAGGTGGTGAGAGGGAAGCACATTGCGGGGCCCCAAAAGGCATCTATTACATAAGACCACATCTCTAAGGTCAGGAGATGTAGCTGATCTACCTAATACACAGATATAAGCACAGAGAAAGAGGCAAAATGAGAAGACAAAGGAATATGTTCCAAGTAAGGGAACAGGACAAATCCTCAGAAAAAGAACTAAATGAAACAGACATAAACAATTTACCTGATAAAGAGTACAAACTAGTAGCCATCAGGATGCTCACTGATCTTGGGAGAAGAATAGATGAACACAGTGAGAACTTCAACAAATAATTGGAAAATATAAAAAAGAACCAATCAGAACTAAAGAATACAATAATGGAAATGAAAAATTCACTACACGGAATCAACAGCAGAGTAGATGACACAGAAGAATGGATCAGTGATCTGGATGAAAGAATAGAAGAAATCACCCAAGCTGAACAGAAAAAGTAATTAAGAAGAATGAAGACAGTGCAAGGGACATCTGGGACAACATCAAGTGTACTAATATCCATATTATAGGTGTCCCAGTAGGAGAAGAGAGAGACAAAGTAGCAGATAACATATTTTGAAGAAATAATAGCTGAAAACTTCCCTAACCTAAGGAAGGAAACAGACATCCAGGTATAGGAAGCACAGAGAACACCAAACAAGATGACTCCAAAGAGGCCCACACCAAGACATATTATAATTAAAATGTTAAGAATTAAAGATAAAGAGAGACTCCTAAAAGCTGCAAGAAAAAAGCAACAAGTTACATACAATGAAAACCCCATAAGGCTATCTGCCAACTTCTCAGCAGAAACCTTACAAGTTAAAGGGAGTGGCACAATATATTCAAAATGCTGAAAGGAAAAAACCTATAACCAAGAATACTCTGCCTGGCAAGGTTATAATTCAGAACGGAAGGAGAGATAAAGAATTGTTCAGACAAGCAAAAACTAAAGGAGCTTATCACCAATAAATGAGTCTTACAAGAAATGTTAAAGGGACTTATTTAAGTGGAAAAGAAAAGACCACAAATAGGAATAAGAAAATTGTAAAAGAAAGAAAATCACTGTTAAAGGCAAATATACAGTAAAGGTAGCAGATCAAACACCTATGAAGCTAATACGAAGGTTAAAAGACAAAAGTACTAAAATTTTCTATTTCCATGATAAGAGGTTAAGGGATGTGCATGCACACAAAAAGAGATTAAATATGACATCAAAAACATAAAACATGGGGGTAAGGGGTGAAAAGTGTAGGGCTTTTCGTATGAGGTCAAACTTAGGAGGCCATCAACTTAATATAGATTGCTATTTACATAGGTCATTATATATGAACCTCATAGCAAACACAAACTAGAAACCTAAAATACATACACAAAAACTTAAGAGAAAGGCATCTAAACATAATACTAAAGAAAGCCATCAAACCACAAAAGAAGAGAGCAAGACAAGAAGAAAGGAACAGAGAAGAACTACTAAAACATCCAGAAAAAGGGTAACAAAATGGCAATAAGAACACTGTTATCAATAGGTGCTTTAAATGTCAGTGGATTAAATGCTCCAATCAAAAGACATAGGGCGGCTGAATGTATAAAAATACAAGACCCATACATATACTGTATACAAAAGACACACTTCAGACCTAAAGACACTCACAAACTGAAAGTTAAGGGATGGAAAAAGATATTCTGTAAAAATGGAAAGGAAAAGAAAGCTAGGGTAGCAATATTTATATCAGACAAAATAGACTTTAAAAGAAAAACTGTAACAAGAGACAAAGAAGGGCACTACATAATGATAGAGAGAACAATCTGACAAGAGGACACAACACTTGTAAATACCTATGCGGCAAACATAGGAGCGCCTAAAAATATGAAGCAATTATTAACAGACATAAAAGGAGAAATTGGCAGTAACACAATAATAGGGAAATTCAACACTCCACTTACATCAATGGATAGATCATCCAAACAGAAGATGAATAAGGAAACACCAGCCTTAAAAGGTACATTAGATGAGATGGACTTAGTAGATATGTACAGAACATTCCATCCAAAAACAACAGAATACACATTCTTTTTGAATGCACATGGAACATTCTCCAGGATAGATCACATATTAGGCCACAAAAACAAGTCTAAATAAATTTAAGAAGACTAAAATAATACCAAGCATCTTTTCTGACCACAACAGTATGAAACTAGTAATCAACTACAAGAAGAAAACTGGAAAAATCCACAAATATGTGGAAATTAAACCAAATGCTACTGAACATATATTGGGTCAATGAAGAAATCAAAGGAGGAATCAAATACTACCAGGAGACAAATGGAAATGAAAATACAGCATACCAAAATTTATGGGCTACAGCAAAAGTGATACTAAGAGGGAAGTTTATAGTAATACAGGCCTATGGCAAGAAACAAGAAAAATCTCAAATAAACAACCTAATGATACACCTAAAGCAACCAGAAAAAGAAGACCAAACAAAGCCCCAAATCAATAAAAGGAAAGAAATAATAAAAATCATAACATAAATAAATAAAATAGAGACTAAAAAAAAAAAATAGAGAAAAATCAATGAAACTAAGAGCTGGTTCTTTGAAAAGATAAACAAAATTGACAAACTTTTAGCTAGACTCACCACGAAGAAAAGAGAAAAGGCTCAAATAAATAAAATTATAAATACAATAGAAGAAATGACAATGGACTCCACAGAAATATAAAGGATTATAAGAGAAAATTATGAGAAGCTATATGCCAATAAATTGGGTAATCTATAAGAAATAGATAAATTCTTAGAATCATACAGCCTTCCAAAATTGAATCAAGAAGAAATAGAGAATCTGAATAGACCAATCACTAGTAAGGAGATGGAAACAGTAATCAAAAACCTCTCAAAAAGAAAAGTCCAGGACCAGATGGCTCCCCTGGGGCATTCTAACAAGCATTCAAAGAAGACTTAATATCTATCCCTCTCAAACTCTTCCAAAAATTGAAGTGGAGGGGAAGCTCTCTAACTCATTCTACAAGGCCAACATTACCCTGATACGAAAACTAGACAAGGACAACATAAAAAAAAGAAAATTAGAGGTGAATATCACTGATGAACATAGATGCAAAAATCCTCAACAAAATATTATCAAATGGAATACAGTACATTAAAAAGATCATACACAATGATCAAGTCAGATTTATTCCCAGGATTCAGGGATGGTTCAACATCCACAAATCAATCAACGTGATACACCACATTAACAAAATGAAGACTAAAAATCACATGATCATCTCAATAGATGCAGAGAAAGCATTTGACAAGAGTCAGCATTCATTTATGATAAAAATTTTCAATAAAATGCATATAGAAGGAAAGTACCTCGACGTAATAAAAGCCATATATGACAAACCCACAGCCTGCATTGCACTCAGTGGTGAAAAATTAAGCTATCCCTTTCAGGACAGCAACCAGACAAGGATGCCCACTTTCACCACTCTTATTTAACATAGTATTGAAAGTCCTATCCAGAGAAATCAGACAAGAAAAAGAAATAAAATGTATCCAAATTGGAGAGGAAGAAATAAAACTGTCAGTATTGCCAGATGACATAATTTTACATATAGAAAACCCTAAAGAATACATAAAAAACTATTAGAAATAATAAACAAATACAGTAAAATGGCAGGGTATAAAATGAACATACAAAAATCAGTTGCATTTCTCTACATTAACAAAAAATAGGAGAAAGAGAAATTAAGAATACAATCCCATGTGCAATCAGAATAAAGAAATACCTAGGAATAAATTTAACCAAAGATGTGAAAGACCTGTACACTGAAAACTATAAAACATTGTTGAAAGAAATCAAAGAAGACACAAAGAAATGGAAAGATATTCCATGCTCATGGATTGGAAGAATTAACATAGTTAAAAAGTCCATACTTCCTAAAGCAATCTACTGATTCAATGCCATCCCTATCAAAGTCCCAACAACATTTTTCACAGAAATAGAACAAAGAATCTTAAATTTATGTGGAACAACAAAAGACCCCAAATAGGCAAAGGAATCCTGAGAAAAAAGAACAAAGCTGGTGCTATTGCACTCCCTGATTTCAAAATATACTACAAAACTATAGTAACCAAAACAGCATGGTACTGGCAGAAAAACAGAAATCAAGAGCACAGAAATAAACGCACACATCTGTGGATAGCTAATTTTCAACAAGGGAGCCAAGAATATACAATGAAGAAAAAAAAATTTCTTTAATAAATGATGTTGAGAAAACTGGACAGCCACATGCAAAAGAATGAAAGTAGACCATTATCTTACACCATATGCAAAAATTAACTCAAAGTAGATTAAAGACTTGAACGTAAGTCCTGAAACCATAAAACTTCTAGAAGAATACATAGGTAGTATGCCCTTTGACATCAGTCTTAGCAGTATCTTTTTGAATACCATGTCTCACTAGGCAAAGGAAACCAAAGAAAAAATAAACAAATGGGACTATATCAAACTAAAAAGCTTCTGCACAGCACAGGAAACCACGAACAAAATGAAAAGACAACCTACCAACTACCAATTGGGAGAAGATATTTGCAAATCATGTATCTGATAAGCAGTTAATATCCAAAATATGAATAACTCATACAACTCAACAACAAAAAAAGAGACAACCTCTGGGGCTGGCCTGGTGATGTAGTGGTTAAGTTCATGCACTCCACTTTGGCGGCCCATGTTTGCAGGTTCAGATCCCAAGCATTGACCTATGCACTGCTTATCAAGCCATGCCGTGGCAGACGTCCCACATATAAAGTAGAGGAAGATGGGCACAGATGTTAGCCCAGGGCCAATCTTCCTCAGCAAAAAGAGGAGGATTGGCAACAGATGTTAGCTCAGGGCTAATCTTCCTCACTAGAAAAAAAAAAAGAGACAACCTAATTAAAAAATAGGCAAAGGATCTGAATGGACATTTATCCAAAGAAGATATACAGATGGCCAACAGGCACTTAAAAAGATGTTCAACATCACTAATTATTAGGGAAATGCAAATCAAAACCTCAATGAGATATCACCTCACACCCATCAAAATGTCTATTATTAAAAAGACAAGAAATAACAAGTGTTGGAAAGGATGTGGAGGAAAAAGATGCCTCATATGCTGCTGATGGGATTGTAAACTAGTGCAGCCACTATGGAAAACAGTATGAGATTCCTCGAAAATATTAAGAATAGGGGCCGGCCCCGTGGCGCAGCAGTTAACTTTGCACCCTCCACTTTGGTGGCCTGGGGTTCACAGGTTCAGATCCTGGGTGTGGACTGACACAACACTTGTCAAGCCATGCTGTGGTGCATCCCATAAAAAGTGGAGAAAGATGGGCATGGATGTTAGCCCAGGGCAATCTTCCTCAGCAAAAAGAGGAGAATTGGCAATGGATGTTAGCACAGGGCTAATCTTCCTCACCAAAAAAAAAAAAAATTAAGAATAGAACTACCATATGATCCAGCTATTCCACTTTTAAGTATTTATCCAAAGAACGTGAAAACATGAATGCAAAAAGATATATGTGCCCTTATGTTCATTGCAGCATTATTCACAATAGCCAGGACTTGGAAATAATCTAAGTGCCCACCAATGGATGAGTAGATAAAGAAGATGTGGTATATATACACAAAAGAATATTACTTAGCCATAAAAAAGATGAAATCTTGCTATTTGCAACAACATGGATTGACCTTGAGGGTATTATGCTCAGCAAAATCAGTCACGTGGAGAAAATCAAATAGGGTATGATTTCCCTCATAAGTGGATAATAAAAAGAGCGACAATAAGAACAACAAACAAACACATAGATATAGTGATTAGATTGTTCGTTACCAGAAGGGAAGGGGTGAGGGAGAGGGATCAAAGAAATAATAGGGCACTTGTGTATAGTGATGGATGATAATTAATCTTTGGGTGGTGAGCATGATATAGTCTACACAGAAATCAAAATATAATGATGTACACGTGAAATTTATATAATGTTATAAACCAATATTACCGCAATAAAAAAAATGGGCAAAAGACTTGAAGAAATATTTCTCAAAAAAAGATAAACAAATTGCCAATAAGCACATGAAAAGATGTTCAACGTCATTAGTTGTTAGGAAAACGCAAATCATAACCACAGTTAGACACCACTTCACAGAAATTAAGATGGGTACAATAAAAAAAAATTGAAAATAACAAGAGTTGGCTAGAATATGGTAAAATTGCAACCCTCCTACATTACTGGTGCTATGGAAACAGTGTTGTAGTGCCTCGAAAATTAAACAGAATTATCATATAAACCAGCAATTCCACTGCTAGATATATACTCAAAAGAATTGAAAACAGGAACTCAGATAGTGGTATGCCAATGTTCATTGTAGCCTTACTCACAATAGCCAAAAGGTAAAAACAACCTAAGTCTCTGTCACCAGGTCAATGGGTAAACAAAATATGGTATATGCATTAAATGGAATATTATTCAGCTCTGGCTGAATAAAGGAATTAAGTTCTGATAATGTTATAATATGGATGAGCCGTGAATATATTATGCTAATTGAAATAAGCCAGACAGAAAAAGATGAATGTTGCATGATTTCACTTACACAAAATATCTAAAATATACAAGTTCTTCAATACAGAACATAGATTAGAGGTTATCAGACACAACAAAGAAGTGGGAATAGGGAGTTATTGTTTAATGGTGCAGAGCATCTGTTTGGAGTAATAAAAAAGTTTTTCAAATAAATAAGGCGATGGTTGGACAACATCGTGTACGTAATTAATTTAATTGTGTACTTAAAGTGGTTAAAATGGCATGTTTTAAGTTATACATATTTTACCACAAAATTTTTTAAAATTTGCACTTTACCCAATTGTTGTTATTCAGTTTTAAGAAATAAAAAAAAAAAAATCCAAGTTATTGTATCAATCACATGGCTGAAATATGTGTTAAAATTTCTACACATTCAAATTCTAAGTGAAAACTTTTGCATTTGACTTTATATATCACATCAGATAAACACTATATTGTCAAGATATTCATATTTATGATAGTATACAAAATCACCCTTAAGACATACTTAAAATTAGTGTGATATAGTCTTTTACAAAATTAAAATTGAAAATATATGATGTGAAAAAAAAAAAAAAACAATGACCTGGAACCAAAAATTAAATGGGAATTTTTGCTGCACAAAGTTTTGGAGACAGGTGAATAACTATAAACACGTTAATAGTAATAAGTAGAGGAAATGATACTTGAACCTCCAGGGTATCTGGGGCTCAGTACATATTCAAACTATATTCAAACTCTGTCTATATATATTTACATCTATAGTCTTCTACAATGAGAATTAGGTTTTCAAAATAATGCTCCTGAGGGTCTGTAAATCTTCAATTACAAAGAAAGATTTGATTATATTTATTAGACTCAACTTACTAAGGTTCGAAAGCGGACTCATACATTCTGGAAAGATTTTCAACAATAGATATTGAGACAAAATGGATTTTCTGTTAACTATGTTTCCTGAAAATTCAAGTAACCTCAAAGACATTTTTCACTTCCTTTCTTTCTCAATTATCTCATTGAATCAGTCGATTAGTCCTTTCAATTCTCCCTTCAAATTTTCTTGTGTTGGTCCCTTGCTTTCCATTCCCATTGCCATTGCCCTTAGTTTGGGTACTCATTATCTCTTCTCTAGACTATCACAATAGCTTGCTATTCCTCTCCTTACCATCCATCCTTCCCACTAGAATCTGAATTATCTTCATAAATCATGAGTCTGAACATGTTGTTCTGATGCTCAAAAATCAGCAGCAGTTACTCAACTACCTAGCATGGTAATCAAAGCTCTATCAATTTGGACCCACTTTATATCTATAGCTCTCTGTCACGGACTGAATGTTTGTGTCGTCCCCCACCCCCATTCCCCACAATTCATATGTTGAAGCCCTAACCCTGCAGTGTAATGGTATTTGGAGACAAGGCTTTTGGGAGGTACTTTGGTTTAGATGAGATCATTAAGATGAGGCCCTTATGATGGGATAAGTGCTCTTATAACAAGAGACACCAGAGAAACTCTTCACTCTTGCTTTCTATCTCTCTGTCTCTCCCTACTGTGTGAGGACATAGTGAGAAGTTGGGCATTCTACAAGCCAGGAAGAGAGCCCTCATTAGGAACTGAATTGGCCAGCACCTTGACCTTGGGCTTCCCAACCTCCAGAACCATTAGAAAATAAATTTCTGTCATTTAAGCCACCTCATCTATGGTATTTTGTCATAGCAGCCTAATCTAATCAATACAAATTTCAGTACCAAGACGTGAGGTGATGCTATAACAAATACCTAAAAATGTGGAAGCTGCTTTGGAACTAGGTAATGGGTAAAGGATGAAGAGTTTTGAGGTGCATGCTAGAAATATAGCATGAAATATAGACATTAAGGCAGTGCTGGTTAGGTCTCAGATCCAAATAAGGAACATGTTTTTGGAAACTGAAGGAATGGCAATCCTTGTTATAAGGTGGCAAGTAACTTGGCTGAACTATGTTCTAGCATTTTGTGGAAGGTAGAAATTGTGAGCAATGAAATTGGATATTTAGCTGAGGAGATTTCTAAGCAAAATGTTGAAGGAGTGGTTTGGTTCCTCCTGACTGCTTAAGGTAAAATGCAAAAGAAGAGAGATGAATTGAAGTAGAAACTGCTAAACAAAGAAGAACTGGATCTTGAAGATTTGGAAAATTCTCATCCTATCTATATTGCAAAAAAAAAAAAGAGAATGTTTGTTCTGAAGAGAACATTAAGAGTGTGGCTGAACAACCATTTAATAAAGAGATCATGAATGTGACTCAGAGACTTAATCAGACATCTCAGCAGAAGCCAGAAATAGAGATGCGGTTATACTAGCAAAGACACTGCTAGTTTGAACTAAAGGGGACAGAGAAAGCAGGACATAATGAAAAGGCAATTCAGAGATCACCAGTGCTCCCACTCCCACTACAGGCAAAGGGAGAATGCTGTTTCCTCCTTTTTTTTTCAAAAAGTGGGGCCACATCTCCTGTTTCAGTGGGCCAAGAAGATGTAATCCAGTACTCCAGGAGTGGAGCCTCCCTGGCAAATAGCCACTTAAGTGGGGTCCATGCAGAGAGCAGAAGGGACAGAGCCTCCCCACAGAGCCATGGGGGTAACACTGCTACCCCAGTGGGCCTGGAGGGCAGAGTATCAAACCAAAGAGGATTATTCTTGAGCCTTAAGATCTAATGGAACTTGCCTTGCTAGATTTTAGACTTACTTGAGAACCATCATCTCTTTCTTCCTTCCAATTTCTCCCTTTTGGAATGGAAATGTCTATCCTATGTCTATCTAACATTGTATTTTGCAAGCACGTAACTTGTCTGGTTTCACAGGTTCACAGCTGGGGAGATGTTTCACCTCAGGATGAATCATGCCTCTACTCTCACCCATATTTGGTTTAGATATTGCTTGAATGAGACTTTGGTCCTTAGACTTTAGAATTGATGTTGGAATGGGTTAAGAATTTTGGGGCTGTTGGGATGGAATTAATGTATTTTGCATGTAAGAAGAACATGAATTTGGGGGGACCAGGAGTGGAATATTACGGACTGAATGTGTCCCTGCAAAATTCATATGTTAAAGTCCTATCCCCCAATGTGATGGTATCTGGAGATGGGGGTCTTTGAGAGGAAATTAGGATTAAATGACATCATGAGGGTGGGACTCTCATGATGGGATTAGTGCCCTTATAAGAAGAGACACCAGAGAAGTTGCTGTCTCTCTCCCTCTCTCTGCCATGTAAGAAACAGCAGAGAGAAGATGGCAGCTGTATACTAGTCAGGAAGACAGCTCTCAGCAGTAACTGAATCAGCTGGCACCTTGATCTAGACTTCTCAGCCTCCAGAACTGTGAGAAAATAAACTTCTGTTATTTAGCCACCTATCTACAATATTTTGTTATGGCCACCCAAGCTGACTAATATACTCCCTTAATTACTCCCTTACACTATATACCTCTAGTCACATGGATTAATGTACCATCCTCCAACACATGCTGTCCCTGTATTCATGCTCTTGTGTCAGCCTCAACTGCCCTCCATTTATTCAGTTTATCCAAATCCTCTACACCCTTTAATCCTACCTCAAATATTGTCACTTTCTCTATAAAGCCTTTCCAGTCCACAAACTCAGAATTGATTCATTTATTCTTTAATCCCTTCAGTGGTTTATATCATTAGAATAACATTCAATTTGTTCTATTTTATATGCAAGATGCTTTAAAGAGATCCCTCAGACCCATTAAACTATAAGCACCTTGAGGGCAGAATGTTTTATGTCACTGTGTCTCCCTATAATTTGTAGCACAGAGCATGCTTACAAAAAGTAGGTACAAATATTTGTTGAATTGACTAAATCTTTTGTTTCTCAAATTTGGGGATTAATGTGATTTCACAGTGTAGTTTGTTTACCCTTGTGTCCTTTGTCCAGCATAAAAGTTGTGGTTCTCAATGATAAAGCCCTAAAGAGCTCTAACCCAGATGGCTTCTAAGGAAAAGGTCTTTCTCATGGTTGTATATATACACACAGGCCTGGCATCATGGGTATGAAACCTGTGCAGTTGCATAAGGCCCCATCCATGGAAGGGCTCTATGGTTGATTTAAAGCTCTCCTGTCAGTGTCTTAGAATTCTTAATAATTTTATCTTAGAACTGTGTTTTCTAAGTGAAATCGAATGGGACAAGATGATGTATTGGATATTTTCCCATGATACACTTCTATCTCAAATACCAGATGGGCTGGTTGGATACATAAAAGGGAGTTACCATTTGGATATTGCCTCTTTTGTGTGTCCTATTTTACACCAACAACTTTTTAATCATATCTTTTCTCTCTCATAATGTAATTATAAGGCTTCTCATTTAAAATATTGCATGAGTAAGTCATTATGGCAATATATTTAAGAAAATAATTCAGAACCACTGATGATAATTTCTGTCAAAGTTTGTAATTTAGAAGCTCTATTTTAAAGGTCCCAGGAAAAATGTCTTATCTTATAAATTGGTAGACTGAGTCTCAGATTAAGGAACACTTCTTTCAAGGCAAATTTAAAAGATAAATACATGAAATGGACATTTTTAAGATTTTGTACCAATGTAGCTATTAAAAGGAGTTCTTGATTTCTTGAATTATTTTTTTATTTCTCTGGAAAACTTAGGTCCATAGAAACCTGAAGGACTTTGAAATGCTAGATAGTAATTTGAGCACATGTTTTTTGTTATGAATTTTAAAGATTTGAAGATGAGCGCCTGACAGCTCTGGAAAGTCATAGTATATTTGTATCTCATATGCAGTGGAGAAGAGTTGTATTAATATTGGCTTCAGATTTGTGTCCTTATCCTCATTACTCCTCTTTCTCCCACACCACTTTCCTGGATACAAGGAAAGAAAAGGAGGTGGGGACATAATTTATGGGTACCTGACATTACTTTCTGCCCTTTATGAATGTTTCATAATTTAGCTACTTTACCTTTTCTGTCAGATTCATTTCTGGTCCATGTGTGTTGCAAAGCCATGGAAGTTTTAAAATATTTCTTGAGTGACAAGTTGGGAGTGATATTTTTCTTTTGTACTACTTTCTTGAGAGTCAGGAGAAATTAGTTTCACTATAAAGTGAAAAAAGTATTTTTATCTTCCTTTTCTTTCTCACTTGCCCTGTTTCTCTCTGCCTTTCTTTCCCTTCTTTCTTTCTTTCCTTCCTTCCTTCCTTTCTATCTTTCCTTCTTTCTTTTTTCATTTTTCTTTTCCTGGAGGCACTTCTATGTGCCATCAACACCTAACAGTCACAAAGGAAAATAGATAAGAAGTGGAAAGTGGCTTCACATTAAGAGCGTTCCTCTCAAACATGATGTCCTATCTTTCTATGAGAGTGACATTCCTAATCATTTCGTCTATTTTTCTTTATTTTGGTATTTTTCTTGATATAACATTGTCATCTACAATATCATTAGGGATAGGCAGGGGATGGAATTTGATGCTAAAAATGTTCAGATTTCCAGAGTGGGGGAAAAACATCTTGCAATTGCCCCTTTTACTTGGCAAGAAGAGGGAATCAGAGACTTCTGTGCCTGTGGTTTTCCATTTTAAACAGACTTTCTAGCTTCTCTTTTTGATACCTATTTCTCCACTTCCTTTTTCCCCCTAATGTGTTGATTTTATTTCCATTGTAATGATAAAAAACTAAGGGAGGGAAACAAGTCTGCTTTCTTTGTTATTTATTTCTCCTCTGGCTATCAGATGACTTGGTTTTCAGATGCAGTTTTGAGTACCATGGTTGCAACTGTCAGTCTTTCACCAGATCTTTTGCTTTGATGAAAAAATATTTTACTTAAATATTAAAAGGTGTCTTAAAGTCTTTCCATATGTATGCTTTTCCTCCATTTTGATATGGAAATATAACCTCTTGGTTTCAGAAGAGTATTGCTTTGCAAATGAGCAGAAAGGAACTGTCATGATGGTTTTGGCAGTGTCTCCATCAGTGGAACTGAAAGAAAAAATAATTAAACAAAACAATGCATGTAGTTTGATCAATTTTGTCCAAAAGAGGTACATGTACAAGCTCTGATTACCCTCTACTCTCACCTTTTCCAAGAAGCCATCCTAATCACCCCACCTTCACTGATCTCTGCTTCCTCCAAGTTCCTGTGTTGCCAGATGTGTAGGTAAAGCAATTTTAAGACAATATAATTTGCCCAAAGTAGCAGAAAAGTTAAGCAATGCAGCTGGGATTTTAACCAAGGTGAATGGCTTCAGACACTGTCTGAACTCTTAGTTACCATTCTATACCACCTTTCTATGGCAGGCCCTCTGATATGAGGAAAAACATTAATTAAGTAAATCTATAGCTCTGGAAGAAAAAAAATAGGAGATTCTGTACATGTTGGTTTGCTTTCACCACATAATTTATTTTTAATCAAAGCATGCTATACTGTCAATGGCTGTAAAGTGTTGATTCAGAGGAAGAGGAAAGTATCCAATAAGTACTGAGATGCTTACGCTTCAAACTGATTTTTAAATTTTCTTAGTATTTGCTGGAAGTGGAAAGATTAAGGAGAGATATGGTGACAGGAATTGGAGGTGTGTTCCTGGTCAGAGTTACCTTGGAAGCCCCAAAGGCAGAAGAAATGGCGTTAGCCTTATAAGCCTGGCTGAAAACACTACTGGGCCATAGAGGAAACACATTTCTTTAGCCTACACTAGCTTGGTTAGTGGGCTTTATTCCTCATTAGTACTGTTGTTTTGCTTTCCAATTCACTGATATTTGTGGTTTTTAAAACTGTTTTATTGAGGTCATATTGCCTTATAACATTGTGTAAATTTCAGATGTATATTATTGTATTGTAATTTCTGTATAGACTACATTGTGTTTACCACCAATAGTCTAGTTTTTATCTGTCCCCATACATATGTGCCCCTTTACCCCTTTCACACTCCCCCCACTCCCTTCCCCTCTGATAACCACTAATCTATTCTCCTTATCTATGTGTTTGTTCTCTTATCTTCCATATATGAGTGAAATTATATGGTACTTGTCCTTCTCTGTCTGACTTATTTCGCTTAGCATAATATTCTCAAGGTCCAATCATGTTGTTGCAAATGGCACGATTTTCTCTTTTTTTCATATCTGAGTTTTTTAAAATCTTATCTCCCTACTCTCCTACCTCACTTCTCAGGATATCACAATGTTTCTGAAATGACTTCAAGTTTCTAAAAGATTGCCCCTGGAAATATTCCTCAATTGTCACCTCTTTATTTTCCCTGCCCTCCTATAAGGAAAAAAAAAAACAGTCAAAAAAAATTGTGAAGTTTTAAATAAAAGGAAGGAGGAGGAAATGACCATAGACAAGTCAATGCTTATGTATGCTGAGTGACAGAAATGAAAAGCATACCTCTTTTATAAGATTCAAGCTGATCACCTGACTTTAGCTTTTCTAGGTTTCAGCCATCTTGTCCAGCTCTGCTGCTTCATAACTATTTTACTCTGAACAAATCCATACCTCTTCTTTAGTCCCATTTCCTCATTGATAAATGAGACAGTTAGAAAAGCCAATCAAAGGGCCCCTCAAATATTTGCATTGATGTGGTAGTTCTTGTAGGGAAGCAGAATTTGCCACCTCAAGATGTGTCTCTTTGGCCTGAGGATTATTTTTGGCTGGTTATTTTTTTAAAAAACTGGAAACATGGGAAAAGCTCTGAAAACCAAGTAGAAGTTACCCTTTGTAAGAGACATTTGCATTTGCAAGGGAAATCTCCATTTGTAAAGATGTTTCCCTTTCTGCACCAGGAGGACAGGGGTTGGGGGGGGACACACCACCACCGAGGGCGATGATACCTTATCTCTAGAAACTCTTATCAATGCAAAAGGCAAGAACTTAAATCTGCACAATAACCTTACTCTTGTTTACTGTCCTTTTCTGGTATTCTCCCATAACTGACTCTTCCACCCCCAACATCCTCCTTTGTCTTTAGCTGAAGATGGTATTTAAGATTACAACCTTGGCCATTCTGGTGAGTTATCCAGTTTTCCTGGGTTTCTCCCATGTATACATGTTATAAAGCTTTGATTTTCTCCTGTTATTCTGACTCATGTTGATTTAATTCATAGCCCAGCCAGAAGGACCTAGAGGGTAGAAGATTTTACTTCCTCCCCTATATTCTTTAATGATAAGGTAAGTTCCAGCAGGGAATGATCCATAAGTATCTAACTTGTACTGACTTTCACCTTCTAATGTCAATCTATGCACTTGCACACACATATCACCATGGGAAATGAAATCATAATAGTAGCTAATGCTTAGAGTTGTCTTCACTATGTAGCAGACACCATTCTAATCATTTCCCAGATGCTTGGTCTTCACAACAGCCCTAGGAGATAGGCACTATAATTACCTTCATTTTATAGCTAAGGAAAACCATCTCCATAAGAGAGGCTAAAACATTTGGCCAAATTCACATAACTAATAAGTGGCAGAGTTACAATTTGGACTCAGCCAACCTGGCTCCAGAGACCATGCACTCAACTACTATACTACATTGACAACACTTCTTGATAGTAGTTGGAAAAATAACAAATGCTGATTTAAAAAGATGCAAAATGAGATGTCAAATAGCAAATATTTACAAACCCTCTTCTCGCCACAGGATTCCAAAGTTTATACACAAATGTTCAGCTATTTCTGCATTGCTTTCCTTTCCTCAAAGTTAAAAACAAGCAAATATTATTGAACTTTTTGTTTGTTTTACATTTTCAAATATACCTTAATGGGAACACAGTAAAAACTCACAAGGGACTGGATTGTGCAGGGCAGATTTCATCCATCCATTTATAAATAGTCAGATCCTTGTATGCAGAAGAGGTTTACTCTTCAGACATGGCTGATCTGCTTATTTGCAACTGAGCTTTTGTCTGAAAATAGGTCATAATGTATCATGTGTAATGTAAATGTGTAAAAGTCACATAAGCTTAACTTCTTTTAAAAACCTGTTGGCCTTCGATTTTTGTAACAGAAAAAGTATATTTGCAACTAAATTAAATCTCTTCAATCAAAGAACATACAAAGCCCTCTTGCTCTCTTGTACTTAGGTAATGCCCAATCCCTGATGGCTGATTTTGATGTCAGGTGAAATTGCTTAATTCAAAGTGTTTTCATACACACACAATTCACACACTCTGTTTCACCATTTTCTATTCTTTCTGGAGACACTTAATGGGTGCTCTGATCTCTTTACCGCACCTCTCCCAAGTTGCCTTTAGGTTCGCATTTACTAGTAACTATTTTACGAGGGAAGAGATCAGATTAAGGTCAAGTAGCGATAATTATGATCTCTCTGGCGGACTGGGTCTACACACACACACACACGGTGAAGTGGATAATTGAGACAACTCTCAATATAATTCAAGGCAAAAAAATGAATTATTGCTTCAATTATCTGGCTATTTCAGATGAGTGTGTTTTGAACTGAATTACCTACCTGATTGCTTCAATTTTCCACTTCACTTTGTGCGGGGTGCCCCCAAGTTGCTAGGGTGCTGAGCTGATAAATATACATCCCCAAATCTACTGTTTTCCCCCTTTCATTTACCAATTTTTGCACTAGCTTGCCCTTTTAAAAATCAAGTCCTCAGGAGGAATTCTAGGTTGTTTCAGACATAGAGATTTGAATTCCATTGTCACCTTGGGCAGTTAATGGTACCTCTCAGGATCCTATGGAAAACTTAATATTCTCATAGGACTCTTCCAGCTCTGAATTCTGTGAATGATTTTGTCTCATCAAACTAGGCTTAGAGAAGTCTGGATAAACAGTAAATCTTCGTGTCAGGCCACTTCTATCCATACAGTTGACGCCCGTGCTAATGATGGTGGACACTGACAGTCTGTGGCTGGATCCTCATCTCCAGATCTGCAGTCCCAGGAACAATCTCCCTTTTGTGCAGAGTCTTTCTGGCTGCTACCCTGCTCTGAAAATTTGGCTAAGAATACACCATCATTTTGAAGAGAAAAATATTCTGTGTTTATGCATACATACATTAGAGTGTCTGCTGCTGTTCCTGCAAAGTGTTTTCTTTCCAGAGCAGCGACTGTTAACAGGCAGCAGAAACTAGCTGCAAGGAACACCAAGAGGAAAGTGAAAGGTGAAAGAGTCTAGAGGAGTTGCCTGAAGGTGTTGAATACTTATTAAATGAAACTGTCAAGCTGATTTTCAAAGAGCTCTGTTTCTGAGTCCCGTTAATGAGTTGAATTCATTTTCCATGCCAATTACTTGGAGTCCAAGTTTCTACAGTAGCCTGCTGTTAGCCTCTCATGTAAACACTATCAACTGCTTATGTAGCTCTTCTTACGGAACCAAGCAGACTGAACAGCTGAGCTAGGTTTCACTTGCAAATAGAAGACTGTCTTGGTAGATTGTTCACCCTTACCTTGGAAAGGTAGTCATTGAACCAATTTTGTTTCCCTAGGTTCAACTTTTCCAGATAATATGTTAATGAATTTTTTGATGAGCTATGACCATATTGAATAGATATTGGAGAGAATTTCCCAAACTGAGTTGATAGTGTCGGGGGAAGAGGGAGAATCTCCCTCTGCCCTTTCCCTTAAGGTTCTTATGGCTGGCCAAATAATCAATAAGACAGGTTAGCAGGAGAAAATAATAACAAGTTTAATAACATGTATACATGGGAGAAACTCAGAAACGAGCAGCTCGTCCCTCTGTCTAAGCTGCTTGCTTAAGTATTGTAGCTAAAGGGGAGGAAGGTGTTGGGGGTGGGTAGTGGTCTGGGATTTCAGAGGGGAAGAAGACAATTCACATGGAGATAGAAATGCAAATGTTTGTCTGACAGTTCTTTTCAGGATGCTCTATAGAGAATGTGGCCAGGGAGAGAGAGAGTTTTGATAAGAGGGGCTTGGTGCCTTTCCTATTGTAACATCTATTTTACATTATCATTACAGCCATCATGATAATAACTCCTTCCTGAAACAGATCTTTTGTTTTAAATTCTTTAGGCAGTTTGGGAGGGGAAACTCAAATATTCTTCCTGAGTTTACTGAGTCTTTGTTGTCTTCAGCTTGAAATAATCCACATACCAGAGTGGTGCTTCCTGGGGTAACTTGCCCTTAGCACCATCAGTTCCCTCCTCTGAAACTTCCCTAGAAGTTTCACATATTAAAAGCTGAGCTGGTGACTGTGGAGAGAGAAATCGGGTTAGTATCTGAGTGATAAGAAGTCTGCAAAGAGAGAAAAGAACATAGATTAGAATGAGGATGAACAAGCAGAAAAGAACAAATCGGAGCATATTTCCCCACACTCCACTAAACCAGTCCCCCAATCCTGGAAATAAGTCAGTCCAATAAAATGTGTGAGCTTCGTTTATCTGATGGAAAATGTCAATCTTCTCTTTTAATAGATGTAAGTTAGATACTACTTGCCCTGTTTGATTCACATAAAAGCAACGTTTTTCACCAATGATTGCACATGCTCCTCCTTGCTGGGCAGTGAGTACATCCAGAGCACGTCGATTTTGGAGCACCACAGAGGCTAGGCTGTTAATCTCTGACTGGAGTATGTTCAAGGTTTGCATGGTGGTGTTGAACTCTTGCTCCATTACCATAGAGAGATTTAAGATTGCCTTTTCCAACTCATAATCTCCAAAGCTGGGGAATAGGACTCTCAAGGCTGAAAAGAACTTGGAGTTGTGATACACAAGTGGATTTTCCACGATTTCTCGACTGGCACGTTTATGTGGCACAATCTTATGAACAAATGAACCCAAGTTTGTAATTTGGCTGGCATTTAAGGTGGAGTGTTTGGTGACAGAAGGAGCCAGGTATCCAAGTCCACATCGTCCTGACCAATTAGGTGGGAATCCTTTATATACTTTGTTACCATATAAAATGAAAAGACCAGTGTAAAAACAAGATTAGAATTGAGTCTGTAGTTCCCAGGATCTGGACTATTTCATGATCTGTTCCACTTGCACTGTTACTACCTAAACATCTCCATTTCCCATGAGCTCCTGTCAGTCTGTGAGAACAGAACAGATTGTGGAATAGCTGGTACAGGAGGCCTGCAGTCTGATTTTGGCAGCTATAAAACCTGGTCTTGTCACCTGACCAGGTGAGTCCAGATTTTTGATCCACCCATATATAGTCTGTGGCATTGGGCAGCTTAACCATGCGAACAGCTGTGATACCCCAAGTTATACATGGGTGGCTCGTAAGCCATCCAGAGCACTTGGTGATTTAGCAAATGTTTGTGCCAGAGGGAGTAGTGATAGAGTCACTAACAATTCCCTTGAGAGTTCTGAAGATGCCACCTGTGGAATCAAACCACAGAGTTTGACTGCAATATTGTCTAGGTATGTCACCCAGGAAAGGTCCAGCGCCATGTTTACTTTCAATGAAGAGGGAAAAACTTTCACCTATTGCCTGTAGTTGGGCAAAGGACAGTCCTTGAGCTTCTAAGAAGTCTTTCTGGGGCCCAAGTGACTCACCAGGAGAAGAGACAGATTGAAGTTTCCCTTGTTGCAGATACCATACTCTGTTATTCATCCATTTTCCGTACTTAGTCCGCCAGGTGTTCACATCAGCAGGAACAAAGACTAGTTCAGGTTCTTTTGCACTATCTAGCTGTTGACATAACCAACAGTCAGATTGATTAGTTAGCGTGGCTAGGGCTTGGTAAACTGGCATAAGGGGGTGTTTGGTCTGTGCCCGACTTGTTGAAAAGGAGAAGGTTAGTAAAAGGAAGACACAGATTGGAAAAGAGCCTATAGCGGAGACTTAGAGAGGGGAAGAGGGACAGATAGAGACCAGCACTCTCCAGTCAGCTTTCTAATAAATGCTTAATATATATATATATATATATATATATATATATATATATATATATATCCACTAATAGTTTGTGTGTGCGTGTGAGTGTGTATATGTATAGGCAGTTTTAAAGCAAGGGGGAGAAAATGGGTCAAAGTAGGTTTTCTTGATCCATGATCTTGGGAAAAGCTGTCTACTTGGTGATGTCGGCTGCTTCTGGGGCCTGGGTTTTGGCCCTCGAAATCCTTAGTTTAAGGTCACCTGTAGGGATTACCTCCCAGTTGTCTTCAGAACGATGTTCTGGGTCTATTTTGGCGTGGCTTGCATGGATCCAGGAAGATTTTTCCTTTATTTTGATGGCAGTGCAGGTCGTCAGTAAGACTTCATAAGGTCCTTCCCAGCGAGGTGACAGTGCGTGTTTTCTTCTAAAGACCTTGATGTATACCCAGTCTCCTGGTCGAAAGGGATGGCAAGGCTTGTCAGAAGGTGGGGGCCACGCCTCTTTTACCTGTTGACTATACGCTTCAAGTATACTAGTTAATTTTTGTATATAACTAGTCACAGCATCAAATTGTTCACTTAAGTTCCCATAACATTCACTTAATCCAGGAATTGAAGGTTTAGAGACACCAGTAGGCATCGGACGTCCAAAAACTATTTCAAAAGGAGTCAATCCATGCCTTCTATTTGGAGTATTTTGAATCTTCATAAGGGCCAAGGGCAGAGCTTCTGGCCATTTAAGTCTAGTTTCTTGACAGACTTTTCCTAGAGTTCTTTTTATATCTAGATTTTTACATTCCACTTGCCCTGATGACTGAGGGTGATACAGGATATGAAATTTTAATGAGTACCCCAGAGTTTTTGCAAGCAAGTGGTTTATCTCTGCTGTAAAATGAGTTCCTTGGTCTGATTCAATCCATAAAGGAATGCCAAAGTGAGGAATAACTTCAGTTATTAATTTCTTTACTACTGTTGTGGCATCTGCATGTCTGGTCGGATAGCATTCAGTCCATCCACTAAACATGCAGACAATAACCAAACAGTGAGAGTAACCTAAAGCTGAGGGCAAGTCTATAAAATCCATTTGGAGTGCCGCAAAGGGCAGCGTGGGCCTGGGAGGACTTCCTGGGGCACACTGATTTCTCCCAGAAAATTGGTAAGATTTGCAAGTTGTGCACTGGGAGGTAATTTGGTCAGAAATTTTATGGATGCCAGGGCAAAACCAATTGTCTTTTAGTTCCTTAACTATCCCCTGTTTGCACATATGTCCCATTTTGTGGGAGATAAGTGCAAGCCAAAAAGAAGGGAACTACTGGAAGTCCATTTGGTCCAATGTATAATCCATCTGATAATTGTTTGGCACCCTTGTGTATCCAATTGTCTTTTTCAGATTGTGGGGCATTTGCCTGATAGTTAATAATATCAGTCAGGGATAAAGGCAGGTTTAAAAATTGGGTGGAAAACGGATAAGGGGGTCCATAGTGAGCTGCATGTTTAGCAGCTCTGTCAGCCCTGTCATTCCCTAAAGATATGACATCAGTCTCCTTAGTACGGGCTGAACAATGAACAATGGCAATTTTAGAAGGAAGGTGAATAACTTGTAATAAGGCTGCAATTAAGTGTTCATTAGCAATAGGAGTTCCTGCAGAAGTTAAGAATCCATGGGATTTCCAAATTGTGCCAACAGCATGGCAGACTCCACAAGCATATTTGGAGTCTGTGTAAATAGTGGCCATTTTTCCTTTTGCTAATGTGCAGGCCCTAGTAAGAGCTATGAGTTCAGCAGCTTGGGCTGATTTTATGGTGGGCAAAGAATAAGCTTCAAGAGTTTCATGTGGGGAAACTATGGCATAACCAGTTATTATGCTTCCCCAGGAATTTTGTTTACAGGAGCCGTCACAAAACAGAATTAAGTCTGGATTGTCTAAAGGGATGTCTGAGAGATCCTCTTGTGTCTTTGAGACCACTTCTATAGTTGCAAGGCAATCATGTGGAATGGAGTGGGGCTCTCCATCAACAGGAAGGGGCAGTAAAGTAGCTGGATTTAAAGTGTTGCAACGATGTAAGATGATGGAAGGGTTAGTTAAAAGAGCCTGCTCATAGGTGGTCTGTCGCCGTGTAGAGAGGTGTTGTGTCCTATGAACTTGCAAAACAGCTGACACAGAATGTGGAACATAGAGGTGAATGGGAGAGCCTAATGTAAGAGTACTAGCTATATCAATTAGGATGGGAGCTGATGCCACAGGGTCTAGTTGGCATGAGAAATATGCTACAGGACGCATTTGACAGGCAAAAGATTGCCCTAGAATGCCTGCAGTAGTTCCATTATTTTCATGACAGTATAGATGAAAAGGCTTGTCAAAATTAGGCAAGCCAAGAGCCGGAGGCATGGACAAAGCTATTTTTAAGGCCTCAAAGGAGTTTCATGCCTGTGAGGGCCAGGAAATAGGCTCTGGGGTGATACCTGGGAGAAGAGAATACAGAGGTTTAGCAAGGGCTGCAAAATTAGGAATCCATTGGCAGCAGGAACCAGCAGCTCCTAGAAATTTACGTAGCTGTTTCTTTGTTTTGGGGAGAGGGATGGATAAAATTGACTCAAGGCGTTTGGGGGTTAGCTTTTGAGTGCCTTGAGATATCTCATGCCTTAAGTAGGTAACAGTCATTTGCACCCACTGAAGTTTAGATCTGGAGGATTTATGGCCTCGTTCAGCTAGGGCTATCAGGAGAATGAGAAAATCTGTAAGAGCCCCCTGCTTAGTTGGATTACAGAGTAAAAGGTCATCAACATATTGAACAAGAGTGGAGCCTTGAGTAAAGACTACAGAATCCAAGTCAGCTTTAAAGACCTGGGGAAATATTGAGGGGGACTCACAATATCCCTGAGGTATTCGAGTCCATGTTAATTGTCTCCCTTTAAATGTAAATGCGAAAAGAAATTGTGAGTCAGGGTGCAATGGGATTGAAAAGAAAGCCGAGCAGAGGTCAACTAGTGTAAACCAGACTGCATCAGCAGGTATTGAGGTCAGGATGACAGCTGGATTAGGGACCACAGGATGCCGAGGAATTACAAAAGAGTTTATGGCTCTGAGGTCTTGTACAAATCTGTAGATTTGGTTCCCTTCTGAGTCCAATTCGCCTTCCTTTTTTACTGGCAAGATTGGAGTGTTACAGGGCGAGGAAGTAAAAACTAGTACACCCTGTTGCAAAAGGGAGTCTATTATGGGTTCAATTCCTCGCTCGGCATCTCTGGAGAGGGGGTATTGGGCTACTGATGGAAACAGTTTATTTTTTTTCCAAGTAACGTGCACGGGTTCAGCACTAAGCAACAATCCTACCTCATTTGCATGTGTAGCCCAGAGACTAATTGGGACATCCTTTAAAGACTCATCCTCCTCAGAAGGATTTAAATCAGGACGAGTTTCCATCATGGAAAGTAGGAGAATTGGGGCTTGGTCAGAAGGCAAGGAGATAAAAACACCTTTTTCGTTACAATTTATAGTGGCATTGAATTTACATAACAAATCTTTGCCAAAGAGGTTTGCTGGTGAACAGTCAGAGACTAAAAAAGCATGATGAGTGTTAAGGGGGCCTAAAGATATTGGAGTGGGCTTAGATTTGGGCAATTAAATAGGCTGTCCAGAGACTCCAACAGCTTGAATAGAATCAGAGGTAACACGTAGAGATATATCCTTCGAACGGATAGTAGAGAATGTCGCACCAGTGTCACTTAGGAAATCCAGTTCCCAATCCTCTATTTTAAGTTTAACTGTAGGCTCAGGGGTGCTACTGAGGATCGGCTGACCCCATCATTTGAGGGAGAAATGACCCTCAGGTGGAGAAAAACGAGCCTTTTGGGGGTGCTGGGGCCAAGCGGGAACATTTTTTAAACTTTCCCTTCTCTTAAGAGCGGGACATGCCCTTTTCCAATGCCCTGGTTTCTTGCAATACCTACAATTGTCTGAAGGCAAATAGGCAGACCTCTGAGTGGGCTTTAGCTTACTTTCAGGGTTGAATTTTTGCTTTCCAAAAGATTCAATTTGCAAAGTAAGAAGAGTTGTCTTTAATTCTCTTTTCCTTTAGCTTTCCTGCTGACAATTTTCAAAGAATTGTGTAGCAGCCTCCATTGTTACACATAATGGTTGCCCTGCCCAACCAACCACACTGTTTTGAATTTGTTTCTTTATAACAGGAAGAAAATTTCCAACTAAAGCAGAAATTAGGAGATTCCTATGCTCTGGGGCTTCTGGATTCAATGCAGTGTGTCTTTGGAAAGTCTGAATAAACCATTCAACAAAAGCTTTAGGATGTTCCCCCTGGTTCTGAGTGTATAATTCAATTTTTGACCAATTAACTTTAGGAGGAAACGCCTCTAGAATCGCTCCTGTTAAACCTTGAATATCAGCCTCTAGCTGTGCCACTTCCTGGTCATTTGCAGGAGGGCCTGGGAGAGGGTCTGGCCATCTATTTCCTCTATGAAGGGGGTTTTCTCCAGGGGGTCGTCTGGCCTGTCTGATAACTACAGTGTAGTCATGGGATGGAAGAACGCCCCTTAGCAGCCAGTCAAGGTCTCGGTGGGTGGGGCTATGAATAGCCACTAATCTTTCTAATTCCTCTCTAAATTTAGCAGGGTCTTCTGACAATGGAGGCAGGAGAGTTTTATAATTTAATAGATCAGCTGCTGTCCAGGGGACATGAATCCTCTGCAGTGGAGGTCCAGGATACATCCACAATGGACACTGCATAGGAATGTCTGAAGCTGACAGAGCCTGATTACAGAGCCCTGGAAAGTAGGAGGAGTTGTAAGACACAGCAAAACGAACCTTCCTGCCCTTCCTGGGTGTTTCTACTAAATTTACTTCTTGGTTTTCAGCATTTACACAAGTAACCTGTATGCCCCTCACTTGGAGGTCGGGCCTAAGTGCCCCCTGTAAGTCTTCAACAGTGAGAGAAGTTAAAACAGGCAGCTGAATGCCCTTCGGAGAAGTTGGAGTTCTGGGATCTAAGGGAACTGGCTGAGGAGGGGGCTGAGGAGCTAAGTCTTGAGGGGGAGGGTTTGGACCAGGGGCCCAGAGATCCAAAAGATCTTCTGGGGAGTCAGGGACAGGGAGTTGGGGATATAAGCTAGTGTAGGAGGGAGGAGAAAGGGAATTTTCACTAAATTTGCTTTTCAATCTTTGTTCTAACTCCGAATTTTGTTCTTTCATTTTATTAAGAGATTCCCTAAGGCTAGCTGTTATATTTTTCTAGGTTTTCTTTTCAATTTGATCTTCCCATAAATACCAGTAAGGCAGCTGCTTGGGATGAGAGCTCTCTAAAATATTTTTTAAATATAGAAGTTTTTCCAATTCAAAGGATCCATCTTCTGGCCATTGACGAGTAGGATCTTCATTTATATATTTATTCCAATAGTGACTCAATCCAATAAGCCTTTTTAAGGAAAGACCCAGAGGTAACTTTCCACGCTTAGAATAAATCTTTACCATGGACACAAGAGGCATCCCTGGTGAATGCGCAGATGATGTAGCCCCCATGATCCACAGAATTCACTCCCAAAGATATTCAGAGAAAGTAAAGACCTTCTTCTCACAGGTGGTAAGGATGGTGTAGTGAAAACGGTGTCTCCAGTCTCCCACAATAGTGTGGGATGCCTCCAGTCACAGACCCACTAATCTGTGACACCAGGCAGGCCCTACTGGAATGGGATTTTCCCAGCACTAACAAGCAACGAAGGTTAAGACGACAAAAGCCCTTCTGAACTGGGCCCTGTATTACAAACTCCCCTGAGAGCTTGGCACAGCCCGACAAAGAGACAGTTGGGAACCCCAGTCTACTCGACTGGCCACCAAGGGGCACCCCAGTAAATGCACCTTCTGTATGGCGGAGACCAAGGAGAATGTTCTCACTGGTCACAAAGCCAAGTTCTCAGGACACAGAACAAGACAGAAGGAAAAACCTCATCCGTTTTTTTTCTTATATGCACAATGACAGCTTTAGCCACGCCTTAGGTCTCTTGGAGCCAGAATAATACTTAGGGGGGAGTTGCCGCAGGGTTGGGGACTGTGTGCTTTACAGAGTACCTCATCATTGCACAGACATTTTCTTGCAGTTGGCGGGGGACCTGTGTCATCTATGCCGTTCTGTGACCCAACTTATCCTTTCACAGGAGTCTTCTGAAGGTGGCGAGTGCCCTAATGGCTCTTAACTGCTCAACATGTGCCCACCCAGTTTGCAGCCTTTTTGGCTTCCAAGATGCCCTTGGCAATGGCCTTCACTTCATGTGCATATTAACTCACAGCAAAGTTTGTCTAAATGGATGCCGGTCTGGTGAGACCTGCAAACTCACCAGTCTGTGGGGCTGGCCCGGACAGCAGGCTTATAGGGTCTATGCCTGCATCCTACCCTATGGTACTTCCTTCTTATGACACACGACACAAAAGATAGAGACAAAAGAGAAAAACAGAGACTATCTCTGGGAGGAAAAGGGATCAAGATCACAACCAAGAGTACTCTACCAAATTTACCAGAGTCACTAAAAGCACAAGAAACTAGTTTCCCAAATATTTTCTCCTGCTAATCTAAATTTAGAAAGAGAAAAAAATTCTCACAACTTCCTTCCACCGGACTCCACAGATAGAGATTCCAGGAGGCTGATGTGGTAAGAAGTCTTACCTTTTGCCAGCTTTCGTCAGGCGTTCCCGTATCTCATCATCTGCAGTAGTCCAGGGAGAAGGCAGTTCTTCTAGCCAGAGAAGGCAACTTGCCAGCCAGTGGGGATCCTGCTGATTACGCCAAAACTGTCGGGAGGAAGAGGGAGAATCCCCCTCTGCCCTTTCCCTTAACGTTCCTATGGCTGGCCAAATAATCAACAAGACAGGTTAGCAGGAGAAAATAATACCACGTTTAATAGCATATATACATAGGAGAAACTCAGAAATGAGCAGCTCGTCCCTCTGTATAAGCTGCTTGCTTAAGTATTGTAGCTAAAGGCGAGGAAGGTGTTGGGGGTGGGTAGTGGTCTGGGATTTCAGAGGGGAAGAAGACAATTCACATGGAGATAGAAATGCAAATGTTTGACAGTTCTTTTCAGGGCCATCTATAGAGAATGTGGCCAGGGAGAGATAGAGTTTTGATAAGAGGGGCTTGGTGCCTTTCCTATTGTAACATCTATTTTACATTATCATTACAGCCATTATGATAATAACTCCTTCCTGAAACAGATATTTTGTTTTAAATTCTTTAGGCAGCTTGGGAGGGGAAATGCAAATATTCTTCCTGAGTTTTCTGAGTCTTTATTGTCTTCAGTTCAAAATAATCCACATACCAGAGTGGTGCTTCCTGGGGTAACTTGCCCTGAGCACCATCAATAGGCATATATGTAAGTACTGTCTTAACCATCTTGGAATCATTTGACATTCAAATGACTCATGATGCTATCTGAACAAATAGTTGAATATACAATCACATTTTCCAAACTTCTTGTTTTGTTTATATTTTCTCTAGGGGAAATCAAAGTGAAGATGTAAGTGCCAGATTAGAAAAGGCAAAAATACAGCTTCTCCTATTTCCTGACCTATGCTTTCACCATGAGACCCAAAGTTTGAAATATTTTTCTTATTACAAATTCTTGAGACATATAATGTATTTCTTTTCTAGTGGATACAATGAAAACATTCAGAATTATGTGTGATTTATAGGGGTATTTGATGTATTTTCTCAGAGTTCAAAATCTTGCAAGGAATCATTATTGACATAGTAAAATTGCTTTTCAAAGAATTTCCCCAATGCCTTAAAAGATCAACATAGACTGCAGAGTGGATCATGATCAGAAAGTGGCAATAATCATTTATCTTTAATGAAATACAGCATTGATAAATTTTCGTTTTAGAATTGACACTTTAGGCAGCTGTATATTGATAAATTTTGCATTCTGATTCTGGGGAGCAGGGCAGCATCTGATTCTGGATTCATCATGGGCGTGCTACCAGTGCAGTGGTACAGGGCATCACACTCAGAAGAGGGGCCAGTGCCTTGGGTTTAATGCTTTGAAGTCATTGTCTTAAAATTCTTAGTAATTTTATCTTTGAATTGTGTTTTGTACATAAAGTCCAAATAGACAATGGAACATGTGATGGGAGTTTGGAGCCTCACCTCACATGTAATCCTACTCACTGCCTCTCTGCCTCCCCAGGATGAATTCTCAATGCCGTGGCTGCCCAACAACCACTGCTGCCCTCCACCCCCATGGGAAAGGTTGAGGACCCTGTGAGTCTTGGACTGGGGCATGGTGGTAGCCATCCCAGCCCTGGCCTATCATGGCCTCAGTATGAGTGAGCCTTTTGCCCATCCCATCCCAATCCAGAAGTAAGTAAGTCCTAGTGTTCATTTACCTTTGGAGGTCCTTCATCCACTGTGGGTGGGGTTGTGGGAAAGAGAAATGCCTTGCTCAGCTTCCCTTCTCCTTTTGTAAGGGCATGGCACGTTGATCCAGTGGCTAGCAGGAGGGAGAACCCAGGAGCCGACAGGCATGCACCAAGTAATAGGGCAGGCCCTTGGCTCATACTTATCACACAAGTATCCCCATCCCTGAGAGACTGCAATATTAGAAGTCAAGTAAAAAACACTACGACAGGTCAAAAGAGAGACCTTATGGTCTCTTTATAAGAAAGACAAAAAGCTTTAACAACACTTTTTTCTGCTTTTAGAACAAGGAGTCCCGCATTTTAATTTTGTACTGGGACTAGTAAATTATGCAGCCAGTCCTGCTGGAGAGGCAGTCAACCAACCAATTTAGGTGGCAATCCAAGTGGCCCATTGGCAAGCTATGACCATGTTAATAGGATTTCCTAATTTGAGCATGCTATGGTGGCTCAAACCCTAAGTAGGGGTCAGGAAATCTGGATATGAGACAACTCTGTCAATTACCTTACTCTGTGATCTTGAAGAAGTCTCCTTATTCTCTGACCTTCAATTTCTTCATTAGTAAAATGAGAGGGTTATTTTCTATGTTTTTTGAAGGCCCTTCCAATGTTAAAACTTTATGCTTTCTGTGAACATTTTATTAGAAATTATTTTTTACTTTGAGTCAGAGTACAGTAGAGTAAATATATCTATATCAGTGGTTCTCAACAGGGCAATTTTGCCCCCCAGGGAATGTTTGGCAGTATCTGGAGACATTTTTGATTCCACAACTTGAAGGGGGTTGCTACTGGCATCTAGTGGGTAGAGGCCAGGAATGCTGCTAAATATCCTACAATGCACAACAGTCCCCCACAACAAAGAATTTCCAACCGAAGATGTCAATAGTGCCAAGGTTGAGAATTTCTGGTCTGAAAGACACACTATCTCTTTGGATTCATATCGATTTCCCATTTTTTCTCTAACAATGGGTTAAGGTCTGATAATGTTAGAATCAAGGCTTAATAACCAAATCAAAACACAAAATATGTTGACTAAAGTTGCTATTGGATTGTGGTGTCTGGAAAACGAAAACATCTGTCTCCTGTAATCTTCTGTTTGCCAAGATAGGAAAACAATGATTAAGTGTAGTTATAAAAATCTCTCATGCATAACATATGTAGAAGCATAACAAGTTAGGACTGCTTTCTTCGGTTAATAATTGAGCAATTTTTCCACTCGTGAACTTTATTGTGTTGGTGGAATGTTGAGTGTTATAATATCTTTGAAGCCACCATATTTTTACACAGAAAATAAGCAGAGCGCTTTCTAACAAAGTTAGTCATCACTATCACTAACAACATGAGGATGTACAAGGAGGATGCTACTGGCTAACATCAAGACTTATTTATTCATTAATTCATTAATGCATTCATTTATTCAATAAATTTTATTATAATCCTATCATTTGTCATGCTTTCAGAAAATATGGTGATTAATAATAATAATAAAAACCCTAGATAGGTCCTTGTTTGCATTCTAATAGTTGTAGTGAGTCATACACAAATAACTAAACCAGGGGCTGGCCCTGTGGCTTAGTGGTTAAGTGCACGCGCTCTGCTACTGGCGGCCCGGGTTTGGATCCCGGGCGCACACCGACGCACTGCTTCTCCGGCCATGCTGAGGCCATGTCCCACATACAGCAACTAGAAGGATGTGCAACTATGACCTACAACTATCTACTGGGGCTTTGGGGGGTGGGGAAGGAGGAGGATTGGCAATAGATGTTAGCTCAGAGCTGGTCTTCCTCAGCAAAAAGAGGAGGATTAGCATGGATGCTAGCTCAGGGCCGATCTTCCTCACAAAAAAAAATAAAAAATAAAACAAATAACTAAACCAAATTTTTAACTAATAATGTTGTGGCTACAAAGGAAGCATGGAGTAAGTGCCATAGGTTGTAAAACAGAAGAGAGAATTCTTTAGGAGTTCAGGGAAGAGAGAGGTTGTTTTTGACTGGGGTGGTCAGGAAGTCTTTGTGTAACTAGTGATTATTTATCTGGATTTTACTCAAATGGTAGAATTTGGTTTCCTGTATTATGTGTCATATAGTGAATACCCAAGTGAGGAAGGTAAAAAATGCAAATTCTTTCTTGGAATCGGATTTTTGCAGTGGGATGTTACATAGATAGGCTTTTTTGATTGCAAGTGTCAGAAGCCCAATTCAAACTAATTTAAGCCAAAAGAGCAGTTTATATTAAGAATCCTAGGGTATCTCATAGAAAACAAGAACAGAAATTAAAGAAAGACAGAAAAATGAGGCATGTGTATAAAAAGAAGCAGAGACTAAAGGAGTGTCCTGATTGAGTTTCAGAACCCAGTTCCAGTGGTTCCTAAAACCCAGTTGCATTTCCTCTAAATCCTAAAGACTGATTGGGGCCTTACTTGGTTTTTGTGCCCACCCTAGATTAATCAACTATGGTTAGAGGTAGCGATACACATTGTACTCACAAATTAGCACTCTTAGTTGCTATAAATGGAGTTGGAGTGCAATAGAAATTTCCAGAAGAAAATCATTCTGCAGGAATAGGGGAGAAGTATACTGGGAAAAAAGTGTCCACCAGATATAGTTAGTTCTAAGCCATTCCCATGGCCTCACCCAATCCCCTTTGAAATTAAATGACATACCTTACATTTATAGAGTGATTTATGCCGACTAATGTGTACACACATGAATTGTCTCACCTAAACTTCAACAGAGTCCTATGAGGAATGTACTTTTATTACCATAATACTTACAGATGTGTAAACCCAGTCTTTAAGAGGTAAAAATAACTTGATCAAGGTAATATACAAATCTGAAAAATTAGGAAGCCAAGTTTCAAACGCAGATACTCTGACTCAATGACTACATAACACCGCCTCAAACATTTTTTGTGAAAGTTGCAGGGCCAGCTTCATGGGCACACAACCAGTACAGTCACACAAGGCCACACACTCAGAAGGGCCCCACGCTTGGAGTTTAATACTCTGTGGTCACCGTCTTGAAATTCTTAATACTTTTATCTTTGAATATATGTTTTGTAGTTGATGTCCAATGGGACAATGGAGCACGTGCTAGGAGCTTGGAGTCTTGGCTCACGAGCCTACCCTGTCTTCTCCCACCTCCCTGCCTCCCTATGAATATCCCTATGCCTGAGAGAGTGTAACATTCAATAGCAGATAAAAAATGCTATGTCAAGTTGTGAGAGAAACTGCAGAAGAAGAAAATAGTTTTATATTTTAATATCCTTAGCAGCACTTTTTTCCCTACATTTTAAACAAGGAGCCCTGCATTTTTATTTTGCATTGAGCACTGAAAATTATGTAGCCAGCACTGAATAGTTGTTAGAAATGTGGTCTATTGCCAAATAGAGTTTCTGTGGTCCAAAACTAACTGCCTAACAAAGGGAGAAAAACACTATCTGTAGTCTAGCCATCTCAGATCACTATAAAAGGAAAAAGTAACTAATAGCATCAGATATGATTAAAGCAAATGTATTAGGCCCCATTACCGAACTATTCAGAGGCATCATAGCATAATGATTTTGAGTACAGATTCTAGAACCAATTGTCTCAATTCACATCCTACCCTTCCTTGATGTGTGTCTTTGAGCAAGTCAGTAAACATCTGTGTTTCCAATTCCTTATCTATAAGAAGAATGATGATAATAATAATAATACCTATTTATAGGATTCTTGTGAGGACGAAATGAGTTGATATACGTAAATGTATGTAATATATGTAAAATGTGCTTTGAACATTGCCTGGTAGTTAATAAGTACTCAGTAAATGTCATTATTCTGAATAGCTATGGACTCAATGTATGAGGACTATTCTATAGCATAATTAATGAATGTTATCTCAGAGCTTTTGTCCAAAAAAACACTATTGACCTCAATGTTGAATTTTAAATATCTTAAATCTATAAGCTTTCTAACAGTATTAGCTGCCCAAAAAATGTTTCCAATGCTTACTAAGTCATGAAATACACAGTTCAAGGTAATAAAATTTCATTCCATGAAGAAAATATAATGAGGGAACTGTGTAGAGCATGTTCAATTTTGAAAAGTATTTGGACTTCAAGGAAAAGTATTCTAAATTAGGTTGAACTTTAGTAACAAGTTCAGCGCACAGGGTTTTTATAACTGTATGTGTTTAGTCTTACAGCCCAAGAGGCCATGACTATAAATGCACACAGAAGAGATCATTGCTTAAATGAAATTATATATGTAGAGCATCTGGGATAGTTCCTGGCACAAAATAGATGCTCAATAAATGATAGCTATTATCATTAATATTGAAGTCTGTTGAAACCTTAGTGACTAGGATGTAATTCAGCTTTCTGACCACTGGGTCATCTCTTGTGAGTGATTGAAACTGAAGCTCTTTTAAAGGATTTCAGATCATCCATTATCATGCTGCGCTTTATGGCTGAATAAATCAGTGACTATTACCTTTTCGAGAAGAAAGTGAAGAAAGGAATTTTATTAGAAAGGTCACAGATGTGAATTTTATGGACAGTTTTATAAAAAAGCCATTAGAAGGCAACAGTAGTTCACAAAGTTGTTCTGCTATTTAGTACTATTACCTACAGGTGTTGCCTGACAGTGTCAAATCACAGAAGCATAGACTCCCAGAGCTTCAGAGCCAGTGGAAGCATACAACACAGTGTCAGTCACAAAGAAGGTACTCAATAAATGCTAGCATCCTTGTCCCCTTCCTATGAGGTTGTATAGTTCAACCCCCTAGTTTTGCAAATGAGGGAATGACCTGCCAATGTTATACAGATAATTTTCTATTTGAATAGGAACTAGAATGTCTACAAAATGTCTCAGAAGATTCAGATGATGTTCTTCTCCATTTTGAAACAAGCCATTGAACCTTGAGAGGAAAGCTTGTGAAACATAACAACATGAATAATGAAAGCTCCCTTTCTGTTAAAAACAAAGCAACCAAGAGCATCCTATACAACTTATAGAGACCCAAACCTGTGAACAAAGACTCAACTATCTCTGCCTCAGCAACTCCATCCCTATTCTCCCTAGTTTGCTAAACTATATTCCCTACAAGAAAATGTCTAAAATAATCACACACTCTCCTAGAGCTAGAAGATACTTTATCCAACCTTTTCTCCCAAACAGGAATTCCTTTTCTGCCATCCCTAACAGGTTTTATTTTCTGCAGGCTAAAGATTTCCAATTCTTTCAACAATCCTTTGCATGGTGTTTTCTAAAACTTCTTGAGACATTGTGATTATGATGTACCCAATTGTAATAGATTGGATTATTGGTCCTGATTTTTCCCTCCCTTGTTAATAGGATTATACATCCACATATTTCACCATGTACATTTGTAGTATCTTCCCAATATGGATGGAGTATGCTTGGCATTGTAACTTGCTTTGGCCAATGAAAGATTATTGGAAATGATGCCAGTAGATGTTAAAAAGGTATGGGCATGATTTGGCTTGTCCTCTTGCCTTCCTCTGATCTGTCATGAGAAGTATATGCTCTGAGTATCTGCTGTTCAAGAAGAAAAATGGGGAAGATGAGGAACTGACTTAAACCTAATCCATGGTGTATCCAAGCCCAATCAACCTGAAATCTTAGTCAGAAGCTTGGCAAAGGAGTCACACACCCATGAGTGAGAAATATAAATGCTTGTGTTATAATTCACTGAGTTTTGGGAGTGGCTTATTACGTAGTATCACTGACAAAATAAGCAACCAAAACTCCCCATGGTTGACTACTGAGCCTATATGCCACAGCTGTCCAGAATCTAGGGATGGTGTAGGCTAGTATATTTCTTCATTCTTTTTGTTGAAAGTTTTTTTCTTTTACAGAAGTCACTCTTAATGTGTGACAGACTTTAGTTTTATCTTTCCTTTTTTCATAGAGGTGTGGTTGACATACAGAATAGCTGTACAAATTTTAATGTATACATCAGGATGAGTGTGAAGATAAGTATCTATGTTGTAGCAAATGGCAGAATTTCCTTCTTTTGAAGGCTGTATAATATTTCATTGTTTATTTATACTACATTTTCTTTATCCATTCATGTGTTGATTGATATTTAGGTTGTTTCTATTTCTTTGGTACTGTAAATAATGCTGCAATGAACTCAAGTGTGCAGATATCTCTTTGAGATATTGATTTGAATTCTTTTAGGTATAAGTCCAGAAGTGCTGGATCATATGGTAGTTCTATTTTTAATTGTTTGAGGAACCTCCATACTGTTTTCCATAGTGGCTGTACCAATTTTCATTTCCACCAATAGTGTACAAGGGTTCCCTTTTCACTACATCCTCATCAACACTAATCTTTTTTTTTTTTTTTTGGATAATAGCCATCTTAATAGTTGTGAGGAGACATCTCATTGTGATTTTGATTTGCATTTCCCTGATAATTAGTGATGTGGAGCACATTTTCTTATACCTGTTGTCATTGGTATGTCTTCTTTGGAGAAATATCTATTCAGGTATTTTGCTCATTTTAAAAAATACTTAAGAATAAACTTAAGCAAGGAGGCAAAAGACTTGTACACTGAAAACTATAAAACACTCATGAAAGAAATTGAAAAAGAAACAAATAAATGGAAAGATGTCCCGTATTCATGGATTGGAAGAACCAATATTGTCAAAATGTCAATACTACTCAAAGTGATCTAGAGATCCAATGCAATCCCTATCAAAATCCCAATGGCATTTTTTTACAGAAATAGAAAAATACTATCCTAAAATTCATATGGAACCACAAGAAACTCCAACTAACCAAAGCAATTTTGAAGAAAGCAGGAAGCATCACACTTCTTGATTTCAAAACACATTACAAGGCTGTAGTAATGAAAACAGTATGGTATTAGCATAAAAAC
This sequence comes from Ceratotherium simum simum, assembly GCF_057802395.1. Lineage (NCBI taxonomy): Eukaryota > Metazoa > Chordata > Mammalia > Perissodactyla > Rhinocerotidae > Ceratotherium > Ceratotherium simum. The sequence goes on from NC_141940.1 coordinate 62,544,317, forward strand.
AGACATATCAACCAATGGAACATAATAGGGATCTCAGAAATAAATCCACACATTTTTGGTAAACTGATGTTTGACAAGGGGGACAATAATACACGAGGAAAGGATAGTTTCTTCAATAAATGGTGTTGGGAAAACTGGATGACCACACTCTGAAGAATGAAATTGGCCTCTTATCTTACACCATACACTGAAACCAACTCACAATGGATTAAAGACTTAAACGTAAGACCTGATCTGTAAATCTTTTAGAAGACAACTGGGATAAAGCTTCTTGATATTGGCCTTGGCAATGGTTTCTCAGATACGACCCCAAAAGCACAGGCAACAAAAACAAAAATAGATAAGTGAGACTACACAAACTAAAATGCTTCTGCACAGCAAAGGAAACAATCAGCAAAGGCATTCTACAGAATGAGAGAAAATATTTTCAAACCGTATGTCTGATTAAGGGTTAATATCCAAGATATATAAGAAACTACTACAAATCAATAGTAAAAAAAACAAATTATATCTTTCCTTTTGATAAGCCTCCATTATCTGAAACTTCAAGTGGGCTGAAAAGATCCCCCACTGGGCTTCTGACTTCATCTTGCACAATTTGTCCTAATACTGTACAAAATGTGAGTTTGCTCAAATAGGAATTTTCGGTAGAAGAGAAAAGTGGTTTATAAAATAGGGATTTTCCTCAAGTCTACTTTGAATTTTGCAATGTTCCTTGATAGAGTTTCCACAGAAAATGGTTTCAAGATATTTTTCTCTTTGTTTTCTTTTTCACTTACATGCTATAATTGTATTTTAGAACAAATAATCTTTTTAAAACTTGCATAAAATTTCTGACAAAGGAGCTGAAGGAATATTTTAAAGAAGATTTGATGGTTGTGAGAGTTAGAACATCAAGAGCCAAATTATCAAGGGATCACAATGAGGCTTCTATTTTGTTTTTACATTTATTTTTCAGCTGAAACTAGTTATGGGTCCCAAAAGTACGCTTGAGTATCCTAAAAAAAGGCAAGTAGCCAATTACGTTAGTAAGTGGCTAATTATGCACACAAGGAGCCAATTGCCGAAGCAAAAATATACACCCCAAAACAGGAAGACCTCTTTAGCACATTGAGTCTTAGGGTAGCTTACACATACTATGTATTTGTCACTTAATAAATGAGGCAGCAATTTCGATTATATATCAACAAATGTTTATTTATATATGTAGATATTTATTTATGACTTTTTTGAATTAATCATTGTGCTACGTGCTGTGGAAGATACTGAGATGAAATAGATTCTGTTTCTGCTTTCAAGAAACAAAGAGTTTTCCTGAGATAAGACTAATACACATGTAACAAAGCTAATATTTAAAGACAGTATATTAGAGCTTGTCTCTTTACAAAATATGTTTAAAATGAAATAAAATAAACTGCAGTGTCCTAAATCAGCAGCTTTCAATGCCCATTATTAGTTTAAGGATAATAGACTGCGCAAACTTATGCATAAGCTCCTTGAATAAAATGAAAGCAATATAGTATATATATTTACAGGATAAAGAGAGAGATGGAATGATCTCTACTTAATACTTATTTCTATTGGAACTTTCCCTATATTTGTTTATTGTTCCAGGATTTATGATTTTATAAAACTATAGAGAGATATTGAAAACTTTGAAGGAAAAAACAAAATTCGTATTTTACCCCTCTTTTTGATATTGAATAAAGTCTATTTGCCATGTCATTTAGAAGATTTGAAAATATTTAAAATGTCAAATCCAGCACAGAACAGAAAGAGCAGACACTTGAAAAGCCACGGGCTTCTTTAAAATGTAACTTTTAAATCTCAGAAAGAAAAGTTACTTTGTTACTTGTCCCTTCACTGATTTAATCCAAAATCTTGATCAGTGTGACAACGAACCTGTAATTGCCAGCAGTTCTTTTAAAGCTTTTGGGTTATTAGAGGGAAGGTTATCGTGTAATTCAGAATCATCCCTGTATTCTGTCCATAACCCCCAACATTCAAGGAGACTGTATTACAATGTTAATATCACCAGGAGACTCTTCTGGAAATGGAATACCTTCAACTATTTTTCCAATTTATTTGCTCTGCTGTTAAAATATAAATGGGCCAGGGGAGAGAAATGTTTTTCAAGACCTTAGCGTTTAGACAAGTATTTATTGAGCTGCTACTACTTACAAGTCATTGTTGTGGAAAAGAGAAAATGAAATGCAAAGTTCAGGCACTCAGTTAACACAGTGCTGTCATTCATATATTTAGCCTGAATTAGTTTATTCATATGGCCAAACATTTTTATTCTCAGGTCAGAGTACCCCCCAATTTTTGATTAAGGAGGGCTGGAGTGAAAAATAAGTTGAAGCACTTCTGAGAAAGGAAGGCCCAGAAAGGAATTTGGGATAGCCAGAAGTAAGTATGAGACTAGAAGATGATGGGAGAATGATGGTCTAGAGTGGGGAGTTGGAGAAAGAGAGAAAGGAAGATGCTAAAGACAGACTTTTGAACACAATTTTAGCAAGGCTTCTATGTCTCCTTGACAATAAACTGTGTGAGGATAGATCTGTATGTCTTGTTTGTGTATCTCCTCTAATAGACTGTGAGAGCAGATTACCATTTTATCTCCAGGGTCTAATCCGATGTCTGCACATAATAGACACTCAAGAAACATTTGTTAAATAGAAAAGATTGCAAACATCTGTTCCAATGATGGATAACTGATGTTTTTGCATCTATTTTTACTTACATTTAAGTCACTGGGGGCCAGAGTCTTACACTGCCCCCCTCCTCCCTTAGGCAAATCCATCCCATAAACACAATTTGTTTAACCAATATCTAGTTTTAATTTTCTCTTTTACGCAAATGCCTTGAGAAAGAGCATGCACTCTCCACTTCACCTCAGTCATTGCTACTCCCTACTGTCTGATGCCCAGCCTGCATCACTCCCTTAAACTATTTGTGTTGGCCTGAAGGCATTTGAGTTTGTGAGCCTGTCAGGTACACTTTTGTTCCCATTTCAGCTCTTCGCTCCAGAATTGTTCTTATTTTTCTTGCCTCCTCTCCTTTTTCCCCCTAATTTCCTCTTCTCATTTATTCCACAAACACATATTTTGACCATTACTATGTACCAGACCCTGTGGTAGGCAATACTGTGATGAATAAAAGACACTTTCCCTGTCCTGGGGGAGCTCACAGTATAGTTGAAGAGACACACAAGTAAATAACCTATTATAATACAGCATGAATAGAATTATGGATAGCATGCTATAGGAAGATCTAGCTGCTCATTCCCTTTATCTGTTTTATTTTCCTCTTTATCTTTGTTCTTTCTCCTTTCATTTTTCTTATTTATTTGGAGCTAAGAACTATTTTGAACTCAGAACTGAGATAAGAAATTGGGTCAAAATTTCTGCTCATCCAGAATGGAGGAAAATTGACCATCTAGCCATTCACTCATCCTTGCAAAATAATGTCATGAGAAGCACATAAACTTTGGAATATAACATAGGTTTAAATGATGATTCTGTAAATAACAATTAATAATTTGTGCATCTAAATTAAATTCTTTGAACCTCAATTTTCCAATTTGTAAAATGAGGATAATGATACCCATCTTATATTTGGGTTGTTGAAGGATTCAATATCATGTATCTAAAGCATGTTGCACAGTACTTAATACTTGGTAGGTGAACATTGCCGGTGGCTCTTATTATTCACTCATTCAATGTACTTATTGGACATCGATTATGCGTATCTATTATGACTCAGCTGTCTCTCTAATTTCTGGGGAAATAAGGTATAGTTCTTGACTTCAGGGTCTAGTGACTACTTAATCTAAGACAGGTAACTGAAAACTATTGTTTTAGCATTTGATCATAAGATGAAAATAATTCTGTAACAAAATAAAATTAGATTGTATTTACTTAATCGCTATTAGAGAGATCAAAAATGATTTATTAAATGTTGTAATGTTTGCATTTTCCAAATCTATAAACTCAAACGGAAGCTTTAAGTTTATTAAATTAAAGATATAACACAAATAGACTGCGGGAAACCTCCAACTTTTAGGCTTTGACTATCATCATGAGTCTCAGGCACTTGAACTTTCTAATTTTTAATTCATTACCTCATTTCTTGATCCTGGAAACCTAGGATACCCTATTATGGGAAACACACACCTGAGCGATATGCATATATGAGGGAAACACCACCACTCAAAGAAGAAATCAACAAGGACATTGAGGACTGAAATCAAACTTAGTTTGTGTGGGTACACTTACCGTGGGGAGGTAGTATAGTACAGTAGTTAAGAGCACAGAGTCTAGAGCCAGATGTCCAAGTTTGAAAGCTCACTCCAGCATTTATTAGCTATATGACCTTAGGCAATTTCCACAATCTCTCTGAGCTAAGTTTCCTCATCTGTAAAATTAGGATAGAAATAATAATACTTACATGTTAGGATTATTATGAGTATTACATGAGTTAATATATGTAAAGTACTTAGAATAATAGCACATAATAAGTGCTATATAAGCATCAGCTGTTATTGTCGGTTATATAAGAAATATAAGGTAAGTGTGACTTCATTAAAGCCATACCCCTCTGATAAACATCTGATATTAAAATGGAGAAAATAGGAATCTTTTCTGTGACTATTCTTAATTGGTGAGCAGGTGGGCTTGTGGGGCAGGTACAGAAAGGTATAGGCAATCCTCTTTTAAAATGGGAACGATAATAATAGGGTATTAGATCCAAGGATTGTGAGTAGATCTAACGAGGGAATGGTCTTCCAATAAAGCGGAGAGGAAAGAGGAAGAAACATCTAGGTGATAGTTAGGTTTTGGTAGGGTGCAATAGAGCTTGGGCAGCCAAGAGTAACTGTGCAAGAAGCCCAGAGATAGTGCCTAAGATGAATTTTACCCTCTTCAAAATGTTTTTCAGGGAAACCTAGAATCCTTTAGTATGAAAGTTTTGTTATTCACTTATTCGATATACTAAATATTATTCTATTAGAATAAAGCATCTAGACTTGGAAAGATTCTAGAAAACCACTGTGTGTTAAAATTAGGTCATTATTATAGATTCATTTTTATTTTCTTTTCAACTTCTATTCTGACTTGAGTGATTGCTTTCTCGAAAACTGCTGGAAACAGAAAAAGATAACATATATAATCTAAAAGCTGTTTAGAATGCTATCTTTCAAATGAAATTACGTATTAATCACTAGATCTTAAATTGTGTTAGGTGCTTAGTACGTACTTAATTTTTTCCACAATTGAAAGAAGATAGCAAAGATGATGCTCAAAATGATATAATTTTAAATGTGGGTACTGTCAAACTGCTAACAGATATTTTTCATTAGCATTATGTGATAGAAATCACAGTTCCAGAGAACCTAAAATGTCCCTTCATTCTTCTCTGGAAAAAGAAATCTCACTTGTAACAGGAGTGTTCTATTGCTGGTTTTGCTAGGATTTGTAGTAATATTGGGAAGTCTTACTAAATTCAATTTCAAAACAAAGAGATGGATTAATATATTTTAACCAAGACCAGTATGACTGCAGCTGACATCTAGCAGTCTGTGTGATTTTCATCAACATATTTTAGCTTTTCTTGATGGAGAAATCTAAATACAGTTAATTTGGACTAGAATAATATAAAGAAAGAGATTTTTCTTCACCTATACTAAGGACCACTATCTGACCTAATGATCAGACAAAAACAACTTGTTTTTATATAGCATATAATTATGCTATAATACTTTAGATGCTTCAATAAATTATACGGGAAAATAACAATACGTTTCAAATATAAAACAGACATGTATATAATAGCACATGCAGCTATATTGGTTACCTGACACATGAAAATCACTTCAGTTATCAGTCTTTGGCTAGAAAGGCTAGAAAGGAGTCAATTGGTTCATGGTTATACATTTATGGAAGTTCAGAAGTTCTTCATCTTTCTCCAAAGCATCAAAGGTAAGTTGTCACTCTAAGGACTAGACTTTTTGAGTTTTTTACAATTCTTTAACAATTCCTATCTCCACCATAATCAGTGTTTAGGTTTGTACTATTTTCCATTTTTCTTGTAGTTATTGTCATGGAAACAAATTAATACATATTATGCTATTTTCTAGTCTCATTACAAATTTTGCCTTAAGGATGGAATTGGTTTGTTGCCCACTTATTTCTTGTTGCAATGTTTATTACTAGAATGCAATACAATAGTTTTAATGCCCAGTGCAGTCTGTGAAAGACTATAAACATTTAATAGACTCATAAACACAGACTTTAACCTTTTCAATATTCTGCATTTTCATTGGCTGCTCATACTGCTTTATTCCTACTGAGGCTGTAAACAGGAAAAATAGGAATGGATAGTGAATCAAACTGCACAAACCCTGAAAAGGTCAAAGGTATCCTTTCACCTAGAATTTATAAGGCTTCACAATTTCAGGAAAACTTTCTTGGATTTAAGTTGGAAATGGACACAGAAATAGGATAATATGAATCTTTTTTTTTCAGTGATGGTGAACACAAAGGAGATAACCCTCTTTTCTAGGAATTCCTACGTGATTATAGTGGAATTGCTTTCGAATTCTCTTCCTCAATGGTAATGAGACATATTTATGATTAATATGCTCATGGCAAGAAAATAGTAGTATTATTTGCTTATGATTTAGGTTAGAAAATCCAAGGACATCCCTGTCTGCCAGCAATTTTTAAAGTTGGTGTGACAACACACTCTTGTGTTTCAATGTGTTGTGAGGTGTGTCACAAAGAATGTTACTAAAGGTAGTTGTAATATTAAAGTGTGTGAATTATTTGCCTTTTAAAAATATAAATCAAAATAGATTCCAGGTTGTCTTTATGATATCACTCTCAAGCTCCTGCATTAGAGTTAATGTCCCGGGAATTGCACATAACCCTGAAAAAAAAACATTGAGTGTGTTGCTCATATAAATGTCGACTGTCATGTGTACAGTCACGTGTCACTTAATGACGGAATACGTTCTGAGAAATGCATTGTTAGGCAATTCTGGAGTTGTAAGAACATCATAGAGTGTACTTATACAAACCTAGATGGTATAGCCTACTACAGACCTAGGCTATATGGTACTAATCTTATGGGACCACCATTGTATATACGGTCTGTCATTGACCAAAAAGTTGTTATGCAACAGATGACTGTATTGCAGTTGGTGGGGGGGGAGATGATGTTGTGAAGCACTTCAATAGTCAATACTGAAAAGGAAATTTCCTTTCCGCTCTTTTTAGATAGATTTCAACCATATTGCAATGTTTCTTATAATACAGAACACAGAAAAGGAGGAGAAATGAGCAGAGCAGTAAGAGTTAATATCAAACGAGTACTTACTATGTGTCAGTCACTAAGTTAAGCATTTTGCACGGATTATATTTTTAATTTTCACAACAGCCTTATTAGATAAATATATTATTATTCCCACTTTATAGGTGAGAAAATTAGACACAGAAATTAAGGGACCTGCTCAATGTTCCACAGGTAGTTAAGCTGCACACCTGGAATTCAAAACCAGGTCAAAACTCAGAGTATAAAAAATAAATACCCAAAAGCTGTACTGAATTTAAAATTCTGGCATTTGACAGGTGCTCAATAAATGTTTGTTGAATTAGTGAATGGTTCTTGAATCATTAAAACCATATCTCCCCAGGAAGTCCATACCTAGTTTTTGAGGAATTGTTCTTTGCATAGCCATTTAATTGCACTGCCTTTCCCTGGGTTGGAGCTGGGACTGGTTTTGTAAGCAGTAGTCTTAGCTAAGGGCAGACTGTAAACCAACCAGAAAGCTTCCTTGGCAGATAACTAGGGTTTCCAGAATCAGAGTGTGGGTTTAAGGGTGCTATAAGCACCAGAGACAGGAGCTTATTTCTAGTTTGACGAAAACTCAGAACAGGCTGGTTTTATTCAGACACTGCTTCCTCCAACCCCTTCCTCGACCCCCAAATAAGAAAAACCCAGGGAAAATGAAAGGTCAACAAAGTCATGAAAATTGCTGAATGACAGGAAAATAATTTGTATTAGCTCTTTTTTCAATTGTTAAAATTGCGCCTTGGTTTTTGAAATTAAAATTTTTATGAAGATAATTGTAGATCTAAATTAACTTACAATATGAAGTTGTAGGAAATAATATAGAAAGATCAGTGTACCCTTTAACCAGTTTCACCAAGTGGTAACATCTTGAAAAACTATACTACAATATTATATCCAAGATATTGACAGATAGATCTGGGTTGGCTTTTGACAAACTCAGAACGCATTTGCTCAGCCAATTAGGGTCCCATTGGAGCTCTGCTTGTTATTGCACTTATGTGACTTTGCCCAAAGTTTATCTCTGTTCCCTGAAGAGTATGACTGACAGTAGTGGCAGTCTGTCGTAGAAGGCTTAGCTAGGAAGACAGCATGGTCATGAGATTGTCCACTGTGTTTCTAGCCCTATCCTCTAAGATAAGCATGCTCCTACCCCCTCCCCCCATTACTCTGTGCTTATTTAAGAGTGCAAATGTAGGCTAATTGAGAATGATTTTCTTATTCTTCTGATTATTTCTCTTATCAGTGGTAGGGAACATATTTCACACTGATCATGTTTCCCCCAAAATAATTGGAAATTTTGAAATATTGCTATAAGCCTCAGTTTGTTGAATGCATTTGGAAAAGGGAAAAATACATAAAAGAAAAAAGAAGACAGAATGCATTCCACACTTAATGAGTTTTTGTTAGAAATTCAGGTTTCTTCAAGCTCTGAAAATCATCCTAACAAGTCAACTAAACAGTCACACTCTAAACACAGGTTTCTGAATTCATAGAAATGATTTCATCCATTGCTAGTCAACAGAAAGGCACTACAGAAAATCTCAGTGAGGCTGGCTTTTAGCTGGGAATAATTTGATTACAAAAAGCACTTGCCAGGCTCGTGGGTTTTTTCCTTCCTTATTTAAATCACAATACCCTTAAATTTTCCAACAGGAATTTCTGGTCTGGAAATGTATTTTTCATGCTCTTCTTTGCCTAGTGTTTTTACCATGTCATAAATCTCATACAATAAAATTGATAGCGGGAGTGGAACAATTGCACAGAATCTCATTGTTTTGGAGTACGATTCTCAGCACCTGCTGGTGAGGCTTTCACTCCTTAACTCAAGCACCAGTTACTAGTTGCAGAACTGTGGGATAGACTAATCCTCTAATCGAGGAAGAGATGAAAATAAGGGGAGGGAAACATTTTGCATTGCTCACGTTACCTACCATTTATCCCAAGTTTTCAAAGTGTGGGGAGGAGAGACGAAATGAGTTTAAGAAGCTTGTGCTGTGTTTGTCCTTCCACACTTTATTCCTTTTTAAAAATTTCCTTACAAAAATAATTAAAGCTTATCAGAGCTGAATTCAATTTTAGGAATTTGCAAATAATGCTATGACTTTTAGTGTCTATACATTTAAATCAACTAACAATTGTGTATACCTGGGGTTCAACAAAGATGCACAATATTATTAAAATAGCATAAATAAGTATTATGTTTGAGTATGAAAGTGTATTATAAAAAAGTAACAATAAAAATAGAGAATAGTAGCACTTAATTTGGTAATAGTACCTATCTCCAGCACTCTCCAGCTCTCATTTAATTAACAGTTAGTTGTGTACATTTCTATCTTATTTCTATTTTCCCTCAGGATTGTTAGTTCCTCAAAGCAAGGTCCATAGCTTACTCCACACTTTTCACACCCTACCCCAACAATGACTTGCAAATAGTATGCACTCAATAAATATGTTTGTTAAATTGGATGTTGTTGCTATTTTTATTCTACCAACTTACATATAAAATCTGAACATATTCAGCTAAAAAAATTACTGGGTTTTGAAATTCATATGTTTGTATGTAGAAAGGTGGAGAATAGCTTTAAGCTATTGTTATGCTGCCCTATTCTTGTCACTTTTTAATTTGACATTGAGCTTTGAGCAGGCGCTGCACAATTCTGACAGCCAGAGGCATAGAACAGGGTCAGGGCAGGCACAAAGAATTTAGAGCAACAGATATTTTCTAGTAAATACCCAGCTTCATTGCAGGTAGGTTGATTTTTTGATGTGTTTTCCAGAAAATTAAAAAAAAAATGCTTGCAGACTATCAGGAGGTAATGATAGTATAGTTTGCACTGCTTTCACTAAAGAAGAGTCGCTATTTGTATCATATTTTTCATTGTCAAAAGGGTTAAAAGTGAACCAGAAAATAAATTACTCTCTGTTAAAGAATTAAGGCTCTCTGCCCTGAAAGTCCCCTTTACCTTGGTATATTTAAAACATAACAAATCCACTCCCCTTCATCTGAACAGCTTGATCATTTTCACAAAATACAGACTGAAATGTGGGTGGTGTTAGTGGAGAGTGGGGGGAGTTACTGGCATGGTGATTATTAGCCTAAGAACAGTTTCAATGGTTACTTTTGAAACAATTCGTCAAGTGTGCATTCTAACTGTGTGTGTTGTGTGTGTAATATATATATAATTAGAAGCAGCCAAGAGACTGTGATATTAAAATTGACTATTTTTCCATTTAAGTTTTTTTTATACAGAGGTAACAATTTTAATTTAAAATATTACATATCTTAAATGAACAATTTCTTTTGAGTATCACTGGCCTTTTAGTTACCAAATAACTTGTTTTTCGCCAAAAGACTCAAAGACAAATTTAGTCAACAATTATCAAATGTGTGTGAATTTGTCTTGTCTTTTTTCCTCCTATATAACATGAGTCTAAAATGTAAAACTTTATTTCTTTGCAATGTGAGCCCATGTACTTTCATACTCTCACACAGCAATAAATGAAACCCATGGCATATACTGCCCTTCAATTGTGCACAGAACTCCTATTGATATTAATGAGATTTTGCCTGGACTGAGTGTGGTCATTTTATGTGGCCTGAAGTGGTCATTTTGTTGTGATTTGCATATTGGCTGTTGCAGAGTATAGTATACACATCATTTTTAAAGTGCCTAGGGATTTTTACAGAGGACAGGTAGTGCATAAATTGAAAAGATTATTATTGCCTTTATTTTAAATTCTTCTACTTGTGAGTTCTTTAAATCATGCATAAACACGATACAAAGTGCAAATCAGATGCGCAGAGAAGGCTCCAGAAAATAAAATTATTTCAAATCAGCAATTTTGAAATTATTCACTTGTAGACATTTTTAATCCATTGAAAACAAAGATAGTTTGTTTTCTAATTCGACAGAAAACCTCAAACCAGGACATGCAGAAACAGAGCACTAAGGGGTAGAAGACAATATGGAATTTGAACTTCCACTGTAGATGAGAGACTGGAGCTCTCAGGGTGGACAGCAGGCCCTTTGTCCTATAATCCCTTCGGTACTAACTCCCTTACACCTGCACTAAGGAAGCACCTATAAAGCCAACACTGTCACTCATCCCTGGAAAGTGATGGAGGGAGGACCCAGGGTGGATGAAAGAGCTCCTTTGAAATGTTACTTTAGTTTCACTTTTAATGTAAAATCTGGAGAAGTTTGGGTTTTCTTTCCCAGGATATAACATGGAAAATGTAGATGATTAAGGAAAATATGTTTATCTAGCATTTCAACCACTCTCACCCCAAAGGATCAGAATTCAGAATTTTAGGTTAAACACATTCAGCTCCTCTTCCTATGATGAAAGGAATTCATTTGTAGAAAATTGTTGTCCACTGTTGAGCAAGTCAATTTCTATCCCTTAACAGTGGCTATTGTGCACTGTTCTGAAAAGACACAGTCCCTCATTTTGCCAACAGATCTCACAAATCTGATTTTTTTTCTGTTATTTTTATAGGCCTTCACAGGTTCAAGATAGACCTCTGTCCTTGATGCTGACCTTTTCTACATGCATATATACGTGTGCTCTTGTGGCAATAAAGAAAAAAACTGATGTTAATTAAAAATGAATACTACCAACACCTCCACAGGTAGACTATGAATAGTAAAACATTAAGAAGAATAATACTCCTCTGTGCACAAGTCCATCCAGATAGCTTTTTTCTGCAGTTTGGGCTCATGTTCCATTTGAAACCCAATAAACTATTGCCCCCGGTCCATAGCCCTCTTTTTTTTCTGTGCTTTAAAAATATGACGCCAAGCAATGATCTTAGCAAGTGGTATGGGTATGTTTGTGGTTTTCTGTGCTCAGATTGCAAGTATTACGTAAGGGAAAATCTTTCACCAGATACAAACTCTGTGGAACAAACCTCTTTTTAATATTGGTCTGGTGGGTGGATACTAACACTCACTTTGCAAGCTCACTTTTATAGCAGGCTTTTCCACGTCTGTGAAAGGCAGGTAGAGCAAAGGCTGGTCTCTAATCTGGTCAAATCTGGGAGATAATCAGCCACATTATAACGAGATGCTCCAGTATATGATAAATAACCGAGGAAGATGAGAACAATCAATATTAAAAATGTTTATACGACCCTCCTTTCCTCGCAAGAATTGATGCTGATATAACAGACATTGTTTACAATATGACAATGCAAGCAGTCAATTCAGTGTCTGTGTGTGTCTGTGTGTCAGAGTTTAGGAGAGGATCACTCAAAGTAGGTTTTTTGACATTATACAGGTAAAACAAGAGTTTGATAGAGTGAATTATCTTCTCTTTTCAATTGGCTATACCAGAATAATGTGGACACATTTTGAGTAGCTGGAGAGATTAAAAAAAAAAAAAAAACAACTTCCTAATAAATTGGTCAATGAGTTGATCTCTTTCCTGTCTTTGAGGACAATCTGCTTTTTGTTAAATCACCCTGTATGTGGTCAAGTGCAGGGATAGAGAGAGGAGGAGGGGACAGGGAGTACGTTTACAGTTGTGGGTATGTGTCTACACACATACTATATTAAATACTGTAGAGTTCACCCAAAAGCAAGCTCTCCTGTGATTCTCTCCCTTTGAGAGTGAAGCTACCTCATAATAAGGCTCTTTTGATAGTTGTGCAAACAAGCCCCCTTGGAAGGCATCCAAGATGAACCCATCTTTTATACTAAATCTTCCTTGATAACAACTAGTGTTGTAAAGAGAAACCAAGTGTTCTACCTAGTGAATTAGATGATGTGTGACTAGGTACAAGTTCTATACTCATATTTATGAAAGAAAGCATAGTGATCTAATGTATTTTTCACTGGAAAGCACAAGGGTTTAATGTTGTGGATTCTGTTTATGGGAGCAATAGTCTAGGTCCTTGTATGTGATTCACCTATCCCCAACTTTTTAGAGGTAGCAGAAGTTAACTGGATTTTGTTTTCAAGACTGTATTCTTTTAAATAATCCCCTAATTTTGGAAATGTTCCAACAGCAGTGCTCTTAAAAAAAGGTACTTTTAATTCATCTTATAAAAAAATACCTCAATTGATTTCAAATATATTTTATATTCACTTTTCTTAATGCTTTAAAAAGTAACATTTGTAAATGAGTAAGTTGGAGGGTTGCTATTTTTAAAACTGCTATCTGGGTATATAAAGAATGTTCTATCTTTTTATTTTACAGAATGCATGAGTGTGAGTGATATCAATTTACATGGTATTGTTTTGCATTGTTATTTTTTCTTCCTTTCAAGACTTTTTTGAAAGGGTCACATGTTTGAATTTTTAAATGCCATTAAATACAAAATACCATTTTAAATACCATTAAATAAAATCATAGAAATAATTTCCACAACTCTGGGGTTCAATATGTGTTTTTAAAAAGATCTGACAGGTGGAAAAAATACATTCTTTTCTTTGGAAAACTATGTTTTAACCTCTAATCATTTTCTGCTTCTCCATTCTCCCCCTTCTTATCCTCCCTCCTTACTAAAAAAAATATTTTAAATAAAAACAGAAATATATGCTTCTACTTATAGCCTACAGGCAATTAAAGCAACAGCAGTATCCTGACGTGGGAGCAAGGAAAATATCTGAATGCTAAATACTTCCAAGGGAACAGTGTTGGATTTTATTAAAGACAAACACAGCTCATGTACTAATTTAGGCAATAGTTTCCCCTACCCTTTTCTTTTTAAAGATAAGAAATCAATTTCCAGGCATAATATTTCTCTTCTTTTATTGTTGGAAAGATACATGCTGGAGTTTAGTCATCTATTTCCCTTTTGTTACCCATGCAGAAAGCCACAACCATATAGACAATGAATCTATGTCTACCTACGTACGTATACTTCATTCACATATTTGACTTTGTTTACATATCTGTAGCACCTACTTACTCTTTTTACATCCCACCCCCCTCCACAATCTCTTCATTTTCTCTTGCTCTGATCAGGTGATGGGGATGAAACTTTTTTGCCTTCACCCCATTAGATATGGTTAAGAATTATTATTCCCAGGGCTGGCCCAGTGGCGAAGCGGTTGGTTTTGCGTGCTCCACTTCAGCGGCCCGAGATTCACAGGTTCGGATCCCGAGCATGGACCTACACACCGTTTGTCAAGCCATGCTATGGCAGGCGTCCCACGTATAATGTAGAGGAAGATGAGCATACATATTAGCCCAGAGCCAATCTTCCTCAGCAAAAAGAGGAGGATTGGCAACAGATGTTACCTCAGGGCTAACCTTCCTCACCAAAAAAAAAAAAAAAACAATTATTGTTTCTTTTGAACCCACCATTTCTTATTATGGGAGAGAGAGCCACTGCTGCAAGGCCTAAGAGAAACTGAGGCCAACGCTACTTCTCCTACAAAGGCCTTGGTTGGGAATGGGGTGGCTGCAACCTCAACACAAAGAAAGCCTCAGGCAGAGGCACCAACATGCGCTGAATTTTAATGAAAATGTTATGCTAATGATAAAACGATGTTAATAAGGAGGTCATCATAAAAGCCAAATAGGCCTTGGTTATATTTTAAGAGAAAGAAAAAAAGCAGTAAAGGAAACAAGTTTCATAAATATGTATAGAATATATGTATCAGTAATACATAGTAAAAATACCAATAAATAATGACATCTATATCTACATATTTATACAAGTATCTCCTAAAGCATCTATTTGTGGCCCCACTCAAGAGTTCAGAATACACTACTAGTTGGTTTATGTGTACTTCAGTAAGAAAATCTATAACTTTTTAATCAATTCGAATTTCTTACAAGATGTTGAAAGAGAAAGCAGTTAGTTGGCATGAACCAAAAGAGAACCAGTATGTTTAAGACTATGGGTTTTGTGCTTGTAGATATATCTCTATAAAATCAGTATTGTTTATAAACAGAGATATGCCCGTGAGTATAAATGCAACACTCATATGTATGGTGCACTGTGCAACTGTAAATGATTATGCAATCTGAAAAATGCAAGACATTACATGTGATAATCATTACCTATTAAAATGATTAAATAATTTTGCTTTGTCTGACAAAAACACTTCAGAGTATGAATTGAGGAGGGGTTTACTGTTGGAAAATTGTAGTTAAATGTCTATTGCTTGATATGCATCTACAAAAAAAGTTGGATAAGGCATGCATGTACATACAAAGCCTTAAAACATAACTGCTTCTGATATAGTAAATTATTCCTCAGCCATCACTACAGGTAACTGTCCCTTATTTTATGCAGAGTCTTCTGATAATAGAGTTGAAATTGTATGTAGGAGTGGGAAGAAGAGTAATAAATTGAACTTTTCCTCCAGATGTCTCTGTATAATCTCTTTTTCTTCCCCCAAAACTCAGATAGGAATGGACAGAATTCAGCCTTAGTGGGCAACACTATGTGGACAGCAGTTTACTCAAGTTTCTGGAGATCTCTAAGAAGGACGGCACTTCCTACGTAGAGTCATCTTCCCATTCCTCATCAGCGGAATGGAGGCTCACCTACCAGAAGGTTGCCCACAGGAATGGGGACGGAGAAGAAGGGTGGTTGCCGAGAGGTGACAGGAAAGCCTCACCAAAGGTCTGGGTCCAATTTCAGGAGAGGCAGTTTCAGAGAAAGGTCTATCTGCTGGACTAGAGAGAGACACAATCCTTTCGCAAAACATTAATAAGATGGCACCTCCTGAAATGAACCTCTTTGCCTCGCCAGCCTTCCCTAGGCCTTTTCCTACTGTTTGGGGTGTGTTTTGCGTGACTGTGTGCTCGATAACAGGTCACGCTGTGTGTGAAAGTGTATGAAAGACCAAAAGTCAGAGGGAGAGTCAAGAATCAAAACAATGACTAATGATTTCCAACCTGAAGCAAAGCAGATGCGGTGCTCACCCGGAACGTGCCTCTGTTTAAACACTTCACTTCACACACCACACAGTAAAGTCAGGAGAAAAAAAACAACAACAAATTTTTTTTGGAAAAATGTTTTATTTAAACCTTTTTAATCTTTTACAACAATAAAATATTGCATCAATATAAACCCCTTGACTAAAACTGTTCACATCAAACATTACAGCGAATTGTTTTCTTTTTGACACCCAACTCATCTTTGAAAGAGTTTCCTTTTAAACACAATGCAGAATTTATTGAAAATAAATAATTGCTGGCAACTGTAATAGGCAATTTGAATAAAATAGTTGAAAAAGCAACTCTTAATGAAAATAGCGTTTATTATACATCAGTTACTAAATGAATAAACTAAATGATCTTTCTTTAAATTAATAACTTCCAAAACGTTTAATATACAAAACTGTACAATTATAAAGTCGGCAGAAATATTTGGGTTAACTCAGGTTTGAACCATAGCGCTTAATTGAAAAGAAAAAAAAATGAAACAAACAAAAAACCTTAACAGTTGTAAAACATGAACTCAATGTGGAAAAAAAAAATCCCAGAACTAAAACCGACTACCAACAGAATGCAGAGGCTTGACGAAAAAGAAAAAAGGTCTGGGATTTGAACTAACATATGCTCTTCGACCTGCAGCTGGAGGAGACACAGTGTGGTGGACCAGAGGCCTGGCAGCCCATACTAGCGCATCGTCCACAAGGGGCCGTAGGCTTTCCGGTCCTTAGGTAGTTTGAAGCTTTGTCTACCGCAGCTGCACCTAGAGGCCGGGCCAGGCGTCCAGCCCGCGCTTATGGAGCCCCCAGCCAAGTTTGGCAGGCAGCGGCTGGGTGTTGGGTGCTTGGGCGGCACCGCACATGTGTGCTCGTTGGGAATGAGGTGTGCCTGTGAACCTGGCGTGTGGACATAAGAGCTAGCAATAAAGCCACAGCAACTGCATATTTTTTGGATCTCTACACAGCCTAGCGAGATTTTTTTGTAGTTTTTGTTTTTTGTAAATAGTAATACAATACATACAGCTATATACACACACACGTTTACACCCGTATGCACGCACACACGCACAGAGACACATACATACAGAGAGATTAAAAAACAGAACCCAGCCACCCGGGCGCTCGCTCGCTAGCTCGTCTACGCCATGGGCTTCTACCAGCTGTGCTTGTCGGAGGTGCAGAGACGGCTCCCCATGAGCCCACCCAGAGACAGCGACATATACATGGGAGAGGAGGTGGTACGCGGCTAGACCAGAATCCTGTGACCTTTGCCAATCATTTCACTGTCGTTCTGCCCAGAGCATAAAGCGCCTGTCTACCATCCCCTCGCCACCCCTCGCCGAGCTGGGAGGCGCTGACCCAGTCTGTCGCCAGCGTCTCCGGGTCCTCGTCTCCAGCTAAAACAATCGCGTGTGAAGGCAAAGTCCTTCTCCTAGGAGGGCCGAGGTGGGGTCGCGCTGATGGTCTGCCTGGCAAGGCGCGAGGCCCGTGGGGAGCTCCGAGCGCAGGCATTCCGGACCTCGGTAGGTGCGGAGCCCTCTCAAACCGACTTCTTTCGCCTGGCGCCGCCACCGAATCCTTCTCGGACACCCGGATCTGCGATGTGGAAGCCTGCGGAGGCTCCACAGTTCCAGGAGGGAGTGTAGAAAGCTTCGAAATCGCCCCTCCTACTTCGCGCTAGTTTGCAAACCCAATCGGCTTGCCTATTCTGCCCATCCTAGGCACTCTGCCCCCAGAAAAAAAATTTATATATATATATATATATATATATATATATATATATATATATATATATATAATCACCAATATTATCAACAACTCTCTCCGTTGTATCCTCTCCTCTCCTTACAGATTTGGGATAGGGGGTGTGTAGATGGGTAGGCATCTCTCCGCCTCCTCCTCCCAGCTTTCTCTCCGTTTTCTAGGTAATTAAAAAACCATCAGCTCAATGAAGGAATAATAATAATAGCAATAATAATGTGGAGTGGTCGATTAGATACAAATTATCTCACAAATATTGTGTACAGCTTGTAGTAAAACACCGCAGACATTTAGAAACGCTATAGAAGTTTTAAAAAATGCAAAACTAGTCTATTGTAAAACAGATTTCACCTGAAATACAGCTGCTATAACCAAGGCGCTGAAAGGTTATTCAGAGGCACACATCTGTCTTCCCACCCCCTCCCCACCCCGCCCCCACGTCACCCCACTCTGCTCTTCCTAGAGAGGAGCAACCAAACAAACCTTACTCAAAGTAAACAATATGTATTGATCAGCTGAAAAGGTTGGAGGGAACTGTTGCCCAGGGCGGCAGGGGATATGAGGTCCCCCTCTGGACTGTTTAATGCAAGTGTGTATCAGCGTTGAAAAGCCTAAATGTGTATGTGAGTATGTGTTTCCTTTCTTAATGTTAGAAGCCCCTGTTAAAAAAAAAAAAAAAAAGAAGAAGAAGAAAAACAAAAGAAAGGAAGGAAGGAAGAAAGAAAGGACAAAAGGAAGAAAGAAAAGAAAGGAAGAAAGAGAAAAATATAAAGCTTATAGAGAGAGCTAGAGAGATACAAAAATAAAGCTGCAGTGAAAGGAAGAGAGTGGGAGAGAAAAAGAAATCCGCACTGCTCCCAGTGCGGCCGCCGGCTTCCTTGCTTCCTGCAGTCAGAGATCGTGGCAGGACGTGTCTGTTTTCACAGCGTGCGAATAAACCTCATGAGGTTGCTGATCCCCTGGTGGAGTCATTCTTTTCTCTTTCTGTCTTCGATTACAGAACCAGACACGTACCACTTCTTTCTCCAACTGGAGGCTGTCTGCCAGCGAGGAAATCTCTTGTGCGGCAGGCTTGGGACACTTGAGGAAATGCGTCTCCAGTACGCCCTTGACACTCACCTCGATGGAGGTTCGCTTCTTGCGCTTGCGGCCCTGCGCGGCGATCTTGTCAATACTGGTCGGGCTCCCTGTGGACGAATCAGCCTCCTCCAGCCACTTGTTCAGCAGCGGCTTCAGCTTGCACATGTTCTTGAAGCTCAGTTGCAAGGCCTCGAACCTGCAGATGGTGGTCTGCGAGAACACATTGCCGTAGAGTGTGCCCAGCGCCAGCCCCACGTCGGCCTGCGTGAAGCCCAACTTGATTCTTCTTTGTTTGAACTGTTTGGCGAACTGTTCCAACTCATCCGACGTTGGTGTCTCCTCGTCCGAGTGGTCCTGGCAGTGGTGTGACCCTAGGTCGCCGTGGTCTGGGGGCTCCCGGAGCACTGGGTGTAGGCTCTGTGCGGAGGCGGAGGCCGGCGGTGGGGTGAGGCCTCCGTGCTCCAGCATGCCGCTCACCGTGAAGCCCGGCTGCGAGTACACGTTAAGGGGCTGGCCGCTCGAGGTGATGGACGGGTTCGGAGCCGGGCTCGCTCCCCAGGCATTCGGGTGGTTAGTATGCGGAGAGTGGTGGGCGACGTGCGGCGAGCGGTGATGGATGATCGCTCCCAGCTGTAGGTCTTCGCGCCCAGGCTTCACGTCCTGCTGGTCCAGGGGGCTGGTGGCCAGTGTGGAGGACCACGGGCCTCCGTCGCTCAGACTGGTCACCCAGTGATGCCCGAGGGGATGCCCATTGCTAGGAACTCCTTGCAAGTAATCACTTTGGAGAAGTTTCTGAGGATTTCGGAAAGGACTCCCCTGCTGCATGCCTGCAGAGTCCGCATGGACCAGGGAGCTGGAACTGAGAATGCTGTAGGGATTCGAGGCAGCTGTGGCCATGGTCGGTGAGGATCCTACTAGTTATAATGTGGCAAAGGGAGCAGCTTCAGCCTTTGACATCTATGGTGCGGGGGAGCCAAAGCCGAGCTAGTTACCGGCACTAGCCGCGGCCAATCGCAGTGCGTCTCGTCCTGGCCAGCCGCGGGCTCGGCCAATGGCGGCGCGGCAGGCCGGGCTAGCTTTCCAAATTAGGCTAACGAAGCTTGAGAGTTTCAGTGAGACCCAAGCAGGAAGTGAATCAATCTTTCGACTCCATTGGTTGCCTCGCGCTGAGTGGCGGCAGTTTATTTGGTTAACCCTTTCCCCCTCCCCCCCCAACCTCCGACTTCCCGAGTGTTTGTAGTGGAGGGGGAAGGTTGAGAGGGATGTGTGTTTGTGTGTGTATTTGGGGGGGATGGGGGTGAGGCGGAAAACTGGTTTTAAAACTCCTTTTATATTATTTAGATTAACTTAAGAAAAAAATTAAAAAATATAACCAGTTTAAATGTCATATAGATCTTAGTGGATAGGGATTTTTCTGAGATTCATTTGGCGTTCTTTGATAGGACCCTAAATCTATAAGACTGAAACCCATAATTCCAATAAGAGCTATTTCGATTTGTTTTATTTATTTCATTTGATCATTTATAAGAAACTCGATACCAAGGTCAAAAACCATCTAAGAAAGAGATGCCCAGTTTCATCTGAAAAATTTGATTTAGGGCATGAAAAACTGGAATATTCTGGGAAAGTAAAATCTAATGTGATACTGGCAAAATTCAGTTATTTTGAAGTTTGTCTCCAAATCCAGCTGGTCAATTGGAAGACTTGCTTTTTATTACTGCTCCATGTCAGCTCCCACCAGCAGTCCCACAACTTCTGTCGGAGGCAACTCTTGCTGAAGCGGGCAGCCCTCCCTCACACTCAACCCAGATGCTCAGTGGACCTACTCCCAAAAGGTACACAGGAGAACATTCACGAATACCGCGCACGATGCTGCCCCTAAGAAAATTGTTTTTAACACGCACTTCTTCCCCCACCCCCATCCCGGACTAGTTGAAGTAAATGGGACTCATTTAGTGTGCCCTGGAAATTCAGAGAGAGAGATGGTGGGCTGTTTGGTATTAAGCACCCCCCCATCCCCATCAAGCTTGAATTTGCTTTCAGCTTGGGAAGATAGGACTGTTTTTACAATTTGGTTAGAGGAAAAGAGAGGAAAGACTTGTACTCCTAAGCTTTTACAAGTTAGGGTAGGACAAGTTTGTGTGCTCCACAGCCCCACGTAAGAGCGTTGCTTGTAAGCAGAGTGGGATGAAATGCAAGGATTTTAGATTTTCTCTAGCTGAGAAAAGGCAACGCTGGATACTCAGCACAATCTCTGAAGTTAAAAAATGACCTTTCATTGCATAATTTTGGAGGTAGCCTAGCTGCATAATTATGTTTGCATTTACAGAAGACGGCATCAGAGTTCCCTTATTGGTTTGAAATTCCATTAAATATATTGCAAGAGCTCCTAGGTTAAGCTTGATTTAAATTTGCATACATTTTCATATATTTAGCAGAAATAAAAGAAGGCTTGCAGCAACCAGAAAGTCATTAAGGCATTAGTTTCTCTAAGAAGACAGATCTGAAGAAAATGCAAGAAAATGAGAAAAAAGTAAAAACAAGGTGAGCTTATTCTGCCATTCCTTTATATAGCTAAAGAACATCTATTTCCTGTGAAATGAGTAATGTCTTATAAGAGGGCAGAGGAATAGGAGCTCATATTTGTAAATGTAGACTGTGTCTATTAGGCAGGAAAACCTGGCATCTGTTGAGATCTATTTTTCTTTCCTTCTCTCAAAGAAAAAAAGGATAAACACTTAGTAATTATTGTCGGAGAGGATCATTTGCCGTCTTCCCGTCTCCTCCCTCTCCCTTATTGAAATTGTGGTTTTATTTGCCAGTGCCCTATTGTAAAGGTTTATCTGCTTTTAACTTAGAAATTGATTTTTCCTTTCTCTCTCTCTCTCCTCTTCTCTTTCTGCGGAGGAACGTCATTTCTTTACTGCCAACTGTGTGTATTTTCCTTTGCAAAAATACAGTCTCATTTATGACTGAACTTTTGCTTCCTGAAGAAAAAAGAACTTGTTAAAATCAAACAAAAATAAAAGTTTTCAGGTGCTCTGTTAAACTGCCTGTTCAAGGATCCATTTGCCAGTCTGTGTCGGGTCAGTTTAGAGCTCAGAGGGAAACATGTTGAAGAGACCATATGAGCAAAAAGATCACGATCATTGCCATGTTGTTGTTGGTGGTGGGTTCCCCACCCCCACTATCGCAGCTGCGTTTGTGTGAAAGAGTTGCTAATCTTAGTCTGGCCATTCAGGGCGTTAAGGCAATTATCAATTGATAAGGCTTTTGCATTGAAGAAGAAGAGGGTCCTTTTCCGATTCTGACTTGCCTGGGTTCTTACAATCAACCTTCCTCTTGCCCATGGCCTCTGCTCTGGGCAGCCGGTTTTGCCAGCCACAAAAGTGGTTCAGACCATTTGCCCCGAGGCTTGGGGGGAGGGAGGGCGGAGAGTATCCAGGAGGGGGCATCTGCATCCAGCGACAGGTTTTTCACACCCTTGTTTTGCAGTCTTTTAAAGTAAGAATAGCTTCTGACAGGAGCAAAAACTGACGTAGTCATCGTTCCTTTCTTTCTTTTTTCTTTCTTTCTCTCTCTCTTTCTTTCTTTCTTTCTCTCCTTGTTTCTTTCTTTCTTTCTCATCTTTCTCTCTTTCTCTTTCTTTCTTTTCTTTCGTGTTAAAAATTAGTTCCCATGAATATAGATACCACCTATTGAATTCAGGTGCAATCACATCCTCTATCAGCTAGAAGATAGAATCTTCTCTTCCACGTAAGGTGTTTTGTTTTTTGATGAAAATATCTACATATAGTCAAATCTTCTTGCTGTTCTAACTAATCTACTGGAGAGGTTTCCTTCACCCTCTCCTGTCAGTCTAACTTCCCAAGTGTAACAGATGCCGCTCTCAAGCGCTCCTTTCTGCGGCTTCTCTTTATTCAGCCTCGCATATTTCTCCCCATGATCTGGGTTTCCATAGAGAGAGGAATAAAAGGGGGGACCACGGTCACAAATCCCCTACCCCATGCAAAATAAAAGAGCCTCATTCAATAGAGGACCCCGTCTGGACATGGGAGAAAAATAAGTCCATGCGAAGCTACTGTTGCAAAGAGCTGGTAACTTATTTTTCATAGACAGCATTTTGCCTTAAACTCAAAGTTGCCACTGGTAAACTTGCTCTCTTGGGTAGCTGGGCTAAATACACAGCTTGGTGTTCTCCTGGCCGTGATCAGAAGTCCACTGTTAGGTCCTCAGATCTGATTTACCCCACCCCCTCTAGAGCTATGGTTTGAATATAGTAATAGCTGTCGAACCCTACCAGGCTGGAGCAGCTAAAAGTCGCTCTGGAGAAGAGCCCGACTTAGAAGTGGACAAACTGTAATTTTAGCGAGTCCACACATCTGTCTCTAGCAAGGCAGGACAGGTTTCGGTTCCCATGCCAGGCCAGCACACAGCACCAACTTCATTCCTCCTTGGGTCGCCTTTACACCCCAATTCACCACCCCACGCTAGCGGTCACTTTGCTTGGTTTCTAAGAGGGTAATTCATTTAATTTCTAAAAGCAAGTCAGATTGGTTTGATTTACTTGTATGTTCATTTGTTTGTTTGTAACCTGGTGGTTCACAGTGGCTTTCCTCCCTCACAAGATTTAAAGATACTAGCAACTCCTGAGTGTCTTCGCAGACACTCCCCCCACCCCCCCACCCCCGCCCCTTTCCAAGCAAGGAAGGATTCACAAAAGAAATTAAGCAGATTGATGTGGTTCAGGTCGCGCGCCTGTGGAAGCACGCGAGCATGGTTGCAGCTGGCAGCCTGTGCCCAGGCACGTTCAGAAAGCACCCCAGCCATAGGGATTATGCCTCTTGCAAATTTCATATCTGAGTGTAGATTATGAAGCGTTCTCATTATCCTTACAATTTGGATGAAGGGGAGGCGGTCTGGGGCTGAGGCTGGTGGGGGTTGGGGAAGGGGTCAGGAAAGAAGCCTATAAGGCCAGATTTGAATGTGCATAATACAGAATGAAGCTCCAGACGGTAGGACATGGCACAAAGGCGTGACCTTGAGATCGAAAACTTCACCTTCAACACAAGTTCACTTTGGAAACAGGACGAGTTAGATTGGGCTTGGTAGGGGCAAGTACAAATTTTCTTTTTATAACCGGGGAACTCATAAGGGAAGGGAAACAATTGAACAGCTTCTGAAAACAGCAGAGTAAGAAGCCTTTTTCCTTGTGTCTGTACATTGAGCTCATGAAACATTTTCAGTGTGAGACACAGCCACCCTTTAGAGCACCAGCCCACTGTAGTTCCTCTTATAGTAGTAGTTGTTCTTCTTTCTCCTCCTTCTTCTATTCCTCCTCCTCCTCTTCTTCTTCTTGACAAACTGCATACATACATAAGGAGCTCTTAATATTCTAGGGGAGAATTTTAAAAAAAATTAGACGGCATTAGCAGACATTAGCCAATACCGATTCAAGCTCAATTAGCTCATTTTTAAAGATCTCTGTTGGCTTTCCTTGAACCTGAGGAAAAGAATCTTTAGAGCAAAACGGAGAGGGAGGGGGAGGAGTGATAGCATACAATGAATGCCGCAGCAGACACAGGGTAATTTAAAAAATAAAATATTCATCATGAAAAATTTAATACAAATACCCCAATCTTCAAAAACACTATTCATTTGCTAGCAAAATCGAGTCAATGGGGAAGTGCTGAGGCATTGTGTTGCTGGGGCCGCCTCCGACAGGATGGTTAGAGGATAGACTGGGACAATAGACAACCTCACCGCGGAGGGAAAAGATGTTGGCTCCCACCGCTGCGTTGGCAAGGTCGCATTGATCCAGTCTGTTTCTCTTCTGAGGTCACTTTTTTCCTTGCCATTGGCATTGTCAGTGAGTGAACCCTGATATTACAGGGTCCCAGGGAAAGAACTCAACGGAGAGAGAGCTGTCGTACACTACTCTTCGTGGCTATCATTTCTCTGGCACCAGGATTTGGGGTGTCTAGGAATCATGTGCGCATTTGCCGGTCGATTATTTTGCACTGCAGATAGAGCCTAGTTTCGAGGAATCCAGTTGACCGTTTTACAAAATACAAACCCCATGTGGTATTATGTATCTTTTTTGTTTTTAATGGAGTAGCAGAACGTTTTCAAATTTAAACCGCAGTGGTGATTTTTATTTTTATTTTGACTTTTTTCTTAAAGTCAAAAATGGTGGGAGAATTTAAAGACACAAGAAAAAATAGTTCCAGCTGCATGATCGATCAGAGAGGCGCGTAGAGATGATCTATTACTTTAAACTCTGCGGATCGGTATTGGAGGCATCGATAAGTCATCTAGCTGAACATTACACGCTTTTTATAAGTCACTTTCGTAGTTAATAGAGCAGCCCCAAATTGCAATTCACCTCCTTCTTCACGGACGGATTAAGGTTTTAACATGTAAATTTGTAAGAACGCTTGGGCTTCATTCATAACAGAGATCATGTTTTCCCTGCACTCACGGCGTTCTCCTCCCCTCCCTTTCTTAGTAAATAGTATTTATCTGAAATGGCTAGCATTCTGCGTCCACATGTGGTGATGGGACAACGGAAAACTTGATTACAGATCGAAATATAAGCTTCTTCTAGGAAAAGACTTTTAGTAAGTAATCTCCTGAGTGTTCGGGGCTCACGTTACTATTGCTCGTCCCCACAGTGGACAAGAATCTCTATCACATTTGAAAATGAGCAAGCGACCAAATTTAACCTCCTATCATTATTCAGAAATTTCGATTATTTTTTCCTAGAGGTACTGGGATAGGGAAGGGGGCTGAGGATGGTGATATATATATATATATACTGGGAGAGAGAGAGGGAGGGAGGGAGGGAGGGAGGGAGGGAGCGAGGGGAGAAAGAGAAGAAGTGTTTGAGGAAAAGTCCACTTTGCAAGGACATTTTGGGAACCCGTTTTTTACAAGAATATTAGTGCTTCCTCTGTTGTAATTGTGTTAGTTCTTAGGGGAGGGGTGTTTGTTTCCTGAGTGCTTGTAAAATCTCCATCTCCTGTAAGTTTTCTTTGGGCCAGCATCTTTTACACTTTGCCTCACTATCGATTGGGGAAATCAATTTGGCTCCCCTGCGCATAGATCAGATTTACCTGATCTGGTATTTCGGTTTCCAGCTGCCTGTGGATACATGCTGTTGCGTGCACGCGCGCGTGCGCGCGTGTGTGTATGTGTGTGTGTGCGCATTTTATATCCAAGAACTTTTTGAGGTACAAATGCTTAGACAGCTAGCAAAAGAACCCAATCCCTCACCAGGTATTTCCCTTTGGTGGGTCAGTTCCCCTGGCTACTACTCCGCGGCTAGCCCGCTCTCAATTCTGGGGTTGCCATGAACTCGAGTCTGCTTGCTCCAAACTGCAGAGAGAGAGCCGGAGAGAATCAAGGAGCTGCCCCAAAGCCTCGGGCACCGCGCATGGCCTCCGCGGGAGGGGCCGCGATCTGGGCAGCAACAGGATTCCTCTCCTCCTGGGTAGCCTGGCTAAGATGCTTGGATGAAGCCTAGAGGCTGGACCTGACCTTAGCCTCCAAAATACATCCTGAATAGAAGTGATTAGGCCAGGACTGGGGTGGAGACTTTAAATTGAGAGATCTTGTCTTAAGATAATTCCGTGGATGACAATTCTTTGGGCCAAATGGGTCCTATTCCTACAACTGGGTAGCCGGCCAAAGGGGCTTATTTTGCCAGCCTCCTGGCCCTTACTGCCCTGCCCTCCCCAGACTTTCCTTCTCTATTTGGGGCAGGATCCCTAGGATGGAGGCAAGGCTGAATTCCTTCCCGTTCCCCATTGGAAGTGGAGGGAGGGTGGGGCAAGGATGGCACCAAGGCAGCTCTGTAGGCCTAGGGGCCTGCCAGCAAGTAGTCTCTGGGCCTGGCCAGCGTGGGTGAGCATCCTTGTGCCCGGGCAGCCTTTGCCCCTCGCCTGGTGGGCCCCTTGAACATTCCCAAGCACAGTGTCCCCAATCTAGGCCTGCACAAAGGTAAAATGCTCAAGGTAACCCTTTCTCCGGAGGCAAGGCCCAGCTCTTTCATTGCCAAATGCTGTATGTTATCACAGTTTTGCCAAAGTGACACCCTCTTTTGGGGGATGTGTTTAGGAGAGCATCACCCCCATGCCTCTTCTTGTGTGTGTGTGTGTGTGTTGGGGGTGATAGTTACCCTAAAATATTTTATCCAGGCACTAAGATGTTAACACAGATCACACTGAGGACAGCGGGATTTAAACTCTCCTAATCCTCCTTAAAAAGAAGAAATTTCCTGGTTTTTAACAATTGATAGGACAAGAGAGACCTTAGGCTTCTAAGGAAACACATTTAAGGCAATCTAAACATCAACACTAGAATCTCTTTTGTACATCCTAAATATTTCTTTTAACTTACTCAAATGATAGTGAGAATGAGGCTTTCTCCTTTCCTCCACCTAACCTCTTCTTACGACTTCTACTTTTGGAGAGAGACTGGGGTTCTTGTTTGCAGTTAAACTATAATTCAATCACATCTGCTCTCATCTTTACCTTTAAACACAACATTTCCCCAGGCGCTTGATGTAAACATTAGATATGCCCTCCTTAAACAAATGGATCATACACACCTTCGTGTGTATGTGTATGTGTGTGTGCCTGAGAGAAAGAGAGGGAGAGAGTTTACATGGCTAAACTTTTGCATATTGAAGACCAAACCTATTTGAGTGTAAATTCCCTTCAAAAATGATCTGAACTCTGAGCATGGTGCTCAGCTCTGCAGAAGCTGAGTCGGAGAGCAGTGGAAGTTTGGTTTTCTTTTAACAGCTAGTTGACAGCTTTGAAAAGAACTGAGGTTTGTCCTAGACAATCACCCACATTAGTGATGGAGAGAAGCATTTGAGTCCTATCCCCTTTCCCTACCCCTCAAAGTAGAACTGCATTTTCAAACATATTCTGTATGTTTTTAGTATTATTGAAGAGTCTGCAAAGTATTCTAAAGAGGAGGAAAATAAGTCACAACATACAAATAGAAACACTTTTGGAAAGATAAAATATGTTTTTATTTCTGAGATTTTACTACAAAAAAATGGAAAAAGAAGACCAAGCTTTCTGAAAACACTTCTAGTGAGATGACGACTTGTCTTATAAATATATTTACTCTTCTCTTTTCATGTCTTTAGAGCAAGTCTCACCCCAGACAATTGGATTTAAAACTCTATTTAATAATCCATCCTACCATATTTTAAAAGATGTGATATCTGTACATGCTATGAAAGGAAACCAGAATATAGTTATTGGAAGGTGTGGAGGATGTAGGGGAACAATACAATGAAATTTAGAGTAAAAAGAAGGGCAGTTAACTTTTACTAGTCTTTAAGCATTTTTCATAAACTTTTACAATACCTATTTGGAATTAAAAATCATCTCTGCCGTGTAAAACGTATTGGAGAGCATTGTGTCTTCATGGGATGATGCTTACTTTTGGAGGTGATTGTTTAAAGTAAATAATGATCATGAAGTAAGCTAGCTCAGATGAATAATGCAGGTTTGTTAAGAAAGATATGTTAAAGTGTTCCTAGCTTACATACTTATAGCTGGACACTCTGTTTTTAGATGTGTTGGAGTATTTCTGATTTGATGGATCTGCAAACTGCTTTGAAATAACTAGTAGTGTATAAGTAGATTGCAAGTAAACCTGGTGAATTGAGATGATTCTCTATCAGTTTAATTTATGTTTTATAGTTAGTTTAGCATTCTGATTTGATTGCCTTAGTAATGTGAATTGCCTACAGCTGCTGATGATACAGCTTTAATTCTGTTTTAAAGGTCATGTAAACATGTGCCTGTAGCATAAGGAATGCAAATTCAATTCCCTTTTAATGTTTCCTCACATTCACTTCACAGCCTTCACCTAGAAAATTAGAGGGATTTAATATAAAACTATTTTAATGTTATGCTTTCATTAAAATCCTTTTTCAATGTTTTACTTTTCCTTTTGCAGGGTAAAGAAGTCTTCCTCCGCTTTGCAGTGCATAGCTCATGCAACATACATCACTCATACTGGAGGCAGAAAAACATTTCTAAGATCTATTTCCTTTTCCAGTGCTTTTTACTAATAAAGAGCTGAGAACTTCATTTCAGTCTCCCTGTAGTTGCAGGTAAAAGGACACAAAACAAGCAGGATAATCTAACCATATTTTAGATTGCAGTGGAGAGAGTTAGAATGTTGTGCATGTGTGTAAGAGCTTCTAGTCACAAGCAATTTTACAATATGAACACGATTGAAAATGAACTGTGGAAAGCATATATCAAGAAGAAAAAATTATTTAAAATAAAGTTGACGTAGAGAAGAATGCTTTAGTTATTCCAAATTAATACAAACATACAAATTATGGCTTCAAGGTTCTGTGACTTAAATGTTGGTTGTTATGCAGAGAGTTTTTACATGACTTTTTAAAATATATTAAGACCTTAAGATTAATGCAAGATTATGCCGCTAGATTACACTAAAACTTTTTAAAATGTGCTTTAAGAAATTGAATAAATCTTTACAAAATATGTGGTTGTTAGAGGAAGAGACAGTCATATGAGGGTGATGGAAGTGGGGATGTAAACATACAGGTTGAAATAAAGTGGAAAGCTTAACCTAATGCTTGTGGTGATGCCATTGTGTTGTTTTAGTTTATATTTCTGTTGTTCTTATATCTCTAAGCTAAAACCTGTTCGCACTGAAACTTAGCTGGAAATAATGTTTTCAAATATCATTCTCCTTAAATTGGATTGGTCAAGTGATGGGAGTATTAAAAAATATAAATAGAAAACATATATAGATAAACTGACTTCTTATCATATTGTTAATATAACAAAAATAAAAATAAAATCCCACGTAAATGAAGCCTGAACATGATCAGTCTCAAATATAGTTTCATTTGGTGTTGAGGAACAATAATTCAAAAGCTCGGACTGTGACTTCAAAAGATAACTGCAGTTGCAGTGTAGGAAATGTGTTTTGTTCTGTGTTTGTGTTTTAAATTTGTGTTACCTATAACATGTGAATAATCATGAATGACCATAGAGGAAAAGAGCTATTGCCATGAAAATCTTAGGTGCTGATCTAAGTGGTTGATTTTTAAAAATTTTGCCTCTGATTTGCTACCTACACTTTTCAAGCACTTCTTTTCTCTCCTTATTTTTAGTAGCATGGAACTCGACATGCAAAGTTTATACTTGAAGCCTGAAAAATACGCTACATTTTCATTAACACTTTGGACTCTAGCAAATAATAATGTAGAGATACCTGATTGGTGATAAATCAGTATGAAAGTAGATTCTGCTTTCTATGATTTGGCCCTCCTGCCTTATGTCAGTATAAGTTAGAATTGAAATTGAAGGGAGATGGATTTGTTTTTTGTTGTTATTTTTACATAACCTTACTGTTGATGTACATATGTTCTTAGAATGAAAACCACAACTTGGAAAGCTGTGTTACACACAAATTGTAAACAAATCCCAATGTGTTTTCCCTTTGATAGAAGACCGTTAGTTACATAACTATTTTCTTGCTTAAGGAAATTTACATTGTATAATTATGCAAGCCCTGCATTTTTTGGAATTTGCGTTTTGAGCAATAGATTCTAATCAGCAAATGTCTAAGTTTTCATGCTGACTTAAAAGTTTAAGGACTCTGCTCACAAAAGTGCCCCTTTAAATAGAAATGAACAGTAAATAAAATAGGACTCCAAAACCAGATCACTGCGTTAAGGTCTTTGTATTGTATCTGAGCTGAATGATCATCAGTCACTCATTTGGTTGTGTGCATTTGATGTCACCTTAGTCAGATAACACTGCATCCCCAGGTGTCAGTTTCAATGTAGGTACACGTTTTCTTTTGATGGTGTTTTCAGTGCCATTTTCCTGTCAAAAAGATACAGAGATATGTCTCACAGTTGTAAATTAGCTATTTCATGACTGCATGCTTTTGCACCAGAAGAGAGAATCTTGTTCATGTGTGAGTAGCAGGTATCTCAGGAAAGTGCTTTGCCTGGAGTAACTGGACTAAAAATAGCATTTAAAAATGAAAAAAAGAAACAAACCTCAGCATTTACATCTAATCCAGGCATGCTTTCCACTTGCTAGACAATTAATGGCTATGCTTCTTTAAATTGCGTGCAGATACACACACATCCTGGAAACAAACCAGGGTGCTTTTGAATGCAGTTAAAACTACCATCATTTTTTTCAGGTTTCTTTCAACCGCAGCCTATTTCCACAATTTTCTAATAGTCTATAGCTTCCCCCACTGAGCAATGGCACTTTATACTTGTGTTAGATGGAAATTCTTTGTCATACCTATTCAGAGAAAGTTTACACATTTACTTAAAATCAACTTCATTAAACAACTGAGAAAAACACAATGTGCTTGAAACAATGAAGCACATTGACATTTCCTAATAATGTATGTTCTTGTATGTTCTACTACGTGTTTTTTCTTCGTTATCTTCTTATATCTGAAGTTCTATTCCCACCCCCTTCCCTCCACCCCATGTATTTGATCATTTCTCTAAGTCCCTTGGCTGAACCAATCTCTTTTCATGCAGAGGATAAAAAGAGAAGAACTTCAAAGTAGGTTCAGGTAATTAACAGCTGAGGGGAATATAATCTAAACCATAGGCCCTGCTTTGCACCCAGGCTGGCTCTCTGAGCCAGCCGGCAAGGGAATGCCTATTCCCTATAGCATCTAAATCTGCTTCCTCTGAACAGCACTGCCAGGCCTCCAGTTATCACATCTGCATTTCAAACACCATGGCTCTGGCATTAATTATTAATTAGCCTACAGTCACCCTAGAGGATTCAAGTTCCAGTCTGCACATACTTATTCATTGACCTCTATCTTAGTTTTTGTTGGGGGAAAAACTCAGTAGAATGCTTAATAATTTCCTTTCTCTCAGACCTTCTGTTCTAGTTTCATGGAGGGGAAACAGTATATTTTCCAAGTGGGAATAATCATACAGTGGCCCAAAATTTGTTTACAGTAAAATGCTTTGTCAAATGTTGAGGGGCATACAAAGGAGTGAAATGATTTATAGACAGCATTGAGTGTTGAAATGTACTTTTTAATATTCAACACATTGACTGTCTGTAGTTTCCCCAAATTGAGAAATATGGTCATGGGACAAAGCCAAATATTCTTTAGTTCTTAGTAAGAACAACTGCGGAACTTGTAAAGTAGACTAGATTTCATCCTTGGAAAATACATGTGCATGATCAATGAAAGTGGTGGGTGCATCTGAAAGCAGGAATGCCTGACAAAACTATAAACACAAAAAATGATTTTTTAAAAAGATAGATCTTCCTATTTTTGGTTTGTTTCAAATGGAAATCTAAAGATACTCCTTTTTTGCCAGTAAATATTTCAATGTGTAAATTAAACTATCATGTTATTTGTGACAAACATTTAAGCCTAAATGTGGAAGCCTTTACAGAATAGCACAGGGTTTAATTGAGTTGTGCTGAGAGTTAGGCAGATCCAGGTTTGTATCTCAGCCCCGCTACTTAATAAGTGACATTAAATCCCATATCTTTTCTGAGACTCTGACTTCCCTTTAGGTAAGTGAGAATAGCATTAGAACCTACCTCATGGGATTTTTATGAGAATTAAATGACATAATGCATATAAAAGTCTCATCATATTGCCTGACACATCGTAATGCTCAGTGTTAATTATTTTAATAAGTATTTGTTCCATTAAGTTATTGTGAGATTTCTATAGTTTGTCTTAATTTGGTTTTATTTAAATGTCAATTCCACACTGCATATCTTTCCCAATATGGGGTTTTTGAACAGCCATGTATGAGCATGGCCCCTGCTGTCCTACTTAGAAACTACTATCAGTAGTGCCCCTACTACCACTCACTTGCCATCATAATTACCCTCTTCTTCACCCCAAATCCTGTTTTCTTGCTTTGTATTCTGGCATTTCTTCCGGAATTTAGTCATCACTGCTGAAAATCTCTCCCCTTAATACAAGAGCCCCTATGGGGCTTTCCTAAGCATTTCAACTTTTATCCTTGGCATGTGAAGCCTCCTCTGGAACCACAGTCCCTCTAAGCTGTTTCTTTTTTCCCCTGGAATTCATCCAGGAACCCATTCCAGAGAAAATGTGACAAGAGTAGGATTGGGGCACAGGTCTTGCTATCTCTGCCAAGAATGTGAGTCTGCTTCTAATACTGAAGTGGAAAGAGATGTTATCCTGTTGTCCTGAGTTTAAATTCAGAAATACTATCCCATACAAATAAAGTTATAAAAAGTTATATAAAAAGTTATATATATAACTATAAAAAGTTAACTACCATTTATACTATACTATACTATAAACAACATGCAGTTTTGATTATTTTGCTTTTTGTGTAGAAAAAATTAGTGTTTTTCTCAAAGATGTATACATTTTAAAATTCTCATCTTACCATAGTTTTCATTGCCACCATTCACATTAGCAGAAAATTAGGTTAGTCAGATAAATGGATCAGCTGAGATGAGAATGTCAATTTTTCTGAGCAGATAATGATGTTAAAGTGGATTTTAAACAAATAAAACAGGTACAGGTATAGAGAACCAGCAGAAAATAGTCACCTAAAGAACAGCTGTATTATGGAAATGGCTAATGGCTAGTGAATCAGAGTTTTGTACTAGTGTGGGGCAGGGCCCTGTATCAGATCTTGCTCCATTCTTCATTTTTAATGAATGACTGAAATTAAAGCATAGAAACCATACTTAGAGAATTTTCAGGGATAATTTATATATTGTATGGAAATTAAAATTCTAAAAGATTTCAACAGTGAGGAATGTTAGGATAGAACTTTGAGACTGAAAATTCGAGTTAGATGGAACTTCAAAAGTCCTCTAAATTAATGCAGAAATCTCCTCTACAGCATTCCTGAGCAGTGATCTGTTAGTCTTTACTGGGACACATCTACTGGTGAGGAGCTCACCACATCCAAAAGCAGCTCATTGCATTTTGGCACTGCTTTGTTAGAAAGCTATTTCTTATATTGAACCCAAGTCTTCTAACCTTCTAGTTTGGCAAGACTATTTCCACATGACATCTCTTTAAATATCTGAAAACAATTTCTCTGCCCCACCTTGTTCATTGTTTTCATTCTTAATATCCTAGTTACTCCATTCATTCATCATTGAAATGGTTTAAGGATGACTCACTGTATTAGTCTGCTCGGGCTGCCATAAAAAAATACCATAGATTAGGTGGCTTAAACAACAGAAAATTTTTTCTCACAGTTGTGAGCTGAAAAAGTGCAAGATCAGGGTGCTGGTATGGTCAGGTGCTGGTGAAGGTTCTCTTCCTGACTTGCAGATGGCCTCCTTCTTGCTGTGTCCTCACAAGGCAGAGAAAGAGAGCAAGAGAGAGAAAGAAAGAGATCTTCCTCATAAAGCCAATCAGATTAAGGTCCCACCCTTATGACCTCATTTAACCTTAATTACCTCCTAAAGACCATAAGACCATATCTCTAGACACAATCACATTGTGGGATTGGGCTTCAACAGATGAATCTGACCCAGAGGACACAAATCAGTCCACAGCACTCACTGTCCTGAATTCCATACACTTAGCACTCTGATATAGTCCAAGTTACTCTTAAAATGTAGTAACTAAAGTAATCCAGGTGAGATCTGAGCAGTGCAAAGCATAATAGGACTATTGCTCTTTTTGAACAATAAACCATAATTTTTCTAATATGACCTAAGACTGTGTTCAGTTTTTCAGTAGCTATGTATGTAGGATAAATAAATGCCTAATAAAAAAATAACAATCCCACCACTCACATTTAACATTTTGGTAACTTTTCTCCATTTTTTCTTTTCTTTTAAATATCTATAAATATAACTGTGATAATACTTTATAAGCAGTTTTGTGTGATTTTTTTAAATTGATGTCTTAATAGTTTGTAACTTTGTGAAATTTTGGTTGTAGATTGTTGTTTGCCAATCACCATACACATGTCTCCCATCACCCCTTGTGCCCACCCCCCAGCCCCCTTGCCCCTTGTAACCACTATACAGTTTTCTCTGTCCCTGTGTTGTTTTTGTGTGTGTGTGTGTGAGGAAGATCAGCCCTGAGCTAACATCCTCCTCTTTTTTTTGCCGAGGAAGACTGGCTCTGTGCTAACATCTATTGCCAATCTTCCTCCTTTTTTATTTTTTCCCCCAAGAGCCCCAGTTGTATGTCATAGTTGCATATCCTTCTAGTTGCTGTATGTGGGACACGGCCTCAGCATGGCCAGAGAAGTGGTGCGTCAGTGCGAGCCCGGGATCGGAACCTGGGCCGCCAGTATCGGAGTGCGCACGCTTAACCTCTAAGCACGGGGCCGGCCCCCGTGTGTTGGTTTATATTCCACATATGAGTGAGATCATGTGGTGTTTGTCTTTCTCTCTCTGGCTTATTTCACTTAATTTTGTGTGATTTTTTTAACTTAACATTACATTATATGAATTCCCTATGTTATTACAAGCACTTCCTAAATATTTTTTAAAGGTTGCATATTATTTCATCTTAAACATATACCATAATTTACATAAGCATTCTTTTTTTGTTGACTTTTCAAATACTATATATAAAAATATATATAGTAATTTATATTTGAACCCAAATTTATTTGTAAAATGTTTTATTTTTTTGTTCTTAGTTTCAGCCTGTGGACACACACACACGCACACACACACGTTGTGGTTTTGTTATCTCAAGTATTAGCTACCCCTCTTAGGAGTGTGTCATGTACAAACTAAAGATTCTTCTATATTTTGGTCTACATTGAAAAAATTGTCAAGAATGATAAGGTCAAAGGCAAAGTTTTACTGCTTGAGATTTCTGTTCAGGTTTACAAAGATCCATTAATCAGCACTTTTTAAGAAAACTTGTATATCAAATTATGAATCCATTATCATCCAGCAAAGATTTATCTTATGTCCACCAGGTGAAAGACATGGGATTTTAAAGCCAAATGAGACCTTAGATGATCATATAGTCCAGGCCTGTAACATGAAATTTTTAATTTGTTTAAAGGCCACCATGTGTGTAGCAGTCCCATCTAGTAATCCTAGCAGAAAAAGAAATGGGATTGGTTTAACATGACTTGTTTTTGGTGAATCTATGATGACTCCTAATGATCACCCCTGGATTTTTTTAAGTTCTCACATGAATTTTTAATAATCTGAGTTCATTCGACATCAATGTTAAGCTTATTGGTCTATAGTTTCTAGACTCTTATCTTTGCTCTCTAGTTAAGATTCAGCTGTTATCTGCCAGTTGGCTGGCTCTTACTTAGAACAATAACATGCTGAAATTACAGAATTATAATTTTACATTGCTAATCAGCAACAATGTTTTGGGGCAAAAATATTACAGAGCTAGCATTAAAGGTAAATCTACAAGAATCAGTACCTCCTCCAGTGGAGATACTATAATAGGAGATGTGTGAAGCATAGATAGAAATAGAGAAAGGTGGGCTGAGATTAGACCAGATGACTTTTAAGATCTTCAATGTTCTGATTCTCTAAAAACCATTTACTGAAATTATTCTCAGATTAAGACATATTAATCAACCCATTATAGATTCTTAAAAATGAATTTTAAGGATTTTGTCTTTAGGAATCTTTCTAAGTGACAAATTCAGATTTCATAAAGAAATTATTTTTCCATACCTACTGTTTTAAAGCAGCAATATTTAGGATATAAAGTTCAAATTGTGGAATAATGATATTGTTCAAAGATCCCAATGTGTTTTTGAAAGAAGTTTAAAACTTGATCCAATTGAATTTTTAATTATTTTATCAAAAACTGGAAATATGTAAAAATATATAAGTGCTGATTGATATACCTATGGAGATAATGAACTGGGATTCGAAATTTCCTGGAGAAAATGCCTTGTGTGGCTCATCTAAAATGATAATGACATATCTACAAGTCACAAAAGAATCAGTGGTTTAAGAAGTGAAGACTGTGATGATTAACAAAAAGCTTGTGTGATCACATTGCTGTATAGAGTCAAATGAATTAATATTAATATGTGAAAGCACCTGGCTTTGTGACTGGCCAAGAAGAAATTGCTCCACCATATTTAATGAAATGAATAGGAAGCTTTTATCACAGCAGGAGGAGCCCAGATTTTGGAATGAATCATATTTGGGTTCAAATCTCAACTCTGCCCCTCCTCAGAGGTATGGGAAAGCCAGATAACAGTTTTACCTCTAAGTGGACTATACTGACATGTTTCTTAATGGTCCTGGGTAATCACAAGGAATTCTCATCTCTATGCTCTGCTCTCATGTGGTGATGCCCTGGGGCTACTGATGTGTTAAGAGCTGTGTTTGTCCCATCCGCTAAATTGTTCCAAGCTGTACTTTGTCAGATCTTACCTAATTTTTCTAGGGTTTTTTTTGTTTTGTTCTTTTTTGTTTTTTTAACTTTTATGGTTAAAAGATGCTGTGAATATACCTGCCTGCAGTAGCCTGGACCTCATTTTCTTTTCCCTTTTTCTCTAACCTGCTTTAGGTTCAGAAAACAGAATAATAGCAGCTGATCCACATTGTGCGTTACAGTCTACAGTGAACTTTCATATCCAAAATCTCATTTGACACTTTGAAGTGAATAGATATAATTATTCTCAGTTTACAGGTGGGAAAATGGAAGCTCAGAAAAGTTGAGATGTGCCCAAGGTTTTACAGTCCAGATTCAAGCCTAACTGTTTTGACCAAAGACTTTGTAAAATGCATTTTGACTAATCAGAAAACTTATCTTTACATTTTTATTGTGAATTATAACTTGCAAATAATATATAAAATATAAATATACAACTTAAAATGATTGTAAAGCAACTCCCTATGTAATTCCCCAGGTCAAGAAATAAAACATTGTCAATATCCTAAAAGTTCCTTGTGTACCCTTTCTTAAATAAAGCCTTCTCCCTCATTTAGAGATTACTGTTCTTCTGACTTCCTTGGTTTTCTTTGTAGTATTACCACCCAAGTCTACTTCCTAAATAACATAGTTTCATTTTGCCCGTTTTTGAACATTATATAAATAGAGTCACACAGTATGTGTTATTTTGTGTCTGCTTTTGCTCAATGTAATATTGGTGAGATTCATCCATGCTGTTGTATTAGTTGTAGAATATTCATTAACATTGCTGTGTAGTATTCCATTGTGTCAATATACTGTAATTTAGCTATCTCTTTGTATTGTTAGAAATTTGTGTTGTTTCTAGTTTTGGAAATGAGCAGTGATGCTATGGGAATTCTTCCATATGCATTCTGATGCACATAAACTCATATTTCTGTAAGGCATACTGGAATTGTTGAGTTGCAGGATATCTCCAATTTTACTAAATCATTCCAAATTATTTTCCAAAATGGTTGTACCAATTAAGAACTCCCACTCCATACCACATTCATGTTATGAGATTTCTCGTTGTTCCATATTATTGACAACATTTGATTTTTTCAGACTTAAATTTTAGCTAATCTGGTGGGTGTGTAGAGGTATTTAATAATTTTAATTTGCATTTACTTAATTGCTAATATGGTTAAGGGAACTTTAATATATTTATTGGCTAAGTGGATTTCCTCTTTTGTAAAGTTCTTGTTAAGTCGTTTGCACATATTTATTGAGTTGCTTGACTTTTTCTTATAGCTTTGGCATAATTTTTATCTGTGTTCTGAGAAGGATCCCTTTGTTGGTTATATTTTTTCAACCATCTTCTCCCATTCTGTCCCTTTCCTTTTCACTCTCTGTGTCGTTAAAGAATATAAATTCTTAATTTTAAAAGTCAAATTTATTCATCTTTCCTCTAATGGTTAGTGCTTTTTATGTATTAAGACATATTTTCTTATCTTGAGGGCATAAAGATATTCTCTTATATTATTATCTGAAAGCTTTATTGTTTGTATTTCACATTTAGGTCCATAATCTACCTGGGATTGATTTTTGCAATGGTATGAGGTAGGGCTCCAATTTCTTATTTTCCTATATGGATACCTGATTGTCTCCCCATTATTTATAGAAAAGACTACAATGCTAGCATTGCATAAATCAAAGGGCCCTATCAGCACTGGTCTATTTCAAGATTCTCAATTCTGTCTCATTTGTCTATTTGTATATTTTTGTGCAAATACCATATTATTTTTATTACTATAACTTTATAAATCTTGTGAATAATGTTCCAATTTCTTCTTCTTCATGAAGGATGTTTTGCCTATTCTTAGCCCTTTATGTTTCTATATAAATTTTAGAATAATCTTGTCAATTTTCACAAAAATCCCATTGGCATATTGATTGGGATTTCATTGACTCTATACATTTTTTTATCATATGGGGTCTTCCAATCCATAAGCATGCCATCTTTATATATTTTTACCTCTTTAATTTCTGTCAATAAATTTTTATATCTTTCCATAGAAATTTTGCATATTATTTGTTGAATTTTTTCATGAGGCACTCTTTTTTACAAAAATTATTTTATAAACACTTGTTATTGTCGTATAGAAATACATTTAAGTTTTTCAATTTGTTGCTTTTTTCCATCAACATTGCTAAACTCTTTTATTGTTTTTAATATTTAATATATAGATTCTGTTGAAGTTTCTAGGAACACAATCATATAACCTGGAAATAGTGTTTTATTTATTCCTTTCAAACCAGTAGAAAACTGGATTATTTTCTCCAACTATTTACCACCTCTGAGCAATAGGATTATACAACCCAGTCTATTGTCATGTGACTTGCTTGTGTATCCCTTTCCATCCATTAATACTT
Organism: Ceratotherium simum simum; assembly: GCF_057802395.1. Taxonomy (NCBI): domain Eukaryota; kingdom Metazoa; phylum Chordata; class Mammalia; order Perissodactyla; family Rhinocerotidae; genus Ceratotherium; species Ceratotherium simum. Next base: position 62,584,213 of record NC_141940.1, read on the forward strand.
ATGGGAGGGCTATACTTTTCACAGCAATGACTTGGGAATTGGACATGTGACATGCTTTGGCCAATGGCATGTGAATTAATATGTTTGCCATGTTTGAACTGAAGCTTTAAATGCCACCTTGTAGGTTGGCTCAGGCTCTCTTGCACTGGTGTGACATTTGTCTGAGCAAGATTTATCTTAGATCGAGGTTAGTGCTTAAACAATGACTAAGAATAAGAAGACATGTGAAGCCAAGCAGAGCTGAGTAGAACTGCAGCCAACCCAGTCTTCATGTAATGTGAGCAAGAAATAAATGTTGCTGTAATATTGGAGTATTACCGTAGTAAAAACCAAAATAAAACATAATCTTTATACCTTTACTTTTGTTCCAATTATTAAGCTATTGTCTCTCTGCTCCAAATTCACCCTTCGATACTCTGCTCTGTGGTGCTGGGTCTGAAGCATGGTACATTTCTCCTTGCAAGTTGGTTCCACATTAGATGTTTCCAATACTAGACATAAGAAGTAGATTTTAAGGTCAAGGAAGGAGAGAAGGAATTTTCTCTTTTTTCATTGCTTCCTGTTCCTGTGAGCATCACTCCAGCAATGGCCCTATACCCCAGCAGTGTCATTTGGTTTCAGTAGCAATTGGCTCCAGTGTCCAGTATTTTTCCATACTCCCCAAACCAGCCTCATTGTACTTCCTCGAAGTATCAATTAACGCTGGAGATATTAGCAGTAGCCCCTCATCAAAGTTCTGAATCTCAGCTCCATGAGGTCCCCCTCTAAGGTTCTAAGTGCCATCACTAGCCAGGCAGCACCCTTCACAGAAATTTGGGTCCTAGCTTCTCAAGGCTTTTCCTCCAAGATTCTAGGTTTTGATAACCCTAACTTCTTCCCTTTGTCTTCCCAGCCCTAGGGGTAGTATCTGTTCCTGAAGTAACTCTCTTGTTATCTCAGTGTTCCTAATTTGCTTTTTCAGTCTTCTAATACTTATTTAACCAATTCACATTATTAAATTATCACTGTTATGTTAACCATTTTCTTGACTTACTGCACTGGCTAGGACCTCTACTTTAAGGCTTCATTGTCTTGTTCCCTATCTCAAATTGAAAGCTTTCAACATGTCATCATTAAGTATTTTGCAGTAGAATTGGTATTTCCTTTTTAAAAACATTAAGAAAGTTTCTTTTTATTCCTGGTTTACTAAAAGTTTTTATCATTAAGGGAAGTTGAATTTTACCAAATAAATTTTCTCCATATATTCAAATAATCATATAATTTTTTTCGTTAGTCTGATGCTATGGGTTTCTGAGAGTTAAACCAACATTGCATCGCTTCGATAAAACCAACTCAGTCATTATATAGTATCCTTTGCATATATTCCTAGAATTAGTTTGCAAATACTTTGTTTAGGATATTTGCATATACTTCATAGGTGAGATTGGCTGGTGATTTTCATTTCTGTCTTTGTGGGCTTTTTTTATTGTGATAATAAAAATATAACATGAGATCTACCCTCAACAAATTTTTAAGTGTATAATACAGTATTATTAACTACAAGCCCAATGTTGTACAGCAGATGTCTAGAACTTTTTCATCTTGCATGACTGAAACTATATCTATTTAACAGCAACTCTTCATTTTACCCTTCACCTAGCTCCTGGCAACCACCATTCTACATTCTGTTTCTATAGTTTGAGTATTTTAGATACCTCATATAAGTGGAATCGGGCAGTATTTGTCCTTCTGTGACTGACTTATTTCACTTAGCATAATATCTTGAAGATTCCTCCATGTTGTAGCATATGAAAAGATTTCCTTTTTATGGCTAGATAATATTCCATCTATGTATATACCACATTTTCTTATCCATTCATCCATCGATGAACATTTGGGTTGTTTCCACCTACTGGCTATGAATAATACTGCAATGGACATGGGAGTGCCAATATCTCTTCAAGATCTTTATTTCAATTCTTTTGGATAAATCTCCAGAGCTCAGATTGCTGGATCATATGCTAATTCTGTTTTTAATTTTTTAAGGATCTACATACTGTTTTCCACAGTGGCTGCACCATTTTACATTTCTACCGCTAGTGCATGAGTTCCAATTTCTTCACATCCTCACCAATATTTATTATTTTCTGTTTTCTTTTGTTTTCGTTTTTAATAATGGCCACCCTAACCAATGTGAGGTGATACCTCATTATGGTTTTGATTTGCATTGCTCTGATTATTAGATATATTAAACATCTTTTCATATACCAGTTGGCCATTTGTATGTCTTCTTGGGAGAAAGGACTATTCAAGTCCTTTGCCCATTATTTTAACTGGGTTATTTGTTTCTGCTATTGAGTTGTAGGAGTTCCTTATATATTTTGAGTATTGACCCCTTATCAGATGTATGGTTGCAAATATTTTCACTCATTTCATAGATTGCTTTTTCATTCTGTTGATTGATTCCTTTACTGTGCAGAAGCTTTTTAGTTTGAAGTAGTCTCACTTTTCTACTTTTCCTTTTGTTGCCTGTGCTTTTGGTGTCAAATCCAAGAAATCATTGCCAAATCCAATGTCATGAAACTTTACTCCATGTTTTATTCTAGGAATTTTGTAGTTTCATGTCTTCTGTTTAAGTCTTTAATCCATTTTGAGTTGATTTTAGCATAGAGTGTAAGATAAGTGTCCAATTCCATTCTTTTGCATGTGGATATTCAGTTTTCCCATCACCATTTGCTGAAGAGAGCATCCTTTCCCCATTGTGTGGTCTTGGCTCCCTTTGGATCATTTTACCGTATATGTATGGGTTTATTTCTGGCCTCTCTATTCTGATCCATTCCTTGGTCTATATGTCTATCCTTATACCAATACCATACCATTTTGATTATTGTTGCTTTGTAATGTGTTTTGAAATGGAAGTGTAAAGGCTGTAGCTTTGTTCATCTTTCTCAAGATTGTTTTGGCTATTTGGGGTTCTTTGTCATTCCATATGAATTTTAGAATTGTTTTTTTCTGTTTCCGTAAAAATTCCATGGGGATTTTGATAAGGATTGTATTATATCAGTATATCACTTTGTGGAGTATGGACACTGACAATATTAAGTCTTCCAAGCCATGAAAATGGGATGTCTTTCCACTTATTTGTGTCTTTAATTTATTTTAGCAGTATTTTGTAGTTATCAGTGTATAAAGATTTTGCCTCCTTGGTTAAGTTTATTCCTAAGTATGTTATACTTTTTGATACTATTCTAAATGAGATTTTTTTCTTAATTTTCTTTTTAGATTGTTGTTGATTCAGTGTATAGAAACAACTGAGTTTTGTACATTGATTTTGTATTCTGCAAGTTTACTGAATTTTTCAAACAATTTTTTTTGTGGAATCCTTAGAGTTTTCTACATATAAATCATGTCATCCGTGAACAGAGATAATTTTACTTCTTTTCTGATTTGGATATCTTTAATTTATTTTTCTTTCCTAATTGCTCTGAGTAGGACTTCCAGTACTATGTTGCACAGAAGTGGTAATAGTGGGCATTGTCATGTTGTTCCTGATTTTAGAAGAAAGTTTTCATTTTTTTACCACTGAATATGATGTGAGTGGTGGGCTTTCCATATATTACCTTTATTATGTTGAAACAATTTTCTACAATTCATAATTTGTTAAGTGTCTTATCATGAAAGTGTGTTGAATTTTGCCAAATGCTTTTTCTGCATCTATTGAAATGATCATGTGAATTTTATTGTTTATTCTGTAAATGTGTGGCATAACATTGATTGATTTTTCTTTGTTGAATCATCCTTTTATCCTAAGGATAAATCATACTTGCTCATGGTTTATGATCCTTTTAATGTGCTGTTGAATTCGATTTTCTAGTATTTTTTTGAGGATTTTTGCATCTATGTTCATCATGGATATTGACCTGTACTTTAGTTTTCTGGTAGTGTCTGGCTTTGCCATCAGGGTAATGCTGGCCTCATAAAATGAGTGTGGAAGTGTTCCCTCCTATTCAGTTTTTTCAAAGAGTTTGAGAAGGATTGACATTAATTATTTAAATATTTGGGGAGTGACGTCAGCATCATGGCAGAGTGAGCTTTCCCGTGAACCCTTCCCCCGACAAGATACAACAAAAGCAACAGTCACAGACCAACAACGGAATCCCAGACAGTGAAAAGCTAGAGCGGAGGGATCCACACTGCCGCACATCTGAGAGCGGAACGTGCTGGGCCCCCGGAGGAAGTGGGGAGAGGTAAGGAGAACTCCTCTCCCTCCCCATCAGATCAGCGATCCCGGTCCACGCGGCTCCCAGAGAGGGGGCAGGGGCGGCCCTCGGCGGGGAAACCGTGGCTCTTCGGACTGTCTCAGCCAGTGGGAAACTCCCGCACAGAGGACTCAGAGGGGCCACAGGGCTACCATCAAGATCTGAGCACCCCAGAGAGCGGATAAAGAGGGGCAAACGAGAAGCCTCCCATGTCAGGGACCCAGAGGGCAAAAGAGAGAGCTCCCCCCTCCCCGCAAACCTGACTCTGCAGCTCAACCGACCAGACCAGACCTAGCGATCTGCGGCAGACCAGACCAAGTGATCCACGACAGACCAGACCAAGGGGTCCACGGCAGACCTGATCAAACGACTGGACCCGTGGATCGCAGAGGAAAAAAAAACAAAACTGCGGATCGCAGCAGAAAAACCGGGGCAGAGCGCAGGGGGCTTAGACTACACAGCCCTTTACCACCAGACAGTGGCGGCAGGTGGAAATTGCAACCAGAGACTTCCAGGATGAGGAAAAACAAAACCAACACAGGAACCACAATGCAAAAATATATGAAATCACCAGACCAGAAACAAAATGACAAGCACCCAGAAATCAACCCTGAAGACACAGAAATACATAAACTAAATGACAGAGATTTCAAAATACCTATCATAAAAACACTCAACGAAATACGAGACAACACAGACCAACAATTCAATGAGATTAGGAGTTTCTTCACAAAAGAGATTGAAATCATAAAGAAAAACCAATCAGTGCTGATGGAGATGAAGAACACAATGGAGGAGATAAAGGAGAATCTGGAATCTTTAAAGAACAGAGCTGACAATATGGAGGAAAGAATTAGTACTTTAGAGGATAGGAATACAGATATACTCCAGATGGAAGCGGAGAGAGAACTAAGACTAAAAAGAAATGAAGAAAGACTCCGAGAAATATCTGACTCTATTAGAAAATGTAACATAAGAATTATAGGTATTCCTGAGGGAGAGGAGAGGGAAAGAGGAACAGAGAGCCTATTCAAGGAAATAATAGCTGAGAATTTCCCAAATCTGGGGAAGGAGCAGGAAATACCAGTAAGCGAAGCCAACAGGACACATATATATATTTACAGACAAAGGCCTTCACCACGACACCTAGTGGTAAGGCTAGCCAGGGTCAACGACAAAGAAACAATATTAAGGGCAGCTAGACAAAAACAAAAAATAACGTACAAATGAACTCCCATCAGGCTCTCAGCGGATTTCTCAACAGAAACTTTACAGGCTAGAAGAGACTGGAATGATATATTCAAAATACTGAAAGACAAAAACTTTCAGCCAAGAATGCTCTATCCAGCAAAAATATCCTTCAAATATGATGGAGAAATAGTAACTCTCCCAGATAAACAAAAGCTAAGGGAGTTCATGGCCACGAGACCCCCACTACAACAAATACTCAAGAAGGCCCTCAGGCCTGAAAAAAAGAAGAGAAAGGGAACACAAAGCTTGGAGCAAGGAGAAAAGTAGGTAGACAAACTCAGGAAAATAGTAGATCTTTACTGGAATAGGTTAGCAACCACTTAAATACTAAATTCAAAGATCAAAGGAAGAAATTCACCAAAAATAAATGTAACCTCATCACTGTAAACACACAACCACAACACAAGATAGAATAAGGTATAACAAGAACAACTTAGAAGGGGAAGAGGAAAGTGACTGAATTGACTTAGTATAAGGAAATAGGAGGCCATCAGATAATGGACTATCTCATACACAAGATTTTTTGCCCAAACCTCAAGGTAACCACTAAACAAATAATCAAAGCAAAACCACATATGATAAACAAACAGAAAACTAGAAGAGTCATAAGACAGAACAACCAAACTGAATTGGCAGTCCAAAACAAATGGGACAAGAAACAAAGGAAATGCAAAAGAACCAGAAAATAAGTGACAAAACAGCAACATTAAGCCCTCATATATCAATAATTACCCTAAATGTAAATGAATTGAACTCTCCAATCAAAAGATACAGAGTGGCAGGATGGATTAAAAAGCAAGACCCAACAATATGCTGCCTTCAGGAAACACATCTTAGCACTAAAGACAAGCACAGGCTCAGAGTGAAAGGATGGAAGACAATACTCCAAGCTAATGGCAAACAAAAGAAAGCAGGTGTTGCCATACTCATATCAGACAAAGTAGACTTCAAGATAAAACAGGTTAAGAAAGACAAAGAAGGGAAATATATAATGATAAAAGGGACACTCCATCAAGAAGACATATCACTTATAAATATATATGCACCCAACATAGGAGCACCAATGTACATAAAGCAACCATTAACAAACCTAAAAGGAGAAATCAACAACAACACAATAATAGTAGGGCACCTTAACACTCCACTTACAGCAATGGATAGATCATCCAGACAAAAAGTTAATAAATGTTTGGTATAACTTGCCAGTGAAGCAATCTGATTGTGGGCTTTTCTTTGTTGGGAGATTTTTGATTACTCATTCAATTTCCTTATCTATTATTGGTCTGTTGAAGCACTCTGTTTCTTCTTGATTCAGTCCTGGTAGTTGGTATGTTCCTAGGAATGTATCCATTTCTTGTAGGTTATTCAATTTATTGGCACATAATTGTCCATAGTATTCTCATAATCTTTTTAAGTTTGGTGACAACAATTCTCCGCTTTCATTTCTGATTTTATTTATTTGAGTTTTCTTTCTTCTTAGTCTACTAATGATTTGTCAATTTTGTGTGTCTTCTCAAAAAGAAAACAACTCTCAGTTTTGTTGATTTTTCTATTGTTTTTCTATTCTCTATTTCCTTTATTTCTGCTTTAATCCTTTGTTTTTTTTTTTTTGGTGAGGAAGATTGGCCCTGAGCTAACATTTGTGCCAATATTCCTCTATTTTTTGTATGTGGGATGCTGCCACAGCATGGCTTGACAAGCAGTGTGTAGGTTTATGCCCGGGACCAAAAACCACAAACCCCAGGCCATCAATGTGGAGTGCTCAAACTTAACCACTATGCCACTGGGCCAGCACCATTTCTGCTTTAATCTTAATTATTTCCTTCCTTCCGCTGACATTGGGCTTAGTTTGTTCTTCTTTTTCTAATTTCTTTAGTTGAAAAGTTAGATTGTTTATTTGAGATCTTTCTTTTTTTTTAATGTTGATGTTTAACACTATAAACTTCCCTCTCAGTATTGCTTTTGTGGCGTTCCATAAGATTTGGTATGTTGTGATTTCATTTTCAATTGTCTCACAATATTTTCTAATTTCCCTTTGGATTTCCTCTTTGACTCATTAGTTATTCAAGAGTATGTTACTTAATTTCCACACATTGCTGAATTTTCCAGTTTTCCTTTAGCCGTTAATTTATATTTCATTCCTTTGTGGTAATAAAAGATACTTGGTGTGATATCAGTCTTCTTAAATTTGTTGACTTTTTTTGTGACCTAATGTGATTTATCTTGGAGAATGTTTCATGTACGCTTGAAAAGAATGCATATTCTGCTGCTGTTGGGTATAATGTTTTGTATATGTTTATTAGGTACATGTGGTCTTTAGTGTTGTTCAAGTTCTTGGTGTCATTATTGATCTTCTGTCTAGATGTTCTATCCCTTATTGAAAATAAGATATTGAAAGCCCATACTACTATTCTGTTGCTGTCTATTTCTTTCATCAGTTCTGTCAATGTTTGCTTTATATATTTGGGTGTTCTGAAGTTGAGTGTGTATATATTTACAATTATTATACCTTCTTGGTGAGTTGACCCTTTAGTCATTATATAATATCTTTCTTGGTCTCTTTTGGCAGTGACTTAAAGTCTATTTTGTCTGATATAAGTATGGCCAACTTTGTTCTCTTTTGGTTTCCGTTTTCATGGAATATCTTTTTCCATCCTTTTACTTACTGCCAAGTGTGTCCTTAAATCTAAAGTTTATCTCTTCTAGACAGTATTTGGTTGGATCTTATTTTTTAATCCATTCAACATCTTTATGTCTTTTGATTGGAGAAATTAATTCATTTACATTTGAAGTAATTATTGATACATAAAGACTTACTACTGCCATTTTGTTAATTGTTTCCTGTCTGCCTTTTAACTTGTTTATCCTTTGTTTCCTATCTTGCTGTTTACTTTTCTGGTTTGTTGATTCTTTTGTCATGACATGCTTTGATTCCTTTCTGATTTTCTTTTGTCTATCTTCTACAGATATTTTTTCCTGGTTGCCATAGGGCTTACATAAGACATCTTATGGTTATAATAATATATTTTAAACTCATAACTTCAGTCCCATGCAAATATCCTACAGTTTTACTTCTCCCCCCCACATAGTTTATGTTACTGATGTCACAAATTACATCTTTTTATATTGTGTATCTATTAACATCTATTATATGGTGTATATAATTGATAGTTATAGCTATTTTTTATACTTTTGTCTCTTAACTTTTATACAAGAATTAATTTATGCATCACTATTATAGTATTACTGTATTTTATATTTGTGTATATATTTACCTTTACCAGCTAGCTTTATACTTTCATATGCTTTTGTGTTGCTGTTTAACACATTTTCATTTCAACTCAAATGTCTCCTTTTGACATTTCTTTTATGACAGGTCTAGTGGTGATGAAATCCCGAAGCTTTTGTTTATCTAGGAAAGTATATTTTTTTCATTTTTCAAGGATAGTTTTTCCAGATAGTATTCCTAATAGTTTTCAAGGATGGTATTCTTGGTTGGCAGTTTTTCCTTTTGGCACTTTGAGTAAATAATCCTACTCCCTTGTCACCTGCAAGATTTCTGCTGAGAAATCACTGACAGTTTTATGTGGGTTCTTTTGTATGTGATGAGTCGCTATTCTCTTGCTGCATTCGAAATTTTCTCTTCATCTTGGACTTTTGACAATTTGATTAGAATATATATTAGTGTGGATTTCTTTAATTTTTCCTAGTTGGAGTCCTTTCGGATTATCAAATATGGATGTCTACTTCCTTTCTTAAATTTGGGAAGTTCTCAGCCATTATTTCCTTAAGTAAAACTTTTGACCCTTTTTCTTGCTTTTCTCCTTCTGCAACTCCCATAATGTTTATATTGCTCAGCTTCATGGTGTCCTATAAGCCCTTTGGCCTTTCTTCAATTTTTTTTACTCTGTTTTTCTTTTTTTTCAAGTTCGCTGATTCTTTCTTCTATTTGATCAAGTCTGTTGTTGAACCCCTCTAGATAATTTTTCAGTTTGATTTTTGTATTCTTCAGCTCCAAAATTTTGTTTTTTAAAAAATATTTTCTATTTCTTTCTTGATATTCTCATTTTATTCATGTATTGTTTTCTCAAGCTTGTAGAGCATCTTTATGACAGTAATTTTTAATTCTGTGTCTAGTAATTCATAGTCCTTTATTTCTTTAGGATCATTTTCTGGAGATTTATTTTGTTTTTTTGGGGGGCATATTTTCTTTTTTTTTTTTTTTTTCTTTTTTTTCCTGCGTCTTGTACTTTTGTGTTGAGATCTGTGCATTTGAAAAAATAGCCATTTCTCACAGTCTTCATGAACTGGTTTTGTACAGAAGACAACTCTCACTAATCAGCCTGGCTAGAGATTCTGGGGGCCTCTGAAACCCTTTGGGGGGGATATAACTTTTCTGGGCCTCTTTGTGCAATTTCTCAATTAGAGGCTCATTCCAGTTTCTTTTTTAGAAGCTTGTAATCTCTTGCTCCTTCTGGTGACTCTCTCCAGCATTGTAAGTTTGCTGGTTTTACAGAATCAAGCAATCTCATTCTCTTTGGATACCCCAGCTACCAAGCATCCAAAGCATGCCAGTTCCTGATTAGCACCCTGAGTCAGGCAAGACTTATACTAGTTTCTCAGGCAGGTCCCTCAAAATCCAGAATGTTAGACACATTCTATTCTTCTCTCTCCCTCCTGAGAGAGAAGCCTTCTGTTGTGCACATTCTTCCAATTGTGCTGAATCACGCTGGCTGCAACAAGCTGCCCACCATTCTTTTTTGTTATCAGTGACCCCCAAGCTTCCAAACTATGTTGATTTCATCAGTACTCTGAAAGAAATGACACAGAAACCAGTCTTTTAGGCAGCCCTCCAAAAAGCTGGAACATTAGGCACATGCTCCACTCTTCCTTTTCTTCCCTAAGGTAGAAGTCACAAGCTGGGGTATTCTCTCCCAGTGCAGACCTGTGCTGACTTGGGGCTGATGTGGGTAAACTGAAATGTCTCAGCTTTCCATTTCAGTGCAGCTATTCTCAGCTTTGTGCTTTCCTGGAGTGTAGCAACTTCTTATTTGGAGTCTGGAAATTTTATATAGGTTTTCTAGTCTGTGTTTAATTGTTACATTGATGTTTCTGTGGGAGAACAACTGCTAGGACTTCCTTTTCTGCCATCTTGCTAATGTCATTGTCCTCTTTTTGACACTTTGGTATCAACAATATGGTAGCCTCATAAAATGAATTTTGAAACATGTCTACTTTATTCTTTGGAAGAGCTTGTGTAATATTGGAGTTACTTCTTTAAGTGGTGAAGTCACCTGGTCATGGATTTCTTTAGTGGGAATATTTAGCTTATGGATTAAATTTCTTTATTAGTTATAGAACTATTCAGTCTTCCTATGCCTTTTTGTGATATTTTTGTTAACCTGTATTTTTCTGGGAATATGTTTATTTCAACTAAATTTTCTACTTGGAGTGCCATACATCTATTCATAATAACCTCTTATCTTTATATTGACTGCAGGATTTGTGGTTTTGTCCCTTTTTCATTCTTGATATTGGTTACTTGTGCTTACTTTCTTTTTTTTATTGCTCGTTTGTAAGAGGTGTGTCTATTATGAACCTTTCAGATAACTAACTTTTAGCTTTTTTGGTCTTCTCTATGGTAGGTTTGTATCTCTATTAATTTCTGCATTTATATTATTTTTCCCTTCTACTTTATTTGTGTTTATTTTGATTTCCTTTCCTTAATTTCTTAAGATGGATCATTAGCTAATTAATTTCCATATTTTTTCCTAATATAAAATTTTAAAGCTATTCATTTTCTTTTATGTTCTACATTGACTCCTCACAAGTTCTTATATTTAGCATTTTGATTATTATTTACTTAAGAAGATTTTCTATTTTCCCATTATTTCTTTTTTGTCTAATAAATAGTTTAAAAGTATATTCTTAATTTTCAAACATATGGAGATGTTTCTGGTTACTTTTTTGTTACTATTTTTGAGCATACTTATATTGTGACAGGAGAACATATTCTATATTATTTCAGTACTTTGGTATATGTTGATATTTTCTTTTAGGCGACATATATGGTCATTTTTTAACAAATATTCCATGTGTTCTTAAAAGAATATGTATTTTGCAGTTTTGGGTACATGAATATATGCATACCTTCATTAAGTCAACTTTGTTAATTATAATATGCAAATCTATATCCATAATGATTTTTTTGGTCTACCTGTGCCATCAATTACACATACAGATATGTTAAAATATCTACCATGATTGTGGATTTGTCTGCTTATCAAATAGGTTTATCATGTTTTGCTTTATGGTATTAGGCACATACTCATTTAGAACTTTTATTTCATCCTGATGAAATAAACATTTATCATTATATATTGACCTCTTTGCTTCTAGTAATCTTTTTACACTAAGGTTTATTTTTGTCTGACATTTCTATAACCATATCTGCTTTATTTTATTTAGTTCTTTAATTGCCTTTTTCTATCCTTTTAATTTAACCTTTCTGAATCCTTATATTTTGGATCTGTCTTTTGAAAACAGCATACAATTGAGATTTTCTTTTTCACTCATTTTGACAATAAATATATTTTAAATGGTAGCAATTAGTCCACCTATATTTAATATAATTAATACTATATTTGGGTTTAAATGTATTATCTTACTTTGTGCTTTTAATGTCTTACCTCTTCTATTTTCCTTTTCATCTTCTTTCATTTCTTGTTTTACATTTTTAATTAATTTTTATTATTACATTTCCCTCTCTATTAGTTTGGAAGTCATACTTTATTTAGTTGCTCTAAAAATTATAATAAGCATCCTTGAATTATGAAAACAGAATGTTAATTGATACTTTTATCTTTCTCCAGGACAATGTAGGAAATTTATGACACTTTAATTCTATTTTCCCACCTTGTTCCTGACTTCCATGCTAATTGTGTACTGTATTCTTCTCCTTTTTCTCCCTTTTCTTTCTCTGCTCTCTCTCTTTCCCTCCCTCTCTCTACACATATATATCTCCACGTAAGATATTGTCTTATACATCCAAAATTTATATAGATTTTCCTAGACGTTTACCACTTTTGTTGCCTTTCATTTCATTTCTTCATGCATCTGTGATCATCCATTTGGGATTATTTTACTTTTAACTGATGAACACTTTAGAATTTCCTTTAGTGTGTGTTTTCTTTTGGCAAACTTGCTTTGGCAAAATTTGGCAAATTTTTGTCTAAAATTGTCTTTATGTTTTTATTTTTTATTTATTTATTTATTTATTTTTTGAGGAAGATCAGCCCTGAGCTAACATCCATGCTAATCCTCCTCTTTTTGCTAAGGAAGACTGGCTCTGAGCTAACATCTATTGCCAATACTCCTCCCTTTTTTTCCCCCAAAGCCCCAGTAGACAGTTGTATGTCGTAGTTGCGCATCCTTCTAGTTGCTGTATGTGGGATGCGGCCTCAGCATGGCCGGAGAAGCAGTGTCTCGGTGTGCGCCCGGGATCCGAACCCCGGGCCACCAGTAGCGGAGCGTGCACACTTAACTGCCAAGCCACGGGGCAGGCCCTAAAATTGTCTTTATTTTGTCTTCATTCTTGAGAGACATTTTCATTGAGTATAGAATTCTAAGGTTGGCATTTATTTCCTAAAGGTACTTTGAAAATAGCATTCCTTTTTCTTCTGGCTTCAACTGAGGTTACTGAGAAATCAAATGTCTTCTTAACTGCTGTTTTCTTGAAGGTAAACATTTTTTATTTTGATAAATTTTAAAATATGTATTTTTTAGTTTTCTATAGTTTCCATATGATGTGTCTAGCTGTGGATTTCTTTTTATTTTCTGCTTGGGATTTGTTGGACTGGTCCAATTTGTAAATTCGTAGGTTTTACAAAAACTTCTCAGCCGCAATTTCTTCCAACATTGACTATGTTCCATGTTTTCATTTTCTTCTTTCTGGGACTCAATTAAATGTATCACATTGTATCTTTTATGTTTTATCCTCTCTTCCATATTTTCAATTGCAATACTTCTTTGGAATTCATTTTGGATAGTTTATTCTGACCTGTTCTTGAGTTCACTAAGCCTATATTCAGCTATGTATAATTTATTGTGAAACTCATTCAATCAGTTCTTAATTTTGTCATAGTATTTTAAAGTATGGAGTTTTAATTTAGTTCTTTATATGTGTGTTCTGTAGTTTTATTTCCCTGCTAAAAATGTCAAGCTTGACAGTTATTTCCTTAAATAAAATAAGCATAGTTGTTTTATAGTCTGCGTTTCATAATGTCAATATCTAGCATCTCCATGTGTCTGTTTTTGTTGTCTATATGCGTAACCTATTTCGTGGACCAGTAGCTACTGTCAGGACAGAATATGGAGAGACAAAATTGTTTCCTATTGGAAAAGGTGTCAGACAAGCGTGCATTTTATCTCCCTATGTGTTTAATCTATATGCAGAACATATATGAAAAACAGGGCTAGACTCAGATAAAGGAGGGGTGAAAATTTGTGGAAGAAATATCAACAATCTAAGATATGCAGATGACACCACCTTACTGGCAGAAAATAACAATGACTTGAAACGACTTCTGATGAAAGTGAAAGGAGAAGTGCCAAAGCAGGACTGAATTTGAACATCAGGAAGACAGAAATCATGACTACAGAAGAACTACACAACTTTAACGTAGACATTGAAGACTTTAAAATTGTTAAGGATTTTGTTTACCTTGGTTCAGTCATTAGTTTAAATGGAGACTGCAGCCAAGAAATCAAAAGAAGACTGAGACTTGGAAGGGCAGCAATGAAAGAATTAGGAAAGGTCAAGAGTAAAGAAGTGTTGTTAGAAACTAAGGCCAAGATTATCCACCCTCTTGTATTTCCGATTACTATGTACAGGTGCAAAATCTGGGCAGTGAAGAAGGCTGACAGGAAAAAAAAATATTCATTTGAAATATAGTGTTGATGAAGAACTCTACAGATACCCTGGACTGCCAGAAAGATGAACAAGTGGGTCCTAGAGCAAATTTAGCTTGAACTATCACTGGAGGCAAAAATGATAAAACCGAGGCTGTCCTACTTTGGGCACACCATGAGAAGGCAGGATTCTTTGGAAAAGATAATAACGCCAGGAAAAGTAGAAGGCAGCAGGAAAAGAGGAAGATCAAATATGAGATGGATTGACTCCATAAAGGAAACCATAGGCATGAGTCTACAGAGGCTGAGTAGAGCTGTTGAGGACACAACACTGTGGACATCACTCATTCATAGGGTCGCCAGGAGTCAGAGCTGACTTGACAACATGTAACAACAACATTGTTTCTTCTGTTTCTAGCTTATGGGGTCTTGCTTCCTTGTGTATCTAGTTTTCTGGACATTGAATACATTTTGTAGAAATACTATGAGATTTAAGATTACTATATTTTTCTCCAATGATGATTTTAGTTTGCTTTTGTCAGGTTCCTGGGGACAATAGCAAATCAGCAAGTTAAGGCTTGTTATTTTCTGAGCCTCAAATTCAGACTGCAGTTTTTGTGAGGGTTAGTCTCCTTCTGGCTTGCCCTTATACCTAGAGTTTAACCTCTTGTGTTATCAGTCAAAATCAGGGAAAAAATATATCAGATCCTCATCTTTTGTAGACCCTGACCTTTTAAATTTTTTTTCCTAATTTTAGGAGGCTACTGAACACTCAGCTCTGTCTCTCAGTTGCCTCTTTTCGATCTGAAAATACTTCCAGGGTAAAAGTGACTTTGGTTTCCTGTTCTCTACCATACCTTACCTCAGTAATTCCTCATTATCTTCAAAGTTTTCATGCTTTTAAGAATATCGAAAAAATATTTTCTAGCTTTTCAGTTGTAATCACCAGGAGCCAGAGGGAAATCAATCTAAATCAAATTGTCTGCCATTATGAGGAGCACACGTCTTCAGAGGATATTTTGTTTTTACCTTTTTCCTGCTTCTTGACTATGCTCTAAAAAGGTGAGACTTAGCAGCTAATTGAGTTTCACATAAATAAGTTTTCTTTAAAAAACATTTTGGCTTGCTAATGTGAGCAATTTAGTATTAGACACCATATTTATTTTTATATTCTTAGCGCTTGGCACAGAACTGGCATTCATGAATGTTTGTTTAATGAATGAATCAATTAATGAATAAAAACAGCATAGCATGCAACTTTCAAATAATGAACATTCTACTGCTATTACAAAAATCATATTTTATTTTGTGTTTGGTCAATATAATTATAGATCATTTTTTCTAAAAAAATGATGCAGGAGATAGAGTGATTCTATAGTAGAAACTAGCATCCATCAGAATCTTCTGATGACTGTGGTTATATTTTTTGGGCATGAATCAAATTCTACTTCAAGTTTCTAGATTGATGATAGTATTTTGTTTAGAAAATCACTTTTGTCAACCTATTTTCTATATTTGGGCATTAATTTTAAATTAAAGAGATTATTATTTTCTCATTCACAGCAGCTGTCTTTCCAAGGAGGATTTTGATAGTTGCAATATTATAGAAATTGTATCCAGCATGTATATGTCATATGTTTTATATATTATTTTCTTTGAAATTCATTTCAGCTGCTGTTATTTTAGGCTATTTTATATCCTATATTGTCAGAACCCTATACTCGGCTAAACATTTGTGCTCATAGTTATTTTTGAAATTTTTAGGTTTTTATTCAGGTCAAAGAGTCTTGATGCAGAAAGAAGACATGAAGTGTGAAAGTTTCCTTGCTTTGCTGATGAATGTGGTTCAAAAATATTCAGCCACAGAGAAGTTTGTACCAGACACAAAGCCATGGGCTGTTCATCTTTTCCAAATTGAGTTGTAAAGAAAACAGAATGAATTTAAATATTTGCCAGTAGGATTGATTTCATGAGAATCATTCCACGTATAAGTTCATCTGTCCAAATCAGTCTTATATGACTGAGACATATTGCAGTACCACATAGGAAAACAAAAGGAGTTTCTAGCAAAGATACCTTAACAATTTAAGGTTGTGCTCTTTACATCTTCTGATGCAAGTTTTGACTTCTCTACAGCCTTTGACCTCAAGATAATGGTGCTATTTCTTCCCTCCCTACCTCCCTTCACCTCATTATGATCTACTTGGATTTGAACTGACACTATTTAGTTATCTCTTATTTCTTGCCTGTTCCCCTTTAATGCAAAACACCCTGACCTTGGAGGCCATTTCTTTTGGGGGGATAGATTTTTGCAAGCTTCATTTATATACACATGAATACTCATGCTCTCAGTTAACTGGTTATCTTTATGCTAGCGATGGGATAGAAAATTGGGAATGTAGGCTTTCCATCTTCGCCACCTTTCACTTTTTTCCCTCCTCATCTACGCTTCTTTCTTTTTCTTCATTTTTCCTTTCTTCAATATTTCTGTTCTCTGTAGTCCAAAGAAGCAGGAAGTTGATGATGAGCTGAGAGTGGTGTAGAAGCAGGCACATCCAGTTTCTTTTCTCCACTACAAGACTTCATCTATGTGATATCAACACAAGTGTCTGAGATGTGAAAATGCACAGTTAAATCTATTTCTGTCATTAGTGGTGTTATTGGCTCATAAGAGTCAAGTGTTAGATTTCCAGGAATTTTGTGAGCTGGATGTTAAACCAGCCGTTATTAAAAATTAAATTATACAAACTTACAATTAAATAAATTATAATAAAAACAAAGGTAACAAGTACTTATGATTCTTAATTATTTACTACATTTTACTATTATCTATGCTCTTAAGGTTACTTACATCTATTGCACCTGCATAGTGGGAATACTACATAATAGTGTAGCACTGTACCTCGCTTCCCAAATCTGCCTTCAGTGATATCATGTTGCTAGCTTGAAACTGGCCACAGTGAGTGTATCTGCACTGTGGAAATAAGTAAGTGCTACAAATAAGGATCTGGATTTATTGTTTCGTTGATTTTTTAACCTAGGAGTCAGCAATCTACAGTCCACGGGCCAAATCTAGCCTGCAATCTGTTTTTGTAAATAAAGTTTTACTGGAACATAGCCAGTTCTAGTGCTGCAACAATGGAGTTCAGTGGCTGTAACAGTGACTGTATGGCTTGCAAAACCCAAAATATTTACAGTGTGTCCCCCTAAATATAAACTTTACCAACCTTTGGCCTAAATTTAAGAATATGGTGGAGAAAATGTTGGTAATGCAGATTAAACTTACAAGTGTAATGTGTCTGTAGCTGTGACATTGTGAGTAGCCTAAAAAATTAAGGAATTATTCTTTCAGTATTTGAAAACTATTATCCAGTTCAGTAAAAAAGTCATTCACCAGCAAATACAGCAAATATTTGCCAGTATGCCACAGTATGAAACAATCAGAATATACTGGCTATATTGAAGAAAAAATGTAAATAAAGGTACAAATTAATACTGCATTTATTTCGACCAGTTTTTTTTTTCTTTTTTTTTTTTACAGGGGAAGTTTCGCCCTGAGCTACTAGCATCTGTTGCCAATCTTCCTCTTTTCTTTTTCCTCCCCAAAGCCCCAGTGCATGGTTGTATATCCCAGTTGTAATTCCTTCTAGTTCTATGTGAGCCACCACCACAGCATGGCAACTGACAGATGGGTGGTGTGGTTCCACGACTGAGAACCAAACCTGGGCTGCCAGAGTGGTGAGAGTGCTGAACTTTAACCACTAGGCCATCAGGGCTGGCTCTATTTCGACCAGTTTTGAATATAGCTAGATTATAAACTCTGAGGACAGGGATGTTTTATTTCTGTGGTCATACAGCATCTAGCACAGTGCTGAATACATGGCAGCCACTAAGCTAATCTCTGTGAATTATAAATAATGATTCTTACCTGAGAGGAAGCCTTTACCTTATATTCATATACAACTAACCCCCAAATATATGTTTTGATCTTCCCAGCAAACTTTGAAGGATATAGGGTGTGGATTATTAGCTCTATTTGGCCAATAAGGAAAATGAGGCATATAAAGTTTAAATTACATATGTATACTTTTACTACTCAAAGTGTGGTTTAGATGAGCAGCAGCATTTCATCACTTTTGACCTTGTTAGAAATGCAAAATGCAGTATTTCAGGTGTACCCCAGATCTACTGCTCCAGAAACTGCATGTTAATAAAATTGCCAGCTTATTCCTATGCACATAAAGCTAGACCAAGAACTTCTGAGAAGAGAGCTCTGGCATACTGGCTTCCTAACATGCTATGCGTTCATATTTCAAAATATGAGAAACTAAGATAATACTCCAGTTTCTTGGATCCAAGAAATAACAGAAAAAAAAACTTTGTTCCAGTGTGTTAGTTCTCCTTTAACTTTATTATGCAATTTTATTTTCACAGTCTTTTCCCAAGGCAAATAGGATGAACATTGTTATGCCTTTATTAATGATGAGTTAATAAAGGTACAGATAACTGATTACTGTTTTAACCAACTTTAAACAGTGTGTTAGTAACAGATTGGTCAGTTGAGATTTTTATATCAGTTTATTTTCCTATCAAGGTCAGTTAAAGGAGATGGGAAGAGATAATTTTGTGATAAATTCAGACCTCTTTTATAAAATATCTGGGTGTTTCAGGCTCCTGAACACTCCACGCACCCCCACCCCATCCCACAGAATTCATGAAAAAATTAGCAAAATTAGGGGTTTGAGCTTGAAGTGTCTGGGTAATTTTGTGTAAACTCAGTCTTACTTATTTAGGCTTTAATCTATATAAGGACCTTTTAACCTCTAAAATTTTTAATTGCAAACAATGCCCGATTACCAACAATAAACAAAGTAATTGCAAATGTTATCTTATTTTTAGTTAAAAAAATCAATAAATTAATTTTTCATAGCAAGGTAAACAATTCAATTCTTTTTAAACTAATATACTATTTTAATCTACTAAAGAAATGGCACAATGGATAATTAAACAAGTATTTCATATTCCTGTGCAGAGCAGTGTAACTCGTTAGATAGAATTATTGATATCTACTGCTCATACTAATTTATTATATATGATATTTTATTATTTTATTTTGAATGTTATTACATAAAATCAAAAACATATTAACTTTATTATATGGTAAATTTTTTACTTCTTCAAGGTACTCCTCCCCTTTCTTCCATCTTCAGCAAGCTATACAGAGATACTTGTACAGGTCTCCATTAATCCTGAATTTGCTAGATGGTATCAGAGGTACAGTGGGTTTCCACAGAAATTAATTTGTCCTGACAACAGGCCTAAAGATTGGAGTCCAGGGATCACTTGGCAAATTCCCTTTAAACCATGCACAATAATAAACAGAAAACTGATAACAGTTCTAAAAGACCACACAGAGGAAGAACCAAGAATAGACTTGCTGTGTGTATATCTATGAATACTTCTTTTAAACTAGCTTTCAGAAGCTTATGCTTGTTAGGATTTATACATGATGATTTATGAATGTTTTCACGTTACATCATTCAACAGACACTGCAAACTTACATTTCAAACTGATTACTTAAGCATAAATAATAACTTTAATTAGTTAACAAGATCCCACTATAGCTATTGAATAACAGTTATTAATTTATTTTTAATATTTGAATCTTTGAGAACAATTTTTCAATATTCCATGGTGATTCAAAATTCATAATATGTTTATCCCTACTGGCAAGTTTTAGGGGAGAATTTAATGTACACAAATAATGATTCACAAATCACTTAGTAGTGGTTTAGTATTAAGTAGTAAAGAGCAATATTTTATATGTTCATTAAACAATTTTCCATTCAAATTTAGAATTTGGTTTAAATAACTTTTTAAAATAACAGTTTATTGAATTCTAAGAATGAAAACAGCCTAAGTGGCAGCATTACTGCAGTTTTATTCTTACACTGCTTTTCTCATGCTAAACTATTAAATGAGCATTGTCTATCCTAGGATTCATGTTTGTGTGTATTTATACTACATGTATTATATGCTGCTTGCGGTAATTTTTGTTTCTGTCCTTTTAATGGCTAACCCACCATGTGAAGGAAAAGAACATATAGTCAATTTGGTAACTGGAAATGTTGAAAATGTGTAACTTGCCAATATATGTTTGAAAACACCATTCTTTTTTTATCAGTGACCTCTAAGGTCCCTTTCAGATCCATGACTTTCCTTATACATGCGATAAAAATCTACCAAGAACGTTCTGCTTCTTCATCCTAAAGACATAAAATGGAGTAAGTAATGAAATTTGAGATATATGGATGATAGAATTTGAAACACAGGAAGAAAATTTGAAGGTAAAGCCTAAATTTTATTTCAATGACCAGGGATGTGTTCTGAGTCAGAATTTTAATGCACGCAAAGGGATATGTGAATATATTTTTAGAAGCAAAGTAGAGTGTTTCACAAGCATGACGATGTATCTAATTGCATGAGTCATAGGTGATTATCTCTACCATCTCAAGTTTTTGTTTAGAATGAATTTTGGCTCAGTTTTTTAACACAATCATTGCAAACTTCTCAAAAAATGCCTTGTCCTTCTTCACACAAACTTTTCAAGGAAAACATGAATGGCTTGTGATAAGCAGAAATATTAAAGTTATAAAACTGCAGATCCTAGGGAAAAGAGAGACTGAATTTACCGACCCAAAGTTCCAATGCACAGTGACAACTCAAGAGGAAAGGTCATGTTGTGGGAGTTTTTATATCACTATGTAAGGGTGGGTGGCAGTTTGCCAGCATCTCCATAGCTAAGGTCTTGAAAGGACTGTCTCTAGCATTTGAGCAGCATGATATGTATGCTTAAATGGAAATTTTTGTCTACACCTTTTCAATTCAAACATTTCCCATATACTGGAAAATAATCAAGTATCCACTTAATTTCAGATTTGACACTTAATACATTTTCTTAAAGAAAAACAATACTATATATTAATGTCTATCAATGAATTATGTGGAAAAGTTAATATATTTCAATTCAGCAAACCATTGAACTAGTGCTGTTCACATTCATACTTTGATATATTTATTGCACAGGGAACAATTAAAACAATCAGTTTCTGTGCTTTGTAATTAATTATTCTATCTTTTTATACCAAATCAAATTTTACTACCATTCCTGTTAATACATAGTTCTGTAATAGACCAAAGACACACAATATAAATTCTGTTATAGACAATCAATTCATGCCTTTCAGCACACAAATGCTAAATATTTTTAGTTTAGACTAGAAGAGTCAACATATTTTTTCAGTTATGTTATTTTTCTAAGCCTACTTATCTGTTTGAATTGACTCTCTGTATATTAGCTGATGGTTTTATGACAGCAAAAATAAACTTTTGAATATATTTTCCATTTGAATAAAGGCCCATATATGGCTAACTCTGTGTCCTAAAGGCTGATTTCCCTGTGGAGTCATTATTATGCACCTCACATTGTCATTCACCTACACTGTTGAACTTGCTATCAAATAACCTGCAAAACAGTACAAGTTATTTTGTGGCATAGGGCAGATTTATGACAAACTAAGTTTGAAACAAAATAATGAATTCTTAACATTTATCCTGTCTCATATAACATGACTACTAATTCCATCAGATTTAATTTTAAATAAGGAAGTTACATTTCCTCTCCTTACATGTAGAAATTCCTCACATATTTCCTATTTGAATATGGTTTATGACTATATGCATTTCCCTATAAAGAACAAAAATGAGAATATCTTTCTTTAAGCCACCAAACTAGTTACCAGTCATCATGACCCTTTTATTCAGATTAAACTTTGGAAGCCCTTTTCAGTCTGTGAAATTAAAATAACTAGCCATCTTCTAACAACTTTCACAGACAGTAATTTTCTGTAAAAAATGAGAGATGTTCCACATTATTGTATAATGTTAATGGTGTACATTATGAAAATATACTCTACAATAGTGAAATTAAAAAAATTGTAAGCAGATCTAGTGTTTTGAAAACCTTTTCGGCTGTTGAGCCACTCCTGGTTCGTGTGAGAGCAGGATGCATGTGTGTGTGCATGTTGGTGGGAGGCGGGGGTAGGACAGAGAGCGAGTTTAGAGGGAGTATGGTGGCTGATAGACATAGCTTCTGTAAAACGCTTCTCAGAAGTAGAAGGAATTAATCCTTCAGGTTTGGTTACTGGGCCCTTTAGATTGCTGCCATAATGAAGCTCCTGGGTATGAAGCCACAAACAGAGAAGAAAGTGAGGATGCAGAAGGTAAGTTCCTATCATAGTTCAGTGGTAAGAAGTCACTTAAAATCCAAGAGGACTGTAGCACAGTATATATTTGAGTATATATATTTGAGAAAAGCTTATATTGTCATGATAGAAAAAAAGTAATGTCTGATGGAGAAAAACAGTGGTATTTATAAGAATGTTTATTAATAATTCAATCTACTTGAATTCACTGATTTAACTGGTTGTTTTGATATTTTTTAATGTTAAAAATGATAATATTATAATCACATTTAGATTTCTAACTCTGATTTTTATTATGATTATTATTTTCTTGTTTTTAAGATTTATTGGGGTATAATTGATATACAAAAAATTACACATTTTTAACTGTATACATGTTTATGAATTAGGACGTATACATACACCTGTGATATCACCACAATCAAGTGATATATATGTCCACTGTATCTATAGCTTCCAAAAATTTTCATTTATTCTTTTTTTTGTGATAAGAACACAGTATGATTATGTTTTTGTCATCATTTTTAACAGGACATGGCAATAGCAAAATCAGTAAATTACTGTAAAGTTTACAAAATGTTTTCATTCATTCATCAAATATTTATACATTGGCTATTTTGTGTCATTCGCTGTGCTCTTTGTCAGAGATATATTAGTACTCTTTACAAGACAGTGGGTATTCCCTGCTCTCAAGGAGCTTAGTCTTAAGAGGAATGACAGACATTAAAAACAATAACATAAATCAATTTAAATGAAAATGAATACCAAAAGAAATATGGTGTACTTCTCACAAGACTGTGTAATATCTGGGGGCCTTATGTTGCTTTGAGGATGGTCAGGAAAGGCATTTGAAATTCTCCTTTGAAATTCACAAACTCTGTGAGGTAGTAAGAGCCAGTACTATTATTATTCTTATTTTGAACATGTACTTATTGAGGTCCAAGAAAGTGGCAAAATGAAGATTGAAACCTAGATCTTTAAGATTTTTACTATGCCACACTCCTTTCCTGACAGCAATAATTTGTCAATTGAATAGTATGGCAAATTCCCTCTAAAATTACTCCTGAATGATTTGTACACTTACCAGAAGCTGATTGTTTTGCCTTCTCCAAATCATCTCTTCACCTTAAAATCTTCTGCTATAAGTAAGTTATTTTCTTTTATGTTATTAAA